>NC_140592.1:794459886-795208590 GCF_964204655.1 Triturus cristatus
GATGCTTCAGTGAAATGTTTCAATAATATTTTTTGTCCTTTGAGTTTTTAACTCCAGCCATTTGTTTTTTCAGTACCACCTTTTATAGTACTTTGGCCTTTATCTTAATGAAGTCACAGCTCTCTCCCAAGATATGTGTCTCTTTAATCAGTGATGTGCATATTGTCATTTGCTTATTTACATGGCGAATAAAAGCGTCACGATGAAGAATTGTTTTTGATGGTTTTGCCTGTATCCACTTTTGTTGGTATTTCTTTAAGCTGTAATAAGCAGACATGGGTAAAGGACCGATCCTCCCCACATGCGCACCGGTACACTGAAGTGGATAGCATTATTGACTGTCTCATTTCTAGTAGATAAGTGGAGTCTTTGTTAAGGTGACCTGATTTCTTTGTGAGGCAATTGTGCAGCTACAGTCATTTTGGTAACCATTGTGTAGAAATAACATGCACTGCAGAATGTTAAGATCTCTTGCACAATGGGCTTCAAAATTGTAACTGCGCAAATTGAATCAATTTACCAGAACAGGTTCTAATGTGGATAATAATAATGTAGGAGGCATACCCTAGAAAATAAATGCCTTATTATGGTCACTTATTTCCTATTGTAAAGAAATGCCTGAGACTACCACTTTTAAAATGATCTAATTATTAGTACTTTAAACTATTTGGTTGAATAAATCCTGATGAAGAGCACAGTCATTTTTGGTTTCCATGTGTGTATCTTATTTGGAGCCTGAACTCATTTATTTAAACACTAGCATCCAGAATCTCTGCACACATGTGCATTTTACAAAGTTTCTTGATAATTTGCACACTACATTTGCACTCTAATGCTCATGCAAATCTCACCGGATGATTTATATAAACACAGTTCAATTTACCAGCAATATAGTAAGGTTATATATTATTTATTAGTAGAATAATTGATACACTTTTTAATGTCTATGTCACTTCATTGCCTCACCTTTTTTGATCCTTTGGGTTTCATCTTATGTCCTGTGAACACGAAACCCACATTTTCGTCTTCTTTAGCTCTGATTCATAAGGCAGAGCAGACACTTTTTGTTCCCGCATGATAGCTGTTACCCGCAGGATGTAGGACAACTCGCTGAAACTCAATGGGGATAAAAACGAAAGTCATCATTTTGAAAACCCCTGCTCTGTCTGGTGAGATGTCTGGAGAACATTGAACTAGACTCTGTCCCTGCCCCTTCTCAGTTTGCTAAAATTATTGGAGCTGTCTCTGACCACTAACTTTCCTTCGAGACACAAAGCAACTGTCTCATCTTTCTGCCTTTAACATCTTAAGGTGTTTCTCAAACTCAGAAGTTGTGGTGGGTGAGGTTGTGTGAAGGCGTGTGGCACTCTAAAGGTTTATACACACATATCTAGTTGTTGCCAATCTTTTTGCGGTGCTCTGAGGTAGGGAGACCACCCACTCTCCAGCATGTGACCGTGGTCAACAGAAATGTAAATTCTCATATCCACAAGCACATGCTAATATTATCATGCAGTATTGTTATTAAGAGGTGACATGAAATAACATATTCTCCAATTGCTTATTCTTCTTGCATTCTTGTTTATTTTGTTGTTAAGCTTATGGTCTCAAGCCTTAAGCCAACACGTGTTTCGTCGCCATGGAATAATACCCGTGACTTCCTCAGGGCTAAAAGACATAGAAATACATAATGCTATAGTACATAAGAAAATACTGCATTGTCAGTGTCATTTTGAACCCATCCAGGATGACTTTGGTGTCTGTTGGAACCGTATACTGATAATCCTATGACATAATAGTGACTTATCATGCACAATTTATATTGAAAGTTTCAAAGTTATATGTTGCACATTGTAAAGTTCAATAGTTTCATCACTGATTTCCTTAATTTATCATAATTCGTAATATCTTAGTTTGCAAACATTGTGATATCTTGTACTACTGTGGGCCTCAAAACATTCCCAATATTTATTGATTAATTATGTGGACCGAATCGCAAGTTGCTTGTGTGCACACTACAGGTATGAACCTTCCCGTATCTCATACTACTCTGTCTTACCAAGTGTAGAGATTGAATTATAAACTATCGGTGCTTGGTTTCCAAGAAATTGATTTTTAACTGTTGTTCTAGTTGGATTTAAGTTTTTCTGTAGGTATATCAGGAAAGGAAAGCTTCTGTAAATGCTCATAGTTAATTTATATGTCTCCGTTTTTCCAAATTTCATATTTCCGAACTAAGTATTTATTTGGGCATTCTACATTTAGGCTGGTTCTACTTCTGTCCCGGTTCCCACTCTGCTTTAATGTCATGTGACTTCTCCTGTTTTGTGCAAGCACCCTTGCTTTGGTAACAAAACGCTTGTATCTCCGCTGAGTTGATCTCTATGTCAATTTAGAACGACCATCCTTAGAGCTACTTTTAAATTATAGCTATATCAAAGTTATTGCAACACTTCCCAAAGTAAAATTGGTATGGGCACCCTACCTTTTATCCGGTTCTATTTCCGTCCCGGTGCCCAATTTTCTTTTTTGTTTCCCATCAGATCCTGTAGTGTAGTTCCTATTTCCCTTATAGGCTTTGCGCATTGGAATAATATACACTATAGTTGTGGCATAGGACTGAGGTTAGTATGCCTCTATCGAGTACATTACACTTAATTACTCTGTGTGCCAGCTAACTCAGAGGCCACTAAAAACTCCTTGAATAAACAAGAAGGGAGTAGTTTCTGGCAACCACATAAACATGACAACTTTGTTTCCCTTAGAATCAAAACATGTCTCAGAGTCGTGGAAACAACAGATAACAGTTTCACTCAGTCAATCGTGCATGCTTAATTTCTTCAGAGTTACACAGAAATAGATAGACGGGCGTTTCAATAAAAGGATTTATTTAACAGTCTTATTTCTCGTGTAAGAGATATGAGCTGTTACAGTCGCAAGACAGTATACGAGATATAATACGTACAGCGTAAGCAGTAAGAAGAAATAATACTGCAACAGCTTTGTCTTCTAGCTATGACATATATTCATATAAGTGTAGTACAAGGTAAGAAGTAGGTGCCGTATTCTATAGTATGGTAAGCTATAGTTTTGCATATGCCAAGAGTCCCTCTAGGCTCTAGTCAGCTCCATACCTTAGAATGAGAGAGGTGGGAATCTCTTTCCCGGTCTCAAACTCTAACACCCTGCGAAGGGAGTCAGAGCACTGGAAGCTGGATTATCTGCGAGCAGGGATGACAGCTTCTGGTCAGTGCGTCAGGCGGGGACTCCAATTCTTCCGAACTGCCGTGCAGGCCGTATCGAGTTGTGCAGCCGAGCCGTGGTTTGCCATGGTAAGGGAAGGTATATTTATACCTGGAAGGTGCTTAAGAATGTTAGCATTGATGTAAAGTCGGGCAGAGAAAGACGTCATGAATGAACCCATAAGGAATAGTAGTTCATGCATAGTAGATGAGTTCTTGGAGAAATCAATAATCATAGCTAGGGAAAGTCCAAATGGCTTAAGGGTCTGGTTTCTAAGATCTCGTTGTGACGTGTGGATGGACGGATGTAGAGGACCATGACTGTATTTGGATAGCATGGCTAATGCCTAAATAAGGACTGAGATTCCATGCCTAAATGAGGGCAATGTGAATTGTGCCTATATAAGGACATGATTTAGGAAAACCTGTGTACGGGCATCTAAATCGAAACACAATGCCCACTCCACTTTCGATTGAACGATAATACTGAATGCTAAACATGAAATGCTAAACATTTAAAACTGAGTACCGCATGTTGCTAAAAACATTTCTAAAAGCATACTAAAATAAGTTTATGGTAAAAAACGTTTGCTAGACATGAAATACAAAGATGCTGTACATATTAAAGCAATATTTCATTCTAAGCATATGTTTACAGTGAATGCTAAGTGAATGAACAGAAATATATACCCATATGATGAAATGGCTCATGATTACAGAAGAAAAGGTCAAAGCTATTTTATGTCATGGTACATAAATGAAATTGTGGTGAATAAAGGCGACAATGTGTCCCTGGAAGTGTTCAAAGAAGTCTGTTCTCTATGAATAGTTCTACTTTAAGCATATTACTTTGCCATAAAAAGAAAAATTCAATCTTAGAGAGAAGAAAAGAAGAAAAAATTGTATGAAATAGTTCTAAGGTTTTGTCTGTGTTTTGAAAAATGAAGGCCAAATTCGTAGCTTTCCCGGTACACTGTGAGCCGAATCAAAAGTCAGTGTAAGGAGCTGGTGAAAACATGAAATCCTCTATTCCTGTAGACAAAAGATCATCTACCGATGTCGGTAATAGTTGGAATACCTCATTTAGAAGATTAACTGCACATAAATGTGAAGCATCTCCAGTAGCAATGTTCGTTTCCGATTTTACCTGTGTGCAGGTTGATCCATCTCGTACCTCAGCAGTAATATGTTGCGTTTGTGAGATCTCAACGAATGCCGTCATCAGGTTTGGTATCCTCTGGGGACAACACAGAGCATGGGCCGTAATCGGGTCCAGCAGAGTATCGATATCCATTGGCATGACTGATGGGAGTGTTAGACAGATGTCTAGCACGCATTCTTCACCGCAAAGCAGGCAGCGTAGAACAGGTAAGATGCAATCTTGCCAGATTGGTCTGAATGACAGAAACCATGGGGTATTTAATTCTCGTAGACGAGGTAAGCCCAAAAGTTGTACTATGCGCTCACGACACTTCCTTTCCAGGAGAGCTGTCTGCAAGGTGCTGGGAGTGACGCTGGTGGATTGGCTTTCCATAGCGTAGTAGTAGGAATAAAAACAGGATTCCTGCAACGAGTGCTAGAATTAGCGTCAGACCACCAAACACCGAGTGCACGAAGTTTGGAATGATTCTGAGGACTGCTTGAAAAGGTGTTAACAGTCCTGAAAATATGGTCTTAAATACATGCAAAATACCGCTCGTATCAGACATGTTTAAGATACGTCTCAACATTTCTGTGAAATGTGTAGGGCAGTTTGTACGTAACAGAGCCTGTATCTCAGCCGAAGTCCTTGCAATTTGTAGATCATAGGTTTCTTTGGACGAGGTCAAAGGCACGGTTTGTTGTAAAAAAAATGGCTTTCATTCTGCTTAAAGTATCAAATCGTATAGAAAGGATGTTCAGTGAAGGCCATAAAGGTGACTCCCTGACTGTGTCTATTTCGGGGAACAAAACTTGCATACAGCAAGTGACCCTGGAGCCAACTGTTACCAGATATGGGATGCCTGGCAACATGCCACAACAGCTCTGATCATTCAACATGAGGTAACTCCCATTTGAAAGCTGGCCAAACATTGGATTAATCACAGCGGCTAGTGAACCTTGCAGGTGGCAGGATAAATTTTCAGTAGAACCGCTACAGGCCCCGTGTAAACTAATATCCCAACATATGACTGAACCGCTCAATGCATTTTTACAGTGTGTACTGCTAAGAAACACTTCACGTCCCCCACTCCAACATCTGTGTGTGTAAGGTAAATCCCAGGATGTCTTGGTGTATTCTTTACCCCACCTTTCATATTTGCCTGCTTGCATTTGTTTGAGGCAATACTGAAAATGGAAAGTTGTAACAGGCAGAGTTATTTTGCCATGAATGATACATTCAGTAGCTGGTTTTCTGCTACTGTAAATGGCAATGTTTCCAGTTTTTCAATGCTCAGCACTGTATACTTTGCTCCCCTTTGTGCCAGTTCTATCTGTTTATCAGTGAGATTGTATTCTCAAAGCAGAGACGACGTGTTGATGAAACGCCAATGCACATAGCCTGCACGCAAGTTTTGTAGCGTCCGGCCTAATGACAGAATAGAACGTAATTGAGACTGGCCTTGTCACAGCAGGACCAAATCTTGTTCCACAATGTCTATAGCAGAGGATACAACGTTGCCCAGTGAATATATCTTGGATGACAGAGTCATTAACTCATTGTCAACCACAGCAAGAGATTTCTTGTATTCTTTCTGAGGCGTCTGCTTGGGTAACCTTCCATATTTCATTATAAGCAGCATAGATGCCGGCATATATGAAACGTTTTTGACATGGTTTTCTTGGACCTAGCAAGAAATCCCTAAGGTCTTCGCCTTCTGTAAGTAAAGATAAGTGTTGTTTCACATCCTCTAGTGTAGATTTCTGTAGCCAATCAAGGCATAATTTTCCTACACTGTCTGTTGTTACTACCCCTGGATGCTGTCTTTGAACATAACGTGGGTCTGGCCTATTGATTTTAAAACCCTGTATTCTGTTCAGGAATCTTTCTTGACAGATGTTTGTGTCTGTGGGCCAGAGTAACCATTTTTCCCATTCAGGGTCTGATCTGTTGTTTTGTAAAATCGTATGTACGTCGACCTCCCCCTGTGTAGTGCTACTACTTCCAGGTGTAGGTATGGACGGTGTGTTCATGTCTTTGATCTTGACTAACCCAAGGCAAGACGTTTGTTGAACAGTGTCATTCAAAAACATTATTTGCTGTGGGATGATGCAGGCTCTAAACAAAGCTTCTATCCCCTGCACTTGCCAATCTTTTGTACCCCAGACAGATTTTGTGTCAATTGTGTCTTTCCAAAAGTCAAAGCCATGTCTAGACAGTTAGGCAATAAAGGCTGCAGAATAAATCTGTTTTGTGTTGGTTAATATATTTTTAGCTCCTGTTTTGTTCACATTCTTAAAGTAAAACGTTTCCGGATTGGATTTATTGTACCCTGAAAAATATGTGAACTTCAATGCAAATGTTTTTGAGCTACCCCTTGGTGGTGTAGGACAATGTTCCCATTGGTTATACATAAATACATTTCTAGGTGTTGCAGATTTATGCAAGAAATGATGACCATAGTGGTTGTAACAATAAAGCTGTTCATAGTCTGTTGAACCCTTTAAGTATTCATGGTTAGAGAATGCAGCAGACCTTTCTAGATCAGACATCATGTTATTAACAGTCTCAAAGTCCCAATCATCAGAATAGGTACTGGAGGTAATAAAGTCACTTAATGAAATCTTAAATAAGTGTGGAATCTTCAAAAGTTCAGACGGGCCGAATATATCATAATTAGTTTTGTCCCAAACTATACCATCTTGTATAAGAACGGCTGTGATGTTCACTGCTGACAAGTCTCTTGCTTCACGATGGGATGATTTGTGTGATTTCAAAAGTAAGTTCACATTTTTACTTTCTGTGTCCAAGTGAATATATCTTCCATTTATCAGCATGCTCAGAGTCATTACTAAAGTTCACCGAAGCAGAAAGAAAATTATTACAGAAATAATCCATAGTTCAATCCATGGTGAAACCAGATAAGTCTTTTCAAGGAGATGAAAAAAATCTTGTGCTCGTTTTTTAAAAGTTTTTTTGTCTGGCATCGTTTCCGGTTCGCTTGGATCCTCAGAAAACGTATCAAAGTTAATGAAATAGCCAGAGGCAGTTCTGTCAATGGTTGAAATTGCATCAGGATTAGTTGAAATCGCTGGCACCAGTTGATCACGTGTTACGTTGGTGTAGACAGGTGTATCAGGACGAACTGTTATTTGGGTTTCAAGAGGAATGAGTTCCATAGCATTGTTGCTTAGTCCTTCATTTCTTACTGCTGACTGATGGTGATGAGTCTTTCAGTTTGAACCTCTTGAATGGTAGCTAGAGGAGTGCGTCTGCTACTTGGTCCGAGTCCACAAGGCCTACTGCTTAGTATTGGCCACATAGTGTGGTTTAATGAGGTCGATTGACACAAATCTTTTCCCCCTTTTTCCAGCAAGGGGTGGCAGAAGTACTGTTCTTGTTCCGTGGATGGCTAGGACAGGTACTGGTTATCTGTAAGTAGGCCCAAATTCCTTCTTGTCCACGATCTTCTCTCTGACTAGATACCCAAGCTTTGGGATCCTGACTGGCCTTGCTGGGAAGGCTGGAATTTCCCCAGTGGTGGTTGGCTTCAGGAACATGTTGCTTTGTTTCGATCTTAGTTCATTTAAGTTCTGTAAAACAGCCAAACGATCTTTGATATCAAATGGTTTATTTTCCACCACTGTGCCTTTACATTCAAGATCTGGAACCCACATTCTTGTCCCAAATAGGACCTCATATGAAGTGACCCCCCAAGAGAACTTCATGGCAAATTGTTTAATGAGCGTTGGACCCCATAAAGATGTTTGACCCACCTATCACCAGAACCTAAAACCCTAGCTGTTATAGACTGCTTTATGTCCTGGTTTTTCCTTTCCACAACAGAATTTCCTTCAGGATGAAAAAGAGAGGAGTGCCGCAATGCAACGCCCAAACTGGCCATGGCTGCTTTGTAAGCTTGAGAGCTAAACGCAGGGCCCTGGTCAGAATGTAGTGTGCCAATTGCGTATGTGCCGATAAAGACTTGCAAATCTTTTATAACAGTTCGAGCGTCAGCCGAGCGCTGAGGCCACATCCATAGGAACCTTGATTTAGTGTTTTTGGGATTGCATTTGTCCAAATGGACGCCTGCACGTAGATAGTCTAATGCTGTCTAACAATGGTGTCTGTACTGGGCAGGCTACTTCGCAGCCTGGGTGTCTGGTGGCATTTTGCACTGCGATCTCTATTGCAGGCTATGCAGTTATTGATGAATATGTGAATCAGTGTATTCATTCCAGGCCACCAGTACATCTCTTTTAATGTTAAAATTGTTTTAGAGATCCCCTGATGTGACAGACCCTCTCCCAGATGTGCTTCATAAATCAAAGCTGCTCTACGTTCCATGTTTGGAATTACCCTATCCCCCACTCCAGGGATTCGAGCAAACGGAACGTTGTTCGCATCAATTATATACGAGTGGACATTTTTTAGGTAACGCTGCACCACTGCCTTTGCTTGAAGCATTGACAGTCAATAATATCTCACTGTCTATTCTAGTTTTTGAACGAGTGATCGCAGCTACGGAAGCTGTTTGCACAGCCCCCTTCGCGGCTTCGTCAGCCAATGAATTCCCTGCAATGTGAACGCCATCACGTTGATGACTCAGCGTGTGTATCACGTGAGTGTTTTGTAGTCCGTCTCGCAACTGAACTACTTGTTCTCAAAGCATTTTATGCTTGATTGTGCCACCTTTTGCATCTTTGAAACCGTTTTGAAGCCAATTCTGTAAATATTCATTATATGATTGAACACAGTAAAAAGAATCGCACACTATAAGTATGGGGAATTCGCGATCCGCATTTTCAAGTGCTAATTTGAATGCTTGTAGTTCAGCTCGCTGGGCTGTACAATCTCCTAGAGATTGTGTTTTAGTGAACTTTGGTCGGAATTTACCATCGCGCATGCAACCTTTAACGATTGCGCACGCTGCACTGTAAGCTTGCTTACTTTCTGTAGCAGGTTGTGCTGATCCGTCAGTATAAATTATAAATTCGTACTGATCAAGAGGGAGAATCTCAATAGGCAGAGGACATTCATGTTCATATTGCAGGAATTTTGTGTTTTTAAATAAGGATCAAAAACATATTTAACGTCCGTTGCAGCAAGAGAATTAACCCATTGTATCCATCTTGGATGTAAAGCTTTTGCATTTGGAATACTCGCTTTTGTAACTGCCTATAAGGCTGGTACCAGAGTCACGACAATAATGCGTTTCCCCTGAGCTAGAGCTCTTTCTTTTGCTACTGCGGTTTGAACTGCTGTCAGAATTTTGTCGAAGTGAAACATATTTCCGCTTGTGTATACAAATGTGATTTGTATGCAATTGGTATTTTAGGTGAATCCCCATTGACCCGAAATTATTCGGATCACTAAATTGTGTGTATTTACGCGTGTTTGTAAGTGATTTGTTGCTAACATATCAGCTTGAAGTGAATGCAGGATATCTGTGTGTTCCTGTGATCAATTTTTGATTTTGAAATCAGGTTTGATTATTCGTAGGGAGGTTTAACCCTTTCTGCGTAATTTAGAATGTAAGTTCTTCCAAAATTCAGGAAACCTAGAATCAACTGTAAGTTTTTCAGTGTTTTTGGAGGTTGGAGCAGCGCACACGTTTCTAAAAAGTTAGCTGCCAGGCTTTTGCCTTCACTTGAAAGCTCATATCCTAAGAAAATGACATTGAGATGGGCAATTCTTGATTTTTTTTAAATTGAATTTGTAGCCCTCAGAGGTGAAGCCCAGTATGATGGTATTCACCCTTTTCAAGTGCCTATCCAGGTCATCATCTGTCAGATAGATATCATCGACATATGACAATGCCCCTTCATCATAAATTTGTAGTAACTTTGTTACTCTTGCTGAGAATAACCCTGTGCTGTTCTTGAACCCTTGAGGGAGTCGACAAAAGTGATGCTGGGTCCCCATTATTGAGAAAGCTGTCAAGTACCTACTTTCAGGTGCTAGGTTTTGACAAAAGAACCCATTTGAAATGTCAAATGTGGTTTTATATATTTTACGCACAATGTTATTCATTAATGCTGTACTGTGTGCATTTTGCACTGCAAATGTCGTAGAACAAGTGTTCAGGTGTCTGTAATCCAAAACTAGACAATATGTATTGTCTGGTTTGGAGACAGGAAACAAAGGATTGTTCATTGATGAGGTGCATGTTTCAATCACCCCTTGGTATTCAAGTTGATCTAAGATCTCCCTGACCTGTTTTTTAGCTTCTTGCTTAATTGGGTACTGCCTTTGTGCATTAGGTTGATTTTTTAACTGTATCATGTGGTGAGGCGAGTCCTAATCCCATCCTACATGATTTTTGTATAATGCTGGGGCCTGGGCAACTGCCCATTTTCTGTCATTTGTATATTTTAGGTGTATTGGAACATGGTTGGAGAAGGCTGGCATAATGATGTCTTCGCCATGTGGGAGCTCCCTGACAAATACTGGTAGCCAGTCCTGTTCTGCTAGAAGTATATCATAATCCCTTGAAAGTTTCTCCCAAAAGAGTGCTCTCACTTTTCTTGGTATGTCTCCCTCCATCCAGAGTGTTATTTCATATAACCTTTGTGGAGTACTAACCCTGGTGTCTATAGTCTCAACTGTGATGTACTCATTCAAGTTCACTATCTCCAGAAGTTCCTTCAGGTTCTGGCGAGCTATTGTTACTTCTGCTGCACCGTCAAGCATTGTCTGAACCCATTCTCCGTTCTTGAATTGTGTTCTCAGAATTCTCGGCATGTCTGATCTTCAGACCTGCTACCTTCTTCTTAGTGAATTGAGGTTTTGGTTTGTTATTCTGAACGTGTTGTTCGTCTTTGGACTTTACGCGTTCTTCTTTGTGATCTGACCGTCCTCTTCTTTCAGATGTCTGTGACGATATCTGAAAGGTACGAGAGGAACGTGTATCAGAATCTTGATACCTGTCAGGTTTTCTCAAATTATCCCTATTCCTGAGGTTATAGCTCCTTTCAGAGGGCTCCTTTTGAGGAGACCTACCTCGGGATTGAGAACGTTTCTCTTTTAAATGTTGTTTGTTATTTTCCCACTTCTTTTCAGAAGATGTAGGATTATGTTTAATAGAGTCCTTCTCAGGACCTTCAGACAGTTGTGGTTGAACTATCTCTGCCTAATTCTTCATAGGATTTTTCTATTATTCTCGGTAGTTCTTGTTGATGTTCTGTTACATCAAATTCCCTTAAGCATTGGCTGGTCGCCACTGATGCTGCCTTCCCTTTAATATTAGATAATATTATTTGTGAGACCTGGTCGAAGTTTTTTTAGTAATTTCCTACCTAAATTCAGAGCAGGCTCTGCCCCGTATATGTTTTGAATCTGTTTCAGGACATAGTGTATTACTGCAATAGATGGAACGCCATGTGTTTTAATATAGATGGCAGGAAAGACTGTGCCCCAAGTGGTGCAGTCTTCCAGATGTGGTCTGATTGCCATTGGTAAACAGATTGTTAGGATTCTGTGTTTCTCATAAGGGCTAGTATTAGGAAATACTGCTTCAATTTGAGTAATTTTTGGAGCTATCCAGAATGGAATTTGTTCACGTTTTGTGGGCATTTTACCCATGACTGCTTGTAAAGTCTGTGGAGTAATTTTTAGTGTATTCCCCTGGTGAGGGGTTTGATTTGAAATGGTTAATGGTTTTTGAACTGTGAAAGTCTGCATGACATATTGGACTAACTGTCTGTAAATTTGTATTAACTCTTTAAGTTGAGTGAGTAATTCATGGTCTGACGTCTCTTCGATATCAGGATGAGGTGTGTAGCCGGCTAAAATCGGCCATGTTGCTCCTGGTCTACCTAGTGGACCGAGCCTGGTAATGTGATTGTAATGTTTTATGACGCCTTTAAACCAGAGATTATATTCCTGGTATGTGAGTGGAATTTCACCATCCTCAAAGGGAATATATTCCTCAGGTGGTTCATCTTCTTTATAGAAGTGAAGCACTTTTGTCACTGGATTTGATTCTGGGAATACTATCCAAGAATAGAATACCTCTGTCTGAAAAGATTCATGTGCCTCTATCACCGCTTGGTGTTAGGCCATGTTTTATAAGTTTTAGAGTGATGGCTCTCTTTAAATTTAGATGGATGTTTATAACACCCTCATCGGTTTCATTTGAACCTGTAAGATTAAAAGCTGTTACGACTTGGTCAGTCGTTGCCTAACCGGTCACGGTATTATTATCCCCGTTTTGGGACATTGTTTTTGAAAAATGTAGAACATGTTTCAAGGAAACAAAGATAAGGTGCACAATATTTGGGAACACTGTATCCTTCAACGTTGAACAAACCAAACAGCTAATACAAAGGATTTTCGTCCTACTCAGCTATGGCGGATATTAACCCTACCCACTTTAGACGTCTTATGGAGTATTATGAGTAGGGGTCTCTGAGAAAAGCACAACTGAGTTACTTCAGTATCTAGCATTAAATTGGTGCCTTACCAAATACATTGGGCGCCATGTAGTGTAGTTCCTATTTCCCTTATAGGCTCTGCGCATTGGAATAATATACACTATAGTTGTGGCATAGGACTGAGGTCAGTATGCCTCTATTGAGTACATTAAACGTAATTACTTTGTGTGCCAGCTAACTCAGAGGCCACTAGAAACTCCTTGAATAAACAAGAAGGGAGTAGTTTCTGACAACCGCATAAACATGACAACTTTGTTTCCCTTAGAATCGGAACATGTCTCAGAATCGTGGAAACAACAGATAACAGTTTCACTCAGTCAATCGTGCATACTTAGTTTCTTCAGAGTTACAAAGAAATAGATAGACGGGCGTTTCAATAAAAGGATTTATTGAACGGTCTTGTTTCTCGTGTAAGAGATATGAGCTGTTACAATCGCAAGACAGTATGGGAGATATAATACATACAGCGTAAGCAGTAAGAAGAAATAATACTGCAACAGCATTGTTTTCTAGCTATGACATATATTCATATACACATACATACATAACATAGGCTAAAAAGTAGATACTCATTTGATGCTTCTAAACAGTTCTACCCCAGTGTACATAACCTAAGTGTAGTACAAGGTAAGAAGTAGGTGCCGTATTCTATTGTATGGTAAACTATAGTTTTGCATATGCCAAGAGTCCCTCTAAGTTCTAGTCAGCTCCATACCTTAGAATGAGAGAGGTGGGAATCTCTTTCCGGGTCTCAAACTCTAACATCCCGCGAAGGGAGTCAGAACACTGGAAGCTGGATTTTCTGCGAGCAGGGATGACAGCGTCTGGTCAGTGCCTCGGGCAGGGACTCTAATTCTTCTGAACTTGCAGTGGTGAGCCGTATCGAGCTGTGCAGCTGAGCCGTGGTTTGCCATGGTAAGGGAAGGTATATTTATACCCGGAAGGTGCTTAGGAATGTTAGCATTGACGTAAAGTCGGGCAGAGGAAGACGTCATGAATGAACCCCTAAGGAATAGTAGTTCATGCATAATAGATGAGTTCTTGGAGAAATCAATAATCCTAGCTAGGGAAGGTCCCGATGCTTAAGGGTCTGGTTTCTAAGAACTCGTTGTGACGTGGGGATGGACGGATGTAGGTGACCATGCCTGTATTTGGATAGCATGGCTAATGCCTAAATAAGGACTGGGATTCTATGCCTAAATAAGGGCAATGTGAATTGTGCCTATATAAGGACATGATTTAGGAAACCCTATGTACGGACATCTAAATCGAAACACAACAATCTCTCGTGTGTGAAAATTACCAGCCAATATCCGTGTCAGTATCTCGTATTGTCCGTTATATTAATCTGTATGCCAAATTCAAGAAAACCATCCTTAGACATGGATTCCAAGTAATAGCTACATGGAAACTCATTTGACATGGTGACCCTCTAATTCAATCCTGCTTACCTGTAAAGTGCTGTATTCGTTTCCCATGGTGCGAGCGAGTATGGTCTATTGATTGCCACGTGTACAATGGTGTGCTGTCTCTATAAAGACTAATGTTAGTATTGATGAAAGAAGGACTAACCGCGATCATTGTTACCAGGAAGTGGTCGCCATTTTATAATAGTAACAATCAGTGATCGGGTCACATGGTTGATATGTTGAGTAAGCATCAAGAAATAATCGCTGTATCATTATACATCATTATACAAAGTATGTTGTGAATTACACACATTATTTGAACGTAGACGACGGACTGTCCTGCAATTCTTTGTTTTCAGATGACCGCCATATTGAAGTGGCATAATTCACAAGTGATTATAAATATAAATATATGTGTGTATTATTAGTGGGTCACTGCCTCCATTAAAATTAAGAATAATATTATATCATACCACAAGTAATCCATATGTCATAATGAAACACGTGTGTGTTATTCGTAAGTCGCTTCCTCTATCAAGTTAGTGAATATTAAGCCCAAAGTAATCCTTATGTTTTCAGCTATTATTCTAATAATTGTCTAGATAGTTATTTTATCTATTTATGTCGTGTTCCACAGGGTTGTAACGTAACATAAAATGTGTTAATCAGTGATCACCATATGTATATTGATGCTTGTTATTGCGTTAATCATGGTGGCATCCCACCCAATCCTCATGCGGTTCCCTAATGCGGTTCCCTAATGGAGATAATCCAGCTCTTGCTGAGATTAAAAAGTGTATTCGATTGTAAAACACCATATGTTGTTGGTACACACATGTTACTCTACATATGTACAAAGCTTGCCAACAGCTATTACGTTCTTATTCTCATTGGATAAATTCTCATAAATAATCATAAACACTGTCATTATTGTATTGACATACCACAAAATCTCATTGGTTTATTTAAAGTTGTTCTAATATATAGGTGTTGTTGTCAACGGCATGTGAATTGATTCATTCGCCTAGGAAGTACTGGAGCTCATGATCTGTGTTGAGACCCATTTCAACAAATTTCAAGCATTAAATCCACATAGCTTCCTTCCTTCTTAACACAAGTTCTCTATTACCACCACATGGATCCCTAGGTATGTGTTCCATACCATTAAAGTTGAAGGATTTGTGTTTCCCTTGTTTGCACATGTTATTATATGTGCTGCTATAGGGTATCTCATGTCATTGTATGTAACTGCTCTCATATTTTCGCTAATTTCATCATGGAGAGCTCTAATAGGGCTGCCCACATATCTCAGATTACATTTACTCTCAATAGCATATATCACAAATTTGGTGTTACACTTAATATTTGAGCCAATTGTAAAGATCTCATTCTGTACACCAGAGAACTCTTTCTTGTGTCTGATGACCCTTTACAGACTACACAGTGGGCACATTTAAAGAAACCTACTGTCTATTCATGCAACCAGTGTTTCTCTACGGGTCGTTGTACGGTAGCTGGGGCTCAATATATTTCGAGTGGCATGCCCTTATGGAAAGATATATCAGGTTTTTGTGAGAGGAATACCTCCATGCTTTTGTCCGCTCGTAAAATGTGCCAGTGTTTTTTCATACTTTGTGTTAATAGTCTTGAAGTGTTGGAAAAGTCAGTGATCATGTGGACCTTCTCTATATTGACCTGTTTTTTTGACAGTTGTTTGAGTGCATCCGCTCTCTGTATCTTGTGAAATCTCCTGTTTGCCTTTGTTACAGTCCTTGTGTCATAACCTCTCTTAATGAACCTGTAGTTCATATCCGTCACACAGTTATGGAAAACTGTATCGTGACTACAGTTGCGTCTTGCACACACCATTTCCCCATAAGGTATAGCATGGATTTGATGCTTCGGATGTATGCCCGTGGCATGTAATACAGCATTGCATGCTGTCGGTTTACGATATAACTTGCTTTGGATCCGGTCATTATGTATGTATAACTCTACATCCAAAATTACCCCTCTCTGTGTGCTATTGTAGGTGAACTTGATGTTGCTCTGGTTATTGTTTAGATGGTTACAGAATTCATGTAGTTTTCAGATGTCCCTGTCCAAATCATAAGGCAATTATCTATGAATCTGCCCCAATATAGTATAAACTCGTTCCATTGTGTACCTTTATTGCCCCATAACCATTCTTCTTCGAATCGCCCCATGAATAGATTAGTGTATGAAGGAGAGAATCTAGAGCCCATAGTTTTTTGCTTATTCCAGTCATTTTTAAACAAAAAAACATTGTTATCCAATATTAGTCTCGTCATTTCTACTCACATTTTTGTGTGGTCCCATAAGGTAGCAGATCTCGTATTTAGTATGTGTTCTAACCCTTGGATCCCCAATGTTCAATACTTGTGTACAGAGCAATCCCGTCCAAGGTTACTAAAGTCATGTTGGATTCCCATATTATGTCCATCAGTAGGTTCAGGATATGTTTAGTATCCTTTATGTGTGTCGGCAAGTTGGATACAAGAGGTTGTAGAAAAATATCTACATATTCTGAAAGCCTTTCAGTTGGTCCCCTATACTGGAGATTATCGGTCTGCCTGGTGGAAATGGTAGCTTTTTGTGTATTTTCGGAAGGGTGTATATACATGAGTATCTGGGGCGGTCGACTTTCAAGTACATATATTCACTATCATCTAAGAGACATGAATCATGCCATTCCTTTGGAGACTGATTAATATTATGTGTTAGTGCCCATATTGGGTTGTTACTCAGCTTTTCTTAGCACATCTGGTCATTCAGCTGTGACAGTATATCCTGTTCATCACCACTATATTGCCCCCTTTGTCAGCTTCATGGATAGTGATACTGTTGTCCTCCCTTAATATTTTCAATGCATTGCGTTCTCACCTAGTGAGGTTGTCTGGCTTTCCACGTTATGCTTTATTAGCTTTGTCTAGATCATTCAAGATCAACTTGTGAAAGTTGTCCATATTGTTCCCCATGGGTAAGTTAGGTGTCCATTTTGATTTTTCTTTGAGCCCACTACTTACATTCAGGTCCATCTGGATATTCAAATCCTCCAAAATTCTACACGTTGTGGTAGGATCCCCTTCATGGTGAGCTATTGAAAGCAATGTCTTGGTGTCGTGTATATCCTATATTGATATACCACTCCATACATGATCATTTTGAGATTCATGTATTGTTTTGACTGCCTGGGGATTGAGTTCAAAGAACTTTTTTGTCTTCAAATGTCTAATGTATTTGAAAACATCTATTTTCATCTTACAGACATCTCCCACATTATTCGGGCAGAAGCTCATTCTCTTTTGTAGAAGTGAAATTGTATAAGTGCTGAGTGACCTGTCTGCAAGGTTGATCACTGTGATGTCATTTAGTTCCCTTTGATCCAAGATCATGTTTTCATTCCCCTCTTTCCTTCCTCCTGAGCTGCCCACTATCTTTCCCCTCCTTGTTTTCTTGTAATGTACATGTGTAGTTTGTTCTCTGTTGCCCTTTTTTATCCTCTGTACGTCCCTTAAAAAACGGTTGCTGGTAAGACTATCTCACGTTGTTCCCTGCCCACCCTCTGACTCACTTTCACTGGACTGTTTAGTGTTGAATGAGGAGGAGCTTGAGTTTATTGATGTGTTGTCTGATGCTTTAGTGTACATATCTTTCGGTATGAGATGGTCATATTTCTTGGCAAATGTAAGGACCCTCTCACTTACATAATCTATCTCATCTGTTTTTAGTTTCTTAGCTTACGTTGTTTTATCTGTCTGAATGCTGATCATAATATCATTTAAGATTTTGTAATTCTTTTCCATTGCTTCTGTTAGGTTCATACTTTTTATCTCCAGTTCCAATGCGTCTATCTCAGTCTGTAGTTTATTTACTTTTCTCTCTGAGTTTTCAATTAAGATATTCATTAGATTATTGGAATTCAAAGTCAATTCCTTTTTTCAAGCTGCTAGCAATTCCTCATCTAAGTCGTCATATGTGGGGAAAATGTGTGACCTTAGGCCCCCAGGAATTCGTCTGAGTTTAATGTATTGTTTTAGAGTGGCCCATCCAAACACTTTGACATTTTATTTCTTTTAAGTTTCTCAAGCCTAGAGAATTTTTTTCTCAGTCCCTTGTTACGCGGTGAGGTACCAATTCTACTTGTTTTGCGAACTTATCCATGTGCTTCCTTTAATGTGTCGAAAAATAGTAGTCCAAATTGTTATTGTCTCAAAACCTGAATAATGTAGTTTCTTATATTTATGACTTTCTAAATCTGTTGGAAAGAACCAAAGCCATACAGAATACTCCTGCGAGTCTAGTAGTATGTATTCCCTCTTACCCTCTCTTATCCACTCACTCTTGCCACTCATTGGCTTCCCGTAGATAAAAAATTCATCTTTAAGGCTTTATGCTTATGCCAGAATGCTCTTCAAGGCAAAGGCTCATAATTTCATTGAGCTTCACATCACTGCCTACGGCCGAAGATCCTATCATTAAGAGAATGCATCAAGGTTGCTGTTCCTTCACTTATCTGGCAGGTAAACATTGGAACATACTGTCTCTGCGAATTCGCATTGGGCTCAGCTGTCTTCTTTTTTAGCAAAACAATCAAAACCTGGTTATTCTCTGAACACTCATGCCTCATAATGTCCCCTAGCAATAGGACGCTCTTGTTGGCTAACAGCTACACTTTATAAAACTCTCATTCATTCATTGAATGTGCCCGTCACCATTTATAAAAAATAATTTTTGATTTAGAAATAACAGATGTTAATTCACCTTGGAAAGAGCATAGCGAATTTGAAGCTACTGAAATCCCCAAACTATTCCATGGACAATTGAACCTTGAAATGATCAGGACTCGTATTATAGATATGGTGCACTGTCCCTGTTTGCACTGCCGCACTTTACGAAGGTATTCAGAGATGCCACTGCAGGTGGGTGCATTGAATGACTGCAGCTGCATGCAAAGAGTTTTGTGCAGGGTCTTATGGGACCCATATTTCATCTTTCACAGGGTGCTCTCGGGGAATGTGCACTGACTGTGTGCAAAATTATTGGTCTTAATAATAATGGCTGGTGCAACTGAAAGGAACTGCTATAAAGTGGGGTAATCTGACTAGACACCAGGTTATCAGAAACAACTAACTTAACTATATAGACACAAATGCTTGCATGGTTTATTGCAAATAAATGTAGACAACTAACTGATTCTTAGTTATTTTTCTAAGTGCTATATTTGCCATGGCCAGCCCTGCATATGGGGACATGCTTCACTTTTTCATCTTTTTGCCAAATATGAGAAATCTTCATCCAGCTATCCAGATAAATCCAGTCTGCATTCCTTCAGCCCGGTAAAATGCCCTTGCCAAAGGTCAGATACTGGAACACCTTCTGCAGAGTAAAAAGTTCAAATTGTGTTATTAGTCTTGGCACATGTGTAAATGCAGTCTTTGCCTATTTGCTCAGCTAGTGCCTTATTAATCAGAATGACCAAACTCAACAGAGTAGTATCTGTCTTAGTGAAGAACTGATATTGCCACTGACTGTAGGAACAATGGACTGGATATCAGTTGTTCTAGTCATTGCAATGTGGCACAATTATCATAATTCTCAAAGACATCGATAATGTCAAAGCTCCAGGACAGAAAAAACTCCCAAAGATAAATATGACTGTAAACATAATTGAATCAGTTAAGGGTTACTAAAAAACTCCTCTTTTCACTAACCACTACATTTTAAAGTCATTATCCTCGTTGTGGCAGGATAGTGTCTAGCTATCTGTTTGGGGTACAATTCATGAGCTGCAAAAGTCTCAAATCAGACTGCTCAGTTGATTACAATTCTGGGGCCTAACTCCAAAATACCATTGCCCTAGTATTAAAGCGTTTCCTGGGTTGGTATTTGGAGAAATGATCGCTTTTCAGATTTTGTTTTATTGTGCACAATAAACATCAGTGACAGAGATACACACATTTGGGCTGTAGATAACATTTTTACATTTTTTGGAAGACCTTTAATCCCATCTCTGATAGGGGTTTGTAACCCTGTGCCATTACTATTATGTTGCTTAAACATGATGACCCCCATTGTCTTGTAGTGCACCCACAAAAACAATATACTTTTGGCGTTTAGAATTATATGGTGGTGCAACCTAGGGTCAATGTTCACACACAAGGTATAAAAGAAAGTGTGACAACATTTTCCCAATTTAATTAAACTGCTCAATACTTTGCTGTGTTTATGAAATGAACAAACATAAATCCTGTTAAACTTCCTTGTTAATTGCTATCCTTGGAATATTATTTCTTTTCTGTTTTTATAGAGTTCTTTTTCCACAAGCCCTATATTATTTGAAAATATTTCTCAACATCATTACCAGTGAAAGTAGAATAGGAAATGATTTTCTTTTTTCTAATTTCTAGGCAATCTAAAGAGATTGTTGATGTTTATAATAAGCTAATAAAGAAAGTTTGCAGAAAATTACTATTCTTCAGGAAATTGCATAAAATGTGACAGTTTCCTGACATTAAACTCACTCAGGAACTTGGCAGTCTAGAGGGAAGTGGATTCTATGGGGTCTGTTTCCAAACTTCATTTTGTAGTTCTTTAATAGTTCTAGTAATGTTCTACAAAATGCTATTCACAATCCTAAAAAGGTAAATCTTTACCTCCACCACTCCTATCTTTTCTCTGGGAAGACCCTCACACATGTAAGTTTACTCCTTAGTAGCAAATGTGGCTGGGACCAGTGAGTCTAACTTTACACCTGATGTCTAACTTTACGCTTGAAGTATAGACCTAAAGTCTAAGGGCTCGATTCACACAGATAAATTAGATCAAAAGTCTAACTTAGGCCAAAAGTCTAACTTTTCTAGCTTTTGGTATTCACAAAGGTAAATTACTACTAGTAACTCTACTACTAGTAATTTTACTATTAGTAACTTTGCTACTAGTATGTTTACTAGTAGTAAAACTACTAGTAGTAACTTACCTTTTGTGAATACCGAACAGTAGTTAAGTTAGACTTTTCATCTCAGTTAGGCTTTTGGTCTAACTTTACATTTGTGAATCAGGCCCTCAATGCTTTACATGTAAATACAAAAGTGCAGGTACTCACTATTTAGACTACCTGCTTGCTCCTGAGAAGCATTGCTACTCTCCCATTAAAAGTATTGCATCAGTTATCCTTTAAGTTAAAGAAGTGCAGATACTCAGTACCAGAGAGAACTTGCCAATTTAAAGCACTGGAGTGACTGGAAAAAGGGGCATGATTACTACTTAATTCGAAGAGTTTTGGGAGGAGTAAAAAGGGTCTTGGAAAGGGTTACAGAGGGATTGAGGGAGGGACATACACATACCCATAAAAGAGTAAGGCCATTTATTTTCACAAACTGCACTCCTTAAGTTCCTACAGCCAAAAAGGCACCCAGAGAGTAGTAAATTACTACAGATCAAAGATGGAGTCAGTTCAGCACTGCAAATGGCCAACCACTGGTCCCGCAACAACCTACGATGTAAAATAATGGAGGTAGGGACTAAAAATAACACTCGATAATAATGTTTAATTAAATTATTTACAATAGTTGAAAATAAAAATAAATATAATTTAAGGTTAAAAAATATTTAAAAATAAAACATATTTATTTGTTTAATTATAAACTATGTTAACCGGTTTTGAAATGATACATTAATGAAACATTACTTTTCATTTAAATATATTTAAAGTACTTATGATTAATCCTAATTCACACTTTTAATAATTATTATTGCATAATAAAAATATTTCCAACTTTGGATGGGAATTAATTTATTCACATAAAACTCAGAAAAAATAATTATGTTTAAATTAAAATGTTTATTTTAAATAAAGAGTTGATTCAAACTTGAGTTTAAGGTGCTGTGGCATGTTTTTTCTTATACTTTTAAAATAGTTATATAAAGTTAATTTATATCAATATTTAAGATTAAAAAGATTTTACTATTTAGTTTAAGTTTTATGACCTTTTTTACTTTTCCCTATACTTTACCATACCGAGATTCCACAGTCGGGTGAAGATGAAGATCTCTGTATGGTAAATTATAGAGACAATTCATTAAAAAAGTTTATTATACTTTATAATAAATTAGTTTTAAAAAATATGTTAAATATTGATTTACACTCTGTATGTATTTTTTTAAGTAGAAAAAAATTAAAAATGCTACCCCATTTTTCATTTCTTTTGGGTGACAGATATCAACCAGTAAACCTGGGAGAAATATATTGAAACCCTAACTCTCTAGGTTATCTGTTGCTGGATAGCAGAGTTCCCACACCATTATTAGACTGAAAAATTCCACGTTTTTAGCAATTATCACAAATTAAAATCAACTCTTGCAGTGTTTCCAGTAGGTAGATGCATACTGTTGTGTTCCAAGTATACACATATCGTTATTAGTTTAAGCACCCAAAAATGCCATTTCCATGTCAGCACACATCATGTACAGACACTAGTTATCATACTTCTATAGCATCATTGCCAATTTCTAGTGAGCACATCATTATCAGTCCCCTGTTATCAAACAGAACTCAACTTTTCTAGTAAGCACATCATTGCTAGCTCCAGCTCCGCACACGCCATCTCCGGTTTCAAGTAAGCCCAGGTAATTTTTTAGGTAAGGTAGATACTCAAAGAGACTACCTAGGCCCCAGTTACAGTCAGCCCAATTAATTGATATGTGTGTAGTAACTGCTATTACTGTACACATCACAATTATGAGTTGTGCGATAAGCACTGTACCCACTCTCATTAATCAATTTTGATGCAGTAAACTAAAAAATCCACGTTACGCCTCAATTCAAGGTCAGTAACCATAAATGGGTGCTGTTTATTGCAATAAATTCCAATCTATGCAGAACTGCAACATATCAGGCGCAATAAATATTGAACCAGTGTAGAATCTACAAAGCATATAGTGGATTTTACAACTGACCCTTTAGTATTGAAATTGTCAAGCTGCAAAGACCCTCAATGTTGAGAACAGAGAGTGACATACAGCATCATTTGAAGCATGAAATCCATAAGGTGTCAAAGCTGTCAAATTTTCAAATTAGCTATGTGTAACATTCCCATACTGGTGGTCCTCTTGCATCCTGCCACTGCTGACCCTCAGGAGGCCCGCCAATCCTAAAGTGCACCTGCCCACCGGATTATGAGTTTAATCCAGGTCGGGTGGGCGGTGCTACGGCAGTCTCACATCGGCGGCTTTGTTAGGCTCATAGGAGAGCCTTAACAGCAGACCGCAGCCATGACAGCACCTGCAGCACGTTGCTGTGTGGTGTGGCATGCATGTGCCCCCCATATGCATCCCCAGACCCAGAACCCATAGGGGACCCTGTTAGGGCCCCCATGGATGCTTCTCCACCACCCTTTTCATGGTGGGCTCACAACCATGAAATGGGTGGTGGAAAAGCAACTCAGAATATATTCTGCGGTCCCGCAGTGGCAGCACCAGCATAGTCCTGCCCCTTACCACTGCACCAAATCCGCAGGATCCTGCAACCTGGCAGATGCAGCAGTTCTGTGGCAATCTAACCACCACACTTGAAATATTGTAGGCATTGGTCGGATCGCCAATGCGAATTTGGTGGTCCTAGGACCACCGTACTCGTAATGAGTCCCTAAGTGTACTTATGAGTAACATTTAGTTATCAAATGTGTGACATTTAGGGCCTGATTACAAGTGGGACAGTATATCCCCTATTAACGCCAGGGTCAAAACGGTGAGTGTTGTTTTATTTAATGCATCTGATAATTATCGGGTGCATTAAATAACCTTTCTTAAGTTTCAGCAGGTCAAACCTGACAACATTTTACTGGGGAAATTGTACGGTATTTTATGTACCATGTGGATTTTGGTGTATTAAACACAACAATTTGTATGTTATTGTATTCCTCACAAACTCATCATAGGTCTTATTTATCGCACCCATGGTATTATTTATCCTGTGTGATAAATAACACCAAACTCATAATCAGGCCCTTAGAGTGACACTTTCACATGAGCAAAAAAACAATCAGTGAAGTTCATAGAAAGAGATAAATGTCAGAAATTACTCCTGATTTTGCAATGAGAAGCTGTAAGAAAATCTTGAAACTACTGAAAAGCACCTGAAACGGAAGGCCACTAACTTGCTGCCCATTTGTAAGCTGATTATACTGTAAAACGATCATGTAACCATGGTATTAAACAATAAACAAGTCTTTGACCAGCCCTGTGAAGTTTCCCAAGTCCGTGTGTGATTTGCTTATGCATTCTGGGACCTGTTTTCCTATTTATCCCATTGTCGGACTAACGCAGACTACCCTCTCTTCGTCCTTCAGTGCCCTGCACTGCTCCATACTCAACAACACATCATCTCACATACCATCAATAACAGGCAAATCCTGCAGCTTCTAAGCTCTAGTAGCAGTGACGAAGCAGCTCTCTACCTCCTTCTGTAACGAATGTGCATGGACATGATACCAAGTCCTGTTTTCTTTTTATTTTACGGATGTGTACTCTGCATACTTGGATTTCTATCATGCTCATAACATAGGATGGGAAAAGACAAAACAACAAGTCTCAGCATACAAAGGGTTAAAAAGTGAAAGTGTTAAAAATGCCATGAACCAATTAGGCAGACAGGGATAATGGATCATTCACATTACAGTCATTCGTGCCATCTTATACTCTGATTCCAGCCTCGCTCTGCCACATTTCACTTCTTGATGAGTAAGGCATCCTCACCACCACTGGATTCTTGCCAAAGTGAATGGGCTAGTAGAAAAATGCTTCAGGACGACCAAGCTCTCCACACTACTTACCATCACTACCTCCCACACCATTATAATAACTGGAGGAGCGTCCAGACTGGCCGCTACTTAGCACCACTGGACAGCCTTGGAAATGCTGCAGCCACTGCCATCTGTCTGCACTAATTAGGAGGTTGATTAACTCTTGCTGCTGTAAATTGCTACTTAGAGTACTGCAGCCTGATGGTGTGCCATGTTGTCATGCTGCAGATTCAGACTCTCTCAGGACTGCCTCGCTGACCTGGGAAGCCACTTTGGTTTACAAAGGGCTGCTGCCTACTGAGTGTCTCGGGCTGGACTGTGGTGGTAGCGCTTTTAAATATTTGAACTCTCCAGGACAGGACATTGAGCCCCCTGGCCCATCCGTTATTGGAGCAGGTAAGAAGTTGTTGACTTGACATGTAGGGCAGTGGCAGCTGGTAGGGAATGGGAGTAGTGAGGCGGGGTTTGAAAAAAGCAAAATATAAAATACTTACCTCTTCACAGCCACCATCTCTCTTATGTCATCTCACTTCTCTTCCTGACTCTGAGTCCCGGAAGCAGGAAGCACACAGGCTCCACTAAGCCAATCACAACGAGGCTGTCACCAGCAAAGACAGTATAAAGCAATGGGGTGACCCAGTTATGTGCAGAACCTGGGGATTCGTACATTAAGCCAACAGTGGTTCTGCCACCTATCAGCTTATAGAAAGCGTCCAACGTATTTATTCAATTTGTCCCTCTCCTCGGATGAGACTAACATTCAATGAAAAAAGTCAAAATAAAGCCCAAAAAGCAGAAACTCACGTACTTCTGAATTAGTGTATGATTTTATAACCAATTTGGTGAAAACTATATACTCAAAAATTGAGAACAGGTCATATATATACACAAACAGATATATGATGTGTATTTACACTTATTGACTCATAACGTGAAGTGAAAATAAAGAAATCTTTTTACATATCACAACACAATATATATATAACAAATGAACATATATTCAGGACAAACATTTAAACACAGTGTGAGAAAAAATGAAAATCTGATTCAACCCGACTTATAATCGATCTGGTTATTCTTGATTATTATGCGTGATCAATAACACTTGAAAATGTGCGTCGACGTTTCGACCCCAGATATTATTGCGATATTTTGTTCGTCTAAGGGGGGGTCTTCTTCAGGACTATATGTAGAGTCTGTGTGTGGCCTTGAATTAGGACTCCACCTGGATATCAGAGTATAGGTACTGTCAGCTTGAGAAGTATTGAATACTCAGACAAGACCCCGAGTGCCAGAAGCCGGAGGGTTGTAGGCACGCTGTGCCACTGAACCTTAACTTCATCAGCTGATAAGGAGAGCTACGTATTGTCTCGGGTCAACTATATATAATCTGATCAAGCAGTCCTGCTGACAGTACCTATACTCTGATATCCAGGTGGAATTCTAATTCAAGGCCACACACAGACTTGTTGTTTAACAGTGCCTCACCCGAGTGTCACTACATTTCTAGCTGGGGATTCAGCAACCTTGACATCACCTTTGTTTGTTAGTTTAGTGCCAAACTGACACTTTTGAACTGGCTGTTCAGTTTGAGCCAGAAATCCAGTGTCCAACCTGCGTCTTTCAGCCTTTGAGCCAGCTGGCCCTGAACTGCTCCAGTGGTTCAACTCAACACTTTTCAATCCATGAGGGCTCTGGGGTTCAAACCGTTGATATGAGTTCAAACTGTATTTAAAGCTGAAATCAGAATATGGTGCAATGTGTCCAATTTTGTGTCCATTTTTATTATTATTGATATTTGATACTTTTACAACATCATGTTTACAAAATGTTCTCTATTTTTCCCTTAATTTTCTCCTAGACTTGCTTTATTTAACTGTTCTCCTTTTAGGTAGTTTGGGTTGGCCCTTTAAGTCCTTAATATTCTAACTCTATTGTTCTTTGACCAATTGCTACACAGCAACCACGCACATTTTCAATGGTTAACCCATTTCCTGACCGAGCAAAGCTTGCAAGATTGACTGCCCATGTGGTAGCTTAGTCACAGCTCCCATCAAGTCTTTGACCTCTCTTCTCCATAGCTTAACACTATGATTCCCTACTGGCATACTGTTCATATTTTCCTGAAAAATGCACTTCCGGTATATTGTCAATTTCTAACTAGTTCCATATTTGTCAGAGAAAGGAAAACAAGAATAGGGAAATTACGATTTGGTACAGATTACTGAGTTTCATGGTCTGTTATGGATGAAAGACACTCTAAGGAACAAAATGTATTTTTTAAAGCTGACATTACAGCGATGTGACACAGTTTTTTATGCAATAGTGATGTGAGAGTGTAGCAAATCAGCGCCAGCTCACAGTTAAATGTTTGTACGAGGTTTCTATTTTTACAACAGTCTAAGCCTGTCGCAATTTTCAGCGAATTCGATGAGTGATTTCTCACCAGACGTGTAAGATCACACCTTGTGGTTCTCAGCTGCTAAATGTGCAAAGAGCATTTGTAACTGAAATAGAAAAGATCAACAAAAGCATACATAGAATAAAATCGAGCTTTGAAGTTGGTTGCCTAGCAGCGCTTTTCTTGTAGAGACCTCTATACCGGCAAATGTGGATTTTTTTGCTCCCAAATTTTAAAGGTTTTAATAAAAATATCAGCCATCCACAGCATTCATATTCAGAATAGAAGTATCACAGACAACTGTCCTGTATTTATTTGGGTGTGTGCGTAGACCACAGAGGGAATGAACAGCAATAAATATAATTTTATTTTTACTATTACTGGAAAGGTAGGTTAACCCCTTCGCTGCGGCGCGAACTCCGCCGCGGCGCTGGGGGGGTTTGGGGTGAGCGCGGCGCCGTCATGAGTCACGGGCGAGCTGTGCTCATGACGGAGTGGTTCCGTCACGACTCCGCCCACTTGCGTTGATCGCCCGCACAGGCGGGAAAACAGTGCCGCGTGGGCGGAGCGGCCGCCAACGGCCGCAGCATGATGGAACCACTCCGTCATGAGCACACGGCGCCCGTGGCTCATGACGGAGTGGTTCCGTCATGAGCATGCAATGGGTTAACGTTCCAATAAGCTGCTCTGTTTTAGTATCTGTGATTGTGCAAGGAGTATGATTTGACAGGCAGTTTTCAGTATTACGGATGTCAGTAGTCATAACTGTTTCCGGTGTTATCTGTTGTGGCTGGTGTCAGGCCAAAGTGGCGGGGAGAAAAAACAAAACAATAAACATTTTAAAAAAACGTACCTGAATCCCGCCGCAGTGCCGCTCTTCTGGCTTGAATGCAGGCACAGCCTCCCAGACTGCCCTGTGGCCAATCCTATCACTGCTCCCACTGCATGAGAGCAGCATCAGGATTGGCCTGAGTACCCTCGAACTGCATCTCCAGGGAGACGGGGGCCTGTGCCTGCTGTCTCCAACCCAGCAGCACGGCTCGGGTTGGAGACAGCTTCAGTGCACATGGCGGTTTGGCCGTCCTGAGACGGCCGGCCAAACCATCGTGCACACAATGACAACAGTGCACCTACCACTCCCGCTGTGCCTGTCATCCTCTTTGCCCCACCCCCTAGACTCCACGGTATGGATGAAAATAAAACGATAATAAACATGCTTTAATATTGTTTTATTTTTCAAGTTTTGCAGCTGTTGCTGGCCAGGTGGGTGACACTCCTCCGCCATAGTGGAGGAGCCGCCACTGGGTGTCATACCAGCGTTTGTTACCAGAGGTGAGTGATCATTCATCAAAAGGTGTCAGCTGACCTGTCCTCCCACCTCCTGGTTCCCCATTTCATTTACAAATCGGGGGGGGTTGAGTGTTCCTGACAATGGAGCCCCCGCTGACTCTGGCCCGTAGAGGAAGACTCTCCGCACTGGTGGGGGTATCCCTCACTGGTGGCTGAAACTCTGCAATGAGAATTCTATTTGCGGAGATTCTGCCCTGAGTGCGGAGACTCCCTCACAACTGTGGGGCCTCCATCACGAGTGGGGAGGCCCTTTGTGAATCAGACCAAATGCCATTTCTGCTGGCATCTGTTCTGTCCAGGACTGACAGCGCTAGAAAGAAATGTAGAAGGAAAAGATGCAGAACTGTCCTCCATTTGCAGATGCAAATTACTGTGAAATGTGTTGCAATATTTCTAATGGCAGAACCCAGTTTTGGGGATCTTTCTATGGTAAAAATACAAGTGACAGCGGGTTGGTCGTACTGCCATGGCGTGGCAGACATGCTGCCATTGATTTTTGTCCTTCAAAGCAATTCCCACCATGTAGGCATGAACCGCTTCTGTTGACAAAATGGCTCCTGACATGACTGCCAGATGGCACTCCGAACCATAAATGATTCTCTAAAACCTCTAATTAGAATATACTTAGTTAAAACCGTTTACGGCATACATTCTGAAGATGAGCTCTTGTTCTTCAACATATGATATTTCAAATAGATAAAGTGCTCCAAAAATGTTTACAACATTATATGGTGCAGGCTTTATTTATATAAAGGGAATAGAGTTCCCATTACTGTGCTTCATTAGATAATTCACAAAAATTGTTTGTGACTATATGGAAACACTAGATTTTAGACAAAGTACTTTAATAAGGTCATGGCATATTAACGTGACAATCAAAATTCATTGTGTTTTACAGTTTTGATGCATAATATTTTAGGTAGTAGGTAAGTTCTTATGCCCCTTGTGCTTTGTTTTCTACTGCCCTACCATGTGCAGGTGGCAAAGGGGCATTCCGTGCAAGTGCTCACTTTCTTGAAACCAGGCTTTTTTCAGTCCCTCCTTAGAAAAAAAATGCTTTGAATGTCAAAATCCTTCCATTCACCAAAATGAATTGCTAAGAACCCCCTTGCACCAACTCAGCATGTCCTCTGTTCTCTCTCTCGGCACATGTGGCAGGAATGTAAAAAAATCTCTGTGTGAGAACACGCAGTCCTCACTTGCCCTTCCTCTGGCCTAAGGGACAGATGAGCAGCCATGCCTGGGACAGATGTTCAGCCATGCCTAGCACAATGGCAGATAGACAGTTGCAGCTTCTCCAGCTTATGTAGTTTTTTTTCTTTGTCAAGGAAGGTCTGTAGAGAGGCTTGGGTCAGGCATGACCCTCGTACCTCCTAATATGGTGGGAGGAGGCATCCAGGCCCCAATTCTCATGGCCTTCAAGAGGCCTTCTCTGATAGTAGGAAACCAGCAGCAGAAGGAAATGGGAGCCCCAGGAATGCATGGCCCAAACGAACTGTGTGTGGAAGTGAAAGAAAAAGCTTGGCTCCTCCCATGGTAATTTGGGGACCATTCTCTTATGGGTGAGATCTCAGAGCCAGCCAAGGGACGCCCCCATGCTGAATGACAGCAGTCAATGGAAGTAGGTGCTGTAATGTCCCTACTTACATGTCATCAATCAAAAAGTGATGTCATTTTCTTATAACAGTTGTGTTCTTGTGTAAGATTACAACTGTACTAGTAAAATGAAGAGCAGGTCTTTTTTATGAGGAGAGAACTGTGCTCTGTGTATTGTTGGTTCACAAGACATAATGTACCAATAAAAAAAGCAGCATTTTTTTTATACAACACTAGCTGACATAATTTTGCACCTTGATCACATTTCAAATTACATGTTACTGCATGAATTATCAGTTGTGTTAGGGAAGAGGGAAGAGTTTCATAAATGCAAGAAAGGTGTGAATCTGAAACATTATGAGCAAAAGCCTTACCAAAGCTTCTTTTACATTATTTTTGTGATGTAATTTTTTATTAACATTTTGCAAAAGTTCATCACAAGAACAATATTAATAATAACACCTAACATTAAAAAAGTGCTTAACACACTCTCCAAAGAAACACCATAAAGAAAGCTCACTAACTTTGGCCACCGTCTCCGTCCTACTGAAATTTTACTTTTCTTTCCTTTACTTGGCTTTTGAAGTTGTATTTAATTTGTCATTTGGGTGGTCACGTGGGTACCTTCTTCACATGTTAAACCAGAGTATTCACACATTTTGCAGTAGGTTTATCTCTTACAGATCTAAAAACTCAATAGCAAATTTGTAATAGGGATGAATCATTTTGAATTGATCCCATCATAAGGGCATTAGAGCATAGTAAATGCACCTGTTGTTAGGTTTAGGGTTAAAATTAGAACTAGGAAGCTTATAAAAACGTCAGGGTTATGGCAGTAGGTAGCAAATAGGTTGTGATAAATTATTTCTGAAAGTGGAAAGAATGGATTCATTTGAAAGGAGATGCAGGAAGTTGTGTAGTGTATGTTGTCAGTTCAGGCCTTTCTAAATTATTGGACTGAACAGACCTCGTGGAATCTTTTGCTTTATTAGAAGTATAGTTAAAAAAAATGCTTCTGCTTTTATCAGATCCTATTGATATTAGATATTTATCATGGAAACAAGAGGCCTGTCAAAGGTGCATAGCTTTAAATGTGTTGTGGTCTGGGCAGTGTTCTGAGCATTCAGGAGAAGCCAATGGATGGTGTTTCCTGAAGCCAATTAAAATGGAAGCTCAGGGGAATCTGGAGGGGGTATAGCTCTAAGAGGGTTAATGGAGATTTTGGAAGTCTAGCCTTAGGAATCTTGCTAGCATCAGGATGGAGGGATCTGGAGCGTGAACAAGGCTGGATCCTATGTGTTCTGTGACAATAAAATATTTGCCTTTTCTGCAGAAGATGGCAGTATTTACATTTGATCAAGTGAGCTATACCAGACCAGAGTCCCAAATGAATGTAGACAACAAAAACAAATGTCTGTGCAGAAAGGTGTAGGAGTTCGGTAGATGTCATTGACATATCTTTTTTGAAATTTTACTAGGGAGTCAAGTGGCAAGTGATTCCTTCTGATACAATGTGCCATTTCCAGTCTTAAACCTGTAAACAATAGGGCATCTGAATGGAGGCAAAATAAGTTGCTGTGTGCTGAAGTGGCCGTAGTTTCCAAAACATCCAGATCTAATTGTAATGATACCAAAATCTGTCTTGACTGGCTACCTCTAGAGGCAACCAGAACCTTAACTTGTGTTACTTAGAGATCAAAGGAATAAGGAATAAGGCTCACAGCAGCATCATTCAAACCCATATAAGTGAATGAAATGAAATAAAAAAAGGTTTATAGAGTGCACGAATGCCCAATAATGATTAGTTTTCTGACTAATTACAAAAGCAAACACTTCATGAAATATTTCCAAAAAAGCCATACAATAGAAGACCCCGCCATTTAAATAAATGGTTATTTCAATAATCCATAGTGCACAGAGCTCAAGTGTGCGCACTATGTGAATATAATACATCGAGTAGCAAGTGTTTATACAAATAGGACCCCATTTTTGTGTTTGTTGTTGTAATAGGTTGGATTGATTGTCATTCACGTATTAGTGTTTGAATAATACAGCTTTGAAACTTATTCCTTTGATTTGTTTAATTATCTCTAGTTCCAAAAGGTTTATATGGCAAGTCCTGTTTCTATTTACTTGTTTAACTTGCAAGGCATTAAATCTGAATAGTCTAAAATGCCTAACAATTTGTGTTTAAATTGAGGATGCAAATAACTCATAAAAGTAAACATCATGAAGTGAAACTTTTTCAGGCAAGACCCCAAAAAACTGTAACGCCCCCAACTAACGTATGCATAGCCACCTAGAAAGAAATTGGGTTACCGTTTGAGGGGGTACAACCCTACTCAAGCAGCATCCACAAACCTTATCAGGGTAAAGTCACAAGCAACCTCAAATTAACCTGTGCTTAACTCTCTGGTAGCTTGGCAAAGAGCCTTAACGTAGGAGCAACGTGCAAAGTATTTATGCCAACAGTAATAAAACGAAAACACTACACAAAATTGGTCCCACACCAGGTTAGACAAATAGAGAAGACTTTAATATATAAACTAAGACTAAAATGACAAGAATCAAATCAGTAGATCTGGAACTCTGCAGTTTTAAAGATTTAAGTGAAAATAGCACCAAAAAGCCTAAAGCGCCACTTGCGGCTATCTGGTTGTGCGGTAAGACAGAAAGAAAGTCACAAGTTCAGGCTGACCGCGATGCAAGACACGTGTCAGATACAGGAATCAGATTAGTCCCACTGAAAAGTTACCTTCTCAGTCTAGTCTCTGTACTTCTGAATCCAGCACAAAGAGTACCATTCTTGGTGGAGGGGGCTCCGAGGAGCAGGGAAGTGGAGGGATGGGCATCAATGTATTGTGAAGGGCAGACCTGGCATTGAGGACGGCTCATCGCTGTAGCACAAAGATCCTATCATCATTGTGACCGGGTGAGCCAGAGCTTGGTGGAGGTGCTCTCCATGAGCGGTCGATGCTGTGGAGCAAATAGTTGGGTTGATGAATCTTTGTGCTGGTGGGCTGTGCAGGCACCAAGGTTTTAGCACCAATGGTACAGTTTGCGGTCAGGAAGAGCCCAAAAACTTTGATTCAGACTCTATGTGGCCACACCAAGGGTCCGGGACCAGATGGGCACCATTAGGGGGCCAGGGGCCTGTACCAGCTGGATCTGGGTGCTGGTTCAGGCAGTTGGGAGCCTTTAAGTCCCTATGGCTCTGAACAGGAGGCCAGCAGACTAGTTCTTGGAGACACTCTGGGAGTCCTAGGTTCAGATGCAGGTCCGCATTCCCATGACTCAGGCAGGAAGGCAGCAGAGTAGAAATCCAGCAGGGGAGCAAAGTAGTCCAGCAGAATAGCAGTCCTTTCAGCACACCAGCAGTCCTTCTTCTTGGCAGAGTTTCCACAGGTCCTCCAGAAGTGTACAGAAGAGTTGGTGTATGAGGTCCAATATGTGTACCTGGGCCTTCCTTTTTGGTGGAAGATGCTTCTAAAGGTTTCCCTTTGAAGTCCACCGGTTTCCTGCCTTCCCCGTACTGCCTCCTGAATAATTACAGGGGGTATGCAGCCCTTTGTGTGGATGTAGGATACAGCCTCTTCAAGTGTAAGTAGGACTGTGCCCAGATCCCATCCTGCCAGTGATGGCCCATCCAGGCACACCTAAGCTCTCTATTTTGTATGGTTGTCTAGGAGGAATGTGCAAAGCCCAACTGTCGGCTATCCCTAGTTATATGACCCAGAGACAGGCTGCAGGCACCACATGGATATGGCATGAAAATGCCCTTTTCTAAAAGGGGCATTTTCAAAACTGTAATTCAGAATCCGAATTCAACATAAGATTGGATTTCGCATTAAGATTCCAAAGACACCAAAAAATTAGCTGGTAATCTGTTCTCATTTGGAAAATACGGTTTATTAAATTAAACAAGGTAACCACAATGTTATCCAATGGGAGAGGCAGTCCTTGGATCACTACCAGGACATGTAAAACTTAAAGGTACATGTCAATCTTTTTGAATACACTCAACCCTGCCCACTGTGATTTCCAGCGCCTATCCTAGGGGTAGGACCTATATGTATTAAAAACCAAGAAGGTTTATTTTTCCAGGTAGATATAGCAGGTTTAAAACTGCTCATACAGGCTGCTGTGGCAGGCCTGAGATAGACATGTTTAAAGGATTATTTAAGTGGGTGACACAATCAGTGCTGCAGGACCACTAGTAGCACTTAATTTACAGACCCAGGGTTCATGTAGTGCCCCTTTACTAGGGACTTATAAGTACATTAAATGTGGCAGTTGGGGTGAGCCAGTGCTACCACGTTTTAACAAGTGAGCACACAAACTTAAACACTGGTTAGCATTGGTGAAGTGTGCAGAGTCCTAAGGCTAGCTAAAACAAGATTAGCAAAAATGGTGGAGGAAGGCAAAAGGTTTTGGGGGAAGACCCCTAAGGCTGTCTGGTCTTCACACCTCCATTACAATGTTGGAAACTAGACAAAGGAATGACCTCCTGACTACTGGCTGATTTAGAAAGGCCATGCTAACCTTATTTGTATTCATCAACAGGCTTCGACAAGCCTGACATGCTGATTCATGTATCTTAATGAGACCTTTACAATAAATATTTTCTTTGCTGCTAAAATGTGAAATCTAAGAAACATATTCATGCTCCTATATGTCAATTGCATTGGTACCCAAGCCTGAGGATCAACACTTCAGTATATGAAAACATAAAAAATCACTGAATAGAACCAGTTTGAACTTGTCTGTAATGGGATGGCTTCATTGCAGTAATCTGTCTACCCTGTCTTTCCTCCAGATACATATGGCAAACTTTGTCTCCTCAACTCTGTCGGTGCGGAAATGTCTCGCTGTAAGACATCGATTCGACGAGGACAACCAAACCCTGTCTACAAGGAGACATTTATCTTCCAGGTTGCCCTGTTCCAGCTTTCTGATGTCACGCTCATGATTTCAATTTACAACAGACGTAGCATTAAGCGGAAAGAAATGATTGGCTGGCTCTCGCTTGGCCAGAACAGCAGCGGAGAAGAAGAACAAAGCCACTGGCTGGAAATGAAAGATTCACGGGGTCAACAGATCTGTCGGTGGCATACCCTTCTAGAGTCTTAACAGCCTGATATTAAGAGACTGCCATTTGTCCATCTGTGACCATCAATGTGTTGTGTTGCACTCCAGATATCAATTTAACACACCACCTAGCAGGGTTACGTTTTTAAATTTGTATTATTCATTTATCTTTTTTTTAACTGAAGTCAGTTTTACAAAATAGTGAACTTTTGCTTAACATAGAATAACATTTAATTTATCTGTCCTCTAAAATGTAAGGTTCAGTAGCAACTTCCTCACACACTGAGAGTACTGCAGCAATGCTGATTTCACTGCCTCAGTGATTTACTATGTGCCGTAGGCTCTCTTCTTCGTCATTAAATTATATATTTTTTTCACTTAAACTACTAATGTATGCAAATACTCTCAGTACTCTGTCATTTACAGTGATTTGCCAGTGCATGTAACAGAAACTGTCTTTTTTGCTAGCGTTTTTAAATTACTCTGAATGACCATTTGATACTATTGTATTTCAAACTGAATAATATATTTTCAGGTAGCATGAAAAGCACTAAATATTTTACTGTAACCTTTCAAGTGCCTTTGAGTTGTCATTATTCGGTTGCACACTTCGGTTCATGTCTGAGGATGCATGCAGTATTTTGATATTCAAAAATCCAAACCAGAGCACATCATCAAGTGACACAATAAAATTATGTATTTGGGCATAGCTGTAACCAATTATTTTTAACAGGAACTTTCATAACTGTCAGCTGAATGGACGTATGTTGCGGTCTACACCAGTGGCGTAGCAAGGGAGGGTCGCATGAGTTTCAGGGGCAGCCACCCCCTCCCCCGCTCTTACACACAGCCGAGGGGCGGCCGCCACAGGTATCGCCAACTGCTCTTATATACGGATGCAGGGCGGCCATCGCATGGACCGCCACAGGCGGGAGTTTAGCTATGCCACTGGTCTACTCGCAAAGATGTATTTTACTGCTAGTTTTAGTCATATAGCATATGAATGTATTACACGTTTATTTTTTGGTTCACTTAATTTAAAAGGGTCTCAGGTGTGTCGCAGCGTTATTTGGCAGGCAAAATATGGACACGGTTTAAAGAATGACCAAGCGAAAAATAGGACGTGGCTGGCTGATTCAATCCCGCTTTACCAGTGTGTTAAAATCAGGTACTGTCTACAATTCCACTCTTTACACAAGTGGTGCTCCAGCAGAAAACCTAATCAGAGCCCACCTACTGACGGGGGAAGAGGGAGAGGACATATGCCTTTCTCCACGTTTAGCTTGCAGAAACTAACGCCCATTGGAACTGACTGCATCTGCCTGCTTTGTATACACAGGGATGTCATAATGTAATTAGTAGTTCCAAATCGTATTCATTTTTTGCAGAAAATTCATCAAAAGGAACAAAGATAATATCTGAAGATTTACAGAAAATAGATGAGTGAATTAATAAGAGATAAGAACTGCATAAAACATATATGATTTGTTGATGAAAAGCATATAAATATGAAAAACATATATATTCAGATATTAAATATAAATACATAAATGCATAAATAGTTTTATAACAAAATAGTTAAATACAAAAGGAAAGAAGAGAACAGAAGGAGAAGAGGGAGGAGTGAAAAAAGGAAAGCGAATAGCTAATGAGAAATAAAAGAAAATAATAGAGTATGATAGATTAAAGTGAATTAGCATATATAAAAGTAGAACAGAATAGAGTGAAAAAGAATAAAATATAGAAGAATGTAATGGAGCCAGGGGGAAGGGGGAGGGGGGAGAGGTGGATGTGCATGAAGGATAGGAGAAGTAGGGAGGAATAAAGAAAAGTAAAGTTTGGTTAGGGAAAATAAGGAATTGTGAAAGATATACAAATATTAATAGGGTGAAGACAAGCGGAAAGTGATATCAAAATAAGAGGTCGTTACTACTGATTTGGACCAGGGTTGCTACTTTATTGCATAGTCTCTGTGGGGGATGTAATGATTGTAATGGGATTGTTAGTATCAGCATTACCTTCTGTTTTCAGAAAGGGCTACCAAATCTGAAGGAATATGTCAATCTGATTATGGAGATTATAAATTACTCGCTCATGTGATTCCATTTGTATCATAGCTACCAACCATTCTTCTTGTGATGGGGGGGACAGTGATTTCCAGTGTTGTAATACACATATTTTTGCTGTAGTCAACGCAGTATGAAGAAGGCGGAGTTGTGGTTTTGAAAGCCTTGAGGAAAGTCATAGATCGTGTAAAAGGATGTTGGTAGGTGTGAGGGGCTAACATAAAGGCATTGTAGAGTGTAAAACCTTACCCACATAAATCCAGAAAGATTGCACCATCGGGCATTCACAAATAATATGGGTTATGTCACAAACAGAGTTAGAACGTCTCCAGCAGTTAGTATGTGAGAGTAATCCAACCTTATGTAATTTTACTGGCCACCAGTGCCAGTCGTGGAGAATTTTGAATAAGCAGAATTTAAGCGTGCTTCATGGGTACCTTTATCTAAATCTTCCACTATCTGCTCCCACTCTCTAACTGTCTAGAATGTTGACAATCTAGTCTGCCATTTGGTGCGAATATTCTGAGACAGGGGTTGTGAATAGAGGTGTAATGTGAGAACTCTGTAAAGGCCAGATGTTTCTCATTTATGTTTTCCCCATGTGTTTAGGTATGATATTATTGGTGATTCTTGACGTAACCAAGTGGATGGGCCCCAAGTTTCTTCAAACACTGCTGAAGCAGAATGTACTTCAAGGATTGCTGTGCTGGGAGGTCAAATTCCTTTCTTAGTTGAGCGAATGTTTTGAAATCTCCGTTATGAAGAAGTTGGTCTAAAGTGAGGATACCTGCAGCCTTCCATAAAGGCCAAGAAATTATTGATCTGTTAATGCGTATGCGTGTATTATTCCAAAGGGGAGCCTTATCATGAATTCGAGGAGTTGAATCTAATAAACTGTGTACCTGTTGCCAGGATTTATGCGTTGTTGATAGAATAGGATTTTTGGGATCATGACGACTAGTTCCTGTCCCATAGAAAGCTGAGAAGCCTGAATCTGTGGACAAAAGATTCCTCTCTACATGAACCCATTGCGGATCATCAGAAGGGCATAGTGTTCTACCGATGAGAGGCTCATTCCTCCATAGGAGTGATGCGCTTTTTATTTTGCCATAGCAAGGCGTGGCTTAGCCGAACCCCATATAAAGGATTTTATCTTAGAATCTAATAGCCGCAGCGTAGGCAAAGGAATCAGAAGAGGAAGCATACCCAGAGTGTATATGAAATGTGGGAGGGTGACCATTTTAATAGCTTGGACCCTACCCCACATGGAAAGTGCCAATATTTTCCACTTTTCAAAGTCACGCAGCATTTGAGTAACCAGAAGATTTAAATTATCTGTAACCATTCCTTCCAAACCTTTGTTCACTAGAACTCCCAAGTATTTAAGGCGCTAAGGTTGCCAATGGAAAGTGAATCCATGTATGGCTGCTTTTGTGGTTCCATTGGAAATGGTTAGTGCCTCACTTTTATACCAGTTTATTTTGTAACCTGAGAAGGAAGAGAAGTCATTTATTATTTGGAGTAAAGAGGGTAAAGAACAGGAGAGATTTGTAAGAGTTAGTAGAATGTCATCTGCGTATAAGAAAGTTTAGATTTACCTGATGGAAGATGAATGCTTGTAACTTCATCTGATTGACGTATTGTGGCTGCGAGTGGCTCAATAGCTAAAAGGAAGATGAGTGGGGATAAAGGGCACCCTTGGCGAGTTCCTCTTCTAATCGGGAATGGATCTGATAGGAACCCCCCCCCAATTTACTTGAGCAGAGGGATTATCGTATAATAATTATACTTTGGCTATGAGCTGGTCCCCTAATCCGAATCGATCCATTACTTTAAAAAGGTATTCCCATTTGATGCGATCAAACACCTTTTCTGCATCTAGTGATAATGCTAATGCATCATGTGAAATGTGTTCAGCAGACCACAGTGCACGGGCAAGAGTGTGTAGATGGTTCCTAGAGGAACGTCCTGGAACAAATCCCACTTGAGATTGGTGTATCAGAGAAGGTATGACTTAAGGGGGACGCGACGCTAGGATACTGGCCAGAATTTTTATATCACAGTTCAATAGCGAAATGGGACGATAGCTGCCACAAATCAAGGGAGCCTTTCCGGGTTTGGGCAGAACAGCAGTTACTGCTTTATTAGAAAGAGGCCCTAGAGAGGATTTAAGATCCGCTTCACGGAATGTGGCATGTAATGTATCAATAAAACTGTGACCTGCCCAACGATCAAATTCAGCTGGGATTCTGTCTTCCCCAGGAGCTTTATGATAAGGCATGTTAGTTATTGCACGGGAAATCTCCTCTTTACTAATCTCACCCTCAAGGAGATCTCTGTCCTCATCGGAGAGATGGGGAAGGTACACCTTTGTGAGGAAGGTAGGCATCTTATCTGAATTTACCTGTGTCCCTGGAGCATAAAAAGATTTGTAAAAAGAGGCAAACTCATTCACAATATCTTGGGGACGCATAAGCATATTACCTTCCACTGGTTGAAATGCTGGGAAGGCCATAGCAGCTTCTCTTTGACGTAGTTGTGCAGCTAATAATCTCCCTGCCTTTTCCCCCGTTCATAATGTCTCCCTTTCATTCTCTGCAGAGCAAATTCTGTCTTGGATGTAAAAAGGTTATTCAGTGCCATGCGTTCTTGTTCTAACGATTTACGGTTCTGTAGGGTTGGTGTTACCGCATATAAGCGTGTATAAGATTGAATGTCCTGTTCTAATTCCTTTTGTCGGGCAACATTCTGTTTATTGGCAAGAGCTGCATCTCACATTAATTGGCCTCTAATGGTAGCTTTAGCAGCAGCCCACAAAATCCTGCCTGAGGTCACAGAACCCTTTTTGTTAGCTAGGTAATCTTGAAACTGTGCTCTTAATTGGGATTTACCCTTAGGTGTCTTATGTCACTGAATGTTCATGCGCTAAGGCTTGCGTCCCGGTCTAGAGTGTCCTAGTTCCAAGGCTAAAAGGACCAGGGAATGGTCAAATAATGCTGCCTCCAAAATACAGGAGTCCCTAACCAGTTGAACAGTTTTTTGAGGTATCAAAAAATAATGTAAGCGAGAAAGTGTGTCATGAGTGGGAGAAGAGAAGGTATATTCTGGATCAGTCGGATGACAGAGGTGCCAGTAATCTACTAGCCCATGATCCATCAATATATTATCCATTAGTGCTCTATCCGCAGCATTATTTTTGTCTAAGGGACCTGTTTTATCTAAAATTGGATCTCTGACTAGATTCCAATCGCCACCAATCAGGTACTGCGAAGCACCTATTTCTGTTAGTAGATGATTCAATTGAAGAAAGAATGATTTTTTTGTTCCTGTCGGGGCGTAGACTGATCCCACACAAATATGAGCAACTCCTAAACGTAGCTTGGCGAATACATAACGTCTATCTGAGTCCGTCCATGTTTTGGACACCGTAACTGGAAAGGATTTGCGTATAAGAATTGCTACTCCACATTTGCGAATGGGGCCTGCATCTGATGATTCACCCTTTTGAACACTACTATGAATAACCTTTCCCACCCAGTCTCTGCGTAACTTATCAGATTCCAGTGCATCTAAATGTGTCTCCTGAAGTAACGCTACATCAATATGCTTTGATTGGAGATAAGAGAATATTTTTTTTCTTTTGATGTAATGCGTGAGGCCATGGACATTCCATGTTAATGCACATTGAGGGTGAATAGTTGTCATGTTGGAAAGGCCAAGGAGGGGAAAGAAAGAGAATCAAGTGGGCTTTGGATGTGTACTTATAAGTCCTCAGAGACAAATGGAATGATGCTTAAGGCCTTTTTCGAAGCTGCAGAGAAAGAGGGGAAGAAGAAAGGAGGAGGGTGAGGAAAGGTATTAGGATGAGAGAGGAGAGTGAGACCCTGGCTCACTACAAAAGCTTCAATGTCCGGTTCAGTGAACACTGACGTAAGTGTTAGAATAAGAAATCTAAATTAATAGTATGCTAGGGACTGTATAGTATGATGGTTTCTTAGAAAAGGAATACGTTGAAGAAGAGGTGGTGGGGTTGTGGGAGAAAGATTTGGAATATAATATGTAAATTGCTATGCAATAGCACAAACAAATAAATCCTAGACTGTTAACCGCAGGTCTGGGTTCACTGGAACACCAATGCAAGGAGGGGCCCCACCAGAACGTTGCGATAAGAGTAAGTTAAACATATGAGATACAAAGAATATATATATCCCACAGAAGATGGTATATGTGATGAAGGTTATCAATTAGATAAAACGTGATATGGAGTGAAATGACATGAAATGAAGTCCAATGGAAATACATTAATGATGTCTGAGAATACATGATGAAATAACATATATATCATGGAGGAAATAAATTTAGTGGCAGTAACGCCAAATACATTAGTTGTGTTACATTTACAAACATAACAAATAGAATCATGGGCTGAATCTGAGAGTAGTATATACTGTATATAAACCTGGATACGCTTTAGATAGAGCAAGTGCATTGAAGGTAACAAGTATGACACATTGAAAATAATGCATAATGAGTTATAATGTTGAACAGTATAACATAATACGCTATACAATAACATACTTCAGCATAATATGATATAATATAACATAATGAGGATAGCACTCATCTGCACAGAATTTGAGCTCCTTCTCTCCTTACATTATGTAATTCAATCTCCACCCTCTTTATGGTGCTAATAGACCAGATTCTTATTGCTGTGCTACATTTAACTAGAACAGTAACAATAACTGTAATTATGAACTGTAGATTAGCTTATTTTTATTTTCAATCCGCGTCTGAGGTGGATTTAAGAGGGAAACAGGATTTGTCCCTGTTTTTTTCTTGCGTAAAGACAGAAACAGTTTGTAGGGCAGAAGTCTTGTCCTCTTGGGTACGATTAGACCTTTCCAGGTCTCTGCCTCGGTGTCGTGAATTACTAGTATTTCGTTGCCTGTTGTCTGATGTCTCCTGAGAGAAATTAGGACCTGATGGACGCTGATCCTTCTGAGTATGTTGTAGGTCCATATCATGAGCTTTCATATTATCTAAAAATTGCTGCAAATCTGCAGGGTCATACAAATCCTTTGAGTCTCCATTCTTGGTAATGCGGAAACGGGCAGGTTCAAATAAGCCATATTTGATGTCCATTTGTCACAGTTGAGGCCTCATAGAGAGACATGCTTTTCGCCATTCATTGGTTTCCCTGGAGAAATCATCTGCCATATGAATGAGATGACCGTCATATGAGAATGAGCCTTGTGAACGCGCTGCAGCCAATAATTGTCTTGCTTGTTTGGGCCTCAGGAAACAAGAGATGAGCTGTCTCTGGCATTTTGCAAGATCTTTATGTGAAGGGTGCGGTGAGCTCGCTGAATTCCTGGTGGTGGGTCAAAGATGATCCCAACCAGCTTCAGAAGGGTGTCTCATAAAAAATCTCTGCCATTTTGACCTTCAATGTTCTCCGGAAATCCAAAGAAGCAAACATTATCTCTTCTGCTGCGATCTTCTAAATCAACTAGTTTGCTGCGAAGTAAAAGAAGTTCTTGATCTTTACTTTGCATTGAATCGAGACAGCCCTCTACCGCTGTTAATTGTGAATCCAGTCATTTGGCTCTAGCGTGAAATCCCACAATATCTGCCCTAATCAACTTGGCTTCTGCTGCCAGAGATGATATATTGGCATCCATGCCTTCCACTCGACGACTGATACCTGAGATTTCCTGCAATATGCGATCCATGGTCTCTCCTTGTGTGGAGCCGGTGGCGGCTGGTATGACCTAAGAAGAACTACTTGCAGGAGGAGAGCTTCCTTTTGTGGACATGGTGCTGGAGGTTTGTTTCCGTGTTTATTGCTAGACATACGTCTTAAATCACAGGGCAGGGCGCTGTAGCGGCACGCAGTTAATGTCCTGCGTTTTTATCTGATCTTAACCAGTTTGATGTATTTTCCTTTGATAGACCCTGGAAAATCTTGGTAGAATGTCTCTCACTGCTGCACAAATATACAAAGTGAGGTAAGACTTTGCCCAGAAGGGGTTTTCTATTGATGTCCTTACTAGTTTAATTTTTAAGTGTTGTTTTCTTACATATATTCTGGTGCTATTGCTTTTTCTTGTCAGACCAATGAAGGTAACCAGAAAAAAAACGTGCTCTTGGTTCTAATAAATATTCTTGCGATAATGCCTGAAGGTGCAGCTGATCGAACAAGAAGCCCCGATAATGTAAGATAAATAATATCAAGCCAGTGAAATGAACCTAATGGCTAATGTGCAAGAATTAGCGTCAAACTTTTTCTTGCTCTCAAGCGCTCTTCGATGGAGAGTGAGACTTAGTAGGGCTTGAGTTTGAACATACAAGTACATCAATTATTTGCTGGCTCCAACTGAGTAAGATCAGTTTGCAGTTAAAGCTACTTTAAACCAGAAAGTTTTTCAATGATGATAAAACAAACTGACAATCCAAACAATAAGGTGACTTCACTCAACCAGCTTTGCGAATAGGGACCTCATGAGGTAAAAGCATCAGGTGCGATTCAAAGCATTAGGCAAAGTCCTTTTCATGAGGAGTTTCATAAAAACTAATCACATATTAAGCAATGGATAGATAATAATACCACTGCTCAGCTCCATTTATAGTTCCAGGTGCTAGTTTGCAGTTTTTAAAAAGTGCTGGAAACTTCACAGGATGTGTGAGGTAAAGAGGGCACCTTCACGGTCCGAGGAGTGCTCTTTATTCATAAACCACCCCTCTCAGACTGCTAGGTCCCAGGCTCCGGAATTCAGCCCCCGCTGTGGAAGGAAGTTTTACCGTACTTATTCCAGAGCTCCGAGCCGCACAGGAGACATATGAATACGCAGGTAGACGTAGGAGGCATGGCCTCAGATTACGCAATAGTCGAGGTCCCTGAAGTGATATGAGGCCTCTAGAGCCACCGTTTCTTCACTGGTTTAAGCAATGCTAGCAGGTTCACCGCCGGTTTCTTAAAATCCCTGAGCTAAACAAGCGTGATCCTTTCTGTGATTATATATAAGAGAGAAATGTAAGGCAACTTCAGGGATGTTTAAAGTAAGGATCTTTATTCCAGGGTGTAATTATGTGTTTTGGGTGTACCTCCTCTTTTGCTGAACTTTACATCAGTAAAGCAAGCATGCTGGATAGATTCAGAGTGGCAGGAAACTTGAAAAAGTTGAGACAAATACTCGTGGCCCTTTCATTTTGCATCATGATATCAACCAATAAACCCTGGCCATGTTTAGCTCTTTCTGCACAGTTTTATTTACATGCAAGCAGCTAAGGGGTTTATTGAATATGGCAGGGATATTATTGTGCATTGCACACCATTTCAGGGCTGAGCCAGAATAGACCTTTATCTATGTTTTTAAGTGACTTTCATGATTTTTATAATCTATGGCATTCACCTGCAATGCGGGCATTCTGCGCGGTGGACCGTCCTTGGCCAGGCCCTCCGCTCAACACCCGTCGGCCATGTGCTGCAAGGCTTGCATTGTCCTTAATTTACCAGCGGTCCTATTTCATACTGTTTCGTTTAACAGCATCAAAGTTATTAGTGAATGAAACTGTATTTATACCCATGTATCTTTCTATCCTCGTAGACCGAACTTGCCATAAGCCTATTAAATGTCTGCCAGATGTTGGGTGGAATCATCAGACAGTGCTAAATTAGTTAGCAGGTGAACACTTCATTGGCACCCCTTTGCAATATGCCCACCTTTTTTGGATGTGCATGAAACTTAGAAAACCAAGAGTAGGCTGAACAAGCCAAGCCTCTGACAAATCTTGTGCAGATCCATCAAAGGGTGCTAATTTTATTAGTGCATCACAAATGTTTTTCCCCTCCCCCTTACAAGACTTCCCACCATCGGATCTGCTTGAGCCCTAAAATACCTGCACTGGGTGTTAATTGCAAATTGTGGGAAATTGTGTTATTAGTTGAGAGGGGTGGAAGCCCTACTCAAATAATAAACACAATCCTTGTTAGGATGAACCACAAAAGTCACTAAATTAACCTGTGCTTAACCCTCTGGTAATTTGACACAAAAGCACAACTTTGAGGCAATGTGCAAAGTATTTATGCAGCACACAAACATTAAAACAGTGGTAAACACAATACAAGAAAAATCCCAAACCAAGTTAGAAAAATAGAGTACATTTTAATAAAATGACACCAAGAAGACAGAAATCCAATCAGTAGAACCAGAGACATACGTTTTTAAAGTTTTAGGTGATAAAAGCACTAAGAACCATAAATCTCCAATCACAGTAATCTGGCTGCGCTGGACCCTGGTAAAGTCACAAGTTCAGGCCTACCGAGATGTACGGTGAGTTGGATAGAGAGACCAGATTAGTTCCTCAGAAGAGTTACCTTCTCAAGTCCTGAGCAATTGGTGCCATTCATGTTGGTGGGGGCTGCGGGGTAGAGCGCTTTATGCATTGTGGACGGTCACTATTTTAGAGCAAAGAGCCGGTTGTTGCTGCAGATTTGCAGTGGTGGTTGACACAGGTCTTACTAGAGCTTGGCATCATGGACGGTTGGTGGAAGTGGGAAAAGCAGGTCCTGATGAAGATTCGTGCTGGTGGTCATCGTGGGAGGTCAATTCTCGGTGCAAGGCGGTCACTATATGGTCAAAAGGACCCCAAAACTTCTTTATGTCCACCTTTTCTTCAAGAGGAGTTCACACTGATGCCAGCTAAGGGTACAGGACCTTGGGGCACTTCTTGGGGAAGTAGTCACTCTAGTAGAGGCCAGCAGCAGTGATCAGGTAGGTTCAGGCAGGTCCAATTGGTGCTGATCAGCTGGGCAGTTGCAGGGAGGCACAAGGAAGCTTGTTGTATCCCTGTAGCTCAAAGAGGTTATCCAACTGACCCTTGGAGTCACTCTGGGTAGCCTAGGTTCAAGGCAAGTAGGAGAAATCTTCCTTCTTCAGACATCAGGTCAGTATTTCTTCTGAATCGTCCACAGGTCCCGGAGTTTTCTCATGAGAAGTTCTGAAGGTCCCACTTTTATACCTGGTGCCCGCCTGTGTGTTATGAATTCCCATACCTTCCCCAAAAACTGTTTCTGGTCAGTTCTTCACCTTCCCCTGGGTTTGACTCCAAACTCTCTAGAATGAAAAAGGTAAGGGCAGGTCTGTTGCCAGGTTCCTTTGTGTGTGCTGCAGGAAGGGTCCTTTGAAGTGTAATCAGGGCAGGGCACAACCCCTCCTCAGCCATCCTGTCAGGGACACCATCTCCCCTCACACCTAGGCCTCTTTTGGATCATTGCCTGGAAGCAATATCCAACCTGCACCAGGAGAGCCATTCCCAGTTGTTTGACCCAGGATAGGCACAATTGAGTTAGACATAAAAATGCCAACTTTCTAAAAGTGACATTTTCAGAATAGTAACTTAAAATCTGACTTTACCACTGAAGAGGATTTAAAATTGCAATTAATTTGAGTGCAAACAGCATATGTCTATCAGGCCCCAACTGATGTTAGCACTTATTAAGTGTATGGGAGAAATAGACTTACATTAGTGAAAAATGATTTTCGAAGCTTTTCCCTGCCAGGACATCCAAAACTTAAACCCACACATCCTACTTTTTAAATACTGTGCACCCCTCCCTATAGGCCTTTATGGCTTGCCTTAGGGGTGACTTATAAGGTTTAATATGCTGTAAACAGAGGAAGGACCATGGCCCAACTTACTAACGCAAATATTGTGCCTATAGATCAATCACGCAGAGTGAGGTGGGAAAGGATTACCCCTGACAGTTTTATTGACAGTTTAATCACCAACTGTGCACAGGAGTTTGGTATTTGTTCAAACCAGGACTCCCAACCACTATCTGTTCTTGATGCGGAGAAGTGTGGCTCAGTGGTTAGTGCGGCAGACCCTGATGCAGAGGTCTGGCCTGGGACCAGGGTTCAATTCCTGTCTCGGTGGGTCTTGGGCTCAATTTTCTTGGACCTGTTAATTCTCGTCTCGGTGCCTATTCTAACCGTGGGTCCCACTCTGCAACTCTGGGCAATAGCTTGCTTAATCTCCACAACGGCCCCAACAGCGCTGGGATGCCCGGGAGTGGACATTTCACAGGGAAAAGCCAGGAAGGGTTCCACAGCGGTATGAGTACAGCGCCAGGACACCTTAGGGTAACAGTGCGCTATACAAGTACAACACATTTACATTTACATGCCTTTGACCGGATTACAAAGCAGGTCGCTTCGAACTTAACTGTAACTTGTAGACGGAGGCCCCCAAAATTTAAAAAATGGTTTGATGGAAACTGTAAGAATACCCATAAGGAACTCATGTGGGAACTCAACCAAAAACCCAGGGTGGTCTCACGGGTTAAGAACACAAGAAGGGCATACAAACTGGCAGTGGAAAGGCGGAAAAGGCAATGAAGGGAGATGGCGTGGGAGGAGCTTAGTCAGGCCAGCGTGCTGGCCAACAGCTCTAGATTCTGGTCTGTTGTAAATGGCCCATTGTTTGCCGATACACCAAACGCCAGTAAAGATTGTTTAGTTCCTGCTGAGAGGTGGGTGCAACACTTTGGGAAAGTGTACAGTGACGTGACACCCAGAATTCCCGCAGGGACATTAGAAAGTGATCGTGTATGCCACCCTCTTGATTTTAATATTGACGAAGTCAATAAGGCGATTACATCAACTTTAGGGGGGAAAGCTCCAGGTCCCGATGGAGTACCGGCTGACCTTTACGAGGCAGATCCTAAGCTATGGGCTAAGATTTTAACCTATGTTTTTAATGCAGCCTGCCTGTCTGGTTTTCCCATGTCTTGGGCCAAAGCGGTTATCATACCGATCTTTAAGAAGGGAGCAAGGGACGATCCGGCTTGTTATAGGCCTATTTCTTCACTCCGTGGCCAAAATTAAGGGGAAAGTTGTCCTGGCCCGTTTAACAGATCAAGCAAATATTATATCCGATCTCCAATATGGTTTTAGGCAAGGGAAAGGTACGCTGGACCAATGCCTTAACCTCCATTTGGTGATAGGGAAGTATACAGTCGTAAAGCGCAGGGACCTCCATCTGGCCTTTATGGACATAACCTCGGCTTTGGACCTTGTTAACAGATCAAAACTCTGGGTGATCTTTCAGGATATAGGGCTAGATGTTGATTTAATTTCATTTCTGGCAGCCATCCATGAAAATTCAACAGCGGCTGTGTGCTTCAACGAAGATGGTAGCCTGACTGATTCATGGGCAGAAAAAGAGGGGTCCGGCAGGGATGCATTCTGGCCTTCTTGCTGTTCACCCTCTATATTAATAAGTTAGGGGATTCTCTAATTTCTTGCTGTAAAGATATCCCCAGAGCCGGCACCAAAATGCTTCCCGCATTTCTGTACGCTGACGATGCGGTGTTGGTGGCCAGGACCGCAAGGGGGCTGCAAACGCTTTTAAATTGTTTTATACATTTTATGGAATCGTTGGACCTAATCACCAATTTAAAAAAATCACATGCTATGTCCATAGGTTCAAAGAGGGCAAGGAAGGTTAAATTCTATTGCAAGGGTCTAGAGTTGGTAAAAGTCCCCGCTTTCCCATATTTAGGGGTACTTTTTGATGACCGGCGCTCATGGTGCATGCAGCGTGCACACAAAAAGAATGTATTAGCTAGAGCATCGGGGGCCACTTTAGACTTTGCAAAAAGAATAGGATCAAAACCAATCCCCGCAATTATGAAGATCTATAATGCTAAGTGTCTCCCTATGACGACTTACGGGAGCAACATCTAGGGTTATACAGATGTCAGAGAAATCCAGGGGGTTAAAAACATTTTTTTACGTAGATTGCGTTCGGTCCGGGCTTCCACGCCAGTTTTTAATATACATGAGGAATTAGCAGCAGGTTTTATTTCTGACCAGATTGCGGTTGCCCCGTTATTGCGTTGGCTGAGAATTTGGGCACAACCTACTCCAAATCTCAATCAATTGATCGTTGAAGATTGTCTCACCCTGGAAAAGGTGTTAGGCATTCCGTGGATTAGATATATTAAGGACCAGATGGAAAATCTTGGCTGCCCGGCTTATTTTTGAGTCCCACAGCATTGGGAAAATCGGCCATTAAAGACCTCAAGCAGCAGTTTTTAGATAGACGAAGAGTACTAAGGGAGGAGAATGAATTGAAAAAACCCATGGTGAGAAGATTTGTTGCACTGAGCCCGGGGCGACAGACGCAACCATATTTATCTTATATAAACAAACCGTACCATCTTTTTGTTTTGACAAAATTTAGGCTGAATATGGTTCCCTGGCTCCTTGCTTTTCCTAAAGGGTATTTCAAAGAAGGAACATTAAATCCTTGTCCTTGTGACAACTTCTTGGACCAGAATACTCTTCATATAATATTTTTCTGCGCATATTACAACTCATTGTGCAGAACATTTATTATTCCCTTGCTTAGAGGATGTAACTTTGAACAACTTAGGCCGGCACTGGTATATTTACAAATGCTAGCGTCACCCATGGTCTGTTTTGTGGTAGCAGGTTTCCTAACAGGAGCAATCAGGTGCAGGAATAGGTCATCTATGAACTCCCCTGTGGACACGGCCTTGAATTACATTATTTAAAAATTTACTCTTATGTTTTTTACATGTAAAGTTGGATAAGTCTAAGTTGGGCTAACTGTATCCTACTTATTTATATTATTTATTTATTTATTCCCAGGCCTAATTATGTGTTAGTGGGCTGTATTCCCATTTTTTGTTGTTATTTCTTTTCTATTATGGATCCTTGAGGTGTGCTCATTTTTGTATGAACTGTCATGTTATTTGAAGGAGCGTATTTTATCCTATTGTGGAGAATGAACTTTGAGTGGAGCAGGACTCTACGAAGATTAATAATCATCTCATGTTTTAAAAAAAAAAAAATGTATGTCTGTTACATTGTTACCAGACGGGGATCTTAACTGATTTTACACCTATGTATTTTATGATTGTAGATTTGATCTGTCCTGTTTTGTTATTTGTACTTTGATGGCTATAATCAGCCGAATAAAGTAAAATTTGACTGACTGACTAATAAGGAAAATTTAGACATAGCAAAGATTGATTTTGATAGGGTCAAACAGCAGTTCAAAACTGCTCCACATTCTGCAGTGGCAAGCCTGAGACATATTTTAAAAGGCTACTTAGTGGGTGACACAGAGAATGCCTCTGCCCACTAGTAGCATTTAATTTAGAATCCCAGGGTACATTTAGTACCAAATGTCAAATTTCAATTATGTTGTAATTATGCTTAATTAAATAAAATCATGGCATTTGCAAACAAATAATGTAATACACCATGAGTTAAAATGGAGTAATTACTAATTAATCATTATAAAATGCAAATACCTATTACAGTTAATCGGATCGAGATATCAGCTAAATGTACATTTAAAAAGATAGAAGAATTATGTATGAGCTTGAAACATGATCAAGGTCTGCAATGGTGGCATAAGTTTTTCACAAGTAAAAAGGGATTAAATGATAGCAAAGGTGCAGATCATTTTTGAAACTTCAAGTGTATGGATCAAGAGAGTTAGATCTGTCACCCTCATTGGTAAGAAATACAATCCTTATGTGTGTCCATCTTACTTCCTGATGAGCCAGCCATTTTTTTCGCTACCCATGCTACAAATTTAATGAGTCATATGCTCAGCTCTACACTTATTGGGTTCAGGGCTTCAATAATGGCTTGTGTACATATCTGGACCTGTAAGTTATTGAAAGGTATGCGCCAGAATGTCTTTCTGTCAGAGAGAAGAGTAGGACATATGGAGACAAGATGTCATTGAATTCACTTTTCTCCTACAAAGCCTGCACATTTTGCCTGCAATATTCCTTTATCATTTTGGTGCATGGTCCATTGAGGTAAGCTCCCTGAAGCATAGTGCCATGAACTTAATTTTTATGTTTTTCGAGTAGCTAGTTGTTAGATACAATTGAATTTTCTGTTCTGAGTAAGATTTAGTTACCAACCAGGTGTGAGAGCATGGTGCGATATTGTTTATTCTCTTCTAGCTACAATACATTTCGAGAGCTCTTGTTAACGACCTTTATAAATACTGATTGGGTGACTTGAAGAGTTCTTTACTAAGCAGGGGGTTTAGGGATTCTTCTAAGTAGGACCTATAGGCTGCCTTTTTTCCTGAATTCTTTATTTCTTGCCAGCATAACCAATCTAACATGCCTTCTTTTGAGGCTTGTATCTTATGACAGATCATGAAAAATGCTACATATCTTACCATCATCATCAAATGCTTTATTCGACAACTTAATGTCATAAAAGTAAACAGTTCAATCAATCATACATTACAGTTAAAAAATAAAATGTACTGAATATCAACTAGCAACTCATAACAATTCAATAAAAAAAAAAGCTTAAAGTGCAAGATTCGAGAGATTGAAACATCAGCTATGGTTTTGTAAGCCCAGATTCAAGCCGTACCTGTGCCAGGAGGCCATCTAACTTGTAGACTCTTACCGCTAGAGCGTATAGTAGTTGTGCTTTCCTTCCCAGCAGGATTTCGCATCTGCATATTATTTTAGGGAGAAGATTTACCCTTACAACTTGAAGGATTAGGTCTAGGCTGAGGCCCCACAAGGTCTTAGAAAAAGTTAAAAAAGCAGACTCTAAAACAAGGGCTCTGACTAAATATGTTCTTTTTGCAAGTGAAATGTGCCTCTTTAGGCAACCTGAAAACACAAGGAGATGATGGGCGGAGCACTGAAACTTTTCAGACACTCACCCCCAGTCACAGATCTGAGTTGAATCCATCATCGTTCTTTAGCTCACTTCGTCAACTCAGTTCGGACCCAGCTATATGCAAATCAGTCTTGACTCTGTGCCCCATGGCAAAAGTCCAGCCTGAACTGCCAAGCCAGGTCTTCCCTGAACCAGAAACAAGCATCCTGGGACCAGTTTCGAGGTAACACCCCTCCTCAGCCAGGCTAGCTTTAATCCAGTGGCAAAGTGAGAAAGGGACCCACGTCTGGGCATACCCTGCCAACTTAGGGGGAACAAAGCAAACACAAGAAAATGATGGACGGAGCACTGAAACATTTCAGACACTCACCCCCAGTCACAGATCTGGGTTAAATCCATCATAATTCTTTAGCTCACTTCACCACCTCAGTTCAGACCCAGCTATATGCAAATAAGTCTTGACCCTGTGCCCCATGGGAACAGTCCAGCCTGAAATGCTAAACCAGGTCTTCCCGGAACCGTAAACAAGCATCCTGGGACCGGTTTTGGGGTAACACCCCTCCTCAGCCAGGCTAGCTTGAATCCAGTGGCAAAGTGAGCAAGGGACCCACATCTGGGCATACCCTGCTAACTTAGGGCAATCTAAGCAAACACAAGGAAATGATAGACAGAGCGCTGAAACTTTTCAGACAATCACCCCCAGTCACAGATCTGGGTTGAATCTATCATCGTTCTTTAGCTCACTTCACCACCTCAGTTCAGACCCAGCTATATGCAAATAAGTCTTGACCCTGTGCCCCATGGGAACAGTCCAGCCTGAAATGCTAAACCAGGTCTTCCCGGAACCGTAAACAAGCATCCTGGGACCGGTTTTGGGGTAACACCCCTCCTCAGCCAGGCTAGCTTGAATCCAGTGGCAAAGTGAGCAAGGGACCCACGTCTGGGCATACCCTGCTAACTTAGGGCAATCTAAGAAAACACAAGGAAATGATGGATGGAGCGCTGAAACTTTTCAGACAATCACCCCCAGTCACAGATCTGGGTTGAATCTATCATCGTTCTTTAGCTCACTTCCCCACCTCACTTCAGACCCAGCTATATGCAAATCAGTCTTGACCCTGTGACCCATGGGAGCATTCCAAACCGAACTGCCAACGAGGCGGCCTACACACAGTCCGAATAATGACGAGATCACCTCCACGGTGGTCATATTCCCTATCTTTTGTTTTGCGGCAGGGATGCTGCCTGCGCCGCAATACAAAAAATATGGAGTGTGCATAACCCTGCACTGCATGGTGCTTGCCACCTGGTGCAGGGTTATGTAGGGGGGCACCATAGGTGCCACCCAGGGCTCATGTCCCTGCCCCAGGGATTAAGGGGGTTCGCTACAGGCCCCCAAATCCAGTTCTGCCAGTCATTTCACAGCAGGTTAACTGCCATGGAATGACCAGAGGAAAGGGAAATTATAATCCCTACGGTGGCGCTTGACAGGCACCTCCACAATTCAGGGACAAGCGGTGAGTCCGATGGGCGGTCGGATTGAATCCGCCCATATGGACTGTGGCGGACGGTCTCTCCGATCGCCATGCTTCCCCCGCCATCATTATATGGCAGGGGAAAACTGCTTTACGATGGCGGGGAGACCACCACAGACAGCCTGTCAGTGGCTGTCCCTCGGCCATAGTAATAAGGCCCTTAGTTATTATTTGCCAGGAGGTTTTTGAGTTCAGAACTTGCCGTAGTGACCTTTTTTTTATTGCCCACACTGTTTTTCATTTAATTATTGCCGGCACCTTTTAACCATTAAGATACGGAGTTTGCCATCTGTATCATCCCCAATAGCTTTAATCTTTATTTAAAAGTTGTTTTATGGTTAGTGTTAAAGAAGAAAAATAAGTGGATAAACTGAGAAGTGACCCTGCGCTCTCACCCACAATTGTCAGTTTATCCAGTTGACAAAAAGTTAAATTGAATGTAATTAGGGTAGTGGGGAGATTAACATAAGCATACAGTAAAAAAGTATAAACCACAAAGATAAGTTGTTGGTCTGAAATTACTGTATTCTGGTGTTGATACATACAAACAATATCATGACCATTTCTCACATATCAAATAATGAATGAGAATCAATAACAATTGCAATCACAATTATTGCTCACAGATTATAAATATTAGATTTTTTTTTATAGAGCCAAATGGTTACATTGTAAAACTCCAAACAATTGTAGCACTCAAGTAGCAGACTAGGTCAGTAAACATAGCACTGAAGTAGCCAAAATGTGTTTCGCAGAATCCACGCTTCTTTCGTGCAAATTCAGCAAATGAGACAAGCAACAAACATAAGCTCCCATAGTGTACTGTTCAGAAGCCGAAGTCCAAACCGACATGAAATATAATGCGTCTTGGCTTCCAATTAAATTTGCATCCCCTTCATGCAGGGAATACTGTGTGACCCAACAACAAACTTCCAAGGCTGAGCAACCAAGTAAAGTTTAATACTGCAAGCCCTTCAAAGACATGATGAAAAGCAACAGCGCGTTTCTGCATAAACCTTCTTATTTTGCTTGTTAAGAAATTAACTTCACTTGATGCCTTAAGTACAAAGTCTGCTCCAAACGTAATTGAAGGATCAATTGAGTTGGTTAAGCTAGAATTGTCTTTTTTTCATCATTTGCTGAACCTGCTCTGCCTTAATTTTGCACATATTTGGATATTGCAGCCAGGGCCTGGAACCAAAAGCAGCCCTGTCAATTTTGTCAGACCAGCCCCAGGACAGTGCATAGTGAGCAAGCCTGACCACTACAAGGGAAGTTTGGGGGGTGGAGGGGTTTATTTAAATCTACTAATTTTATTGATTACACAAACCCTTTTGTTTCCTCCTTGTTGCCCCCACTGGCGTTTTCACTCACCAGTGACGTGGATGTAGTTGTTGCACGAGCAAACATTTACTCTCTGACCTGCACTGTGGCACTGTGACACTGATGGTTGGGTTGGTTTGTTGTGGGCTGCTCGAGTGTTGCCACTGCATGTTAAAAGAGGAGGAGTGGGTGAAGCATTTCTGTTGTAACCAGCACCATGTTTACCAGAGGCTGCAGGCAGCAGCAGAGTCGCCTTCCTCAGGAGGACGTCACTGCCGGCCTTCAACATAGCCCCAGCCCTGGGCACACCTCACTGAAGAACCCGGGATCAGGGTGAGACGCGGTGCTCCTGCAGGGGGTCTGCAGTGATGCCACGGAGAACACAAATGCACCCGGCTGCCTCCACAACGAGCCCAGAGCCATTGAGTGTTCTAGCAGGGGCTGTTTATCTCTCACTTTGAGCCTCCCCAGTCTCCTAACCTCAATAAGTGTGTTGCTCTCCTTTAACTTTGCTCCTCTTGACGAGTTGGCATGAAAATTAGAAATTCTAATAGAAAACCAATCCTTGAAAATTTCTGCCAAGTTTATTGCAGATTTGTGAATGTTAGAGACCAGTGGTTCTTAACCTGTGGTCTGATGACCCCTGGGGGTCCACAAGGCCTACTCAATCAATCAATCAATCAATCAATCAATCAATCAATCAATCAATCAATCAATCAATCAGTCAGTCAATCAATCAGGATTTGTGAAGCACAACTGCTTCACCCGTGCGGGTCTCAAGGCACTGTGGGATCATGCTACTGGATCATGCTGCCTGTACCTAATGGTTGAACATCCAGGTCTTGAGTACCTTCCTGAATTGCTGGAGTGATGGTGCGCCTCTGAGGTTCATGAGGAGGGTGTTACGAATCTTAGCCGCCATGTGGGAGAAAGAGTGTCCTCTGCTGTTTGCTCGATAGATGCGTTAGGTGACTGCTAGGGAGAGGGTTCCGGAACGAAGCTCCCTGGAGGGTTGGTGAAAGTTCATTTGTTTGTTGAGGTGCACCTGTCCTTCATTGGGTAATGCTCGTAAGTGTGGGTGAGCAGTTTGACCCAGCATCTCTTTGCCACTGGTAGCCAATGGAGTTTCCTGAGGTAAAGGGTGATGTGAGTCTGCCTGGGGAGGTAGAGAATGAGTCTGGCAGCTGTACTCTGGATGGTCTGGTTTCCTCATGTGTTCGACGGTGTTTCCTACATAGAGAGAGTTGCCATAGTCGAGTCTGCTGGTGATGAAAACTTGAGTGACAGTTCGTCTGGTGTTGCGTGGGAGCTGTCTGAAGACTTTCCTGAGCATTTGAAGGGTGAGGAAATGGCGCTGAACTGCTTGTTTGTGAATAACTGGCTGACGTGGATGATGCTGAGGTTGCAGGCGTGTTCGATGGAGCTTGACTTTAATGGTTGTTGGGTCGTTAGTCAGGGAGAGGATGAGCTGGGTATGGTTGGTGTAGGAGATGAGTCCGTGGCTCCTAACGATTTTATCTAGGGGCGTCATGTATATGTTGAAGAGGGTTGGGCTGAAGAAAGAGCCTTGAGGTACACCGCAGGTGATGTTCTTAGGGAGTGAGGAGTAGGGAGAGAAGATGATCTTCTGCGTTCTTCCTGTGAGGTTGGAAGCGATCCACTTGACGTCTGCTACTTGGATTTCCGATTTGGTGGAGTCTGTTGACTAGTGTGTGATTGAATACAGTGTTGAAGGCTGCTGAGAGGTCAAGGAGGATGAGGGCTGCGGTTTCTTCATGGTCTAGCAGCATTCTGATGTCATCCATGGCTGCGACTAGAGCTATCTCGGTGCTGTGGTTTTCTCTGAAACCGACTTGGGTGCGGTCCAGCAGGTTGTGGTTCTCCAGATGTCTGGTTAGCTGGAAGCTGATGGCTTTTTTGATGACCTTGCCCGGGAAGGAGAGCAGGAAGATGGGTTGGTAGTTAATGGGATCTCCTGAGTCAGTGGATGGTTTCTTCAGCAATGGCTTTATGTCGGCATGTTTCCATTTGTGGTGAAAGTGAGCCATGGTGATCGAGGAGTTGAGGACCTTGCTGAGTACTTTGCTGATGGGTTGATTGCCGAGGTTGAAAAAGTGGTGGGGGCAGGGGTCGACTGGGGCACTGTAGTGGATGGATCTCATGAAGGACGCCATTTCTTTCTCGGTGAGGGTGTTCCACATGGTGAGCTAGGTTTGATGGGTGCTGGATGGTGTGAGGAGGTAGATGTTGTCCTCGGGGGTGGGGGAGTTGGGATGCTGAGTCTGGGCAGATGGCTCTGATTTTGTTGTGAAAAAAGTCTGATAGGGTGTCACAAAGGGCTTGCGATGGTGTGATAATGTTTTTGATTGCCGAGGGGTTGGTGAAATCCTTGACTATGTTGAAGAGTTCCTTGCTGCTGTTGGAGCTGTTGTTGATGTGGGTGGCTAGGGCGGTCTTCTTGGTGTTTTTCAAGAGGTGGTGGTATCGGTTGAGGGCATCTTTGAAATGTTTCCAGTCCTCAAGGGTCTTACTGGAGCAAGTTTTTAAAAATGCGTAGTAATGGCATGCGTTGTAAAATCATTCAATATAATGGTAGTTGTGATGTAAAGACTGCGTCGTAAAAGCATGCGTTGCAATTGCATGCATTGTAATGTCATATATTCTTGTGTAGGAGTCATGCAGAAGTCCCGTGGTACCATTACATTAAAAAAAAGGCCCTTTGATTGATTGAGGGAGCTTTTTCTCCCAGCTTCCTTTTAAATGCTCACAGTACCAAAAGATCTGTTTGGTTTACCGCAACCGGGAGAAAAATGTTGCGGCAGACATTACAGGACTCAAGGACTTGGTCCTCATGTCCTGAAGTAAAAAAAAAGATTTAGGCTTCAGCCTGCAAGCAATAAAAAAAAAATAATGACCCACAACTACCACGGTCTGGGGGTCATTAGTTTGTTGTATATCAATAAAACAAAACATTCCCACTTTGAAAGTTTTGTTTTTGAAAAACTAAAAGTTTTGAAAAGTATGGTGTACATCTGCCAATGTTGACGGCTTATTTACAGAAAACTTTTTGTACCTTGAAAGGTTGGTTCCTTTTAATGTACACAGTTTTCTGCTGGACCGGTGAATAGCTCTAAAGGCAAGATTTATGAAAGTGTCACCCGTCAAACATGCTGCACTGTGCAGCGTGACCGGGAGGGAACAGGAGAGTGCCATATCTATAGAGATATGGCACTCTCCTCCCCTCTACCTGGCACCGGTGACGAATTTTGCTGCCAATCACCACATACACACCTTTGCACCATAGTGGAAGGGTCTGCATAAGAGTCTAGCATAGGTTTTGTACTGGATATGCTCCCTTCCAGTACAAAATACTATGCCTAGACAACTTTTAAAACGTTTCCTACATTGTATGTGTGCTGTAATGCAAAATCAGAAAAGAAAGAAGAAATGAAAACATTTCTACTTTTAACGTCTGATTTCAAGTGGCGTTCCTTTTTTATGCAACACCCTGTCTCTCTTTTTTGGTAGACAGGGTTTTGAATCAAAAAGCATGGGTGGTTGCATGGGAACACTGTAGTAAAGTATGTGAGATCTGTGGGTTAATCTTGAGCTCTAAGTGGAGAACATTGAATGTTGAATGTTCCACCGCAGTCTGTTGGAATGTTCTCTACCACTTTGGCAGTTGCCTCCTGGTGTTGCTGTGACTAGCTTGATTAAAGTATCTCTGCTTATCATCAATGTTGTGACCTGTGGTATTCACTACAATTTTGTCGACTAACGGACTTCGGATTTCCTGAGGCAGTTAAAGAGTGGCTGGATCTTGCTAAATTTTTGTGTTTGCAGTTTGGGTCCTTGCCGTTAGGTTGGTGAACATGTACAAACTGGCACACAATCAAGGTAAGAGCGTCACACTAGTATAAAGGATCAGAGTTCAAAAGAAGCGGTGACTCTTGTGTTTTGGCGAGCCTTACCTCATAGTTTGACGAGCAAAGCTGGGTATGCAGCAATGTTTCTTCATACCTTTTTCAAAGGTGTATCAAGTTTATCGGCGTGTGTCTTGTCAGTAGTCTCTGAGGACAGAGCCAACGTGTCACGGAAGTTGGTCTTCTTCTGTGAGATGCACACTGGGGTTCATTGTGTACGCATCAACTGCTCACTGCACCTCATGGATGCGGGTATTTTGGGAAGCGATGACGTATTACTTGAATCTCATCGTTTCTGTGATATGCACACTATATTACATTCCATGCACATGCTCTGTTCCATGTATACGACAGCAGTGTGCATTCTTTAGTTCTTTCAGATCACGTTATTCATTGCATTTTGGGGCGTTATTGTTGCATTGTCACCTTCAGAGTTCAGTGTGAGGTCAAGCATTGACAGAGGTGATGCCTGGAGAGCGTGTCTGTAATTCAGTGCCTGCAGTGACACGCACACGAATTCAGTGCTGGCAGTTACACGCACACTTGTTTCTATGGTGTGTTTCAGAGATCGAGAAATTCATGAGAGCTACGGATTGTGCATTTTACAGTAAGGGTTTGATTTTGTCCTACAATTCAATTTGACCTGTGTTATTTTGGAGTTTGTCACAAGTTCTTTGAGAAAAACGTTACGTGTCCAGTGTTTTCGTGAAATCGGTGTCAACTACTGTGGGTAGTTCTCAGAGAGCAGCAATTTGCCTCCTCTACTTTTTTCTTTTATTTTGCCTGGGATTTGTTCTGCTTACGCAAAATCTGTGTTGGGTGTAAGCAACATGCAATCAGTAAATCCACCTCCATATTTCCTACAATCCCCAGGTGAACCAACTATAAGATGGAAAATTTGGTATAGAGGAGCTACAGAATATTTAGGGGCAGTGGGTGGAAATCATTATTGCCCAGAGAGGAAAAGGTTTCTGCTTGAGCACAATTTGGATTTTGAGCGTCAGACGATATTTGTGCAATACAAAACAAATGCCAACGTGCACACGTTTGTGAATGTTAAGTCAAAAGTAATTTTTATGAGATTGTGCTCAAAACGCCATGACGCCTGTCCAATGGCGCCTCACGGTAAACGTCCAAACTGTAGTGCAAAAAGACTATATTTGAACATCTAGCTCCAATTCAGAGAACTTTCGATAATGAACAAGAGCTGGATGAATATCAGTAGGAGGTTCAGAAGTTGTACCTAGAATGATAGTAAAAGACATAAATTGTTCACAAGAGAGCAACACCAGGAGGAGTCTATAGACTCATATGTGGCAGCTTTAAGTGTGTTTGCTGCAGACTGTGATTTTGAAGATTTTATGGATCAGATGATTAGAGATCAAATTGTGGTAAGATGCTATGACAAGAAAGTACAAGAAAAGTTACTCACCTACAAGAATCTGTATTTATGCGAAACAATTGACATTGTCAAGAGTATTGAGATTTCCCCAAAATGTTCAAGAGAGTTGATTAGCAAAGACAGTGACATCAATATGAGAGATGAGAATGTGTTTTTTAAACAAAAGAATATCTGCTTTAGGTGTGGGTATAAGCAACATTTCCTGAACCACCGCCTTTGTCCTGCAAAAAAATCAACTTACAGGAGCTGTGGTAGACTCGGACAGTTTGCAAAAGTTTGTCAAGCTAAGAAAAATAATAACAATAAGGTAAATGTCACAGTTGATGAGCCCGGGGAAGACATGCCGGAGTTGATGGATGAAACAAGGGACATGGTTTTGGTTTTACAAGATAAAGGAGAATGTGAGTGTAGAGACCCTTACTCTTATTTTCTGGTAGATGGTAAGTCTTTAAAATTACTTGTAGGCTTGGGTGCTAAAATGACCATAATTACTGAACAATTGTTTAAGAGCACATGGAACGACAATGTCCTGTTACCACCTGACAGGTGTCCAGATACATATGAAGGGAAGAGAATTGATCTGGTTGTTTTTTTTAATCAGCCCTTAGATTTAAGGAGAAAACCATTTGGGGAAAAGTTTATGTTGCAAAAAAAGAACTTAACATTTTGGGTGGTATTACCAAGGTTTGTTTGGTCTCACCTTGCGACCCGGAAGAGAAGTTCCAGTGTCTTTGGTCAAAGAGGGTCTGTCAGAGACCAGTAATGAGTGGATGTTAAAATTTTCCAACGTTTTTGATGAAGGTTTGGGGAAGATAAATGGGTTCAGGTACAAGATCAAGGTGCATGACAATGTCACCCCCGCCAAACATAAATTCAAGATGGTTCCTTTCAGCATCAGGGATGAATTGGCCAACATTCTTGAAAAGATCCACGGTGTTATCATGCCCATTGAGGTCCTCCCTTTGGCTTTCTCTGTTAGTCATTGCAAGGAAAGAATCTGGGGACTTTAGGGCTTGCATTGACCTGCGTAGAATGAACAAGGTGATTTGGGTTGATTCGCATCCCCTACCTCGAATCGATAACAATTTTATTGAGTTTTGCGGGTGCTACTTTTTTCAGCAAAATTGATTTAGCTTCCGCTTACCGTCAAGTGGAACTAGATCAGTCATGTAGGCACCTCACAGCTTTTGTCTCACCCATGGGCACTTTTCAGTTTAAAAGAATGCCTGACTGCGTCAGTTTTTCAACACATTATGGAATCTATTCTTCAGAGCATTCAAGGCTTAGTCGTTTTTGAAGACTACATTTTAGTAGCAGCAAGTGACATCCAGAAACATGATGAGATCATGCTTACCATTTTGAAAAGACTTGAACAAGCAGGGGAAGAAAATGTAAAATTTTGACTGATAACAAGCCTCTTCTAGGTATTCTGAGTAGTGATGGAATTAGAGATTTTGACTCCTAGGATTGCGAGACTCAGTGCCAAACTTCTCCCATACAATTGTGAGGTCGAACACATTCCCGGAGGGAAGAATGTCAAAGCAGATATCCTGTCTAGGTCTCCAATAAAGGAGTTAAAATTTGAACCTGAGGAGGAAGACAAGGATTGCCTGATAGCGGCAATGGATGTGTGTTTGGGTAGTGCTTTTGATAAGGAAGATTGGATGGATGGAATGAGCAAAGACAAGGTTTTGAGAAAGGTACGTGAGTACATGGTATGTGGTTGGCCGAAGGAATTTACCCTCCATCCCAGTGTCCAACCTTTTTTCAAAGTGGTTGAAGAGTTGACTTTCGAAGATGATGATATCATCATGAGAGGTGACAAGTTTGTCCCTCTGGGAACTATGAGACGCTGCATTATTCAAGCAGCTCACGAAGGACATTTGGTGCATATGGTCACTAAAAGGGTTTGGTCGGTGCATTGGTGACCCAGCATGGGCATAGAAATTGTCGAGATGGTCAGAGATTGTGTTATTTGTGCAACCAGTGATAAGTCACATAAACCGACCACTCCTCCTTTACACCCTGTAGAGTTCCCAGGCAGACCTTGGTCAAAAATTGCTGTAGATTTCATTGGTCCTTTTAGTGTACTGCCTAACAGATGCAGGTATGCCATATTAGTGATAGATTATTACAGCAAGTGGTGGGAGGTGGAATTTGTAAGAGAACCAAACACTTGTGTGGTTACTAAATTTTCAAAAAAGTATTTCGAAGAGAAGACATTCCCAAAGAGCTGGTCTCTGACAATGGGGTACAAGTTGTTTCTAATGAAGTGAAAGATTTTCTATCTAAAGCTGGAATTGTACACAAAAGAGTGTCTCTGTATCATCCTCACGCCATCAGATTGGTGGAGAGGATGAATCGTATTTTGGTGGAATGCATCCAGTGGTCAGTAAAAAAAAGGTGTGGAGGTTAATGATGCAGTAGAAGAAATGCTTTTTGCCCATCGTACTAGTCCCAATGCCATTTCGATTAAGACACCTTTTGAGATTATGAGAGGTCGTACGCCTGCTAGTGTTTTTTTCCAGCATGGTGTAAAGAAAACAGGTCAGGTTTGGTGCATGAATGTGATATTGACAAATGGGTTCATCCATTGCTTCAAACAGCACAAAACAAGACAAGCCTTGAGTTTGACAACAAACATGGAGTGAAAAGACACGGCAATGTTATCAGTAAGGAAGATTGGATTTGCATAAAAGAACCTTCTCATGTACCAAAAGGTCAATCTAGATACAGGGAACCTGTGCAAGGTTGAGGCGATAAGCGGACATTCCGTAAGGGTGAAGGGTAATCAGTGGTGGAATAGTTCAATGGTGGTGAAGGTGGATCATAAATAGATGTCTGATGGATGTTGTGAAAGTGAGATGTGTCAAAGGGAATCCATTTCTTCTGGGACCAGAGATCGTCAGAATCGTGTCATCAGAAAACCTTTAAGATACCAATAAGGCTTTAATTTGTTCTGTAAGGCATCCTCTATCCAAGCTCATGTGTACATAATGATGTTTTTATTTCCTAATATTTATTTCTTCATTTTTATGTACTACTATTTCATGTTTTTATGTTTTTTGTTTGGTTGTTATGATAGGGAAAAGGGACATGTGGTGTTTGTTCACTTTATTATGACATGTCATGTGTCCTTGCAAAACTTGTTTTATTCTTCTTATGTTCTGGGTGGAAAAAGGGAAGATGTTGTAGTAATCTCAGTCTATGTGAGAACTGTTGGGTTACACTTGGGGTCTGTGTGGAACATTGGATGTTGAATGTTCCACCGGAGTCTATTGAAATGTTCTCTACCAGTTTGGCAGTTTTCTCCTGGTGTTGCTGTGACTAGCTTGATTAAAGTATCTCTGCTTATCATCAACGTTGTGACCCGTGGTATTCACCACAAACACCCATGTACAACACTTGTAATACCCCCTTGATGTTAAGTAACATCAAGCAGTGCTTCTTGCTGCATTGTGTTACTTTTAGTCAGCTTTCAAGCGCAAAATGAGTTTTGCACTGAAAAGTAAATAATTAAAAAAAAATGTTTTGCCAGTTTGTGTTACTTTTGTGATGCAGATCTACCGCAAAATGTTGGCAAAACTGGTCCTAAGTTTAGTGGGTGGAGTACCTCAGGATGGTGAAGGTAATGCCATTTGACATCCAGATGGACAATCCCCCATCTGCCAACCTCTAAATGGGCCCCTTACTCTCCTTTTAATTATCCATACCCTCTGCCCATCTATGTACACATTCTTCCATCAAACCATTGAAACATGCTCACATTCACCTATTCTCACATCCACACAACTATACACATACACACAAACTCACAAATCAATGAAGAAACCACACCAATTAGTGTGGCCAATGCTTGTTTTCATTACCTCCGTGTTTGAAATGTAGAGCTCAGGAGTCAGCCAAATGCCAGCGTTTTCATTAGCATTTCTATAGTGGCTTGTTGGGCAGTTAAAGATCTAGCAAAGCATGAACAGATTTACCATAACGACGGACATAATAAGTAAACGTTTGTGAACTTATGCTGTGTTTTGGTTCAATAAAACATTTGCTGGGAAGAAATGTACTAAGCCTTTGAATTTTCAGTTCACAAATTCCTTCATCAAGGGAAGGAGTGAATGAAATAAAGGTGACAAAAGCTGCTTCCTTACGCCTTGAGCACTGGGTGAGATGTGCTACCTTGTACGTCAGAAGGCAAGCCAAGAGTCACTTGATCTGTGCAAAACACCTCGCTAGGTGCTATCGAAACTTTTACACAAGAAATCTGGATATAAAAAGCACCGCTCAATTCTTTGCGTTCATCTATTTTCTGAAATGGCCCTATTTATTTAAAATATAATTAAAATGATCTGCCTTTAAGAGATTCTCGTAAATGCAATACTCATTTTATAAGACTCAGCGGTATCTATAGACTTGTTTTTTTAAATCAATCAATCTATTTCAGCCAGAATAACATGTTTTAGTACAGGGGTCTCCAATTTCTTCTGTATGGAGAGCTAGTAATATTATTCGTGTTATAGTACTGACCACAAAAGATAAAATTACATAAGTGGCCACCATATGCAAGATTACTAGCAGTGATCACCTCAGTGCATCATGCATGGTTGCCAGCAGTAATGGAAAAACGCATTTGCCAATCTGGAATGTTTCTACATGAATAATATATACCAGCCATAGCTGCAGTTTCTCTGGCACCAAAGTAATAACATTTGTAAATGGTAACTCCAATGCCATATTATTGATCACTCAAATATTATTTCTAAACATATTTTGGAAATACAGCAGTTTTTCTCCAAATATCAGCTAGTAAGTTCTGAAAAACAAATTTTTATATCAAATATACGCTGTTTTTTTTTTAACGGCGTTTTATATAGCGCAAACGTGACCCGTATCAGAGCGCTTTACATAGCACCAGTTGCGTTACATGAGGACACATTAATTTTGGTTAGGCACGGGAGATTTAGTGATTTGCCCAGAATCCCAGGATGTTCAGCTGTCATTGCTGAGACTCGAATCAGGTTTACCTGATTCGAGGTCGACCACCCTAGCCCTTAGGCCAACTCCTCTCCGAGTTTCAATTTTGGTATACATATGTTAATTCAAAATAGCAAAAGCTTCTAATTTAGTCGGCCGGGCTGCACACAGGCGAGCAACTCACTGGTATGTTGAGATCTACCAGTAGTTTGAGAGCTCCTGTCTGCAGTAGCCTTTTTAAGTATAACGAGATGATAAATTGACATACCAAACAGTATCACTGTTAACGTAAAATAATAGCATGACATAACATAGAAAAACAAATGCTATATACCTACCCACAAATGATCACCATAAGATGTATGTATTATTTTTTAGAGCAAGGATCCCGTTGCATTTCCAAACCCCCCTTTTAAAACTCAAGAACAGTTGTTATTGTTTTTAAAGACAAGTCAAATAGCTGGGACTTTCTGTTTACAACTACGGGGCTTCTTCTATTTATGGTGCAAACTTTAGTTTGTGGGGGAAACATCATTTTCCAGTTGGATAATATTTGCCCACGTGAGAACTGAGTGGCATATTATCAAGGAAACGCGATAAATTTCGCATTTTCCGCTTTGCGCAATTTTGGCCAACGCCGGCTGTCTCTGGATTTAATCGCAGAGATATCGTGTTATTATCAACGCATATCTCAAAGGCGATTAAAAATCTGGCAATAGCGGCGAAATGCGGGATTATCGCTGGGAATCCAGCGATAAACCTGCAGCGATAGGGTAATCCTTATTGACAGGGAGATGTGGATTTAGCCGTACAATCCATCTCCCATGATACAGATAGGCAAGTCAGGATTTTTGCAGACGTTAATTACTGGCGATAACCGTGGTTAGCGTGGCTTTTTTAATTGCTTCGCGGTTCTGGGGCCGCGTTGATAATAGAGCAAAGTTGTGTCTGCGAGTGTTTCCATGACGTGTTAGTCAGGAACGCCTACTTTGCATGTCATTAGCAATATATCGCTGACATGCAAAGTGGAAAAGAAACGACAGCTAACACCTGTAATCCTGCGCTACCGCCTGTTAGCGCAGGCTTGTTAATAGGGCGATTAAAATATCGCCGCTTTTTCAGCAAAATGTGCCGCAAAAGTTGCGATATTGCCCTTGATAATATGCCCCTGCATGTTTTATTACCCTGTACATAAACTTGTGTAGTCCACGTTATTTGCCCACAAGTTTTTGGCAAGTCAAACCTGGCAAGAATCTTGTTGGGAAATACTCGATTAGCCTTCTCTAGAGGGCGCACAAATCAGAATGGATAACTGGTAGCAATAACATCAGCCACTCTGCACTGCTGAACCATGCAGCCTGCTTCTCTGTCGCTCATGAAAGCACTGTTATTATATCTTACCTCAACAAATACGCTGCTTACTACAGTTTATAAAAGTATAAACTATATATAACACAAACCTCGGAAACACCAAAATGTTAACAACAGTAGCGGCCGGTTTCTTGATAGATTTATGGAGCAGGGAGAGATAAGGGAGGTGGACGGGGAGACTGATGAGACAAATAAAGAGAAAAAAACACTTACCTGCTGCATCGCGCTCCTCTACACGGCAGGCACAGGCTCCCATTGTCCACTGCGGCCAATCCTGATGCTGCTTTCATGCTGCCGGCAGCATGAGAGCAGTGTCAGAATTGGCCTGAGCGCCCTCGATTTGCACTCCCAGTTAGACTGGGCCCAGTGCTTGTTCTCTCCCACCGAGCAACGCAGCTCGGGTTGGAGAGAGCTTCAGTGCGCATTATGGTTTGGCCAACCTGAGACGGGCGGCCAAACCGTCATGCGCACTGATAACTCTGAAAAACACACCCTCTAGTGCCTGTTATTCTCCTGGCACCCCCCAATCCTCTGCTCCAAGAGCAAAAATAAAATGATAATAAACAAGGGTTTTATTGGAGGAGCCACCGCTGGTAAACAACCAGGGCCAGCTTTAGGGCCGTGCGACCGGTGCAGCAGCATTGGGCGCTGACCTGGAGGGGGGCACTGACCTCATAGGGATCCTGTGTTTAGCAATAACGTACTATTAATAAAAAGCACCTGCTGCAGAGTTCCTTGTATGTCTAGCTTTCAGGCAGCAATAAAAATGTCATGATAACTCTTGTGAATAATGGTCCTGCTAGAGAGAGAGGTGAGAGTTTTGTCTAGTGGCAGTTCTGATTCGCCATAAGGCAGCACAGAGAGTTAATATGCCTCCTGCAAAGAACAAAGCTGTATTTGATGTGGATTGCTGTTTGGATTAGTAACGGTGGCATCTACCAGCACTTTAAACAAATGAAATGTATTTGAGAGACGGGCTATGGAGATATTAGGGGATATTTTTTCCAGGTGGTTGTGAGGGAATCCGAGGAGGAGGTCATATGTGGGGGGACAAAAACGATTGGGCGCCACCAGCGCTAAAGCCGGCCCTGCTAACCACTAGTCTGCGTCACAAACCTCTGATAACCTTGTGAAAGGCAGCACCTTCCATTTCAACCTCTTTTTCTTTTCAGCCCACAGTCAAGCCTCTGACATTCTAGTTTGCTCACCTCCTCAACCCTGTGTAATAGGTGCCACCTTCTGCAGCTTTCTTTGGCTGCTACCGTCTCTAATTTAAGATCTGATTTAGAGTGTAGAATGTGACCTGCTGACCGGCAGATCAGTGGAGGGAAGGCCTTTGCTCCTGTGATGGAGGTCTGGCTGCTACACTTAGCGACCACTGTCAGGCAGGCGGGGACCTCTGTGACTTCAGCAGCACCACCATTGTGGCAGCTCTGATGAAGGCACTGAAGCCTTATAAGAAGGCTGTTAAGTATCACACAGTAAAAAATGCAAATGTTCAAGAGTTAGCTTTAATAGATGCAGCACAGTACTGGTGCCAGAAGATAATGACCAGCACCAACCTTACACCAACAGGCTCTAAATTCTACATTCCAGAACACTAATAACAGTCCATTACCGCAGTGTTTCTAAAGGAAAACTAGTACTGCATAGAGATTAATAATAAAGAAATATAACACAGGCGCCATGTGTATTGAATTGTAATTGCATTTATACAGCGTGAGGCGTCGAAGCGCTTTTTCGCCAAGTAGCGTGCTACTCCGGAACCCATAAAGAATTAGTGTTGAATTGGTATAGTGAAATATGAAAGTAATTTGAGTGGTGGAGAGGTTAGTCAGTCATTTGAATTCAGAAGGATAGCGAAAGGATAGAAGAGGGAAAAAAGGTTTGTATTTATATAGCGCTTGTTACCCCTGATGGGGTTTTGAAGCGCTTTTTTGGCGAGTAGCACGCTACTCCGGAAACCCATAAAGGATTAGTGGTGAATAAGTATAGCGAAATATGAAAGTAATTTGAGAGGTGGATTTTAGTTAGTTATTTGGAGTGAGAAGAATAGCGGACGGTAGAAGAGGGAAAATGGTTTGCATTTATATAGCGCGTGTTAACCTTGATGGGGAGTAGAAGCCCTTTTTTGGCAAGTAGCACACTACTCCTGAACCAATAAAAGATTAGTGTTGAATTAGTAAAGTGAAATATGAAAGTGGGTATGTTATTCAGTTATTTGGATTGAGAAGGGGAGGGGAGGGAAAGAAGAGGGAAAAAGGTTTGCATTTCTATAGCGTAATGCACCTCAATAGCAAACGTTCTTGTTTTTTAGCATCAAACTTTCAAAGCAGTAATTTGTTATTGAAAAACAAAAAAAAATGCACTGAAATGCTGGGATGTTTCTGCAAGTGACAGGGCGTCATTCCCCTTGTCTGTAATGTATTGTAATGTGACGTGGATTTGTAGAGCACAAAATCTGTCACCTGTGAGGGTATGCAGGCATGGGTTCAGCATGATGGATCAGCTGAAGAGCCAAGTTTTCAGTTTCTTGTCTTTGTTCGGGACTGGCAGATTGTTCCCAATGGGCCCAGAGAGAAACATTAACGTCAGATTGACTAACCTTAGCTGCATGGGCCATTATCAGGGCCGTTTCTACCATTAGGCAAGACAAGGCGGCCGCCTAGGGTGGCAAAAGGGGGAGGGCGGCAAAAAACATGAGTTTGAGAATATCTAATGCATTAATTCTTCTAGCCTGGATGACAGAGGGAGAGCGTGATGGTAGTAAAAGGGAGGGGGTGGCATTTTTCAATTCTCACCTACGGTGGCAAAACACCTAGAAACGGCCCTGGCCATTATAACCAGCTGAGGCTTCCCCCTCTGAAACCAGGTACTTTTCCCGGCTCTCATTAGAGTAGTGGAACTCAAGCTTAGTGGATGGGGCATCTCCTACTTTTTAGAAGATGCCATGCATCCACCAATCTCTAAATCAGCCTAAGAAATGCCTCGGAACTGCTATGATAACTGCTACCATGAAAGATCTATCTAACCTCTGAATCACAACCTTTGCTCCATCAGCATTCCTATTATGAGTTGCTAAAAGAGACTTTCAATATTTGTATCCAGACTATGACTATACGTGTTACACATAATACTACTTCACTCTAAAAAGGTAATGTATGCCATAACTTTGACAATGATTTAAACATATTATTTCAAAGAGTCATAAATCTATAGTCAAACTCCTCCACCTACAAATCCTAAATAAAGGAGAAATAATAGCATGATTGTTTTAATCTAAAAAGAAAGAATGAAAGGAAGCTCTAAATGCGCTGTGATCTTGGATAATGAGTTTAACAAGTATGCAGCATCATAAAACTGCAGGAAATCCCTTCACACAATGTGAAATTTCACCAAGTTGTTAGTACACTTGAAATACAAGTTTCTCTTGAGTCTAGAATGGATAGATCTTGTACTAAAAAACACAACTAACGTTTTCGTTTCCCAGCCATTATCACTTATTTTACTACCATTTTTGCTTTAATAACCCATGTAGTTTTCTTGAATTCTGCAAACCATTTAGGGTCAGCTTATCGAATGTAAAACGTATTTTCTATGTTAATGCTTACCAAGACTTTGCTCCAGAATTGCTTAGCAATGAGGCAGACAAAAATAAACATTTAAAACTATCCTCATCTCTCAGTTTGCCTCCTGTAAAATGGCTGTGCTATTGTGTTTCCTAATGTTGCTTTACAGTCATCTCATTCCCATCTGTATTATTTGCCTCTCATCCCATTGTTAAACCCTTCTAGGTGTTCCGCTTAGAAGATATTCACTTGTTTAAAAGTACCACTACCCCTGTCACCCTTTTTCCTTTGTAGAGACATGGTTGTCTCTCAAATCTCTCTTCTTTTTATATATATTAATAGTGCTGCTGAGGTATGACATGAGTCTATGTCATCCAGGGAATTTACCTCTCTCTCCCTACATCGTGATCCTCTAGGCTGCCTATTTTCTTTGACTAAATCAATGACCTAACTACACCAAGTAACACTTCATATTGGTACTGTAATCTACCCACATCCTGTGTGGCATAGATGCATTGAGTTTCCTGTGTTTTTTCTGCAGAGTTGGGAGAGTGATAATATATAAGGCATTAGAGTAGTTCACATTGAATAAGACATGTTACAATGCAAACTTCTAAAACGCATGCCTTTACAACGCAGTTTTTACATCGCAACATCCATTACAATGCATGATTTTACAACGCATGCCATCACAATGCATTTTAAGAAACTACACTTATGACGCATTCCACAACAATGCATACCATTACAACGCATACCATTACAACGCATACCATTACAACGCATAATACCTTTAAGGCAACAGTAGTGTAAGTGTTGGATAATGTAGCAGTCAAAATTACCATTCCCACTCTAGTGAGTGCAACAGTAGGGTAAGTGTTGGATAGTGTAGGGGTAAACATTGCTATTCCCACTCCAGTGAGTGCAACAGTAGGGTAAGTGTTGGATAGTGTTGGGGTAATAATTACTATTCAAACTCCAGTGAGTGCAACAGTAGGGTAAGTGTTGGATAGTGTAGGGGTAAAAATTACTATTCTAACTCCAGTGAGTGCAACAGTAGGGTAAGTGTGGGATAGTGTAAGGGTACTATGCGTTGTAATGGTATGCATTGTAATGACTTGCGATGTAATGCCTGTGTTGTAGTGACATGCGTTGTAATGACATGCGTTGTAGTGACATGCGATGTAACGCTGCGTTGTAATGACATGCGATGTAAAGGATGTTGCAATGTAATTACTGCTATGTAAAGGGAGTGCGCTGTAAAGAATGCGTTGTAAATGTCGTTTCCCCTGAGTAACATGTCCTTGTGGATGTCCAGAAATGCTTTAAAGCTGAACGGCTATTAGACTGAGGTCCTCATCCTGGGGACAAATCCTGAGCTTTGGGGAGATAGCAATTGACCTGCCACATTAGGAGCTTTACCGGCTCCGGTACCGAAGGTTAAGAACTTGGGTTTCACCATTGATAGCAAGCTTTCTCTAGGAGCCCAAGTGTCTGGTGTAACCGTGGCTTGCTTTGTGGTTCTCAAGTGGCTAAATAAAATCCTCTGTCTAATTCCATCTGCAGCCCAAAGAACCGCACTGTAGGCCTTGGTGATATCCAGACTTGACTATGGTAATGTACTGTATATGGGCGCGTACAAGGCCGCCTTCCACCATCTCCAGCTCATTCAAAACACGGCAGCCCGCATGATTTTTCAGTTGCCTCGTCACGCCTTTGTTTCCCCTCTGCTCCATCAACTTCACTGGCTCAAGGTAAATAAACATTGAATTGAAGGTCCTTTGCTATATGTTTCGAGCCTGGCCCCCATGTACATACAAAGTCTTGTCAAGCCTTACCAACCCACTCGCAAACTGAGATCAGACAGCCTTTCTGTTTTCTCAGTTCCTAGGGTGCGGCTGACCCGTATGGGAGGCCGCTCGTTCTCCTACCTTGGACCTAAATTGTGGAATTTCCTTCCACTGGTACTCAGGATCTGTCGGTCTCTCTTAGCCTTTTGTAAAATGCTGAAGACCTTTCTTTATAGTTAGAATTCATTCCTCACCCCCAACAAACTTTAACCTCGCTTGTCCTGCTTTGCGCCGGGAAACCCTGTTGGGTAGCTGTGCAATTTAAAAATCTTTTTAAATAAATAAAATGTATATGGACTGCTATCACATTCACATTACTCTAGCCATGTAATTTATGGAAAAAGATCCAAGCAAAACGGAATAGTAGATGAGAGGATATTATAGTAAGCTTAGTGTGATAAGAGAGCAACACCAACACCAGATGTATAAGCATGCTACTAGCACGGGGCAAAAACATAGACTCGGTGTACCTATCTCCACTAAAAAATGAGACACTGGTAGACTACAGTGCCCATGATTCAGAGTGCATATAATTAAATGAAATAATATTAATGTGAATCAGAATGGTAGAGAAGGGTGGATTAAGTTGCCCATGGGGCTTAGCGTGAAATGTGAAGGGAAACAACCATTACAACGCAGTCATTACAAAGCACTACCTTTACAAAGCAGTCATTAAAACGCAACATCCTTTCAATTGGATGCCATTACAATTAGCACGGGACAAGCTTCGGTGCTAAAAATCAGCGCAAGCAGTGTGACGGACCAAAATTCCACAGTTTGCAGAACTCTGTGGAATCTCACTGAGTGTTTAGGTAACTCTGTGGAGTAAAGCTCAACGTACGCCTAGTCTGGTCAATTTGATGTTGTCTCTTTGGCATCTAAAATTACTTTGGTATTCATTGATCCTTATTCTCACCTTTCTAGTGGTCATACCCACATAACATAGATTACTTGGGAATCTGAAACTATCTAAATTTTAATGTGTATGAGACTTCAAGATCCAAGGAGTCTCTTTAGTCCTATGTCTAATTCCTTCCTTTTCAAAGTTAATGTACATATATTGCAACACCCACAGGGTTAGTACCCTTTAATTTCAAGTAAATTCCACATTGCCCGTGTGTCCATTACTGGTTTTCTCATTGTTGTTTTTGGTCTAGTATGGATCACAGTTTCTCTAATTGATCTACCTTTTCTAAAGGCAAACAGCGATTTATAATTCAAAGATGCTGATATAAGTACCTTGAAGTGTTTTTTAAGAATTTTCTTCATTTTGTTTGAAAATGGAATATTGGTTGTTACACTGAGCAGCCTATCCTGCTGATTTATTTCTTTGCGGCATATCAGTGCCTCTATTTAAGGCTCGTTTCTTTGCCTGTCTAATTAGTCTCATTGGATGTTCCCCTTCTGTTAATTTCTTGGTTAGTTTTTCTGCCTGTTTCAGATACTCATCCCTCTCAGTGTAGTTTCTTCTTTAACTTGCTGTGGTTTCCCCAAACCTTTTGCCTTCAGACCTCCTGTTTTTGCTGACCTCGATGTTGCTAGCCTTAGGTCTTTGCACACTTTGCCACTGCTAACCAGTGCTAAAGTGCTTGTGCTTTTTCCCCTAAAACATGGTTGTAGGAAAGTGGAATATTATGTGGTATAGCTGGTTAGCCTTACCATGTAATATTATCACAATACCCTAAAGATGGTTCTTGGATTCAGACTAATAAATCCTTAGTTCAGTTCTAGTAGATTGGCAAAGAGTGGCAGAGAGCAGAGAGACCTTACTAAAGGAACATGTGTCAGAGGTCAGCGTACCAACATGGTTGATCAGTAATTACCAGGAGTCAAAAGGAGTACAACACGGGGTGTGGTTTAGGCACCAGAAGGAATGGCCGCCGTTTTCGGAAGCTCCGGGACCTCGTAGCGGAGCTGAGTCTCCTCCGGGCGCTCGCCGCTGATTTTCCTGTTCTTGGAGCCGTGATTTTGTCTCCGGAACTCCTCCTCCATGCCCTGACACCACTGTGGAGACGCGGGGTGAGCCTACAGGGTGTTTCTCTGCATTATGTAGCGGCCGCGGCTCGTCTCGGAGTCGCGGCCGCCATTTTAAGCATTTTTTTTTCCCCATGCGCTCCACAGCTATTTTTCCAGGATATTTCACACTAAGATGCCTATATTGATGATTTTATGGGCTATATGCAGCAAATTTCCCTATTTAATGCTGCCAACATATTTTCCTGACATTTGGTCGATTTTTGGCATTTGTGGACAATTTTTTCCTGTCTCCACAGCAGTGAATGTTCTTCTCCGGGCCACCATTTTCGATTATTTCTCTGTCGTCTTCCACTGTGCTCATTGGTATAAAACAACGTGACTTTCTCAAGATTCAAGACTTTATATGTGCTCATATGGCTGAACGACTCACCTAATCTTTATTAATTTAATTTTTGCCTTTTTTCTCAAGTCTTTCCAATAATTTTTGACACCCCTTTTAGGGTCTCGTGAACACCTCCCACTACTTTTCCCCACTTGTTTTGCGAGGATTATGGCACGTTCTAAGCGTAATTCCGCTCAACCTATTAATACTGCCTGCGTGCCGTTAGTGGACAGCAATCCTTTCAGTGTGCTACAGGATAATATGGATGACATTTGCACTGACTCTATTGGTCCCAAGGGCTCCACTTCTATCACCTCTCGAGCAAACGCCAAACCTAACTCTAAACTACCTTCTGCTTTAGGGAAACGAGTGAAGGCAAATCCTCCTTCCCCCACCGACGCATCATCTTCCATTTCCATGGAGCTTCTTCTTGAGGAAATACGCTCCCTTAAACCGTATATGGCCGAAACAAATGTGCGTCTTCAGAGCCTTGAGGATAATTGGTCCCATACTGAGCAACAAGTGGCTGATCTTGAGAGGAAAATGTCCTCAGTGCAGATCATTTCTGACCAAGTTCCAGGAATGCATAGAGAAATACAATCACTTAAACAACAGGTTGAAAGTTTGGAAAACCGCAATAGACGCAACAACCTACGCATTTATAGCCTTGCGGAAGGTCTTGAAGGTCCTAACCCTATATCCTTCTTTCAATCCTTCCTGCCGACACTTCTTGGTCTTCCAACTTCTCCTCCACTGAATATCCAACGAGCACACCGATTAGGTCCACCCTCTCGATCTGCCAATTCTGCTTCCCCCTCAATGAAGCCTAGGGGTGTTATTATATACTTTCTAGAATATACAGATTTGATTAAAGTTATTCAAACTGCTAAACAGAAGGGGAAACTTACCTGGAATGGCGCCAATCTCTTCTTTGCCCAAGACTACGCTAAAGCTACCGCAGATCGCCGCAAACAGTTTTTGGACATGAGACCTGCTCTTCGTTCCCTGAATGCACGTTATGGATTGTTCCATCCTTGTCTCTTCAAAGTGACTTATAACAATAAGACGACCAATTACGAAGATCCTGCACTTCTTCAACAATTAATCAACTCCTGCAGAGATGATTCCATGGACACTCCTCGTTCATAACTATTTTATTGGTTTTTGACTGTCCCATTTAATTTCTCTCTGCTGTTACTTGTTTTTATCCTTTTTTCTGGTTTAGTTGTTTTATCCTACGATGCCCTCCTAATGTTTTCTTTTTCTTTTTTGTCAGATGCGGTTCTGTGATCCTTTTTGGTGTATGACATTTTCGTTTATGCCTGGAGGTTGTTCTCCCTTTGCTACGTCCTCTTGGAGTATTCCGTCCGGCGTGCTGCTTTTCCTTATGTGGTTCCTCCATCCCCACCTTCATTATTCGTTTGTGGTGTGTCTTTTAGACACTTTTATGCCTTATCATGTGTTGTTTGCTTTATCGTATGTTTTTGTTTTTGTGCTCTCTTCCTTTCTGTCCTTTGTTCCCTCTTTCCCTTTCCTTTTTCCTCTGCTCTTTTTCCCTTCTCTTTTTGATGGAAGCTTTATTTCTATTTCTTTTCTTTGTCTAATCTGGAACTTATGTTTCTTTTCCTATCGCTTGTTTCATCTTTATACCATTTTCTCAGTAATAAGTTTATTCTCTGTCATTGATTGCATAATATTTGTTCAAGTTAATTTTTGATTGTTTCTATTTAGAGTCGTTACATGGAACGTTAAGGGAATAAATAATCCCATAAAAAGACAACGGGTTTTATCCCACTTATCTAAATGAAGTGCTGACATAGCGCTAATTCAAGAGTCACACTTATCTGATGCTGAAGCATCTAAATTAAAGCGAGGCTGGGTTGGTAACGTTTTCTCTTCTCAAGCCTTAGGCAAGAAAAATTGAGTTTCTATTTTATGTCATAAAAAATATCAGGTATCTGTCTCCCATCAGGAATGTGACTCGGAAGGTCGATGGGTAATAGTCAAACTTATCATAAATCAGATATCTTTAGTTCTTTTTAATATTTATGCACCAGTTATTGTTGATAATACCTTTTGGACTTTAATTTCTGAGAAGCTTCTTTTGTTGAACCATGATTATATTATTCTTGGAGGCGATTGTAATCAGGTTTTTGACCCTATACTAGATAGACACTCTTCTGTTAAGTTTTCACACACTAAGATTCCCAATTTGCTTCCACCATACGACGTAAGTCCCTAGTTGATGTCTGGAGGCTGTGTAACCCTGACACTCGAGAATATAGCTTTTATTCCCCCTCTCATCATTCACAATCCCGTATAGACTATCTCTTTTTTAGTAAATCCCTATCTCAACAGGTTTCCCATTCTGAAATTGGATCTATGTTAATTTCGGACCATGCCCCAGTTTTTGTAGATTTTGATTTGTTACCCTTTACTCCACATGCTCGTAGATGGCAATTTAATAATACTTTATTAGCTGATCCTGCTTTTACATCCCAGTTCACCTCTTTTGCTTTTGAATTTTTCTCAATCAACTCTACTCCAAGCTCTTCTTCGGTTATGATTTGGGACTCTTTTAAGGCGACTGTCAGAGGCTTTATTATCAATTTTGTTTCCCATAAGAAGAAATCCTTTGAAGCTAAAACGTCCCAAATGCTTGCTGAAATTAAACAACTTGGGGGAAAGCTCCAGGCCCGGATGGTTTTACTGTCGAATTCTATGCACATTTTGCTCATATACTCCTCCCACATCTTTTACTTCTTTTCAATTCTTTTATTACTGTTGGCGCTTCTGCCAGTACATTTCAGGAAGCCATGATCTGTTTAACCCCTAAAGATAACAAAGATCCATCTCTTTGCAAAAATTATCGTCCAATTTCCTTTGTCAATCTTGATTATAAGTTATTTGCAAAATTCTTGCTCTCCGAATCGATCCTATTTTACCTAATCTTATTGGTCCTGAACAATCGGGTTTTGTAAAAGGTCGTCTATCTTCTGATAATTCCAGAGTCTTTTTTAATATCCTTAGTAAAGCCCCTACTCTTAATTATCCTATTGCAGCTATAGCGTTGGATGCAGAGAAAGCATTCGATAGGATTGGATGGGACTTTATGTTTCAAGCTCTCAAATGGATAGGATTACCTCCTAAATTTATATCCCTTATCTCGTTACTGTATTCAGGTCCTAAAGCCTCTATTTTTGTTAATGGTAAAGTCTCAGACTATTTCCCCCTTCTTAGAGGTGTACGCCAAGGTTGCCCTCTGTCTCCTCTTTTATTTATCATTGCTTTAGAACCTTTCTTAAACAAGATTAGGCAGGATACTGTGATCACTGGTTTTCAGCTTGCTACCTCCCATGTCAAAATGTCTGTTTACGCGGATGACATACTCCTATATTGTTCTAATCCTTCTTCTTCCATTCCATCTTTTATGGCACAGGTTGATGTTTTTTCCCAATTATCTGGCTATCGTCTTAATTCAGACAAGTGTGAAGTTCTCCCCCTAAATGTCCTTTGCCTTAAACATGACTTCAGTTCTACGGGTTTTTCTTGGCAAACTTCAAAGATAAAATACTTAGGACTGTGGTTCTCTTCAAACATTCCGGAAACCCTAAAATTAAATTTTGATCACATAACTAAGACTTTATCCGACTCTATTGATCGTTGGCATCCACTTTTTCTGTCTTGGTGGGGACGATTAGATTCCATTAAAATGATGCTCTCTCCCATCATTCTATATATTATCTCTATGATCCCAGTGCATATTCCTGGTTTTTATTTAAAAAAAAATAGATTCTCTTCTAACAAAATTTCTTTGGAAAAACAAATCGCCACGTATAGCCCTATCCTTTTTGAAGGCGGAAAAAAGCTCTGGTGGTCAAAAGTTTCCTGATTTCAAAAAATACCATCTTGCCTTCTCATTAAAACAATCTTCCCGTTGGCTTTCTCCTGATCAGACTATACCTTCTCCTATTTGGTTGATTATAGAGAAATATTTTATAACACCTTTTAAATTTGAAGAATCTCTTCCCTTCGCCAATAATATTTCTTCTTTTAGGAGCCCAGATATCTCTCACACTCGCAAAATTCTTACTCCACTTCTGCCTTCCTCCAATCCCTCTCTTTCCTCGTTAGATCAACAGCCCATTTGGCATAATTCTTTACTCCGCATTAAAAATCGCACTTTCTACTGGAAATCTTGGAGAAATAAGGGATTACTTTGGATTTCACAATTATTATTACATGATGTTCCCTTGTCCTTTTTGGATCTTCAAACACAATTTGGCCTACCCCCTTCCTATAGATCTCAATATGATCTTTTGAATCCTTCACTTTGTCAATACCTTCGATCCTTATCATTATTGCCCTCCTCCTCATCTGGTAGCTCCACGCCTTTTCCCTTATTAACGAGCTCCTCCTCTGCTTCATCGTTATATAAATGTTTATCTCTATCTCCTGACAGGTGCAAAATGAAGGTTGAATTGGCTTGGGAAAGTGATCTCCTAGAATGTTGGACAACCTCTTTTTGGGATAAGTTGTGGCTCAAAATTCATAAAACTTCCAGGGCTGCTAATACATCTCAAACCCTCTATTTTGTTTATCAACGTCTCTTATTTACTCCTGCAAAATTAGCCTCCTTCAATACAAATTCTACCCCGATTTGTTGGTCTTGCCCTTGCACAAATGCAGATCTACTTCACATGCTTTTTGGTTGTCCCCCTGTGAATTATTTTTGGCAATTGGTTTGGTCTCAAATTAATATAATTTTTAAAACAAAAATTCCCTTCTCCCCTTCCAATGTTTTTCTAGGCTCTCTATCCCCCTGCTGGCCCCAATCTCCTTCTAGTTTTAAAATCATAGATTTGTTACTGGCAGTAGCTCTTCACTTAATCACCTCTAACTGGAAACAAGAGGACAAAGTTACTTTTAGAGCCTGGTGGAATGCAGTGTGTTTTCACCATAGACTTGATACTAACTTTGTTACCCCTATTTCAGTGTCCATCAAAAGGGATCTTTTATGGCTCCCTATATCCACTTATTTAACATATATTGCATCACATAGTGCTTTATTAGTTCAAACCTCTGCCGAAGTTCAAAAACCTCCATGATTTTCTTGTTGTCTTTGCTTAGTTAACCAGCTTTTCATTAATATTCCCTTCGATATTTATTATTATTAAAGTTTGATAGTGATATTTTTTAACAATGTCTTTTTATGTATACCAATTTTGTTTCATATGTTATTCAATATTGTTCTCTTTTATGTATTGTGTTATATTGAAGTTTGCTCAATAAACTTTGATGTTAAACTTTAAAAGGAGTACAACACACTTTTATAAAAATAGTGCATTTTTATCTTAATTTAGATACCAAAAATAACAGAATAGTATACATATAAGCAGAGTTAGAGATCTGTGAAGCAATATTAAATTGGTCCAGTAAAATACATAGAAAAGATAACATTGCAGTCAATGACAAAATAAACTCTAGTGACAATCGGTCCCTTGCAGGTCCAGTTACGTGGAACACGTATACAGTTAAGGACAGCATGCCTGGTGCAGATTTTTCCTGGCTGTCCTTGGTGCTGAACGGGAGCCGAGCTGGTGCTGATTTTACAGCGTACACGCTGCTACAAGAAACAATCCTCAATCTCCCCTCCCCAGTTTGAGGTCGTTACATTGGCTTCCGATAAAAAAGCGCATTGAATTCAAACTTTGTTGCCTGGTTCACAAAACTTTAAACGGCAAAGGCCCTTTATATCTTGCCAACAAGCTCATAGCCTATCACTCGACTAGAACTCTCAGATCATCCTGCAAGCAGTTCCTCTCCGTCCCCAAAGTTCGGACGGTCAGAAATGGAGACAGATCCTTTTCTAAAATAGCCCCTCTGATCTGGAACTCTCTCCCTCTCCCTATGAGACTTGAATCTAACCACCTAAAGTTTCGTAAACTTCTGAAAACCTGGTTATTCTGATTCCACTTGACCATCTGTTTATTATAGGAGTTTTCTGCGGGCGCTATGAAACCTACGGGTGATTTATGCGCCTTATAAATGCCAATACAAATACAAATACAAATACAGTACACAAAAATACAACAGATTCACAGTTGCTGATGTTGGTTGATGGTTACATGGTGTTCCCTGCAGATGCAGTGTCGAGTGTGGAGGTTGGTTACTGGATTTGTGACTAACAAGCCATGGTGGCTTCCACAGGAGTCCCTCTCTTTAGGAATGTAGATTTTTAGCCAAGGATGAGGGTCGTTCACTCAATTCCAAGTCTCTTGCCACAGGGACAGAGTATTCCTCTTTGGTTTGGTGTTGTGATAAAATTCCTGTTGTCGGCAGCACAGGTCTTCTCTTGGTCTTTCCTTGATGCAACTTGTTCAGATCTGAGGTTCTGGTGTCATGGGGGTCCCTATAATGCTAGATTGTGGGGAGTTGGGGGTGTGGTATCTAGTAGGCAATGGGCAGCTAATCCCTGCAGTTAGTCTGCCCCTGAGGTGACCACATCCAGGGGTGTAGCTCACCTTTTCTACCTCTACCAAGAGCACTTTATTCTGCCACTCCAAAAGATGGCAGGAATCAAATTGTGGCACACAGACCAGGCTGTTCACCCTGGAAGTGTGGCCAACCTTCTGGTGGTGTGCACCTCTCTGCATAGCAAGTTTCCACCTGCCTGGGTGTAATTGTGCCTGCGGCAGGGGTAGGGCTGTTTCCTCCACTTGGAGTCAGCCCTGATGCATATCAGAGGCGATGCAGCCTTAGAAGCTCACCCCCTTGATGCGCCACTTCACTAGCCTGCTTGGAAGGATAGCGATGTGACCTCCTTCTGCCCAAGTCTGTTTTTCTGACTCCTGAGAGTGATCACACTACCTGGCAGGAGGTCAGAATCCTGTCCTTGTGGCAGCAGGTGGGGGAAAGCACTGGTTGGTCATCCAGAGCACGGTGAAGTTGGGCAATCAGGTGGGCAACCTCTAAGGTTACCACCTGGGTGGTACATGCCACATCACCCAGGGCACAAGATTCATGTCAGGGGTGAGAAGGCACGTAATTTGACACCAAACACAGCATATTTTAGTAGTACCATGATGGAGCTGTCAATCTTAAACTGGCAGCCCATGTATCCTATGGACCGCTAACTCTTATAGTAGTTTTTAATGGGGCCCACCACTATAGAGACATTTAGGCTTGCACTTATATCTCTTCACCTTTAATATACTGCACTATGCCTCCTGGGATAAGAAGGGCCACCTTAGGGGAGTCTGACACATCGAAATGGCAGTGCATTTGACAGTGCCATACACTGTGAAAGCACATTTGAGTTTGAGCAGTTTGCACTGCTTCTGCAGTCTGCAATGGCAGGCCTGTTACCAGTAGTTTGCTAGGGTCACCCAGGTTGACACAAAACCATGCTGCATCACTGGAAACCCTGTACCACCCATTTCCTGGGTACCCCAGGTACCATATACTAGGGGCTTCTAAGGAGGTTAAATCTCTGTCAATTGGGATTGTAAATTCACATCTAAACGTTTTGGGGAAATAGCACTGGGGCCTGGTTAGCAGGCCCTAGGTTACTGTCAGAGTTGAAAACCAGCATCTAGTTGTCCAAATGAGGGAAAACAAGTGGGGGGAATCTGCAAAAAGCCCTATTTTCTTACAATGATAGCATTGGATCTTACCCAATTGGCATATTTAATTTACTTAAAAGTCCCTAGTAAAGTGCACTACATGTGCCCAGGGCCTGTAAATTACATTCTACTATTGGGCCTGCACCACAGATTCTTCAATCCACTTAAGTAGTACTTTAAACATGTCTCAGGCCTGCCATAGCACAGCCTGTGTGATTCTGTTTTACAAGGCCATTTTGTCCTGCCAAAATAAACCTTTTACTAGTCCCAAACGTTCCTTTTTAAGACATATAAGTCACCCCTAGGATAAGCCCTTGACAGCCCAGAGGGCAGAGTGCAATACATTTAAACTGGCATCCACTTTTAAGTTTTCCATGTCTTCATAGAGAAAAACTCTGAAATTAATTTTTCACTACTACAAGGTCTATATCTCCTATAGGATAACATTGGGATTACCTTATTACATTTTATATGAGTAATTTCCAAATGGGAAGCTAGCACTGGCTCATGCCTGGTGCCTCTGGAACCCTAATTTAAAATCCTCTTATTGTGAAGTCGGATTTTGAATGACATTCCTGAAAATGCCACTTTTAGAAAGTTGGCATTTTCTAGGCTTAGCCATTTGGTGCCTGCAGCCTGTCTCTCGTCACATGACTGGGTGTAGTTGGCAGTTAGTCTTTGTGTATTCCCCCTAGGCAGCCACACACAATAGGAGCTTAGGTGTGACTGAATGGGCCATCACTGACAGGATGGGAGGGCTGCATACCTCCTGTAGTTAGTCTGAAGCTAGGGCTGGCCCAACAGGGCAACTGTGCACTTCAAAGGCATTCCTCTTGAAGTTTCTCCTCACTTCAGTGGCACAACTGTGTATGAAAGAAGGACTTCAGACACCACCACTTCAGTATACTTCTGAAACTGTGGATACTCTGCCAGGAAGAAGGACTGGCACTCTGATGGACTCCTGCGTTGCTGTGCTGACCTGCTGCCTTCTTGCCTGGGTGATAAGGATTGGACCTGCATCTCGTGAACCCAGAGGGACTCCCATGGCCAGTTGGTTGGACTCCTGATCAGAAGCTTCAGGAACATACAGGCGCCCAACAACCTTGCACCTGCGCCTGGAGTCTGCCATCTGTGAGTCTACCCTGCCAAACGGTGCCAGTCCAGTCCTTGGCCCGTGGAAGTGTGCCTAAGGTGCTTGCCAGCGGGACCAATGCACCTTCATTTTGTTATTTGCACTGCACATAACTGGAACTCGCCCCCTTTATTGAAAGCAGCTCCATCCTTGCTCTTGCTCTTGTTATGAAAATCTTTAAAAACCTGTCTCTTTAGCCAATAGGTTTCCAGTCTGCTCTGAAAGGTTTAATTTCCTGCCTTGTCAGCCAATAGAATGTGCAATCTGCTCACTAATCCTGTCACATAGCACCAAGATGACTCCGGGTAGTTGCTTTCGCTTTACAAATATTTAAATCAATTCCTGAGCAGAACCAACACATTCCTCGGCTGAGTGGTGCATCCTCAAACAGAACCGCCACATCGCTACTGCAGTGTGGATTGGACCCATTGCAAAGGCCTATGTGGCCCCCACACTCTTCGGAACCGATGCATCGCTGATGGCACTGCTCATCTCCAGCCCAGGTCCTCGCATCTCTTGTGGACGACAACCTCAACAACGCCGGACTCCGCATTGCATCCGAATAGCTCCTCGGAATCGTCACCTCACCAGCTGCCCGCCTAGCCGTGGTCTGTGCAGGTAACAGGGTTGGGGCGGTGGGGCCGGGTAAGGGGGATTTCGAGGCACGATGCAGAGGGAAAATGAAAGAAATAATGAATTTTCTCTCTGCATCGTACTCGAAATCCCCCTTACACAGCCCTACGGCCCCACCGCTGTTACCTGCACGGACCGCGGCTGTGACCGCCGCATCCCCAATGCCAAGACTTTGCATCTCAAGACACGTCAATGGGATCCTTGATGCTGAAGCAACAGGACCTCACACCGCATCCTCACATCATCCTCACCACATCTCGAAGCCAAATCATTGCTTTGGCTGGACAGCATATCCCTGACACGAATCCACACAATGTTCTGCTACCAGGATTTAAGGTACTTTGCCCAACAGGCCTAACCGTGGGCCAGATGTATCAAGATTACATTTTGAGAGTGTATAGTAGCGAATTTTATCGATTCGCTATTATAGACTCGCTAAATGCAATGTAGGTAGGCTTTTGCAAAAATTTCACGATTCCTACATGTTCCTTAATAACGAATCGCAAATTGTCATTCGCTATTAAGGAATGCCTTCACATTCATTCCTATGGGCCTAGAGGCCCAATGGAATGAATGGAAAGATATTCGCAATATGCGAGTACCAAATAGGTACTCGCAAATTGCGAATGCATTTTGAAGGGTAATAGGGGGCAAAAAGGCCACCCTGATGAACGCCCAAAAAGGTAAGTGTGCACATGTGGTACACATACATGCCCTAAGGGCATGCAAGTGTGCCACATGGCACTTAGAAAAATGCAGAAAAGTGAATTTTTCTAGTAATTTGAATAGTACCACCAACTAGAAGTTGGTGTAATTTGCGATTCCTTAATGCCAATTTGCAATTAACGATAGCTACAAGAATTGCATTTAGGGAATTGCAAATTGCGATTCCCTAACTGCATTTGCAATTTAGGTAACCGCAAATAATTGCGATTACCCATATTGCGAGTTGAAAATGTTTGATACATTGCGAAACGCATTTTTGCGATCGCAAATGGTCCGATTCTGTGAATCGGCCCGTTTGCGATTGTAAAAAGCATTGATACATCCGGCCCTAGGTCCCTGTAGCCAGCCTACGCTCCATCGCAGTCTGGTGTGACCAGATGTCCCCTGATGGTGCTTTGTGCTTTTTGGCGCTATTTTGACTTAAAACTTTAAAATTGAATGTCTACGGTTTTACTGATTGGATTTCTGGTATTTGGTCTTGTTTTGGTCTTGTTTCATTTATTAAAGATTACTCTATTTTTCTACACCTGGTGTGGAATCTTTTCTTGCAGTGGTTTCACTGTTTTACTGTTTGAAGTGTTGCACAAATACTTTACACATTGCCTCTAAGTTAGGACTGACTGCTCTGTGCCAAGCTACCAGGGGGTTGAGCAAAGGTTAATTTGGGGTTTGCTTGTGTCTTACCCTGAATTGAATTGTGGTTAGTGCTTGACCAGGGCTCACACCTCAGTCAACTAGTACGACAATTTTGAATACTTAGGAACTGCACTAGTGTTGGATTTTCTTTGAGAGATCTTGGGTGAAAGATATCGAACAGTAACAAATGATTGTGGTCTGTTGATTTGTAAAACACCTCACATGTCAGCGTGTCCTGCTTTTCCATGATTCTTAAATCTGAGAAGGTTTGTTCCTTTCTACTAGGGGTGGGCGGAATTTGCGTAGTTGCCCTATGCATATTATCGCAAAATTGCTCTAAATCTCCGTGAGAACGCGGAACTTTCGCGAAGACGCAGAGATTGCTTTTCCCACCCGTTCGTGATGTTTTTTGCGTGCTCGCGGGGAAATATATCTGTAACTTGCCCATGTGGTCACTAATGGGCGCGGCCATCTTGCTCGCGATGCTTATTTCCTGTTCCGGGTCGAATGATGTCTTCGCGATCGCAAACTCTCGCGGGATAGCACGACCGGCTACCATCAATCCAACATCTCGTGGCGCACACGAACGGATAGGAACACTTGTCGGCGAACGCTGGGATCCGGTAAGTCGCTACTGCGCGTGCAAGAATGCGTTTTTAAAGCGCAAACAAGAAAATACTTCCGCTTTCGCAGCAGAGCATGGAAGTTTCGACATCTCTGCGGAATGCGGAAATGCCCAAACATCGCAACTTCCATGAGCGGAAAGGAAATTTTCCCCCAGGCCTACTTTCTACTGTGTGAAACAGTGAATTTCAGGTGTTACACCTGGCATCTTTTGGCGTGGTTTCCCCAGACGTTTTGCCTTCTGACCTCCTGTTTTTGACTGTGTGCTGAACTTTGTTGTGTGGCTTTAGGACTCTGTGCACTTTGTCACTGCTGACCAGTGCTAAAGTGCATGTGCTCTGTATCCAAAATGTAATGGCATGTGGGTTCACCATGCTTGGCATATTTGATTTACTGAGAAGTCCCTAGTACAGTGCACTGCATGTGCCCAGGGCCTTTAAATTAGATGCCACTATTGGACCAATATCCATGTGGCAGGAGGAAGATGTGATCCAGAGGGAGCCCTAACACGATTTTGTAAAGGAATCACACTGGGCTCCAGAATCCACTTCTAAACAAACACAATTTACAGAGACTCACAGAACAACATGAGCAATCCAGAAAAGCCTGTCCTGCTCCTTTGATTTGGTGCACGAGTACAGGTTAGCATTGGTTGCTGCATTGTAACATTTTACAAGTGTAACTTCTAATTGGGAAAAGATGGGAAAAGTGAGTATGGTATCTCTGGACTCACAATTTAAAAACACATATTTTAGTGAAGTTGGTTTTTAACTTGCAGATGTGAAAATGACACATTTTTAGAATGTTGCCATTTTCTTACTCTAAACATTCAGTGCCTTCTGACTCTGGAATATAAGTCTCGGTTGGGTGACAGCTGGGCTTTGTGCACTCTCCCTAGACAGTCACACACAAGGAAGTTGAGGTGTGCCACTCACATCCTGATGGCCCATCACCAGGCTAATGAGTCCTTGTGAGCTAGAGTGAGAGGGAAGAGCTGAAACTTGCACCTGAATAGGGATATGCCTGTCCTCATACAAAGGGTTGCATCCCCCCCCCCCCTGTCTGGGGTTAGGGAAGGAAAAAGCTGGGTCTTGTTCATTGCAAAGACCTTTCTCTGAAGTCTCCCTACCTCAAAGGTTGAAATGGATATAAGAACTGAACCTCTGACACTAGAAACTCAGAACACTTCTGGAACAGAGGACATTCTACCGGGAAGAAAAGTTGCTAAGCTGCTGTGTTGTCAGTAGGGATTGCCACTTTGCTGCTTGCTTTGCTGTGTTGGCCTGCTGCTTCTTGCCTGGGAGTGAGAGGACTAGACTTGACTCTCTACATCCTGCATCGCTAAAGGTTCTCCAAGGGCTTGCTGGGCTTGCCTCCTGTCAGGACTGGAGCTGAGAGGGCAAGATTCCCTCGTTTGAGGCTACAACCTAGTTGTCAGGCTAGGCTGGTAAGAGGAAGGCGTAGATGCGTTTCTGTAAGATCGCTCTCCGCCTTCCTTCGTTCTTTAATGGTTTAGGCATATTTCCCTCCCCCTCCTTCCAAGATGGCCGCTGGACGGTTCACCTTTTCCTCCCATTGTTCCTCTGCCTGAGGTGCAGTGTTTCTATTTTGAAGTTGTGCGCGCGCTTCCAATATGCGGCACACTTCAACCGTCAAAACTTGTGGAGTGGCGGTGTTCTCTTGAGCTCCGTTCTCTACAGGGTTTTCCCAGTCAGAGTTTGAAACAATTATAGTTTAAAGAGTTGCCCTTATAGAGTGTTAATCTTTTGATCCCGCTACTGGGATAGTATTCGAGTAATTCCTGCAGTTACTACGGAGGAGTTTGTCTTGAGTGTCTGAAGAGAGGCAGGCAACACGAACACGACAAGAGGTCTTAGTTCTTCAGAAGTAAGGAGGGTTTGAGGCAAGTCGTGAGATTTGAACATTCTGAGAAGTAAGTGTTGCTTTTCTCTCATATTTCCCGTTGTGACAACAAATCAGTGAAATCATCCTGTGACTCGGAACTCAGTGAGTCAGTAAGCTTTTTCGAGTCAGCTTTTGCGGCACGTTGTCCAGCAACAGATTCTCCGCAGAGTAGTGTTCGCCAGCCAGAATCCAATTCTGCTTTCCTGTGAAAAGAAAAGAAAAGAAAAGAAAAGAAAAGAGAAAGAATTAAGAGACAGTAGGAGGAGTAATTGAATCAAGGAAAGACTTTTACAGCTTGTTCAAAGTATTGCGACTGTAAATATATATATATATATAAGAGAATTCACCTACCAGCATCATCTTCGGAGTGCAGAGTCCAGAAAGAGATTAGGCAGCATACTACAACTACATACTCATATACTTCATTAAGATAAAACATCCTCTTAGGTGGTAGACAGGTAATGGTAGTAAGATAAGAGTCAGGGTGGGGGGGTCTCTGGCAAACTGGGTTTACATGTGAGTTTTCATTGTAGGAATTGTTGCACGCCATCAGTACAGCCCCCTCTTCCACTAAAAGAGCACCAGCTGAATGAGTATAGAGAGTTGCTACCCACTGTGTCAGGACAGTTATAGTGTGGAATGACTACTGTTAGCATTTCTAAAGTTAGTAGTTAGTGCCGTGGATGGGCCATGTACGCTCGATGCGATTCGCGCACCGTGCGCACGTGGTGGACATATTATGCGCTTCGTTGTGAAAGATAAACATTTATTTTCAGTTTAAATTAGATAAGATCGGCTCCACCAGTAGAAGGGGTTGCCCTGGTGGAAGCGAAGGAACAGTCAACTCCAGATTCGAAATTTGTGGCAAATACTTTGCAATCTTCGGCCCCACATTTAATTTTATCGGTTCAAATAAGATTTGGAGGACAGATCAAGGAAGGAATTTCGTTCATGATCGATTCGGGGGCCACGGGAAATTTTTGTGACATTGGTTTTGCTAGAGCTCTTGGAATCACCTTTGTGAGGAAGGAACGGCCGGAGCCAGTACGTGCAGTTGATGGAACGAGTTTGTCCTCCGGACCAATAGTCTATGATTCTGAGGAGATCTTGTTGTGTGGACCCGGTCTACATGTTAGCTCTTTGCAATTCAACTTGATCGATGCTCCGCAATTTCAATTTATCTTGGGCCTGCCCTGGCTCACAGAGCATAACCCTCAAATTGATTGGGCTCAGCGATCCATTCGCATGAATTCACATTATTGTTTGCGGCATTGTTTCCATTCTAATCCAGAACCATCAGCAGCTTCCCAAGCTTCACAGTCCTAAATTTTAGCAAGCATCCCAAAGACCATTTGTGCTTTAGATACTCAAGAAGTTCCACAAGACTATGAAGATCTCGCCCCTGTGTTTGATGAAAGAGAAGCGGAACGTTTACCTCCCCATCGAGAGTACGATTGCCGAATAGAGCTGGAGCCGGGAGCCTCTCTGCCCTGTAGCCGAATTTACGCATTGACTGAAGCAGAAAATGTCCATCTTAAGGAATATTTGAGTAGATATTTGGCTAATGGCTTCATACGCCCTTCACAGTCTCCGGTTTCGTCTCCACTCTTCTTCATTCCGAAGAAGGATGGCCAGCTGAGAACTTGCATAGACTATCGCGCCCTCAATTTGGTGACCAAGAAGAATCGTTATCCACTACCTTTGATTTCTGAGCTCTTGGATCAGGTTAAGGGAGCGAGGGTGTATACAAAATTGGATCTGAGAGGCGCCTATCATCTGGTACGCATGGCCGAAGGAGAGGAGTGGAAGACAGCCTTTCGTACTCGTTTTGGGTTGTACGAATATCAAGCCATGCCCTTTGGTTTATGTAACGCTCCAGCTGCTTTTCAGCACTTTGTAAATGATGTGTTGCGTGAATTTTTGGATCGATGTGCAGTGGTATACATTGACGACATCCTCATTTTCTCTGCCAGTTTAGAAGAACATATCCAGCACGTCAGATCCATTCGGAAGAAGCTGCTAGAGAACCAACTTTTTGTCAAACTGGAGAAGTGTGTGTTTCATTCCACGCAAGTAGAGTTTTTGGGATTCGTCTTGTCTCCCAATGGGGTATCCATGGATGAATCAAAAGTAAGGGCCATCAAGGAGTGGCCCTCCCCGAGTTCTGTGAAGGAAGTTCAGAGTTTCCTCGGCTTCGCCAATTTTTACAGGCGTTTCATAATTAACTTCTCTGAGCGAGTTGGTACCCTCACAAAATTACTCAAGAAAAAGACTAAGTTTGAGTGGAATGCGGAAACAGAATCAGCCTTTAATGAACTCAAGAGCATATTTGTCTCTTCTCCGGTGCTGCTCCATCCGGATCCTGGAGAACCATTCTTTGTGGAAGCAGATGCCTCCAACTTGGCCATTGGAGGAATTTTGTCCAGGCGTCATAAGCAGACGGGCCAGTTACATCCTGTAGCCTTTCGTTCCAGGAAGTTAACAGCTGCGGAAATCAATTATCCAATCGCGGATAAGGAACTGCTGGCAGTCAAGGATGCGTTCTTGGAATGGAGACATTATTTATTGGGTGCCCGGCACGTGGTGACCGTCTTCACGGACCATCAAAATATTCAGTTTCTGAAGTCCGCTCGCACACTTACTCCACGTCAATTGAGATGGTCACTATTTTTTGCAGATTATGATTTTGTTTTAACTTACAAGCCTGGATCCGCAAATGGAAAGGCGGATGCCTTATCTCGTTTGAATGTTAGCGAAGAGGTCAAGACTGGTGAAGAAGGAGTTATAATTCCTGTAGATCGAATAATCGGAACTCTCACCTACGCAGACATAGAAAAGAAACTACGTGATTCGCAGTCTCAAGAAGAAGTGAGGAATTGGACTGCCAAGGGGAAAGAATTCCAAGTCAAAGAAGGAAGGCCCTATTATCTAGACAAGTTGTTTGTATCGAATCTGGAATTGCGAAGGCAGATCATAGAACACTTCCATGATGAGCCACTGGCTGGACATAAAGGTGTGAAGAAAACTGTGGAGCTGATCCGAAGAGAGTTTTGGTGGCCGGCAATGGAAGCTCAGGTGCGGCAGTATGTAGCCACTTGTGAGTTGTGTATCAAGGGAAAGACTCCTAGAAGGGCTCCTCAAGGTCTATTACAGCCATTGCCTCTAGCCCCATACCCTTGGCATACCATTTCCATGGATTTCATCGTGGATCTCCCGTCTAGTGGAGGTCTTTCAGTCATTTGGGTGGTGGTGGACCATTTTTCCAAGATGAGCCATTTCGTCCCATTGAAAGCTCTTCCCAATGCCACTCAGCTGTCCAAACTGTTCACACAACACATTGTAAGGGCACATGGTATTCCAAAGACAGTCATTTCTGACAGGGGCCCTCAGTTTGTCTCTCGTTTTTGGAGATCCTTTTTGAAGAGGTTGGGTGTTGACTCTCGTCTGTCCACCAGTTTCCATCCAGAGACGGATGGACAGACGGAAAGAGTAAATCAAGAATTGGAGCAATACTTGCGCATGTTCTTGATGGATCAAGAAGGAGAGTGGCCAGACCTGATTTGGGCAGCCGAGTTCGCTTACAATAATGCCGAGCATACTTCTACCGGTTACTCCCCATTTTATTTGAATTCAGGAAGGCATCCAAACACACTGGTAGATAAAGAAATCAGTAATGTTCCTGCAGTGGAAACGGTAGTTCAAGAATTACACTTGGCTTACCGATTAGCTTCCAGAAATTTGTCTAAGGCTAAGGTTTCCTATAAGAAGCAGGCAGACAAGAAGAGGCGTCCAAATCCAGTTTATGAGAAGGGAGATCAGGTTTGGGTTTCAACTCGAAACTTACGCCTGAAGGGGAACCGGAAGTTCCAGCCAAGATTTGTGGGCCATTTTCGGGTAGACCGGATGGTGAATCCTGTCAGTGTTAAGGTTAGTCTTCCTCCCAGGTTGAAGATTCATCCGGTTTTCCATGTCTCCCTGCTCCAGCGTAGTCCTGAGGGTTTCCGAGTCAAGAAGTCTCCCTCGTCTGTCTTGGTGCAGGGAAGTGAGGAATTTGAGGTGAAGAGAATTCTTGATTCTAGGCTACAAAGAGGGAAGATTTTCTACCTAGTTGACTGGAAGGGTTATGGTCCTGAAGAGAGATCCTGGGAGCCATTATCCAACATCCATGCTCCACGTTTGCTCCGAGAGTTCCATCGCACTCATCCCACTAAACCCAAGGAGGGGAGGAGGGAGGTTTTGGTGGGAGGTACTGTCAGGACTGGAGCTGAGAGGGCAAGATTCCCCCGTTTGAGGCTACAACCTAGTTGTCATGCTAGGCTGGTAAGAGGAAGGCGTAGATGCATTTCTGTAAGATCGCTCTCCGCCTTCCTTCGTTCTTTAATGGTTTAGGCATATTTCCCTCCCCCCCCTTCCAAGATGGCCGCTGGACGGTTCACCTTTTCCTCCCATTGTTCCTCTGGCTGAGGTGCAGTGTTTCTATTTTGAAGTTGTGCGCGCGCTTCCAATATGCGGCGCACTTCAACCGTCAAAACTTGTGGAGTGGTGGTGTTCTCTTGAGCTCCGTTCTCTACAGGGTTTTCCCAGTCAGAGTTTGAAACAATTATAGTTTAAAGAGTTGCCCTTATAGAGTGTTAATCTTTTGATCCCGCTACTGGGATAGTATTCGAGTAATTCCTGCAGTTACTACGGAGGAGTTTGTCTGGAGTGTCTGAAGAGAGGCAGGCAACACGAACACGACAAGAGGTCTTAGTTCTTCAGAAGTAAGGAGGGTTTGAGGCAAGTCGTGAGATTTGAACATTCTGAGAAGTAAGTGTTGCTTTTCTCTCATATTTCCCGTTGTGACAACAAATCAGTGAAATCATCCTGTGACTCGGAACTCAGTGAGTCAGTAAGCTTTTTCGAGTCAGCTTTTGCGGCACGTTGTCCAGCAACAGATTCTCCGCAGAGTAGTGTTCGCCAGCCAGAATCCAATTCTGCTTTCCTGTGAAAAGAAAAGAAAAGAGAAAGAATTAAGAGACAGTAGGAGGAGTAATTGAATCAAGGAAAGACTTTTACAGCTTGTTCAAAGTATTGCGACTGTAAATATATATATATATATAAGAGAATTCACCTACCAGCATCATCTTCGGAGTGCAGAGTCCAGAAAGAGATTAGTCAGCATACTACAACTACATACTCATATACTTCATTAAGATAAAACATCCTCTTAGGTGGTAGAATGGTAATGGTAGTAAGATAAGAGTCAGGGTGGGGGGGTCTCTGGCAAACTGGGTTTACATGTAAGTTTTCATTGCAGGAATTGTTGCACGCCATCAGTACAGCCCCCTCTTCCACTAAAAGAGCACCAGCTGAATGAGTATAGAGAGTTGCTACCCACTGTGTCAGGACAGGTATAGTGTGGAATGACTACTGTTAGCATTTCTAAAGTTAGTAGTTGTGGAGCAGTTGTTTATTAACTCTCGTTACAGGGATCTAGACGAAGGAGTTTCGAGACCAGTCCAGGAAGAAGACACAGTGCAGTCTCTCTTTTCAGTCCAATTCCCGTTTCCCCCTCCCTGCTGCTCGTGAGCCACTGAGTTCACAGTAGCGGAGTGGGGGAGTGGAGAACCAGCGTCTGCTCCTGTGGAAACCGAACTTCAGCTTGAGGAACTTGACACCTCCTGTTTCTGAAGACCCAGGGATATCAAAGACTTCACCTGCGTCTTGTTACCAGCTGACCTGGGCTTCTATGCTGTGAATCCTGCTCTGCCAAGTGGTGCCAAATCCAGTCCTGGGCCCCTGGACATGAGTGTTTAATGTTGCAACCCGTGAAACCAACACATTGACACAGACGTGTTGATTGGAACCAGCGCATTTCTCTGTGATATTGACTCATCACTGCTGCCGCCACCGAAGCCGCAGCACTGCTCGCTGACAGCGAGATGCAACGACTATAACTTACAATGCTGCTCTGACTTTGCTAATGCAGTGCCTCTGCATCACCGCTGCTGCACGAGTCTCAGACACTGCATCGCCGATGTCTGCGGCTCAGATAAACATTTACTATTTCTCTAAACTGATCTGCAATACTTTTGTGGTGTTTTCACTGTGTTACTGTGTGTGTGCACAAATACTTTAAACATGGCCTCTTTAGTTTAGCCTGACTATTCTGTGCCAAGCTACCCGAGTGTGAGCACAGGTAAACCTTTACTGTGTACTGCACTTGCCCTGACTAGGATTGTGGTTCCTGTTTGGATAGATTGCATACCTCTACCAACCAGTAACCCAATTTCTAACATCAGGTATCTATTGGTGTTGTTAATCCACTAACTAAAAGATATAAGGAGGCTTTCTTTTCCTTTCCAAATTGTAAAGATATTGTCTATTAATCATTTCTCTAGTTTTATATAGTCACAATATGGATTATCTTCACTGAAAATTCGGTTAATATCAAAATTATTTTTTTAGAGGCATGCTACACTTGGTGCAGATGTGCTCCCCATTGATGTTCCATGCATTTGAAGAAAAAGGTCATCCTTGAACTGAGGCGCGGTAGAATAAAGTTAATATAAATGCTGAGGAGACATTGTACCGTTGACAAATTAACTGGAGATAAGGCCCTAAACAAATTAGGCATAGGAGCAGTATTAATCACAATATACGTGGACTTAGACCCTAAACGCCATAAGAGACATAGCAATCAATCTCAGGAACATATATGGTGAGCCTACTAACTAGGGAACAAAATATGTGTGGTATGCTGAAGAAATATATGTTGCATGTAGTAGTCCTGTCAGTTAAGCGTAATAGCAGTAATTCTGATTGAAGTACGGAACTGAGACAGTACATAGGACCTCGAGCATGCATGACACAGTGATGCAGGAGAAGCTAACCTATATGTTATGTATTGTATGTTATATGTTTGTTCAGAAACGCACATGCATTGGGACAAACAATTTTTTTGGGGGGGATAGATAGCCTCAAGATAGGAATACTTCACCAAAAACACGCTTAGGATTTTTACAAAATGACTAAGGGTTCTGCAACATTATCATTATTTTTAAAGAGTGTGACTACAGGGAAATGCCAATTTCCTTTGAACCAATAAAATCTGAATAGGAACCACCTAGAGTAAGTAAGGGAACTGAGTAAAGACAGTTTTCACTACCCTTCTATGCCATACATGGTGGCAGTTTGCGATCTGTAAGTATATGCAGAGTGCGGAGTGAACTCAAAGATAAGAACTATGAATGCACACATGCACTTGGTGAGGGGTGCCACTTTTAGCATTAGAGATTGTAGTACTGCTGTGAAGACCCCAAAAATGGGATGAATTACCAATTTTATCTCTTTAAAAAAATAATCATTGCAGTATATTTACATATTTCTACAGGTTCTAAATATAACTATGAAGTACATATTGGAGAGCCGTACACCTCCTGATTTTCTAGATTCCTTTAGGGTGAGAGATTTATAGGCAGGAAGTTTATAACCCTGAAGAAAGCTGAGTGACCCATATGGGCAATAGGATTTTGGCTGAAAATGTAGGCAATATGATTGATGGATGTAGAACCCATCATATTTCTGTAAACATCCAATCATTTATAATTAATGACATGGATACCCACTGAATAAAGATAAATCTTGGGTTTATCCACAGTCATTTCTAACTGGAACCCTGCAATAATTTCCAGAAACATTCCTTTTCACAAGCTTCGAAAAAAATATCCTAAAATGTGTTTGAGACCATCAGGGTGGTATTGACTTACCAGGGTGAGAAGAGACACCCATATTGAAGCATGCCACCATATGAGTGAGGTGTCTCTTCTAATATCAAAAAGATATTCCTGAAGGACACGATAGGAATGTTCATATAGTCGACTGACTGACATTTGTGCCCTAGCACTTCCTGAACCAAACCCACTGGAGACAAAACCGATACACAAAAAGCCAGTTTGTTAGCAGTCTGTGAAAAGTAATGTCTAAAACCTGTTCAAGAAGGAAGAGCTGAAGGGATTTTCATTTCTTACCAGCCTAGAAGTCAAACATATGTTCAATATGATGAATCGGATTTTAGGGATGACTAAGAGTCTTCCTAAACAGAGGCATAAAGTTCATGTGGGCATGCAGTCTGTGAGCATTTACTCCTTATGGACCTTTTCCTCTGGATATCCTGTGGCATCTTTCAGATACAGGGAAACAGTACAGATTAGCAAGATGTTCTGAAATAGGAACATGCCAAAACCAGTTTAGCATAAAATGGGCAAGTATGTTTTAATCAACTGTAGACACATTGGGCCCGATTCACAGAACTAACTTAAGACAAAATCCTAAACTTACTATCATTTTGGTATTCACAGAAGGCACTTACTCATTTCGGTATTCACAGAAGTTAGGACTCCTAACTGCCTTGTGTGAATACCGAAAGTCTTAAAGTTAGGATTTTTCTTAGTTTAGGAGTACTAAAGTTAGGACTCCTAACTTTAGGACTCCTAAACTGAGAAAAATCCTAAGACTTTCGGTATTCACAGAAGGCATTTAGGAGTCCTAAAATTAGGAGTCCTAACTTTACTACTCCTAAACTGAGAAAAATCCTAACTTTAAGACTTTCGGTATTCACAGAAGGCATTTAGGAGTCCTAAAGTTAGGACTCCTAACTTTACTACTCCTAAACTGAGAAAAATCCTAACTTTAAGACTTTCGGTATTCACAGAAGGCATTCAGGAGTCCTAAAGTTAGGACTCCTAACTTCTGTGAATACCAAAATGAGTAAGTGCCTTCTGTGAATACCAAAATGATAGTAAGTTTAGGATTTTGTCTTAAGTTAGTTCTGTGAATCGGGCCCTTGATCAGTTAGTCAACAAATAGTTCTTCCACGAGATACAGTGCAAATCGAATACAGTGTGCCCCACAGAAAAAATGTGTATAGACAATCCTATTCAGAAAGAAACTGCATCAGTTCCTGAGCCAGTTAGATGTCCATCAAAGCGTTCAATGTTGATGATAATATGATGCTAAAGATGACGGATTTCCAAGGGTATTCCTCAAGAATGTGGGAGTATTTCTCAGGGGTTATCAATGATTATCAAGAGGTTTAGTGCTATTCATTCTCAGAGTCCAGAGCTCCCTGTGGCAGTGGACTGCCCACCGTATCATGGTTGCTATTCAAGGGGATAAGACTGGTGCATGTTGCAGGTCTCAGACTGTAGAGGTATTCATTAGACTATAGATCTGTGATGCCAGTGTCTGCATTGCCGCTGTATGAAAAACACACATTGCCATGCCAGGATTTCCATTTCGCCAGTATTTAAAACATTATTGTCTTACCAGAAACCACATCGCCCAGGTGTGTACAGGACCATTCGTATTCCAGAAATCAAACCTCCCTATATTCAAAGTCCCATTGTAATATATATGTATTGACTGTGTGAGCTGTACACGGCCGGCAATCATGCCAGAATCTACAATGTTTATTAAAGAACAGCAGCAGAAACCAAATTGCCCTATTATTTAAAGCTTCTTTTGAGCACAAACTAAACTTCCATATCCAATTGCTACTCATCCCAACTGACTTCTGTGTTCATTACACTCGGGCTGCCAGGGGCATGGCTGGCCTCCCACCAGTGGCCTGAATGCCAGTTGCTTAGCTGCTGCAGATTTAGAAGGAATCCTGTGACTCCTTCTTGCTCTGTGGGGCTACTGTTTTCAAAGCTGAAGGGAGTACTTTGAACACCTACCTCACACTACCAAAGGAATATCTTCCATTGGTGCAGCAGGTGCAGTGGCACCGTGTCCCAGAGGCCTGAGGGGCCCACCACACCCTGATTATTGCTTTACTGCCAGGGAGCCCATTTCCTTGCTTGCATTAGGGCCCATGACACACTGGTGACGCCACTGGACACTAACTGTGAAAGAAACCTTTTACATGCATGTTCATGCACAAGAGCTGTAGTCAGGTTTACAGGTTGCTTACCTGTGCAGCCTGGGAGAACAAACATCAAGTAACAAGCATTTGCAATGCAATAGGTCTTGCATTTACAAGACTTTGAGCTATTGGGTTACCCGTACCACAGCACCATCCTACTTAAAGTAACCCAGTCCTGATAATGACCTGAAATCATCCGGGTCGAAACGCCGTCAACTGTTTAGCGCTTCTCTAAGCGTCATCATGGGTCCAAAAAACAGTGCAAATCCTGAAAAAATGTCCTACCTACTATTTTTGTAACCATCTATTATCCTTGCCCTTTGTGCCGTTGTTCGCTGTTATCTCACCTTTTCGCTTGTCACTTGCGCCGTTCACTTCTACACGAGCACCTTTGTGCACAGTGTACTTTGGGTTGCCATACAAATAATGTAATTTAGTGCTGATACAACTACTGTTAACTTAAAATATACCAACCACTCCCCTGGTCTTTCTTAAATCTTTGTTGTCTCTCTTTTCTATGTACTTGACAGTGACCTGTTATATATATTTGCCTTTTTAAGTGATTACTAAATGTTGCTGCAAAGCACATCGTGCCTGCAGTAAGTCAAAACTCACTAAAGAAATAGTGCTTATAGACTAAATAACACAGACGGTGTAACAACAGAAGTAAAAGGGCCAGTCATCCTGGTAGGTTACAAAAGAAGACAAGTTGGTACTAAGGAGGGATTACCGAATCATAAGCCAGCGTTTACAAAGGACAAAGACACAAGCCAATGAAAAATATGGGAGGAGAGTGGGCGGAGCTTCAAGTGCATACTCTAATACAGCATGCCTTGCAGGCTCGACTTACAACAGGAGCTGCGTTGAGGGAGCAGCTCAGCTATGTGCATACAATACAAAGGGACTCTGGCTCAAGCCGGGTTTGAGGGTGCTGGTTCGTAGTAGCCCATCTAGGCCTGAAAGCAGTTTGTCTAATGACTTGTCCGCTATGGCTTCTCTCTTGAGACAACGTCCTAGCATGACTCGAACATTTCTTTTCTTGGAAAATCACAGCATTTAAGGAGCCAAGATCATGTATTTTATTAGCCTACAAACGCAACATTGAATAAAAAAAATGTTTGGCTTTGGAAAAATAAACATGATAGCGCACATCAACATCTCTTCTAGTATACAAATGGATGTTAATACCGGAACCATTTTTTGTTTTGTTTTAAATGCACATTTAAATCGATTCATAGAATTTGCGTATTCTGAAAATGAAACTAATTTGAGTTTTTTTATTTTGTGCTGAGGGGCGCACATTCAGGTTCTCTCCCCACCAAAGTGGTTGTATACAGACAGATACATTATTTTTCTGGTTAGCTAAAATGTGCGTACTTCTAACTTCTAACATCAAATGATGTGTAGGACACACAACACATTCTCTCTAGTATCTTCTCGAGCATTTAAGTACTCTGGGTGTGATTTAGAATTTAGTAGATAGGACACTCCATCACAAACATAATGGAGTACCATGTCCACTAAGTCCTTGGGGCCAAATTATCAAGGAACGGCGATAACATTATCTCCGCTTTAGCGGCAGGAAACTTCCGCTAAAGCGGCGATAATGGGCTTGATAATATGCCCTTGTGAATTCCCATTGAAGCCCAGGTTCACACCAGAACGCATAATTTCAGTGCACCTGAGCATAACCAAAACACAAGATACATCGCTCACTCTCGCATTGGTTCTGTGGTAGAGACCTGACCTCCACCATGAGCACACATTACCAGGTGGTTTAATTAGGTAGGTCTCTCGCAGAATGCAGCACACATAGAATAAGCAAAAACGAGGAGAAATAAAACAATTTCTCCTGGTATCACCATTTTAACGCCTGCTCTTGCATGGCATTAGCCTTTGGCGCTGCCTCAGATTTACACATCCTTGCAAATCTGGGGCTGCATCAAAAATCAATGGATGTTGCTGTGGAATGCCCACAGCAACACCCATTGGATGTCCCTTTCATGCAGATATCTGAGTGAAAGGGCACCATATTTACAAAGCGCATTAAGCCACAAAAAGTGGCTTAACGCTACTTTGCAAATAGGGAGCAGAGCATTGCGCCACAGCAACACAGTTAAAAGTGACGTTCCTGTGGCGCAATTCTCTTGTAAATATGCCTCTATGTGATTAATTATTTTAATATTTGATCTGAGGAGGAAGTTACTGAAAGAAATTAGTTCTAAAATATAAATTCCACTTGCAGGCTATATTAGAATTGTGCTTTAGAAACATGTTTTAGCTGCAGCAGAAATGCTTTCACTTAGAAAATGACACGCTAAAAGAATTTGCCCACCCCATAATTTGAAGGAATCCTTATTAATGTTACAAAAAGGTATATTAATCCTACATATATATATTGAAAAGTGTGGTTGCAAAATTGCTTATGAAATAACATAATAAAATGTATTTTGTACTAAGTCTTCATTCTTAAATGTGCACATTAAGTTTTGGCCTCAAAGCCTTTTTCTATCGACTCTTGCTCACTGTTTAATAAACGTGTATTAGAACATTTTCGCAAGCACCGGCAACTTACTTAGAATGTGCTGACTTCATACTTATGTTCCATTTAGTTCCCTCACCAAGTTAGGGTATTAATTATAATCAAATAAGACGTGGTCTGTTTGTTATAATAATGAATTAGACATTTATGAATGCTTCATCAGAATATTATTGCTAGTTTGCCTTTGCATCGCTGAAAAGTCTTTGTCTTCATATTGAAACTCATAGCACATCTTCTAGCTTAGATAAGAAGAGTCTGATGAAAACTTTCCTCCATTCAGCAACATTTGAAACAGCGTTATACTAATGTACCAACGTGAATGTTTACCATAGGACTCGGGTGAGGAGATATCAGAGGTTGACAACACCATCGGAGCTGATCCCATTCGTTGGACGAGCTGACGTTTAAGAGAGTATTGATAAGGTATTTTATGGATTTATAATAATGAGTGTTCGTAGCTAGTTAGGAGGAGTAGTGGAAGAATCGCACATGGATTTCGACGAGGGAGAGGCTCCAAACCCCGACCCATCATCACTGCCTTGCGACTCTTCCCTTGATGTTGATCTTTTGTTTTGTTACCAACAGCTACTGCTAAAGGTGACTATTTTGTCTAATGGCTATACCCTGATCAATGCTACTGCAGAGATCATTCTCTTATTGACAGTTGCTACTGCAGCTGTGGGGAACTCGGTGAGACGTTCGTCTTTTATTCTGACCCCTACACCTTCCAGAAAAAGGACTGTTTACGGGTTCTATGTAGAATTGGTCCTAGAGCTAGTTTAGTGATTCTACTCTTTATAGAACACTGTTTTTTGATTCACGCTGTCACATATCCATCTGTTATCGGTATTTCTGTAAACCGACTAATCTGAATAAAGATGACAAAATCAATAATAATCTTTTAAGAGAAATAAATGTGTTGAAACTTCACCAACCTCTCATCATTGACAGAACATCTAAAATTCTATTGTCGATGATATATGCATAGCTTTGGTTTTGTTCTAGCTCTATTCATATTACTGTGGCAAAGGTCCATTGACCTTTTTCAAGAGACATCAGGAATTACCAAGGACGAAGTCCTTAAGTTGAGTGTTTTAAATTTTTAAACCATTCTTGGCTAATCCTCTGGCTCACAAATTACCAGAAATGGTGAGGAAGATTGGCAGGACCCCAGCAATTTGTTTTAATTATGTGGGTACAGGTGGGGAGGGATGTTCAGTTGGTGGTGGGGGTGGGGGCAGGGCTCCGGTATATATAATTTTTCTAGTACAACTATGGGGCTATGGGCTGAGGAGGTGGGCATGTTATGCATGAAGTCTCTTGGCTCATCTACCCCATTCAGTTCAGTCAAAATGAATGGGCATGGTTAGTTGTTAATAACATAGAGATTTACACCTCAAGCTTTCTTTTTGTTGTATATTTGATGTCATTTGGAACCCCTCCTTGGAAAACTACCTGGTTATTAATACCACCTCTTCTATAATTCAGCATATTTCATGCTGTGTCTAAGTTCCAGGCCATATATTACACCCGGAACTAAACCTTGAATTTTTGATTCACTACCCTGGAAATTTTGCTTTCCAGGGTCCATGTAATAAAGCCTTAGGCTCTATGACACGAGTAGCAAATAGCAGTGCCCAACATCGATGCAGTCCAGTAATCAATGTTTGATCTAGGATACATTGAAAATGATTTACAGAAATTGACTTGCACTGTCTCTATATACAATATCCAACCAATAGCACAAAACAGCTGCAAAATTCACTATTACCCACTCAATAATACGTATTTCCTTCAGAAAGAGAAGCTGAGTTGATACTTCAGTATTCACAAGTATGAGTTTGAAAAACAGATCTCGGCAATAGTAATCAAAGGCTTCTCACCAGTTTTAACGGCTTTGTGGGGAGCAAATGCTTTTCTTCTTTCTTTAAACCTCAGAGTTTTTTATGTACCTTATTTAAACTCAAAATAGGGGGCATATATTTACAAGCCCTAATTCCCACAAGAACGTCACTTTTAGTGACGTTCCTGTGGTGATAAACCCTTCGCCTGCATTAAGCCACTTAAACTGGCTTAACGCCAACTTGTAAATAAGGTCTTCTTTCATGTTACACTTAGCATAAAAGGGGTGTGCAATGGGTGTTGTGGAGGGCGTTACGCCGCAAGGCCCATTAATTTTGACACTGCCCCCTATTTGCAAGGGTGGTGTAAATAGGAGGTAGTGCCAAAATTAAGACCAGGGAAAACCTGGTCATAACATGGCAAAAATAGGCTAAATGCTTTATTTTGTTTTTGTTTTTGCCATTTCTATGCGTGTTGCATTGTAGCACACATAGAAACACCAAATTGACATGAATGATTGTTTATGTGCAGGAAGGTGTCCCTCCTGCAGATAAATAATCATTTAAAACAAGAAATGACGATTTGCAACTTCTATGTGTGCTGCGCCATTCTGGATTGTTTATGTGCAGTAAGGGGCACCTTCCTGCACATAAACAATCATTCCCTCAACGCAGTGCATTGGCACTAGGCAGTTGAATTTATTGCCAGTGCAGGGAGAAACGCAGGAGTGCACCGTATTATTGTAAAGTGAAGGAACATTGTGTTAGCAATTTTGAAGCTAACCCTCGCTCCGACACTTTCTTAAACATATGCCCCTAGATTCTTCACCATTATATTTAGTTTTTTCTACAATTCGGGTTAGGGCCCACATCCAACTGCTTATTCTTTACATTTTAACATAACATAACTTTATTTTGTTCCTTGTTGACTCAAGTTCTCTATAGCTAATTCCTTCGTTTATTTTCTTTAAAGTGTTTATTTCCTTTTCCATTTTTCCATTCTTTGCAATGATGCCATTTTACATTTTACTGTTTCAGGTACATTGGCCCTAAAAATTTACATATAGCACAAATATGTGCTTCAGTGGACAATACTAAGATTGCATAATGCAATGTAACAAAACATACCATAACGAAACATACTGAAACATACCATAACATAACATTTGTATTTAGTTCTATGGTGCAGCATGGGCATTCATAAATTGTGCCTTTTCTATAGAAATGAACTATGCACTTTATGAAAGCCAACTTGCCATGCAAGTCCTGCTGATTGATGCCAAGGACACTTTGCCCTGTGTCAGAATTTAGGAGAAAGTGTGTAATTATATAAGAGCAATGCTTTCTAGAGCAAACTGTTGCACTGCAGACATTTAAACTCAATCCAAAGCATAGGAAATAAAATATCTTGATAAGCAGTCGTTTGGGAGTCCTACTTGCCTCTTGAAGGAAACAGAAACATGTGTCATAAAAGGGCATTACGTCATTAAGTATGTTGAATGAAGTAAAAATAGAAAGCAATTCTGTCAGAAATTCACTATTTTGTATACAGAAAAGCAGTACCCTTTGAATGCACAGTGAAAGCATGTCCATTTTCTTTGCATCACTGTAATTGCTTATTTGAAACACGTGGATAAGTAAGTGGCCTCTTACAAATGCCCTGCAATCTTCATTCTGCTTTGTACATGCTCTTCAGGGTCAAACACTTCTTGTCCATGCCTCATTACCCCTTACAGAGTTTGGAACACTCTGTGCAGGGGACAGCCATCTCAGATCCAGAGCTGGAGGCCTGATGTGCCTGCCATCCCTAATCGTTTGTGAGCAGGGATGTAATTTCTAATGCGACCTATGTACTAATAAGTCTCAATCCAAATTGCCCATTTGCAGGAGACTGCGAAATACCCTACATAGTGAATATTAATTATGTGGGTCCATTTCGTGACTTCCATTGAATGGCTCTCAATACAATGTTGCCCTACAAGCATCAGCAGGCCACCATTTGCAATTTTGCTTTCCCAATTGGGATTTATTTTTTCAAAGTAGCTCATTAAAGAGAAAGATGCTGCTTTTAAAAAAAAATGCTTCCCATTAGTGAACACATTGGACAGAGCATGCATTGGTCCCCTGGACCATTGCCAGTTCCCCCTTTCTGCAGCTCATGTGACACAATTCGCAGAGGAAGCTGTTTTGCTGGAACAGCTTCCTCAATCGATCAATCAATCAATCAATCTGCATTTGTAAAGCGAAACACTGTCACTCCTAGGAGTATCTGGGCGCTGTGTCTCAGTTGAAGAACCAGATCTTGAGTCTCTTTCTGAAGTCAGCCAGCAACAGGGCTGTGCGGAGCTGGAGCGGAGGTCGTTCCAGGTCTGCAATGGAAGCGGGGGGTGTGCGAGGGTGAGTGAAGAGGGGTACAGGTGTCTAGTAGGATGGTGGAAGTTCAGTCGAAGGTTGAAGTAGGCAGTATCTAAGTACTGGAGGGCTATGTAGGCATGTGCAGTGGCATAATGAAACTTGAGGGGGTGCCCTGCAAAGTGCATGAAGGGCACCCCCACACTGCAGACCCAGGAAGGAGCTCTCTGGCCTGCCAGTGCATGGTGCCAGAGGGGGCCCTTGAAGCAAGGGGGCCCCCCGTACAGTGGGGGCTATTGTTATGCCACTGGGCGTGCATGAGGATCTTGAACTGGCATCTCTTCTGGATGGGGAGCTAGTGGAGGTCTCTCAGGTGGGGGCGATGTGGGTTCGTTTGAGGAGGTCAAGGATGAGTCTGGCTGCTGTGTTCTGCATGGTCTGGACTCTTTTGAGGAGCTGGGTGGAGATGCCAGCGTAAAGGGCTTTGCCGTAGTCAAGGCGGCTAGTGACGAGGGCCTGGGTGATGGTCTTTCTGGTGTTGGCTGGGATCCATCTGAATTTTCTGCGGAGCATGCCAAGTGTGTGGAAGCAGGAGGAAGCAACTGTGTTGACTTGTCGCTTCATGGTCAGTAGGCCATCGAGGATGATGCCGAGGTTGTGAGCATGGTCGGTCGTTGTGGGTCTGAGTTCTGCTGGCCACCACCTTTTGTCAAATGCAGAGGTATTCTTCCCGAAGATCAGTACTTCAGAGGTGAATTGGAGGCAGTTGTCTCGCATTCATTTGGCCAGTAGCAGCTCCTGGTGGGAGTGCTGCGGGGCGGTGGGGCAGGGCGGGGGGAGGAGCAAGGTAGGGGGTAGTAAACTATGGAATAAGGCCGAACCGAGTTAAGTAAAAAAATAAATAAATAAAATGAATTTCATTGTGCGCGCTGCACTGCCAAATTACCTCCGTGTGGCCGTATTCCGTAGTTTAGTTCCCCCCACCCTGCTCCTGCCCCGCCACACTGCCCCACAGCACTCCCACCAGGAGCTGCTACTGCATTTGGCTATGTTGATCATGGTGTTGCAGAAGTTGGTTGTGGCGTTAGAGGGGTCCTCGGTGAGCGAGAGGATCAGTTGAGTGTCGTCTGCAGAGGGGATTATGTCGAGGCCATTGGCACTGATGACGTCTGCAAGGGGAGTCATGTAGATGTTGAACAGGGTGGGGCTGAGGGATCATCCTTGTGGTACATATGATATCTTTGGGTGCGGAGGCAAAGGGAGGCAGTCAGATGCTCTGTGTGCGTCCTGTAAGGAAGGAGGCGATCCATTTGAGGGCGTCTTGCTATTCGCCTATGTTGGGAAGTCTGTTGATGAGGCTGTTGTGGGACACTGTGTCGAACATTGCGGAGAGGTTGAGGACTATCTGGGCCACAGTTTCTATGTGGTCGAGGAATGTTCTGATGTAGTCTGTGTTAGCAATCAGCATGGTCTCTGATCTGTGAATCAGTCGCAATTTCAACTTGAAAGGAAGTAACTTTTCAAAGGTTTGCAATTGCAACTGACATCAAAAGCCTCTTAATAATGCCTTTGAGACTCACAACAATGGGGAAAGACTGTTTTATGCCCCCTTCTGTTTGCAATTAAGAATCACTTATACAAGTTGAAGTTTTATGCAGTGTGAAAAGGGGTATTCTGATCACAATGACTGATTCACAGGCTTTTGATGGCTAACATGTTTGTGCATAAGGCCCTCTATTCCTATTCTGGCGTTACCTCCAACAGTGCTAAATTGATAAACTGTTGGAATCAAGCTGGTAGCAAGACAAGAGTTATAAGAACCTATATGTTCTCACAAATGCAGGTCTGTATCTGTTTCGTAACAGCCTCTTTTTCCAATTTTATGACACATGGAAGTTAGCCATGAGCAGGAGTGAAGTGGGAGCTAAAATATGAACTTGGAAATGTGTTCATACTAGCCCCATTTTGTCCGACAGTCTTCATGAAGATATGGAGTAGGCAAATATTGCAGGTGATACATGGAAAACATGTGAATTTCCCACGGGCTGTGTGCCAGTTGCGCTATCCAATGATCCTTCTTATAATCTACCACTAAAGTCAGCCTCTTAGCCTTCATAGATTACTGGAGGGTTCCTTGTGCCCCATATGCCCAGATGAAATTTCCAGTGGCTCCTCAATTTTGTCAAAACGGAGTTTCTGTCTGGCATGCAGCGCCAGTTGGGTAATGTGGAATTTCGCAGAAAGCTGCAAGCCAGATGGCTGCTTTAAGGGGTGGAAGGTTTGCTGTGATTGAACCCTGAAGGTACAATTACCCTTAATCTAGCCAAAACTCCCTAAGTGTTTGTCTGAAGAGGATATTTAGAACAGAGAAGCCTGATCTGAAACAGTGTTCTAAGAGAGGAGTGAAAATTCAATTTTGTTCTAGAAGAGCTAGTTGCCTGATGATGAAGCTACTTAAACACCAAGGGGCTTATTTACAAGCCCATTGCTCCACCGGTGCATCACTTTTTTTGACGTACCGGAGGTGTAGTGTGCCTGCCCATATTCACAAGGCCAGGTAAAGTCACTCAGCGTCGCTTTTCAAGGCCTTGTAAATATGTGCCCGTTCCACACATTACTCTGTGGAAATATGAGTTCCATGGGTATTGCTGTGGGTGTTTCCACGCAATATTCATAGAACCTGATGCCTTCTCAGATTTACAAGGGAGGCGCAACGAGGAAGAATACCTTTATTTCTCCTAATTTTCCAGCACACATAGAAAGAGGAAAACACCTCATTATTTTTTTTCTACAGGAAGACGTCCCTTCCGGCACAAAAACAATCATCCCTACAGTGCAGACACTCTTGCACCATGGTACAAGGGTGCCTGCATTGGCTCATGGCAGCCTATGAAGTGCCAGTGCAGGGGAAAAGGACAGGAATGCATCGTCTCTTGTCCAAAGGGTGCATCCTTCCCTTTCCTTTTTGATGCACGCCAGCACAGCAGGGAGGCTTCCTGCACTGCAGTGCATCAAAATCTTGAAAAAGACCTGATTCATAAAGGTACTTACTTGTAGTAAATATATGAGTGTGGACTCTCCGCACTCGTGGCGGAGTCTCAGCATTCTGCAATGTGCTAAGTGGTAATTCCGCCCTGAACGCAGAGACTCCGCCACGAGTGTGGAGACTCCGCACTCTTAACTTTACTACACGTAAGTACTTTCATGAATCAGGCCCCAAGTTTAGAATTTTGAAAGTCATTTGTGCCTTCAGTGGAGCCAGTTAAGTGTACGACAAGACTTGGTGATGTCCTTTTTTGAGGCCAGAAATGGTACAATCTGTCTAATAGATTTTTACATAAACCTGAAATAGTGGTTTTTGATAAGGATGACTCCAAGCAGTCTGAGGAGGTATGGAGATGTTTATTGGAGAGGATAAGTCTCACCATGAAGGGGCCCTGGATTCTTCTTTCAATGGTAAAGTCTATGTAGCACGCAAAGGTATTAATGTTCTAGGTCTTATTCATCAAGCAGAGTTCAATCTAACCATCAGACCTGGTTCAAATAATCCCATCCTCGTCGCCAGTTTGATAAGGATGACTCCAAGCAGTCTGAGGAGGTATGGAGATGTTTATTGGAGAGGATAAGTCTCACCATGAAGGGGCCCTGGAGCAACTGCTTACAATCAGAATGCAGTGCTCTCATGACCTCACCACACATTCCAATGTCTGGGCATTCTGAGCCAATGCTCACATTACCACACACTTGTAATAATCTAGTCAGGAATGGATAGCAGATCTAACAACTAGTGCTCAGTTTTTCAAAGAAAGTAAGGGGAAACGTTGGTTTCAGTTTCTAAATGTTATAAAAAAAAGCTCTTAACTAAAGCCCAGAGCTGAGTCTTAAGGGAGGCTTCTGCATCAATTATAACTCCCAGATTATCACTTTTTCAGCCAGCTTGAATATTTGCACAAAAATTCCAGGAATCTCAATTAAGTGTAGAGCATATCTTCCCTAGATGCCCAACATAATTATTTCCATTTTTATTTATTTAACAGAGATAGTTTAAAGCCTTGAGTGAGAAATTGGGTTCCCAGGTTGAGGGGGTGAAACACAACACAAGTAGCAACCACAATTCTTATCAGGGTGCCACACAAACAAACCCCAAATAACCTGTGCTTAACCCTCTGGTAGCTTGGCACTAAGTGTTCAAGCTTAACTGAGAGGCAAAGTGTAAAGTATTTATGCAATACTTCAAAAAGCAATAAAATGAAAGCGCAACAAAAGAAAAATCTCTCACTAATTTAGAAAAATAGGGTAAATTGTAATAAATTATTTGATACCAAAATAACCAAAGTCCAATTCGTAGAACTGGAGATAGGCAATTTTTAATATTTAAGTAAAAATAGTGCTTAAATGCACATAGCGCCAAATGTGGCTATCTGGTCGCGCCAGACCAGGACTACATCACATGTTCAGGCTGACTGTGATGGAGCATTGGTCGGCTCCAGTACTCTAGTTTAGTCGGCTGGATAGTACCTTGTGGCATGTGGTTGAGTTACAGGGTCCTTGTGTCGAGCTGAGCAGTTCGGCTTCAAGAAGTCGCTAGCGAGGAGCTACAGTATGGAGTCTGACATCGAGCTGTGTCATGCAGCAGCAGGTACGATGAAGCCATCAATGGAGGCTTGCAATATGAAGTCCTGCGTTGGAGATGCGTCTCACTGCAGCTGTCCTGAGGGGCTAGGGGGCTACGATGTGAAGTCCTGCGTTGGTGATGTGTTGCACAGCAGTGGTTCTGCTGGGCTGTAGGGCTGCTATGCGAGGTCTTGGACCGACGATGCATCGCAGAGAGGCCATTCCCATGCGGAGGTGCAAGGAGATATGTTGCACTGTGTCGATTCTTGTTGGGGACCACAGTCGGGATGGCAGAGTAGCTTTAGACCTACTTCCAAGCCTCCAGGACTGGAAGATTAGCAGGCCTCAAAACATCATAAAAATGTTACTAGACCTGCAGGACTAGTGACTTAAATAATCTACTTGACCTAATTGTGATACTCTTGACTCATAAACTGGTTTCAAATGATGTGATTGTGGGCAAATATTTTAATTCATTGAGCTGCCATTTTCATCATTATCACATATGAGAGCACCTTCAAATATGAGAGTTCAGCATGTCTGCTGCACAAAAAGTATTTTGTTTGATTTAATTAGACTAAACTTTGCTCCATATATAATGAAAATCTAGCCAGATATAGGATACACATGACCCGTGACTTGCCTCTTAGTTCATTAAGAGCATAATCTACAGGGAGGGGCAGGAATATTTCTCAAATCATGTTTAAAACTATCACTTTTAATAAATACATAACTAAAGCATGTAGTGGTAGCACACTGTAATTTGCATTCAGCAGTCTTTACATTGAAATGGCCACAACATTTCCCACTGACTTGCAGTTTTACTGATAAAACTATATAGTGTACAAAACTGTTTGGAAATAGAGTTTCTGCAAATATGTGTCATTGGCACATCACTCAGTAAAGTGTTCGGATTTATTTTGCTCCCATTAAACTCTTTGTTTGCATCACACTTCTTAATTTAAAACAAACATTATTTTCATAATTCTCAATATATTTTGAAATATTTTTTATATTCAGTCAGGCTATTTATTTAAATGTTATGTATTATAGAAAATTGACATCTTCAGACAGCTCACTTGACAAAAACCTCTAACTGTAGTAAGAGAAAGAAAAATAAACTCAATTTTCCAAGCAACAATTAGTAAAAAGAAAAACTAACATTTGACCTCTTTCCTTGAACAGACAGCAAATGTGCAAGATAAACAAGATTTAATGGCATCTTTATTGCTTATCCACTTTCTGAATGGACGGAACACCTGTTCCTTTCCAGCTTAAGTGCATTCACTAGATGGGACTCGTAGGTGCTAAAAATAGCTGGAACTGATAAAATCTGACTGGCATTTGCAAGTGGGTTGCAGGATTGTTTGAGCCCTGATTAGGACTCACAGCTGGTACAGTCCAGGTGCTGACTTCCAGGTGGTTGGAGCCTTTTCTGTCCCTAAGGCTCTGATCAGGATGCATGTCATCTAGCCCTTGGTGTCACTCTGGTGGTCAAAGGTCAAGGTGCAGGTCTAATCCTTCTCGCTCAGGCAGCAGAGCAGCAGGCCAGCAGAGAGTCATGGCAGCAGAGCAGCACAGCTGTCCTTCTGAGTCTTCCACAGGTCCAGAAGGGATCTGAAGAGTTGTGTCTGAGGGCCCACTAATTATACCTGGTGCCCTTTTGAAATCCTACAGAGTTGCATGAGATTTACTGCCTCCTTGCCCCGGTCCCAGCTTGTCTGGGGGCAAAAAAGACCAATGTCAAAACCCTTTGTGAGTGTGCTGAAGCAGTGTCTTTAAGATGTGCAAGTGCAGGAGGTGACAGCTCTGCCACCTCCATCAAGGCGCATCCTGCCAATATTCTTCCTTTGTCTCACCGTCTGTCAGGTTGTCAGTAGCACAAGAATATAAACAATGCCACTAACCTTACACCTGGGACCAGCAGGGGCGACGGTAGCTGATAATCCCCCCAATTCTCTGGAACGCAACACCCAGCAGAGGCAACAAATCCTGCTGCGTGACAATGTGCACCGGGGAAAAAGGGAAGGGGACAAAATAACAAACTTGCTGCGAGCCCTCTGGTTTCTTCAGGGTCTGGTCTAGGAGACTGTATAGTACCCGTCTGGACGTTACCCTGCAGGACAGGAGACAGAAGCAATACGGGAATTTTGTTCTGCTCGCGATTTCTTAAACACCAGAAAATCGAGGCAGACAGGGGCACCAGCAACCAAGTGTCACGGGGCTTCAGAAAACACACTCCTGCGCGTTCTCCGAACTTAATTAATGTTAAAGGACTCTTGAGTCGGGGTAGCAAAGAATACGCTCTGGCGTTTCATTGCAAGCGAAGTGGCACCAATAACTGAAACAACATAAAGGAACTGGAGCAGGAAGGAAGCGCACCGGCTTTTCTTCCCGTAGTACCTGCACTCCCACGGAAACAATTTCTCGGGCACTCCAAGGCACGGGCTAGTTGAAAATAAAAACGTCTTCGTGAGATAAGTGGAAAATAATCAGGAACGACGCTGTAAAGGCTTCACGCTGGGATCCGGCGGGGAGCACCATCCGGCATCACGACGGGCTACGATAACGATTGTCAAGCACCTTCCTCCTGTGGAGGAGGTGCTTATATTCGGCCTGCCCTTTGCCTCACTTTGATGTGCCCCACTGCCTGCTGGGAGTTGTAGTTCATAGGGCCTCTCCTTACTTTGAACCCCAGAGCTGGCTTCTGAATATCCCAGTGTGGAACTTGTTGGGCGGTTCTCTGGTGGGTGATCGCTACAGTACCCCTTCTCAAGGATCGCCGACTCGGCGGTCGCCCCGGTTTACCTAGGTGTACTGCATGGAATTGTTCGACCAACTCGGGACAATTGAGATTATCTACAGGCTCCCATGTTCTATCTTCCACCCCACACCCTTTCCAATCCACTAGGTATTGAATCCGACCCCTTACCAGCCGGGAATCAAGAATTTCCTGTACCTCGTACTCATCTTGGCCATCTATGTCTATGGGGAGAGGTTTCTTTGGTAGTCTCATGCTGGCAGGACAAGGTTTGAGTAGGGGCACATGGAAGACAGGATGGATTTGCCATGAACGAGGTAGTGATAACCTCATGGCTACAGGGTTGATAACCTTCTCGATAGTGTAGGGGCCTATGTATTTTGGTTTTAGTTTATTTATACCCCTTAGATGTAGATTTTTTGTGGATAGCCATACCTTATCCCCCACTTGGTAATCGGGTTCTCAGGTGTAGCAAGGTGTAGTTTGGCCTCAATCAACACAGCCCTGAGATGTGCATGGTGTTCTTGTATGCTGGGTAATGGGGATTGGACAGGCCATTCGAATGGGAGCATGTTGGGATGATGACCATAGACACAGAAGAAAGGAGAACAGCCTAACGTGGCATGCGTAGCGTTATTATAGGCGAACTCTGCCATCCATAACAACGTAGTCCATTTTTGGGAATTTTGCATAGTGAAACAACGAAGATACTGTTCTAATGTCTGATTCAGAAGTTCTGTTTTACCATCTGTTTGCGGATGATAGCTAGAAGAAGTCGAGCTTCGAGGTTCATGGTTTTGCAGAGTGCTCTCCAGAAGCGAGAAGTGAACTGAGTACCTCTATCAGTGCTCAGAACGCAAGGGATTCCATGGGCTCTGACTATGTGTTGGAGAAAAACCAAGGCTAATTCCAAGGACGAGGGTAGGCCTACTAATGGAATAAAATGTCCCATCTTTGTGAGATGATGAATTATCACCAATACTACTGTCTTTCCTTCACAGGGGGGCATTTCCACAATGAAGTCCATTGATATAGTATGCCAAGGTCGTGGAGGAGTAGGCAATGATCGGAGTAGACCTGTAGGTTTGGCATGACTGGCTTTCCCCTGTACGCACACTGTACAGTTCTTTATATATTCCTGGACATCTTTCCGTAAACGGGGCCACCAAAAAGAGCGTTCAACACAGGCAATAGTCTTGTATTTTCCCATGTGTCCTCCTAATCCTGAGTCATGAGCCCATGTTAGTACTTGCTGTTGCAGTGTCTCCAGTGGGATGTACAGGGCGTGATAATGGTAGGCTAAATCTTCTATTTCGGAGCGATGTTCTGGGTCTTCTTGTATCCACGCATGTATATCCAGATTTGCTAGAGACACCCGCACATCCTCCAGAAAATCCTGCGAGGTAATCAGCGCTACTGTTTGCTTAGGATGGTCTGCTTCGGTTAGGATAAAAGGTGGTTCGGGTTGGGTCATCGAGGTCCTGTTATCCGAGTCTTCTAAGCGGGAAAGGGCATCTGCTTTCCCGTTTTGTGGTCCAGGTCGGTACTTAATTACGAAGTCATAATCGGAAAAGAACAGGGTCCAACGTAACTGACGGGGTGTCAGGGCTTTTGCAGTTTTTAGGAACAGCAGGTTTCTATGGTCAGTGTAGATCTCCACAGTATGCAGTGCTCCCAGAAGATAGTGTCGCCATTCTTCACATGCCCTCTTAATCGCCAGTAATTCTTTGTCAGAGATGGTGTAATTGACTTCACTGGGGGTGAGTTTCCTTGAGTAATACGCTACAGGGTGTAGTTGCCCGTTCTCGGGATGTCGTTGAGACAATACTCCTCCCACCGCGTATTGCGAGGCATCTGTTTCTAGGACAAAAGGGAGTTGCGGATCAAGATGGCGAAGGATAGGAGCCTGAGTGAACTTGTCTTTTAACAGCTGAAAAGACCGAGCAGCTTCTTTTCCCCACACGAAGGGGCCGTTTTTTCATAGTAGGCAGGAGATGGGATGTATGAGTTTTGAGAAATCCTTGATAAATCGCCGATAGTAATTGGCGAAGCCGAGGAAGCTTTGTACCGCTTTAATGTTCTGGGGGTCTTCCATGTAGTGATAACTTCGACCTTGTTCATGTCCATCTGAAAACCCTGGGCAATAATGATGTAACCCTAAAAGGCGACTTCTTGGACATGGAAAAGGCATTTCTCGAGTTTGGCATATAACGAATGTTGTTGTAGCCTGTCCAAAACTGCCTTTACATGGGCCACGTGTTCCCGGAGTGTGGATGAATAGATTAAAATATCATCAGTATAGACCACACAGAAAGAGTCCAAGTAGCCGCGCAGGACCTCGTCCATAAAAAACTGAAAGGCCGCCGGGGCGTTGCAGAGTCCAAAAGGCATCACTCTATACTCAAAGAGACCGAACTTGGTTCTGAAAGCGGTCTTCCACTCATCGCCCTTTTGGACTCGTACTAAATGATAGGCTCCTCTGAGGTCGAGTTTTGTGTAATATCGAGCACCTTTTAATTGGTCCAGAAGCACCGGTATCAATGGCAGTGGGTATCGGTTTTTTATGGTCACCCGATTTATGGCTCGATAATCAATGCACGCTCTCAATTCTTCACAGTCTTTCTTCGGAATGAAGAAAAGAGGAGAGGACGCTGGCGAAGAGGAGTGTCTAATGAAACCGGATGCTAGATTTTCTTCAAGGTATGTCTTCAAGTATTGCGTTTCTGGTTCTGTCAAAGCATACACTCTGCTGCACGGTATGTTGGCTCCTGGCATCATCTCTATACGACAATCATATGCCCGATGGGGTGGTAACTGAGTCGCCTTTTGTTTGTCGAATACGGGTTGGTATTCGCTGCAGGTGTCAGGCAAGATAGTAGAACAACAGTAACGTTCTTGGACACAGGCAGTTGCCAGATACTTATAAGGCGTTTCTTCGTTGTCCATATCATGTTTGTTTCCTTCATTGCAATGTTCCTTGCAGTATTCAGAAACCATGGTAACGGTACGGGCCGCCCAACTGACCACGGGATCATGTAGCGTCAACCAAGGCATTCCAAGGATGAGACGGAACTGAGGAGCATCGATCAGATCGAATTGGATATGTTCATAGTGGTCAAGGCCAAACTTCATCAGAAGGGAAGAAGTGCGATATGTCACCGGACCTGAAGACAAAGCAGTTCCATCCACTGCTTTCACAAGTTCTGGGGTTTCTTTCTTTTCGCATGGTATTCCTATTTTCATGGCAAACTCTAAGTCGATGTAATTCCCTGTTGCTCCTGAATCTAGCAGAGCATCCACCTCCAATATATCCTTTGATGAGATCCACAAGGATACGCTGACGTTCAAGTGTGCAACGGCAGGTTGCTGGGTGTTTGCAAGTACCGACGAGATCGTTGTACGAGGCTTACCCGAATCAGAGACCTCATTCTGACTCGGGTTCTTCAGTTTTCCGCCGGTTCTCCTGGTCTCATGGCTGCTTGTACCCGTGGAATGGCGATTCTCCCTGTGAGAGGAGTTCAAGCACGGCATTCCCTGATAAAATGACCTCCCTTGCCACAGTATAGACACAGTTTCAACTTCCTTCATTTGTCTCTCTCCTCAGGGGTAAGGGGACCCCGAATCCCTCCTATTTGCATTGGTTCGGGACCTTCAAGGGCTTTGGAGTGTTCTTCTACTGAACCTTTTGGTCTCATATACGAAAATCGGGCTTCTCCTCTGGTCTTATCCCCTTTTCTTTCCTGGAGTCTATGGTCAAGTTGAACGGTTAACTCTATTAGCTCTTCGCATATCTGTGGCAACTGAACGACCTGGGAAAGGACGTCTTTCAGTTCCCCACTTAACCCTTGGTAAAACAGGGTAATTCTTTTTTCTGTGGGCCAATCCGTTTCAACCACTAGTCTGTTAAACGTCGTGATATAAGTCAACAGGTCTTGGGACCCTTGTCGTAAGGTGAGTAATTCCCGGTCAAGGGTCATCATGTGGGATTTCCTATCAAATAATTTCCTTAATTCTAAGCAAAAATTTGTAAAATGGTGCAAAACGGGATCGTTCCTTTCCATAAGTGGGATGGTCCAGCTGGCTGCATCCCCACCCCTGTAAGACATCATGAAAGCCGTTTTAGCAGCTTCATCCTAGAACACAGCTGGTTTGCATAGAAAATGGAGCCGACATTGATTCAGAAAAGTCTCAAACTTCTTCGGATCCCCATAGAAACGTTCAGGAGGTGCCAAGGGAATACCTGTGTTCTGTAACACATGTACTGTGGGAACAGTGTCTGTGGTCGTGGGGGAAAGGGAGTAGCAGCAAAAAATCCACCTCCTTGTGCGATAGGGGGAGAGGGGTGTGTCGTAGTCACTGGAGGGGGTAAATTAGCTGGTCTGATGTATGAACCCTCCCCATGACCCTTTTGGGAGAGGCCCGCGACCTCTCTACGGAATGTGCTCATCTCCCTCTGTAAATCCTGGTTTTCTAAGCGTGAGGTTTGGACCTCCTGTTGTAGAGCAGTCAGGCTCACCAAGAGTGAGGTCAACACCACGTTGGTATCCATCGTCCAGGCTGGGCGTTAAACTTGGGCTTGACAATCTGTCAGGTTGTCAGTAGCACAAGAATATAAACAACGCCACTAACCTTACACCTGGAACCAGCAGGGACGACGGTAGCTGATAATCCCCCCAATTCCCTGGAACGCAACACCCAGCAGAGGCAACAAATCCTGCTGCGTGAGAATGTGCACCGGGGAAAAAGGGAAGGGGACAAAATAACAAACTTGCTGCAAGCCCTCGGGTTTCTTCGGGGTCTGGTCTAGGAGACTGTATAGTACCCGTCTGGACGTTACCCTGCAGGACAGGAGACAGAAGCAATACGGGAATTTTGTTCTGCTCGCGATTTCTTAAACACCAGAAAATCGAGGCAGACAGGGGCACCAGCAACCAAGTGTCACGGGGCTTCAGAAAACACACTCCTGTGCGTTCTACGAACTTAATTAATGTTAAAGGACTCTTGAGTCAGGGTAGCAAAGAATACGCTCCGGCGTTTTATTGCAAGCGAAGTGGCACCAATAACTGAAACAACATAAAGGTACTGGAGCAGGAAGGAAGCTCACCGGCTTTTCTTCCCGTAGTACCTGCACTCCCACGGAAACAATTTCTCAGGCACTCCAAGGCACGGGCTAGTTGAAAATAAAAACGTCTTCGTGAGATTAGTGGAAAATAATCAGGAACGACGCTGTAAAGGCTTCACGCTGGGATCCGGCGGGGAGCACCATCCGCCATCACGACGAGCTACGATAACGATTGTCAAGCACCTTCCTCCTGCGGAGGAGGTTCTTATATTCGGCCAGCCCTTTGCCTCACTTTGATGTGCCCCACTGCCTGCTGGGAGTTGTAGTTCATAGGGCCTCTCCTTACTTTGAACCCCAGAGCTGGCTTCTGAATATCCCAGTGTGGAACTTGTTGGGCGGTTCTCTGGTGGGTGATCGCTACACCGTCTGGGAGTAATACACAAAGACCCTCTGCCAGTTACACCTAATCATGTGACCCAGGATAAAGGCTGCAAGCACCAAATGGTTGGAACAAGAGAATGCCAACTTTCTAAAAGTGGCATTTTCACAATTGCGACTTAAAATCCGACTTTACCATTAAAGAGGGTTTAATTTACAATTCTTTAGACATCAAAATCAACATTACTACCTGCTCCCAATTGAAAGTTTTCAATGGGAGAGGTAGGCCTTACAGTTATGAAAAACACATTTTAGAGTGTTTTACTACCAGGACATGTAAAAGTTAAAAATCCTGTCCAACTTTTAAAAATACTGCGCCCTGCCATAGAGGCTGTTTAACGTCTACCATATGGGGGGACTTATATGTATTAAAGAGGAAGGTATCGACCTAACAAAAGGTTTATCTTGTCAGGTCAAAAAGGCAGATTGAAACAGCACACACAGGTTGCAATGGCAGGCCTAAGACATGTTTAAAAGACTTCTTATGTGGGTGGTACATTGCGGCTGCAGGACAACTAGTGCAATTTAATTTACAGGCCCTGGGGGAAGGTAGTACCACTTTGCTAGGGACTTTCAAGCAAATTAAATGTGACAATTGAGTATAAACCAGATTTACAGTGTTTATAGGAGAGAGCACAAGCACTGTAGCACTGGTTAGCAGTGTTAATGAGTGCAGAGCACTAAGGCCAACTAAAAACGAATTCAGAAAAAACTGGAGGAGTAAGGCAAAAGGTTTGGCGGAAGACCACCCTATGGCTGACAGGTCTAACACCATGCAGTTGTGAATGTCCTATACAAATAGACTAAAATGTATACATCCTTGATGTTCTTGTGAAAATCTAATGCTAATGTAGATAAGTATTACGGGCTCAGTCTGAATTATCTCAAGTAGATGATGAAAATTGCTGGGTAAAGAACATACCCCTGAGTCGTTCCATGCATAAAGATTATAGAGTTCGAAGTTAAGGCCCCAGTTTCATCACTTTCATGTAAGTTGTTATATGTAGGTATAGGATTTTGTCCCAAATATGGTGGGGAGACCTTCTAAGATAATTCTGTGCTCCAATGTGAACAGACCTCCTAAAAGAATGTCACGGTGCACGTGATGAAGACTGCTGCGTGGTCCAATGCAACCACTAGAAAGGCTGCACCATTCTGCCATAAACCTTAGACTATCATGCAAAATATAAGTAGCAAGGGCTCTCTATGGTGTAAAGGTGCTCTGGTGCTTGATTTACTATCTCTCATCTGCTGGATCCTTTTAAATTGACTGAGACACAAAGAGAATCAGCAATATATAAACAATTCAACTTTCGTGTAGCTCATTAGGCCCCTAATAAGGACCAGAAATCAGTAATTGAACTTAAGTAGTTTTAGTTCTATTTAATAATCAAACCAGTATAAATACTTATCAAGAGAATATTAAAGAGATAGAGAATTACAGCTGGCAAGCTGACATTTTGCAAGAGGTACAGTCTCAGTAGAATCACATATGAAATAATCACAGTAACTGAGAAATAGGTGTTCCTTAAAGAAACGTTGATTCTCTCTCCTAAGCATGAATTTGTTCGAAAGTCATCTTATCGGGGCTATACATTTAGAATAAGGATGGTTCGTATATTAGGGACTCAAGGAAGTTAGGAAAAGCACGAAGGTGTCAGTATAGTACAGACTCAAGTAGAAGTCTACCAGAATTGGAATGAGTGTTTAGCATGAAGCTTCATACTTGCAAGAATAATCATAGTTCATCCTGCACAACCAGGAACCAAGTAATTATCTTCTTGGGCTGTGCAATTGCAACATTACCAGACTTTCTCATCCCCCAGAACTTGGACAATTACTGCAACCTTGAACATTCTCTATTCCTGATACGGGGTGCATAGGAGGCTTCATCTGCTCATTAGGGCTTCACATTTTTTGCCAACACGTCTCTTCTCAGGCCTTATTATCAAGAAACTAGTACAAATAACAATACTCCTTTTATCTAGCTGATGAAACCTTGAGTATGTGCCTGAAAAGGAAAAGAACAAACTGGCAGAGCAAAATGCATTTCACAATTAATTCCTTTAGTCAGGCTAACTTTAAACATGCACTTCAAATACATGGTTATACTTCTGCACATGTAACTCAAAAACCAATGCAATACATGAGTAAAAGCGTGCATAATTATACTTTCAAATATGACTTCCAGAATACAAGCAAATGTGACTTACAGTATAAAGCAAATGTGACCACAGAAGACATCTTCATGCTAAACTGGACATTAGTGCATGTTTATCAAACTCTGGTTTCTACAGTGAATACATTTCATTAATGCATTTAAATGTTCACACGCGTTAATAAAGTTAAGGCATATCGTAAATATAGTGTCATATGTAGGTGCATAAGGGCATTTCTGTGACGTGTAGTGGTGGAGTTCTGAATTGCGCTATTCCAACCCCCCCTCCTTCTAGTGGCAATGTTAGCCATCCCAATAACCCTCACATGAATCCTTATCAGGTGAAACCGAGTCAAAGCCTTGATGACTTCAACAACTTTAGTCTATTGGTTTGAGATGTTTCATGTAATCATAAAATCTACACTAATTCCTTCCCACCTTCTTTCAGATCAGTAATGTTCTTAATGTATTTCATCAAATCCTCTCTCTTGTCACATATATAGGTACAGCATTGCTAGACCTTTAACATCCTGCAGACTCCTTTCTCTTCTGTGAGGAGGATGTGTAACACAAGAGAATTCTGCAAATCCATGGATCTCATAGCTACCAAAGAAACTTGCTGTACTTGTGGCGAATTTATCCTCTACGGTGGACAACTTTCTAATCTTGAGATTGTTCAAGATTATACCTACAGATGGAATCATTGCAATAAAAATGTCTCCCACAATTTCAGCACCACTACTATCTCGTTTAGTTCTATTTATTGTCTCCCACATAGGATCTTTCAAATGTGCTACTTGATAAATCTTTGGGAAAACTATACCTAAATTACATGACCATACTATCTCTTGGGCAATTTGAAGTATGCATTCTCTACACAAACAAAATAAACTCTGAGAATAATGGGATCTTGGGTGCCCAAGAATAAAAACCAAACTCCTACATACTCAAAAATATAGTCACAAGTTACTTGTACTCGTGAACATAGTGCTAAGGGTCGATTTTTCTCTAGCGACACATATTTTTCCTTTGTGTTGCCAATCTAGAAGTATTTCAGGCATACCTTCCGAGTCTCGATGTTGAGCTTCTTCCTTATCCCATGGTCCTTTATAGCTCTCATCCCCTCCTGTTTTCTTCCTTGCATTTATTGCTCTATACCAGTCTTCTGTTAAATCCCCAAATTCCTTCTCAACTTCAGTTAAAGAACAGGTCAAATTATTTCCATGAGCATAACTTGTGTCCAGGTTCATTTTCAGCCTAAGGACACTGTTAACTGTATCCATTGTCTTAGCATGATAACACCTACTCAAATGCTTGAGCAAAGGAACTTCAGATAGCGCCAATTCATAATTTGAGTAATAATATTGGAAATGTCCCTTTCCATCAACATACTTCACAGAAGGCTACACGTAATGCCAAACGTAAAAGGAAGATGGCGGTACGTAATATCCTCTGCTGTTGGCAGAGGTAACTGTGTACAGACAAAACAATTCTTTAGAACCATATTGTCAATATATTCATAAAGCAATTTAAAATAGGCATTTGAAGCTTAATCCCTTCTAGATGAAGCTAGTGAGTGCAAAATATTATCTGTGGGACTCTGGGTCTTAGGAGTAACACTAGACTTCAGCTCGGCTACTATGGAAAATGTAAGAGGAAACAACCCTACAAGGAGAACAATTAGTACTAAAACAATAGCAAACAACACTCCTACTAATATATATCTTTGTCTGTTTCTGTTATTAGTTTCCATGACTTCGCTAGAATCAGACCTTTAAGCAAGGTTTGCATCTAGTGAATTTCTCCTGTAAGTTTCTACTTATGCAGATGACAAATAAAGTCCATAAATCATGTGATGACGTTATTTACAAAGCCTTCATGAGTCTTCCTTAGCCCTACTCTGTGTTCTTCTAAATGACACCCTTATGCTCCTTCTGCAACCTGGGGCCTAGGTAATCTTCGTAATTGTTTTTACCAAAGTTCAATCATGAATCTCTAATAAAACCAAAGTCCAATTCAAAGATCAGGTCAATGACAACTCGAGTCAGTCTACTCAATGGCAGAATTTTTTTTAAACACAGTTCATCAAGGAATGCTGTTTCATGGAGGTTTCCTGGGATCTCACTGTTGTCCTCCAAATCACATACTCTCCTCTCATTGTTATCTGCAGCAAATTATGTTCATTCGGGGGATGAGTACCACCTACATGTCACTCGCTCTTTTAGATCTCCTGAGTACAGGTTGCTCACTTTTTCTGTTACTCAGGACTGAATTTTCAGTATCCTCCAGGACAGTACTCAGTTCTCGTTCCGTAGGCAATCTTGATATCTCTCTTTCTAGCCTTCTCGACCAACTGTCCACAGTCTCTGCTTGGCGTGACACAGCACTAAGCCGTTCGTCAGGGTCTGAGTCTGGCTCAGGTAGCGGTTCATTCCCAGAATCCTCAACTGTCAGTTCATCAAGACTCCCCTCAGGCAGAGGATGTGCTGTCACATGCTCTTGCTGAGTCTCAGCACTCTGTGCACCCTCTTCTTGCTGTCTCCCTGTTGTGGGTTGCACTTCAGGAAGAGGTGCTATCATATCATCAAGAGGGCACTCCACTCTTTGAGTATGGGCCACATGAATCCAGTTGGGAAGAGCCCCACACTTCACAGCAGCATTCATCACTAGGATAACCTGGTACAGTCCACACCACCTAGATTTCTGACATGTTTTCTGAATGTGTTTCTTCACCAAGCCCCAGTCACCAGGACTGAGGTCATGGCACTGCTCCAGACATAAAGAGATAGCAACAGCTTCAACCTGACCTGACTCAGAATGGACAACTTCAGCTCATCCCTTTCGATAATCAAGCACCATGTCCTCTGTGATGTTCACAAGCGCATCTGAAGGCACCGCAGGCAGTCTCATTGCTTTCTCAATAATTATTTCATGCACCACCAATCCTGGTTTTCAATCAGGGACACTGCAAAGGCTCATCAGCACAAGATGCAAAGTGTCTGGCCACTTCAGCGAGGTTGATCCACACACTTTGGCCAATTAGGCTTTCAACTTCCCATTCACCTGCCCCACAATGCCAGAATCCTCTGGCCGATAGCCACAATACAATCTCTGCTCCGTTTGAAATTAGTCCCTCAGTCTGACTCCAGCAAGTCGGGAAACCGAACCTTGGTATAAGCTCCCTCAACAATATTTTCTTCTGGTCGAGTAGGCCTCCACCCAACACGAGAAGATGTACACAATCACTAGGACATATCTCAGTCCGTTGCACAAAGGCATATTGATAAAGTCCATTTGCATCCTGTAGAATGGCCCTCCTGATCTCCCTATATTACTCAGTGCCACTGGAGTTCTTTTCTCTACATTCATCTGTTGACACACAACACATCTGTGACACAATTCTTCAGTCACCAATCTAAATCATGGATTAAACCAATGCTGTTTAAACAATCACGCCATGGCATCCCTCCCAATATGCGCCAGTCCATGGAAATGTTTTGTCATTGGGGATAGCATGATGTCTGGCAACACTGGTCTGCCATCTACAGAACCCCTTACATCATAAATTCTCTTCACACATCCTGCTCTGATTCAACCCTGTTGTTCTTACTCTTACACTTCCTCCTGCAATCTCTTCACTTCCTCCCAAGTATAAGTTATTGGCAACAAAAGGTTATAGTTGGTTTCACCTTTGGACTTATTCGTGTATTCACCATTGAAAGTTCATGAGCCATGAGCATGGAATTGTGCGACTTCATCAGCATAACGATTGCTTACTATCATATAATCATCACCAAAGAGGTTAGCAGGACATTTCACAACTGCAATGTTTGCCGGCAGCCATAGAGCTTCAAGTAACCTCATAACATGTTCTCCATTTGTGATAGGGGACCCTGAAGGGGTGATAAATCCCCTCTGTGACCATAACTGTCCAAAGTCATATAAACAACACCAAAGCCATTATGGCTATCTGTAAATATAGTCACGCTCAGCTGTTCAGAGACACAGCAAGCTCTAGTAAGAGCTATGAGTTTGGCCACTTGTGCAGAGAACACCCTTTGAAGTCAGGAGGCTTAGACTACTCCTGAGACTATGCAGACTGCATATGCAGCCCTCAAATTTCCTTCATTGTCTCTTAAACATCATTTATCCACAAGCAGTATGTAACATTTTTTTACTTGTGGCTCATCTCGTATTTCTGGTCTCAGCTTGGTGAATAGTTCCGCGACATTGAGACTATCATCCTCAACTCCCCCCTCATCATTTTCCTTCTCAGGGAGAGGCATTAGGTTCAAAGTAGCACATTGTTTAAGGGTGAAATGTTTCACTGTATGTCTAATTTGTTCATACTTGCTCAAACAACTATTGGTTAAGTGCTGTGTGCAGGCATGTGTCAACAGAAGTTCAACCTAGTGTGGTACAAGAACAGTTAGTGGATGTCCCATCACAATACTCTCACACCATTCTATGCAGACACCAGCTGCTGCCATGGCCGTAAGGCACCCAGGCAGCCCTGCAACTACAGGGTCTAGAGTACCGGAGAAGTAAGCCACATGGTGTCTCGCATTTCTGTGCATCTATGTAAGCACTGATAGAGCGCAGCCCTACCTTGCAATGCAGAAAGGAGTAAAAACGTTATTGTAATCAGACATTCCTTGTGTTAGGGGATGACAGAGACTTTATATCAGGTCTAGGAAGGCAATCAAGCAGTCATTAGCCCATAGTATCGGATCAGCCACAGCCTTGTGTGTCAGCCTCTGTAAAGTCTAGGTCACTAGGTAAAAGTTGGGTATCCACTGGCAACACTTGCCCTCCATTCCCGAAAACATCCTGACTTCTCTCTGGGTCACTGGTTGATTCATTTTAAGAATCGACGAGATTCTTTCTTGTAACACCTTCCTCGCTGCTTTCTCAATGTGATGTCCGGGATACAGGACTTCTTCATGAAAATACTGCAACTTATTTGTTGTCACTTTATGTCCATTCTCAGCTAAGTGGTTCAGCAATGCAATGGTATCTTGTTTACAAGCTTCCTAAGTATCTGAGGCGACCAGTAAGTCGTGCATGTACTGCACTAGCCCTGAGTTACAGGGCATGAATAAGGACTCAAGATTCTTTTTGAGAATCTGATTAAAAAATGAGGGGCTTTCTGTATGCCCGTGTGGGATTTTGCAGAATGCCAAAATGCGGTTCTGGAACTGGATAGAGAAGAGAATGTGACTGTCCTCATGCAAGCGTATAGAGAAAAAGGCCTGACACAAATCCATGACCGTGAACCACTTAGCCTCACATACAGTGCTGTTAATTTTCCTCAGGTCCTGCTCCATGCGGTATCTACCACTAGGCTTCTGCAAGCCCATAATGGGTGAATTACATGGATCCCCCATTATCTCCTTCAAAATGCCTTGTTGCATCATTTACTCAATCACTGGAGTAATCCCAACAAGTTTTTAAGGGGTAAGATTATTGTTGCATACTCAACATTGGATTTTACATTCATACAGACAGACTGATGTTCCTTTATGAGACCAGTATCTTTTCCTGAAAAGTCCCAGACCTCAGGCCACACCGTGGCCCTAAGGTCCAGTGATAAGTCCTCTGATATCATTATGGGATACAGCCCAACTTCTGGCTCATGACTCATCAGTTTAAAGCCTACATCTTTATCCTGGGTTTGAAATTCTACTCCTTTCATAGTGCAATAGGTAGTGTAATTTAATTTACACAATAAATCTCGTCCTAGTAAGCTCACAGGTCATGAGTCACACACCACAATCTGTTGATTCTCCTCAAATGAACCTATTTTAATAGGTACTTCTTCTGTTATGGGGTTTGTCATTTGCTTGTTTACGACTCCTACAGCCTGTATTCCTTATCCACAGAGGGGTAGGTTTGGAATATCCACTGTTCTGACAGTAGAGCAGGTGGCACCAGTATCAATCAGAAATTAGACGGGGTGGCCATTCAACTCACCTTCTATGAATGGGCCACTCTGTTCTACCCCTAAGACTGCGCCAAGCACAACATCTTCCTCCCTCCTCAGGCGCCGTCATTGTGACTGATCAGCACCGTAACCCTCAAGTGTCTCAAACAACATAGAAACTTTTCAGAGTTGCCACCATGACCTCTATCTTCTTGTGGGAACCTATTTCCACCTTCTATCACAGGAGATGCCTGCTAATACACCCCTTGAATAGACTCTGACTTACTCTTTGTGCTGATTTCATCTGTGCAACAATCAATTACTCATCCAATCGCTTCTGCTTCATTTCCAATTCATCACTACAGTATTTTGCATATCTCAAGATCTCATCAATCAATTTATCTTGCCAACAGATCAAATGCTGTTGTATTATCAAACTAATCTCAGGTCTCAATTCTGTCACAATCCGGGACACAAATGTTCCCATGTCTTTAGCTTCAAAGAGTTTCCATTCCACTGTGGCTGCACACCTGCAACAATCTCTCATAATAGGCACGCACTGACTCTTTGGGCAATTGGGCTGTCCTGTCAATCTTAACCCAATCAATGTCTTTAGCTGCTATTTTCCCTTTCAAATAGGTCCTCACCTGCTGATACTTTTTCATCACTAATGGTGAGGGAGCATGTGAAATCGGATTTCTCTGAGGTTCCTTCTCCGGCCACTCTTTAGCCACTTTACATTCTCCCGACAAATCACTTGGTACCACACTGTCAAAGAAGGTATCCAAATTCACCCACAAGACTGGTGAAATCTTCACAAATCATGCAACTTGTGTATACCATTCCACTGACTTTTCTCTCAATTTTGGAAAATCATTTGTGAATGACGCAAGAACACGTCTACTCCAGGCCACATAGACATAAACTCCACCAGGCATCTCCCTTAATGGAAAATTTGAAGCGCCTTATCCATTTATTAAAGACAGAGACGGCTCTCCCTTTGTTTTCTTTTGATCTTTAGCATACTTTGTGCTGCTTTGCGTTACATATAGGGTACTTTCCAATGCAAAACAAGTGTAGCAACGAAAAGTAAATGGGTAAAAAATCATTTCGTGCTGGTTAGCGTCACTTTTGTGATGCTAACCCAGCCATAAGCTTTGAAAATCTACCCCCTGCTGTTCTCATACTGCAAATGTCAGTCTCATCAAAACATACACAATACCTTTTCTGCAGTTACTTGGTTAGGCTTAAGTCTACATCATAATTTTGAGTCAATTCAGACAATTTCTCATGAACTTTTCCTGCACATTTGGTAACATATTTACACATGAATACAAGTTTGTTCTCTTGGTAGGCATCTAAACGGAAAAGATCAAGATTTCCTGAAATCCTCTCATTCAATTCTAATTTTAATTTGACCACATCCACTCTATTTTCCCTCCCCAAATTATTTCCTTGCCTTATCTTGAAAGTTCACTGTCTCTTGGGGACCCACTGAAAAATCTAATCCAATTATCTAGTTCTTGAGCACTAATACCATTCTATCGTACACAGTTATTAGACATCATATTTTCTTTGGGACTACTGTGGTTAACAGTCTGAGGTGAGTTCCAAATAGATAGGTCAGAATTTTGAGATCTTTGAGCAGACTCTCCTACACAAGTAAATCCTGTCTGATTCATCGTTGATGTTGTAGCAGCAACATAAGGGGCATTCACCTGAGTTGGGACTAAAGGAGTTACCATCCCTAGATACAAAGGACCCTGAGTGGATATATCTACTCCACTCGGGACTGTCAAAGTATATGTTGTGGTTCCTGCCGACCTGGGTTTGTACAAAGGAACTACAGGACTAACAGTGACCAGAACAGCAATTACGTCTGAGGCCTTTTGAACAGTGGGGCTAACAGGGGTGCTAATCTCTAAACTCCCTCTCATCAAGTTCTGACTTGCATTTATTCCCATATTTACTGGTGGGGTGGCTACTCCAGATTTTCCACTGGTAACTGCACCATTAATTCCCTCGGATTGGACCACATTATTTGGAGGTGGACACGTTGATAACAACACATCTAAGAAATCATCGCTAGAATCACTAACTCTGTCTTTGCCTGTACTCTCCAGGATTCCTGTCTATTCCTCCTTCTTCTTTCATTCTCTTTCTTTTTTTCAGGTTTTTCACTTGTCAATACAGGGCACAGACTAGTTCCCTCTACTATATCAGTTCTCCACCGCTGTTGTTCTGCATCCCACCTCGCATCAGCACAGCTCTGCACTGCCTTTCAGACTCTTCCCTGAAATTTTAACTTTTGCCTAACGTGAGCTGCATGCTCCCAAGCGTTAAGCGCTTCATACTCTGTGGGCCTTGGAAGCGGTTTTCTTTCATATAATATCCTTCTCAAATATTCAATAATTCTAAGATTAAATGTGCCATAGCGTGGAAACATCAATGCACCTTCTTTCTCTGTGTTCTTATGCCATTGGTTCAACCAAATACATATGTGAAAGCCCACATTTATGGCAATATAATGGCAAGGCGTGTCTTCGGGTGGTGCACCTTCCGAACAGGTATGCTCACATCTCCCCATATCAGATTTCATATAGCCTCAAAGAATTTCATTTCTCAACAACAATATCCACAATTGCAAGTAGAATTTCGTTTTAAACCAGGAAATAATGTTTTATCTATAATTCCCGTTCAGCATGAACAACCAACAACAGCGCTGCGCCCTATGACATAGTAAACCAATAAAAGTGTAACACCAATGCCAACTGTCCCATCCCAGCGCAGCACACAATGAACTACCGGTAACTCCTCGCAGTCCCTCCTTTACAATTCTCCACAAACGTTGAAATACAAGATCAACAAGAATGCCAAGCAAAATTCAACAACTTTGTCTGCTCTAGTAAAGAGTCAGTAGTATTCAATCACACAAGAAATTGTCCAGAGCGACACATTCTGGCCCACTCTGACTCACCCTCGAGTGAAACCTCGACCAGCGGGGATTCACCTGGATTAGTGTAGCTTCACCCCTGCAAAAAAGGATCCACCATTCCAACCACACCTTTCTCTCACAAAAAGGTATATGTCCCTTTCACAATCATGCCGTCAATGATACCTCACGACTAGCACCACAAAACTTAGCAGACAATTACAACACAATGTTTTCTACACTGAAAACGTACTACTATCCCGGTATCTTAGGCTGTGTCGAGTCAGATAACCACTTTGACTTCTTTGCATCAAGCCCTTCCAAATCTACACAACTTAAAACATTGCTGCATCACACCACGGATTCTCTGCAAAACACCTCAAGCTAGACATAAACAATTGAAACGCACAACCCTATTGATACTCCTCCACTGCTACAATTCACTTCCAAACTGGTGGAACCATGCATGAGCTCCAACTCAAGACATGGGTTTTAGGGGCTTGGACTGGGTATGGGCAAGACTGGGCTCTCACATGGGTACAGTAACTCTCTCTGTCTCAATAACTAAACTCTCTGAGAGTGCACAAGTGCATGATTTACAATCTCTCATCTGATGAATATTTTTAAGTTGACTGCGACACAAAGACAGTCAACAATAAATAAACAATTCAACGTTCGTTTGGCCCCTAATAAGGACCAGGAATCAGTAGTTGAAGTTAAGTAGCTTCATTTCTAATAAATAATCAAACCAGCATATATGCATATCAAGAGAATATTAAAGAAATATAGAATTACAGCTGGCAAGCTGAAATATGGCAACAGGTTCAGTCTTAGTAGAATCAGATATGAAATCATCACAGCCACAGTAATACAAAAACAGAGAAATAGGAGTTCCTTAAAGAAACTTCTATTTTCTTTCCTAAACATGAATAGGTTCTAAAGTCATTTAATCAGGGCTCTAAGTTTAGAATAAGGTCAGTTTGTAGAATAAGGACTCAAGGAAATTTGGAAATGTGAGAAGGTGTCAACATAGTAAAGACTCCAGTAGAAGTCTTCCAGAATTGGGCTAAGTATTTAGCATGAAGTTTCACACTTACAAGAATAAAGGGAGCAGAGAGGTCTGTACCCCTTAAAGTCTAAGGGAATCTGCTTTAACTTCTAAATGTGGGAGCACTAACTAAAACCAGTAAAACTTCAACAACAATCATATCTCTACCCACACCACGGGGAACCAATCAATTCTATGCGTGTGATGTGCAATTGCAACTTTACCAGAATTTCTCATCCCACAGAACTTGGACAATTACTGCAACCTTGAACATGCTTCATTCCGGATACACGATGAATAGGAGTCTTAATCTGCTCATTAGGTCTTCACGTTTTTTGCCAACATATCTCTTTAAAGGCCTTTCTATCAGGAACCTTGAGAACGCACCTGCAAAGGAAAAGAACAAACTGGCAGAGCAAAATAAATTTCAAAATGAAGGCCTTAAGTGAGGATCCCTTTAACTAAGCATTTAAACATACTTTTGCTCATGTAACTCAAAAACAAATGTAATACGTGAGTAAAAGTGTACATAATTACGCTTTCAAATATAGCTTTCAGAATGTATGCAACTGTGACTTAAAAAATAAATGCTAATGTGACTACAGAAAACACCTTCTTGTTAAACTGAACATTAGTGCACACATTTATAAAACTCTGTTTTCTACGATTTTCACACACATTAATACATTTATGGCACGCCGTAAAGATAATGTCACATGCAGGTGCTTAAGTGCATTTCTGTGACATGTAGGGTTGGAGTTCCAAATTGCACTGCTCAAGGTGCGTCAGGTGGAATCCCCCTTGTATATGAGTAAGGATGGTATTGGCATCAAAAAATTATTCTACTTGGTTGACCACCACCTTTTCCAAGCCTTTTGCCATGTCTGATAGCATTGCTATTGGATAAAAATTAGAGGGCTCAGTTGTTGGTGAGCTAGGTCTGTTAATAAGTGCGGTTAGTAACCCTTCCATGAGTTACGTGGCGACTCATAACTCTCTGGAGGGTAAATTGATCATTTGTTGTGCAATTCAGCTAAATTTGAATGAGCACAGCTTGAGAAGCCAGGCTGGGAATGGGTATTGCCAGAAAATAGGTTATTAATTTGGGAAGAGTTGAATCCTATCAACTCAATAAACACACTCTTGTCAGCTTAAACCACAGTAGAGAAGGAATCTCTGCTCAACGTCTGGCACAAGCAGCAGGGAATACCCCCAAAATTGTGTGTTCATTTGAAGCAGTGCCACAAATGTAAAAGAATAGAACGTAACATGATAAATTGCCCAAATCAATCTATAAACATTGAAAAAAATATTAAGGGAAAAAATGGCACCAAAATCTTTAAAGCAGGATAAGGGGAGTGGATGATATGAATTTTGTTCAGTTTTAAGGCAAACCACCTAGAAAAAGTAAAGCACCATTGAAAAACAGTTGCTCACAATTGACTGGGACCTAAGTATGATTATGGGATGATTGCAATTGAAATGAGGTTGCATCTACTTAGTTGTTTACCTGGAAAGAAGATTTTGCCTTCGTACTCTGAAACCGAAGCCCAGATCTTCCAATGGGGCACGGTCTAAAGCTTTGGTAGTGGAAGGACCCTCAAACCTAGATACATTGTTGTAGACCTCCCAGTGAGGCTATTTGGTTTGGCAGAAAAAGCTCCTTCGTAGGTCAGTCAGATTTGTTACCTTTCCCTGGTTCAAGGTTTTACCTTTGGAGTGAGTAACGTTTTTTGGAAGTCAATATCCTCCTGTAGAACAAGGCAGGGAGCTGTAGCCAGGCAGGGATACATGAGGCCAGTTACCTTTATTGTAAGGTACCACTGACCCTATTTCAGTAGGGTGAGGTCCCTCACCACTGCATCAATTTTATTCTCTAGGGAGACACAGGATTTTTCTATAGTTCAAGGACAATGTCCAGTTTATCGTCGACAAAGGGGGGCTCACTAGGATGGCTCGAAGAATCGACTTCTTTTGGAGGCAAGATGGGGGGGGCTGATGAATATGAGGGTGCAGGGTAGATCCCAGATCACAGACACCCCATATTCACTAAGGATCTTGATAGACGTCAGGAGGAGTAAGGAGCATGACTGCAGGTAAGGGCCCGCTTGCTAGGCCCAAGGGCTGCAGCAGCATCACGCAGCATGAGCAGCCCAGCAGGTGGAGCAATCTGCAGTCCATTGCAGCATCTAAAACAGGTCAGCCAGAAGACTCCTAGGAGCAGGACGTAGGCCAAGTAGGTGCTCGGGTTCCAGCCAGGATCCTGGTTGCCTTCAGGAAAAGGAGGGCCATATCAGTAGTTAAGGGTCCACTTGCATGCACAAGCAGCCCGACAGGTGGTACGAGTTGCAGACTATCACAGATTACTGTCCAGGACCACAGGCCGCTAGTTACCTCTTGGGGGCAGAATTTAGGTTAAGCCTGTGCACAAGTTCTGGCAGGTTGCCAGGTTGCAGTACAGTGTTTCGTCCTCCGTGGGGATCAAAATCAGGAGCAGCCAACGGGACAGGGCACAGGTCCCCTCAAGTCACTCCCAGCTGCTGGCAAGCCAGTCAGCAGAGTTGCCGGAAGCAGCCAAGGATGCAGTGTGGCCTGGCGGGAGAGGGAGCCCCCCCAGGCCAGACCCATCGGATTATATCCGAGTACTAATGCCACTCAATGCAACAGGACTCACGCCTGCGTTCAGGCTTGTCTCTTCAATCACACTTCGCTGTGGTGGCTGCACACCTGCATGTGCTCTCTGTAGATCCCCCAGCCTTCTTCCTGACCCAGCTGTTCCCTGGAGGGCTCATGTGTGACCTTCTTCGTTTTCACCCATGAGCTCAATCCTCTACTGGGCCCAGCTGTGAGGACCGAGGCCTGGGTCAGATCCAATTGCAGGCTCCCCCCAGTGCCACTCCACAGCTTACCCCCTCCTCGGCACCAAGTTCATGTGCCAGGCAGCGGAGGGTCCGATCACTACTGCACCCGGTGCCCCAGATTCAACAGCCCCACAATTCAGGGCCCCACCTCTTCCAGTCTGCGGGTCACTCAGCACCAGTACTGCTTCATCTCATCCATTCCAAGCGGGCATCTCCACAGACACCTGCTGCCAATGAGCTCGCAAGGAGGGCACAGGTCCCATATCCCTCCACCTCTGCAACCTTCATCAGAGGGAACCGCTGGCACTTCTGCCCTATGCCCGTAGCAGGGGACAGCACCTCAATCGTCCACTGGGCCGCGGCAGTTCCGCACCACCGGGCCCTGCCTCCAGTCCCAGCGTGCAACAACTGGAGGAAATTAAGACCATGTGGCCCCTCTCCGCCGCCGGACTTCGAGGAAGCCATGGACTACGAGGAAGCCATCAGTGCTTTCTCAAGTAATTCCAGCACTGCCTCCTTACATGTCAGATCCTCCTCCAATGTCCAACTGATACCGACTGCGGTGGAAAAACATTTGCGGTGCACCACCACTTTTGATGCATCCCATTCCAATGCCCTTCTACTAGCACTGTTCCCATTGTGCTCAAAGTAATGGACAAGGAACTCCCCCAACATACCGGCAAATGGATGACCTATGAGCGATTCAGCTCTTAGCCACCACAGGGGCACTCAAGGGCGATGCCACTCCAGGGAATTTTTGGCCAGCAACAGGGAATGGTCCGAGATATGGTGAGCCAAATAACTGATATATGTATCTTATGCACAGCGGATGCAGAGAGTAAGAGATAATCTAGCCGGTATGTGTACCTGATGCAGGGCAGTAACGGGATTATGTATGGAGTGTGGATGTTTGATACACCAGATGTCAACCAAATTCAAACTATGCATAGTGTGGCGAAGTGTAGAAGCAATGTGGGGCTTAGTGTCAGAGCGTGGAGGGGTCCTGTTCATCAAACCATCAAGCACACATTAATATCACCTGCAAAAATTAACTCTGACAGCAAGGAGACCTGAGTCTCTGCAACCACACTACCATAAAAAGTCCCAGCATCAACATTAGGGGCAGAGACATTTATGAGACAGATATCATGCACATCTAGGGCACCCTCTAAGATGATGTATTGACCTTCCCTATACAGAGTCATTCAAGCATGTTTAAACAGCACCCCAGGGTCCACCCTTATTGGGCCCCTTGCATAACCAGAATAAGAGGCTGCATAGATCCGTCCCCTTCAATGCCTCCAGAGAGTATTGACACAGTCCCCCCACAGATGCATCTCCTGCAAAAAGGCTATTGCTGCATTATACCTATGTAGATAAGCATGCATCTTAGTCCACTTCTGTGGACCTTTTGACCGTGTACATTCCAAGACAACATTTTATAAGTAGTACCATCAACCATACTGTATAGGAAAGTGTGATACGGCTAGCTCCCACGCAAGAGGGCATTGCCCTGGAACAGGCCGACTAGTTCTGAAGCATATGGAAGACCCCCCCTAGAAAACCTCAACTGCAGGAACATGACACACAACAATGCAGAAGCACCCTCCCACTCCAAGTCCCATCCTTGGACATTGGTCATGTTTGCATCCCACCAAGAATGAGTTAGAAGGAGCAGAACCTCGCTCCAAGAACACTCCCAGTATCCAAATAAACAACTAATAGGAAAAGATTCTGATCAAGTATAGGTAATATAACTTCTGCCCAGGGAACACAGACCCACTAAGATCATGAGCCTGCCAGAAGCTCAGCAATTCATATAGGCCCGGCCCCCATACCACCCCGTGAAGGGTAAAAGTGTGCCCCCTCCGGCGACATTATACACAGAGGAATAAACCTTATTCAACCAGTTTCAGCAACATCACTGTGGGTTTCATGCACCAAACGTAATGGCAAAATGGAGTTCTGTGTGGGCAAAGGCTCAGAGTTCGCCCGTAGGGTTTCATCTCGGCAAACCAGGATACGGTCACATCGTGTTGATTCTGCTGAGCGTGGACGAATAGCTGATGCAAGGTGTCGCTGAGTCTATACCCACCCCCCCTTGGCTCCTCTGTTTTTTCCATGCTGACGACTGCTGCTCCATTCCTATGCCCAGGGACTCCAACCAATCCGCAGCCTCCCGAGGGGGCTCATATAAATACACTGCAGTCTTGTACTGGACTCGGAATTTTTCAGGGAAAAGCAAACTGTATTTGATATTGTGTTCTCGTATCTGTCTTTTGCCAGAAATGATTTACAAAGTTCTTGCACTTTCCGAGTGTAAACAGGAAAGATTTGGATGTCTTTGTTTCCATACATGGGGGGGCATGCACACAAACATGCTGTAAAATTGAATCCCCGTCCCCACAATTAACGAACTTCGCAATAAGTGCACGTGGCACCGCACCTGGGCGAGGGACCAGCACCAAGGCACGGTGTGCTCGTTGAATGGAGATAAATTTATACAGAACCTTTGGTTTAAGCTCCAGGGTTATCCATCTCTCCAAGAAGAGAACCACTGTTGGTCCCTCCTCATATTCAAGGAACCCAAGAAAGCACAGGTTATTGCACCTGGAGCACCCTTCGGCGTCCTCCAGGTGCTTTTCCACTCATGTTGTAGAACATTTAGGACCATCCACTGTCGTATGAAGATGTTTAAACTGCTCCCTCAGGGTGGCGACCTCACCTTCATTAATTGCTACTCTGTCCTCCACTTTGCGCAAATCCAAATGAAGATGATTGATGTCTATGGCCATGGAGTCCATCCTTGTCTCAAGTGCCACCCTAGAGTCAAGGATGACTGACAGAATATCAGTGGCATTTTGCTTAGGTGTCCGGCTGCAATGGTCAAGTCTGACGCCCTGTTCCTGCAATTTGGGCCTTGGACAATGTATTGCAAGATTGTTTTGACCTTATACCCCTTATCCAGTTCAGCAGGCCTGCAATTCAAGTCAATGGCAGCTGGCCCCCCTCACTAGGTGAGCGAGGGACAAAGGGACAACGCGCGGGGCAGCCACACTCAGGACACCAGGCCTTGTCCCCTGTCCGCACCACAGTTCACTGCCAACCCGTTCCAGTCCCCGGGGCACGCACATTTGGCATCACCAAACTCTATGGCCCCTCTCTCAACATCGGGCTCTTGGGGAGGAAAGGAGAGTACCTGTAGGAAAGTAGGATCTGCTTCTAGGGTTACTTCCACTTTTTGCCTGGTGCTAAGCTGTTTTTGGCTAGTCTGACTGGGATCCTGCTAATCAGGACCCCAGTCTCTCTGCTTTCTCTGTTAAATTTGTATGTTTAGTACTTAGGTACATTCCAGATAGGATACTGAGTCACCCTTGTCAGTCCCTATTATATGGTACTAAGGTACCCAGGGCATAGTTACCCCAGAGGTCCCCAATGGGCGGAGCATGTATTATCCACCCAGGGGAGACCATTCAAACTGTAACTACAGGCCTGACATTGCAGCATGTGTAAGCAAAAGATATAGGTTTCCTATATCTAGGATCACTACACCTAAAACCTATGAGTCACCCCTATAGCAGGCCTTTGCAATACTGAAGGCAGGGTACTTGGTTCTAATTGTGAGGGTGCCCCTGCATGAGCAAGATACCTCTGCAGCCTACGGAGTCCATTCTCCCGGGTTGTAAGTTAAGCAGCAATATACCATGTAGAGGGCACCGGGTAATTACGCGATGACCATCTCAAAAGTGGCCGCAACTAATCCTATCATGTTTGGTATCAAACATGTTGAATTCATACCCCCACACCGTAACGGTGTGGGAGGGATGATTCCAAGCACTGGAATGGGCCACCGTTAGGCTCTCAGTGCTCCCGGTGCCAGTCTTCTAGGCCCGGACAGCACAACATGGCTGCTGCCGACCAGCGACACTATTCTGCCCTCCTGCTGCTGAGCCAAGCTCGAGCAGGGGAAGGCAGAACAATAGGTATCATGTCACAGGGAGGTGTGACCACCTCCAAGACAGCATATAGTGTATTGGGGCCAGGTGGGTGCTCTTGCCAGCGCCCCTTAGTCTGCACGAGGGGCACATTTTGAGTCCTCCATGCATAGTCCAGTTCAAACCAGCTCGGGGAGCCGTTGGATCCCACTCTAGCACGAAATTGGACAAAGGACAGGGGAGTGTCCAGTACCTCCCCTGGGAGAGAACCCTGAATCGTCCCAACCCTTTCGTTAGGGTACTTAAGGGCTTACCTGGGTGTAGGTCTAGAGATTCGTTGTGGGGCACGATTCAATTCAGACACCACTTCTACCGTCTGGGCCCTCTGGACTTCGATGGGCTTCATTGGGCTCAACTTCATCTCCCTTCCAGTCTGCTGCATTGTCTGTGTCTGTGCACCATACAGGAACCTTCCAAGGCCTGTGGGCATCCAAGACACCTGAAGGAATCTCCCTTGGAGTGAAGGAGTCACTTCCCTGTATCTGCAGGCACTGCAACTAAGCTGACTGGTCTGATGATTCTGGGCTCCCACAGACTCCGAAAGGCTCAGCAACACAGGTGGTGGTTCTCTACTTCTCTGGGGGCCAGCCCTGCCCTCTCACCAGGTTTGAGGGCAGTATCCCTAGTAGGAGCCACCAGAACCGAACCCCTGTGCACCCCATCAACTTGCGTTGCAAAGGCTTGTTGGCTTCCTTCCACCAAGATCTTTGGGCTCCAAGTAGCCCCAGTCTCAAGCATTTCCAGTGACCAGAACCTTTGTCCACAAAGCATTGTTTGCATCATGGCCTGCATCTTTTGGTGAGCTGCTCGAGGTCCTCTTGCGACTCCAGTGCCTCCGGCCTGTGGGTCATGTTGAGTGTCCCATTTGTTTCTTTTGGGCTCCCCTGATTGCTCGAGGTCTGCCCTAACTCCCATGCTTGTAGTGAGTCCCATGGACCTTGCTGGTCCTGACACTGCACTTTCTTTGACTTCCACTTTGTTTGCAGTTGTCAAGGCTTGTTGGTGCTCCTGACGGACACCGACCCCTCAACTCTCGACATCTGACGTGGGACAGCTCGTGCATGGGTCCTGGTCTTCCTCAGAATTGCTTGGTCCTCACAGCTGCAGAGTCAAGGGCACCGTAAACTCTCCTGCAACTCCGACATCGGTGGGAATTCGTCTTCCAGTTCTTCGGGTCACTCCTGAGTGATATTGATGCTGTCCCCTCTACTTGCAGGCACTCCTCAACTTGAATACACCTTCGGATTCCACCAGACACTTTCTCCTTCTCCAGCAGCCACACTTTCCTGAAGTCCTCCATTGGGTTCGATGGTGGTTTCCGACGGATGTATGTCGTTACAACGCACACTTTTACAGCGCATGCACTTACAACGCATTTTTTACAACGCAAAATCCATTACAACGCACTACACTTACAACGCATGACACTACAACGCATTTTTTAAAACTACCTTTACAACGCATACCATTACAACGCATAATAGTAAATTGCATTTAAGGTAAGTATTAGATAGTATAGGGGTAAAAATTACTTTTCTAACTCCAGGGGGTGCAACAGTAGGGTAAGTGTTGGATAGTATAGGGGTAAAAATTGCTATTCTAACTCCAGGGGGTGCAACAGTAGGGAAAGTGTTGGATAGTATAGGGGTAAAAATTGCTATTCTAACTCCAGGGGGTGCAACAGTAGAGTAAGTGTTGGATAGTATAGGGGTAAAAATTGCTATTCTAACTCCAGGGGGTGCAACAGTAGGATAAGTGTTGGATAGTATAGGGGTAAAAATTACTATTCTAACTCCAGGGGGTGCAACAGTAGGGTAAGTGTTGGATAGTATAGGGGTAAAAATTACTATTCTAACTCCAGGGGGTGCAACAGTAGGGTAAGTGTTGGATAGTATAGGGGTAAAAATTACTATTCTAACTCCAGGGGGTGCAACAGTAGGGTAAGTGTTGGATAGTATAGGGGTAAACATTACTATTCTAACTCCAGGGGGTGCAACAGTAGGGTAAGTGTTGGATAGTATAGGGGTAAAAATTACTATTCTAACTCCAGGGGGTGCAACAGTAGGGTAAGTGTTGGATAGTGTAGTGTAATATTATGCGTTGTAATGGTAGGCGTTGTAATGGAATGCGTTGTAAAGGTAGTTTTTAAAAATGCGTTGTAGTGTCATGCGTTGTAAGTGTAGTGCATTGTAATGGATTTTGCATTGTAAAAAATGCGTTGTAAGTGTAGTGCGTTGTAAAAGTTGCGTTGTAAAGGTTGTTCCCCGTTTCCGACACCACTTCACACCTATGCACCCGGCTTCCCTGGTGTAGGTAACGTGGGTACTAGGGTATCCATGGGTGGGGTGGCTCTCCAACCTTCTATCTTCCACGGGTTTCTTAAGAGTCCACTGGGAAGGGTCCTGAATCTTTAAAATTGCAACGCAATTTACACGTTGATTTGTATTGAGAACGCGGTCGTGTTCCCACACTGCACACGATCTCGGTGGGGTCCCCAGTCACCCACCTTAGGTGGTTCCTTGGGTCCCCAGCACATCTACGTCCTCTAGACATTGCTTTGACATGTGTCATGGTTCTTATACCACTTTATTAATACATTTTGGGTCCAATGTGTATTCTGTGCTATTTACGTGATTTCTATGCAAAGTATTGTGTGCATTATGTATATCTCAGTGTAGGAGATATATAAACGTGTTAGTGAGTATTATATAATAAATACATATTTTTGTAAATACCTGGTGTGGTTCTTTTTCATTTAATCTATACCTATAAGAGTGCATTCTGGTAAAACAAGCTGTGTTACACTCCTTCTGGACTAAGCCTGAAGGCTGCTCTCCACAGCTACCACTTAAAGTGCTTTCTAAGGTTGTCTAAGACCTCCTAAATTACCACAAGGGCTGTCTGGACTGGCGCAGGATGTCCACTCACGTAAGTGATTTTCATATACCAGGCCAGCCTCTCACAGCACCCCTCATCCCCCATGGAAGGTTCCAATCCCAGGCTGCTCACCTCACAGCAGGCATGTCAACCGCAGGAGTTACCATCTGTGCACCGTCATTTTTTCTTTTTTTTCCTTTGGGGAAAATGCTGCAGCTGCCTGTCCTCTTCTCCGTTGCCTCTGGGAGCAGATGTTCCTAAACTGGTTGTCACTCCCCATCGAGCCGTCACTGTCTCTGGGCCAGCCCCTTGTAGCATCACAGAAATGTAGAAGGAGGTCTGGCTGGGGAACTCTGCAGTCTGCAGCCCACTGCGCCGCCCCACAGGCTGTCTCATGCAAGGGGCCACCCAAGCCTCACACTCCCAGTTAGGAAGCTGGGGCTGCAAGGTCACTCCCTGTGGGTCTTTAGGGGGACAAAGTGACTCCCCCAAGCCTCCGACAACCTTCACAGTGCAATTCAGGAACTTGGAAGCGGGGATGGCACAGAATATGGCAGGTTATTAATCTCCTTTGCAGGAGCTGTCTAAACGTAAGCATCTAGTCAGCCCTGCTGGCTGACCACGCCCCGTTACTCCTTGGCTTCACTTGCCAGAAAATAGATTACCCTGGATGACAGACTAAAATGCCTCCTATAGTGCGGAAAGATGATTCAGAATATTGGTTTAATATGATGTAGAGCTATTTTTCCTCTCCTAGAAGTATTAGACGTCCTCATCCATTAATCGGGCACCATTCACATGCCAGTGCGCTCTACGGTCACATCTCTAGGTTATTTCTATAGGGAAGTTATCAGATAAGTATTTGGGGAGAATGCGAGAGATCAGTATCATGGACAGCTCTACTGCCAGTATGAAGAAGTAATCTACTTGGTTGTAGGAATGGTGGGAGGTACATTAGTAAGGGTATTCCCTCTCCTACTTGGGAAGCACTGCCATTCTCTGTGATGTCCATTTGGGGGTCCATGACTGAGTTAAAGGCCCCTTACACTTTAGTCATTTCAGGCAGAGAGTTAGTTGGGGTGGCTGCGACAGTCCGCGAAGTGTTGTCAATCAATGCTGGGAGAACATAGACACTAAGTAGCATCCAAATCCTCCCCTCCATCGCTCCAGTTATGAAGCACCATAATGTTTTGCTTTGAACGCCTGTAATAACTAATATGTGGGAATTGTGAAGCAGTATGACCAAACCTTGTAACCCCTTAGTGAACCTTGAGTGAAAGACCTTTGAGAACCTTTGGCAACCAAGGAAGGTGCAATTTGATGCTAATAGCTATATTTTTTGTAAAACAAGAGCTTTTGTGGAGAATACCGTAACATACTGTAGGATCGACCCATGATTAATTTTATTATTAAGGCTGTTGACATTTCATGGTATAAAATGGTGTTCAGACTGTGTTTCATTACTTATCGTAATAGGTGATGAACATGTAATGTTGATGTATCATATATATCCAGTCTGTTCAGTGTGAACTCAACATTAATCAGTGTAACTTTACCTTCAAATACAACATCCACCTAACTCACCCCTCTCCATCCTTCTAACCCTGATGCTTCTGTTCCTACTGAACTTATTGCTAACTATTTGGGTTGAGTGACTTAAGTCCTCTGTTGATCCTAGAGTAGTTTTGTTGTGTGGTTGTTAGGCCCTATGCACAAATGCTTCCGTTTTACATGCTCACATTTAAAGCTGACATCTTTTCATCAGTGACCCTTAGCATACATTTTGCTTGCACACCAGCATATGATAGTGTACTATATATGTCTTTGTAGGCACATTATCATCTCCTATAACATTTTGTACAAGGTCTCAGTAAAATTGCACAAACTGTCCTTGTTGGTTGTTGTCTGTTAGGCGACAGCTCTGGGTGGGTAGAAGAAACAATAACGTCCGAACCAGAGCTCAGGCACTGAACGCATGGGACCACTTTAATATAGACACTAAACAAAGCCTTTGTTTAGCAAAGGAGAATTTCGATAGATTGTCAACATCACCCCGTGTCTGAATTCTAGCCCAGCTGAAACCCATCATTTTCCTGGGAAGGAAAGTGGCTTGCTCTACATGATGATACATGCATGAAGGGAATAGGGGAGTTAGACCATTCAAGTTATTCTGGCAGAATCACACACCCTAGGTTTTCTAGGATAGGAATATAGTTATATGTATTCGTATAATCCAATGAAAATGCACAATGGTCAAATTGTTCATTCTGTTCACCATTCTTGTACTGCTGGTAACATTGTTTTTCTTCATTCAGTTAATCATTACAGCACACATATTTTAAAAAAGAATCTAAATGCTTCAATAAATATTTGAAATGCCAATTTGTGTACTTCTTGTGTCTCCCTGTGAGCACGCCTGAGTTACTAACAAAAGGGTAAGATATGTTTCCACGATTTCCTTAGGGTAAATAGGGTTGTTATGTTCTGAGGTTGCAGACATCATCCGGTGCCGTACCAGATGGCGCACTGTGAGCTAGCCAGGAATTAAGTCAATATATTCTGATGGTATGTATATACACAGTCTCCATAGTTTTGAAACTTAATTTGCTAAACGCACAGTTTTACTGAAAAAATAGGAACCATACAACAGTCTGAGAGCCATTACATGAACTTTCATCCAATTCACCAATGCCAGCCATGATACACTGGGTTCAGTTTGAAGAGTTCAGAGATGAAAGGCCAAGAGGAGTATATATCATTGCAAGTGTATAGAAGTTTTTCCTCTCTTGATTATGCATGGGGTGGGGCAGCTTAGAATCCTTGCAGCCACTTTCAATTGCAGAGATAAATTCCCTTCTGGGTCTCTAGCTCTATTCGTGGAATCATTATCCGCCTAGTTCTCAGAATCGGTCTTTTTTCTTTAGAAGGATACTAAGTCATAAAAATGCTGTTGCTTTGCCTTTGAGAGTTTGCAACTTTCCCCCATGCTTAAATCTGCCAACTATTCCTCTACTCATTCCCAGGCAGTCTCTGGTATGTCTGCAAAATATTTATTTCCAGGCTATATTTTTTGCCTACCTGGTTAGCGCACCATATATTTAACTTGCATGAGCCACAGTTTTGGATTCTCTGAACTCAGTGCTTTATTTGTAGCAAATTAAGTGCCTGGACCCTTGTCAGCAGGTCACTGCAGCTTGCCCCACTCATTATCCCTTCTAACACTGTCAATGACAATACTATCACAACTACTAACCATCAAACTCCTACAAGTGTGACAATATTTAGACTATTCCAGGCTCTCAAAGCTGTAAGGATGTCTTGGTGGCAGGTATCAGTCATTTTAATGTGTATTGAAGGAATAAACAACTGTTGTTGTGCTCAACTCTAAATTAGACAAACAGCATCACCATGTGGCAGACTGTCATAGTGTTGACAATTAAGTGCCGGTGCCGAGCACTAGAAACCACCCGCCCAAATTCAGCACTGCCTGCCCTGATGGATTTAAAAATCTGGGAAGATCATGACTCCAACCTAATGTCAGCATTTAAAGACATTTACAATAAACTTAAAGTGAAATTAAAAAGGCCAAATAGGGATTTTCAATGTACAGTATATGTTTTAGGGGGAAGCACGTGCCCTTTTACTACTGTTTAGCACTAGTAAAGCAAACAGGACCACATGTAGGAACCTATTTTGCATTCGCAAACAGGCCGATTCACAGAATTGGCCCATGGGTGAATGTGAAATGGCATTTCCTATGTATCAAAGCCTATTTTGCAATTCGGTAAAACTGTTACTGAGTCGCAACATGGGTTTGGGATTCGGTATTTGGAAGGGGCTTGTTTAGAGTGTCCCTTCCAAATACCGAATTGCAGCAGCATGTATGAATGTTTTGTGACTGTGTATGCGGTTGCAAAACATTCTCATTATTCACCAACTTGAAATTGGTGGTAACCCATTCACAAATGGGAAGGGGTCCCCAAGGGACCCCTTTCTTTGGGAATGGTGGCGAAAATGTTGTTTAAGAGTAGACAGTGGTCACACGGACCACGGCCTGCTCTTAAAAAATAAAAAGAAAACTTTTAATTTTTTTCTTTTAAATGCAACCCGTTTTCCTTAAAGGAAAATGGGATACATTTTAATAAAATGATTGCTTTATTTAAAAGCAATCACTGACATGGTGGTCTTCTAACCCTAGCAGGCCATCATCCCTGTGATGTTAGCGATTCCTGTGGGGTCACAAATTTTGACCTACCTCATTAATATTAATGAGGTAGGTCAAAATTTACGACCCCCCAGGAATCGCTAAATGAAACTCTTGAAGTTTCATACATTAGGAATAGTGATTACCTAATTGCGATTCCAAGAAAATTGCAATTTGGTATTCACTATTCCTAATGTTGATACATGTGGCTCACAGAGTTCTAAACCTAGCAAAATCAGTCTGAAAAAAAATATGGGGCCGCACAACAAAAATGATCTCATTATTTACAGATCTCACATGGAACCTTTAGGTTTTATTCTAGAGCGCATAGAAAGAATGTATTCTAACCTTGCTGGTTACAGCTGAGAGATGTGGGCTGAGGGGGGAGACTCAAGTTTATTGCCCACTAGAAGCTACCCCATGAGATTTTGCAACTGCAAAATGAGATTACCTTAGTATGCATCTTTTTCTGCTAAATATGGAAGTATGTTAATAGAAATTTCCTTGGATGGAGTAACGGTGTTAGAGCTCCCCTAGTGGAGCCTAGAAGAACTGACTAATCTAAGAAGAAATGTTGAGTGACTGGCAGCTTTTTAAATTTATTGATTCCCAAATGCCTTTTTCTTGCAGTTATTTATACCTTTTTTATGCATACCCAAATTTCACTGATCTGTGAAAAGTTTTACCCGATGAAGACTCAAGTTACGTACTAAAATAATTCAAAATCATCATCAAGCCTAGGCACCCTGTTAGATCTTTGACAAAGTAAAGTATTTTTTTGTCACAATGATTTGCATTAGCTTTTCTTTTTAAACATCAGTAATTACAGCTTGCAAGCTAGAATTTTGACCAGTTCACTACTATGCCATGAGCATATTAGGCATCATAGTCATAATAGCATTTCATAATTTTTGATGAACTAATTTCACAAATGAGCAGTGATGGCCTTGATTTCCTGGTCCAGAATTTAAACCTAGTGGAATTCCCTTTGATGCAGAACTCTGTAGGGACATTAAATTACATGGTTACACTGCATCAGATAGACACTGCATATTTAGTCATTTGTAAACGGCACAAACCCTCATTTTGCTCTATTGTCAAAACTAAATATCCCTTCTTCACCTTGTAATCATCACTACATTGATTTACATTTTCTACCCAGCATATGATTTTCTCTTAAGTTCCTAGAAGTCGATGGTGCCTTTTGTGATTTGTTGTCACCAGCGTAATTTTCAAAAATGATCATTCAGCATTGCAGTGGTGATAGAATAACAATGCAGCCATTCTTGAGAGTGTGTATCTGTGTAAGGGACAGAGCAAAAAAGTGAAAGTGCTTGTGAGACACATAATTTGAGAAAGAGAAGGATATGAACAAGAGAAGCAGAAGTGTGAGGGAGGTTAAGGGCCTGAGCAGGGCAAATCAGTAGGGTTTGTTAGGGAATGGAAGATTTGAAAGGGGGATGGTAGTGTGCACATATGTGTTTGTAAGAGGAGAATTTATTTGAGAGGTGAGGTTGTGAGAGGGCAGATGATTGATAATAGGATGGTAAGAGGAGTGTAAGGGACAGAAAAGAGGACTTTTTACATGAAATTGTGGGAAGAACGTGAGACTAAAAGATTTGTGAAAGGAAGATGTGATAAATATATGTATTCAGGAAGAGTAGTTTGAGGGAAGTGGAAAGGATGAAGAGAGAAAAGTATTAGGGGAAGTGCAGAAATGGGTGTCCGATTGAAAAGTCTGAGAAATGTAAGAGAGGGCGGCATGTGTGAAAGGTGGAGGGGTGAGTGGGGAAATTGACCGAATCGTGCATTTAAAGTAGGGGTGGGCGGAATTTGCGGAATTAACCTCCGCAAATTATCGCGAGATTGCAGAAAATCTCCGCAAACACGCCGGAAATATCGCGAAGATGCGGAAGTTTTTTGCCGCCTGTTCGCGGTATTTTTTGCGTGTTCGCGGGTCGCCAACTTACCCATGCGGTCGCTCATGGGCGCGGCCATCTTGTTTTCACTTGTCCCGCCCTCTGGCGTTGTTTACTTCCTGTTCCGGGTCGCGCAATGCATGTTCGCGGTCGATATTTCCTGTTCGCGATCGCTTTTACTTGATCGCGTTGCTTTTTGCTTGCTCAGGGAGAAAATATCGCGCGAACTTGCCCACGTGGTCGCAACGGGCGCGGCCATCTTGTTTTCCACTCTATTGCATGGTTCTGGGGCCTGATTTTCAATCCTCCCTAAATCTTTTCAATCCTTTGTTTATAGCCACTTTTTTCGGATCTTTATTACTTATTATTTCTCTAACTATTTTCCTGCCTCTATATTTTTGGTTTTTGTGTACCTTTTTTTTTGTTTTTTAGCTACTTTTTCTCTTTGTATTGCCTGCTATTTATTTCCTTTACTCCTTTATTTATTTTACCTTTTCTTTCCCGCCCCGTCCCCAGAACCATGTCCAAGGGCAGGGCTGTTCGCCGGCGCAGCCAGAGCCGCGACCGCCTTCCTTGCGGAAGGCGGCGCCCACAAGGGGTGCATGCACGGGCCTTATTTGGGGAGGCGGAGTTGGCTGCACTAATTTTCTTTGTGCAGCGCCACCTCCCCTCAACCCTGGCAGCAGGTGGCAGGCCTGGGTCCGGGTACGGCCTCCGGGAGCGTCGGCAGCGGTGGGGGAAGGTGCGCCGGGCAGTGTCTCGCATCTCTGGGGTCCGGCGCACCCAGGCACAGCTGACGCACCGGTGGTCCGACATCCTGGACCGTGAGCAGGACCTGCTGGACCTGCTAGGAGTGGAGGTCCCGGGGCTTGGTGAGTACCTATTTAATTATTACAACTTTGTGTCTGTTCTTCTGCTCTATGTTATATATTGCGAATATCTTTTTTTCCTTCCAACCAGATAGAATGTTGCTGCTTGCAATACATTCCAGGTTAATAATGTTTAAAAGTCTTCTGTGATTATGACACAGGTGCTCTTCTGCGCTACTACTAATCTTACTTGTTTGCAGCTTTGCGTTTGCGCTTGCTTAGCGTGATTCTTTACGAGTTTATTTTAGAGAAATTAAGTTACGTAATGCTACAGTGACTCATGTCCACTCCTTACTTTGTCCTGTCACTAATAGATAGGGGCGGATTGATACATAGGTTTAGGTACTTTGTATGAGCTTCTAATTGGTTAGTGGTATGCGTGATGCCCCCTCACTCAGTTACGTGACGTGCTGCTAGTACGCCAGTCTTTAGAACCTTTCTAGTTTGTTCAATGAGTGGAGGTAGGCTTTGCAGTTACTTAGCAGTAGCAGATGAGCATCAATCAAACCAAAATTGTGTATATACAAAAAATGTAGTCATGTTAATGTGTCCTCCATGATTGGATCATACACATTGTTGAGGAATACAGTCGAAATGCATACTTAATGTACAATTGGCATGCCTGGAATAGGTGGGCTAGGTTGGGTGGTAGGTTGTACTAATACTTAGGCTTACTTGTAACTTAGTTTTCTGGAATCAGAATGGAAGAATGGATTACTGTTGATAAATAGTAACTTAAGTAGTCGAACTGCGAATCCCCCGATATTACATGTTGACCAGATGAGATCGGTCAATGTAGTTATTGCAATTGTTTAGATAAGTGTTTTTTGACCGTTGTTGAAAAAAATTGTATTTGCTTAAGTTGACACCATCCATCAATGTTTGTCTTTCTTATATCTTTCCTGTTCATCAGCACCCAGGGGCAGACGGGCAGGGACTGGGCAGTCGGCGGGACAGGAACACCACGAGGAGGACACCGCTGAGGGCTCCTCTGCTGGCCCCAGTAAGTCTTCTTGTTTTTAATAATATTTCTTATTCCATAACTTTTACTGCCCCATTTCTCCCGAACTATAGTGTGTTTCCAAATGCTATTTTTTTACCACCAATTATCCTTCGATCTGTACGGTTTCAAAAAGCTTATCCCTGCCTCCGCTACGATGACTGAGTACTACTACATACTATCAGTCTGTCTGTCTGTACTGTAGTAGCTAGTCTTGCCCAGTGGCACTCTTTGTGAAAGGTTGTAATATAAAACTCATATTCACCAGTAGCTCGTACAATCCGTTGGGTCGTTGTCTTGTACTACTTTTTACTCTTGTTGATGTTTAGGCTTTGAAAATTCACAGCAACAGCCCTACCAGATTTCTTAATATTTTGATATGATACCCTATAGGACATACAACTGTTGTAGGGATCTTGCACATACATTTGCACCAGAAAATAGGATGTTGGTGATGGTAGGTTGGACCTTCCTTGCACACCTCAATCAGAAATTCCGCACCCACCACAATTCCACTGCTTGACTATAGTACTGTCTTGTCATACCTATTAGGTCTCGGAACCCTCCCCCCAAGACAACCAACAAGTAGACAACCCAGAACATTAACACACCCAACCTCTGTCGTGGAAGCAATTCACATGCACACCCTTACTTTAATTTGCTCAATCGTGTAAGTTAGTCCACTCCACACCAAATACCACGAAGTCTATGTAAGTTTAAAATTTTTATTTCAATTTGAGAAGGTCTGTACACTGTTATCTTAGCAGCACCAACCGGCAAATCAATAACATTAAAACAAAATACATTGTTACACTAATACAGTTGGGAATTAAATCATGATAACTGAAGTGGTGGAAGGCAGCACCACCATCCCATAGCAATTTAGTTTATATACATTTATAAATGAAGATGTGAGTGAAGGGACCCCTCACCTCAGAAGAACCTAGTACTGGTAGTTGGTGCATCGTTCAGAAGCTCTGGTTCGTAGAAGCGAATCTTGCGTCTGTAATGCGAAAAAAGAAATGGTGTGCGTTAGTATATTGCAACTTGCAAGCATTTCTCAGCCGTGCCAAAAAGTGTAGCATCTATGGATAAGCAATATGGACTAACAGTAACAGTAGTACACCAGTTCTTCCTAAAAAAGTGGCTGGTTAATGTTTGTTGACCGCCTGTACGCAGCGCGTAGACTAGACAGTAGCAGTGTGAGGCAGGTCATGTGGGCTCAAAGGTGTCTTAAGAAGCTGCAAGGTAAAGGTAACGTCACATGTGCATGGCTAGGGCTAATCAAGCAAATGCTACAATGATCATATAACTTAGTGTCTACTCTACTACTACCTGATTTGTACTAGTGATTTATGTTAGTATTAACTCATTTTTCAACCTTGCTACTGATCAATAGGGGGGAGGTGTATATGTTGCCTAATAAATGTGTAATGTTTTCTAGGCGCACTACCGACCACCATTGCTGGGGCCAGCGAAGGCGACGCCGAGGGCGAGGATGCGGCAGTTGCAGATAGCAACGGAGGGGGAGTGGCAGCACCAGTGGCAGGCGGTGGTAAGTTAGATTCATAATCTTTAACTATTGTTGAACTTGACAGCACACTCACTGCAAAGGTGTACTGTATGTCTATGTATACTGTAAAGTTGTGAATTAGGGCCCCATTAGGATGGTGGGCGTATTGCCCCCGCCGGGCTGGCTGGAATTCACTGCCGTCACAGCAGGGGCAAACCTCCCGCCATCCCTGTAGAAAATATTCAGACATGTCTAGGCGGAAAAGGGTTCAATATGGCGGTGGTGTCTCTCTCACCACACCGGCAGCCATATAATCTGCATTTTGGAATGCCTTTGCGTGGCGGCATTACCGTCCGCCACGGAAAGGCATGCACACATTGCAGAGTATGCTTGGGGGCCCCCATGGAGGGTACCTACCGATGCTATGGTACCCCCCGACTTTCAAAGCAAAACGTGACAGGCTCCGTGCGAGGCCCGTCATGTTGTGCTTGGAAAAGCAGCACAACATTTTAGCATTGCTTTCAGCAAAGCCAACCAGAATTTAAAATTAAAATAACAGGGTGCGCCCGCCACTGTGCCGGGCGCATCATCCTAATTAATTGTCCCCACGGGACCCCCACCCTTTTTAGCAGTCGGATGGCGGGCGGACAAAGTCCGCCCGCTATCCGATGTCGTAAGTAAGTATGAGTTCTTGGGGACGTTTGAAGAGTGAACTAGAAGACTAGAATTCCCTTTAATTGGTATAGGACTAGGAGCCAGAGTATTGAGTAACCAATGGCCTCATCTATCTGATTTCAACTCCGCTTTGAAAGTTTTATGGAGAAGAGCACCTGGTGCACTGTTCAACTAAAAAGTGTAAGACAGGTGGAAGGAAGAAGGACGGGCGACATTTAAAATGTTATGTACTACTGTGCTTTATTTTATAGTGCTACTCTACCATGCCACTATGTGTATAAATAATTACCTTGTCCTACTGTTTTATTAAGACTATATTTTACAATTGTCGTGTTTTTTTCTTTTTGATACACAGCTACTCCGAAAATCAACCGCAAGGAGTTGGCCGCCAAGGCACGGCGCCGGAAGCTGGAGGCAATCCAGCAGGAATACCGGCGGCTGGTGGTCCTAGCCGAGGAGGAGGAGGAGAGTGCAGCAGCAATTGAAGCCTCCTCCAGTGCCCCGGGCCCCAGCCACCGCCCTCCAGCGGTACGGCGCCACCGTCTGGCGGCTGCCCGCCGCCACCGTGCCATCTCCGGTGCCCCCCCCCACTGTGGTTGCAACTGCCGCGGCCTTAGACGCCGCGTCGCCCATTTAGAGGACCAGATTCGTGTCCTCCTCCAGTCCCGCCCCACCAGTTAGTCCCTGTCACTGCCCCTTTTTTAATTCCTGTTTGTTTCCTCACTCGTTTGGGCGTTCTCTATTTCTATGGACAGTCGTTGGGGTTAGGGAGGGGGGTGGGTCAGCTTTTGTGGGTTTAGTTTATTTGTTAGGGTCAATTAAATATATTTTTCTATGTTACATGCAATGTTGTTAATGTTTTGTAGGTGGGGTAACTGTTTTACATCACACTGTTTCTTTGCTGGTGCATGGCCGCCCATAGCGTGTGTTTGATTTCAATAATTTGCTGACTGTATAAGACACAAACAGATAGATGCGACACACCTCACTCATTGACTGGTCCTACTATGCATTCTTTGGAGTGGTGTTTGAAACTGACATCATTGACATGTCCATTATTGATTCTGCCTCCCCCAAACTTCTCTCTTACCGGTGCTTGATGTTTATGTCCAACTGTGGCACAGCACTGGCTGCATGGTGAAGATGGTTTCCTTTTTCATACATGCCATGATTGGGGTGGTGGTGGTAGTATAGTAGTAGTATACACTGGCAGGGTAGCAGCATTTCCAAAAAAAGAAAAGGAGATAGTCAATCGCCTTTGAGAGACTGTTAGAGGAGTAGTTGAATGAAGTACATCACAGAATTTACCGAGCAACAATTATATGTTCAAATATTTGACAAAAAAAATGAATGCTGGATATTATGAGGATAGCCTACTAGACAGAGTTACAAACTATAGTTTTGTCGACTTGGCTATGCCTACAGTCTAACAGTTAGTGCTGTATATGAGGAATGACAACAAACAAATCAAATCAATGCCGGCAATTCATGCTGAGGTATATGTTCCTTTGTTAAATAAAATAACCTGTGAAATATCCTACTCATGGGTGGGCAAGCAGAAGAAGATCATCGCTCTGCATTGAAATTGAAGTAGTGTTGCTTTCACCACATCCGCCCCAGCAAGTGTGTGATTAAGTATTGGTGTACTTTTAATTTAGTTACACCTCGACAATAAGTCACACAGCCCGGGGGAAGAGGGTTAGGGTCCGTTGATTGGATGGGAAGGGGGATTTTGGGAAAGGTTTGACATAGAAAAACAGTATGCATACATAGACAAACAAACGACAATCATTGAAGACTACCATACCATATCCATTCCATATGTTAAGGTATAAAAAAGGAAATGCATGCATGATGAGACCCGGATTACATACACTTCTATTTCTTGTTCTGTTCCGGCCTTAAAACTTTAACAGATAGCAAATAGAAATTTTAAATATTGGTAGTGAAGAATCGTAAACACAGAGAAAACGTAATGATGATTGATAATAACAACTCCAAGAACACACTGTTGTAAAGAATGTATACAAGATATTAATCAAATTTTTTAAAAGAAGTGAAAAGTGGATACTGTTACTGTCTTATCCTGGTCAAAAATGTGGACTGGTTTTTTGCATCTCGGCATTCCTCTTGCTCCTCTCGTCCATCAATCTAGGGTGTGTCGCCTCACCACTCGCCACTGCCCGGCTGGAATAAAAAGGTGATTGATTGGTAAGGTAATTAATATGCATTGTAATGTTTTACAAAGTTTTGGACAAGGCCCGGCCTGTAATTTTAGATTGAAAACCAAAGGGGATATTCAGAAAGAAAGTGAAAACAAATGCACAAGTGATGGTGTAGTGCAACAAGAACACTTTCCGAGGTGGCATGTATGCATATGCATCATCTCTACTGTAGTCTGTTTCCAGCATAGACCTTCAACAGTAACAGGAGAGATCAGGCCCACAGTGCTTACCATTAGCACATCCTACGTTACCACTTTAGAGTCCTTTTTTTTTTCTCTCAAAGAGTTGGACAAACGCAAAGCACATTATCCATTCCAGACATAGCATTTTACAGTTAAAGTTAGTAAAATCAATGCACTGCAGTCATCCCACCGCTACACTCTATTCAACTTCTACACAGACATTTGGGTGTGCTGTGGTTGTGGTTCACGTGTTTACCTTTAGGCTTTTCCGTTTTATGCCACTCATGAAACATCCTCCTGACTTCATCATCAGCTCTGATACTTCTACTGACTGAAGATCGGCCTGCAGTACAAGTGTAATTTTTAGAACACAACAAGAGTAGAAATATAAATATTACTGACTTGAGTCATTCTTTATTGTGTACAGAAAGATAGATTAACACTAGTACACTTTGACATCATTCACTTTGTGCACAACAAACAACGCCAACACAAAGATCAATAGCTCAGAGTCAGGTGTCCAATGCATGCCATTAATTATCATCATTTATTACCTGTTACTTCTCATCTTAAGTTAACGGGCCGTCTCTTTCGCCATCATCATGACGGACGGTGCTGTTTAAGTCACAGTCATTTGCATTGCGCAGCAGATTGAGTGAGTGCCCTTCCTGTATTGATTTAAAAGCAATGTATCACCAAGATGCAGGAGAGAAGTACACATTTCTTGTTTGCCAGAAGAGGAAAATTAGTAATTACTAGTGTGTTCTGTAGAAAGTTGATTAGTGGCAGTGCACAATTACATCAATTCATGCGAAACACACCACAAAATCTACATCATTCAGTCTGCTATTCTGCGGCCAATGCATGGCATCAATCATTACCTGTTGCATCTCATCTCGTTAACGCTGCAGGCCGTCTCTTTCGCCATCATCATGATGGACGGTGCTGTTAAGTCACAGTCATTTGCATTGCGCAGCAGATTGAGTGAGTGCCCTTCCTGTATTGAATTAAAAGCAATGTATCACCAAGATGCAGGAGAGAAGTACACATTTCTTGTTTGCCAGAAGAGGAAAATTAGTAATTACTAGTGTGTTCTGTAGAAAGTTGATTAGTGGCAGTGCACAATTACATCAATTCATGCGAAACACACCACAAAATCTACATCATTCAGTCTGCTATTCTGCGGCCAATGCATGGCATCAATCATTACCTGTTGCATCTCATCTCGTTAACGCTGCAGGCCGTCTCTTTCGCCATCATCATGATGGACGGTGCTGTTAAGTCACAGTCATTTGCATTGCGCAGCAGATTGAGTGAGTGCCCTTCCTGTATTGAATTAAAAGCAATGTATCACCAAGATGCAGGAGAGAAGTACACATTTCTTGTTTGCCAGAAGAGGAAAATTAGTAATTACTAGTGTGTTCTGTAGAAAGTTGATTAGTGGCAGTGCACAATTACATCAATTCATTCATGCGCAACACACACAACAAAATCTACATCACTCAGTCTGCTTTTCTGCGGACAATGCATGGCATCAATCATTACCTGTTGCATCTTATTTTCAGTTAATGGCCAGTCTCTCTCGGCTCTGAAGGAGGATAGCTATAGAAGTCATCAGATTCATGGTCCACTTGTTTTGGAAGGACGAGGAAAGTTTGAATTTGTTGTTACCATCATCCAATCATCATTCATGAGGGAAATGGAATTGACCAGGAGATGCAGTATGATCGAGCGGAGGAGCTGGATTCTGAGGACTGTAGTGTCAAATGGCAGACACCTGAAACTTGTATCTTAAATTAGAAGATTAGAAGACGGTGATAATGCATTGGTTGCGATTCACAAGTTTATAACCGGAACAACAGACACAAACAAAGGGGGAAAAAAGGGAGGAAGACAGTAAGTGCGAGCCTAATTGTCAGGGAAGTATAGCTCGTCCTCAAACTCTGGGGGATCTTCCAGTAGTAGGTAATCATCTGACACAATACTACCGTCACCTGAGCCGCTGTCCTCATCTTCCTCTGTTGATTCATGCATTGTGTAATTCGGTGGTATGAAGTGCTGATTCATTTTGATCATTGTTAACCTCTCCACGTTTTTGGGAGATAGACTGGTCCTTCTCAAGGTTACAATGGAACCAGCAGCACTGAAAACACGTTCGGAAGAGACACTTGCGACAGGGCAAGCCAGATAGCTTATCGCCAGCCTGCTGAGCTGTGGCCATTCAGACCTTTTCCTATACCAATACTGCACTGGGTTTTGATCAACGTACACCTCTGTTGGATCGTCCAGATAGGCCTGGACCATCCGCTCAATGTTCAGGGTTGCTGCTGGTAAGCTTTTGTGCTGTTTTTTCTGTGCATCAGCACTGTGCTTACGGCCCATCTTTACATACCAATCTGATAATGATTGTACTCGGCCGAATGATCCAGTTATTGTTTTTGTAGTCGATGGTGATGGTGAGTGTTGCGATTGTGAGCCAACCGCACTGCCCTCAGCCGACGAAGTTGCACTTGATTCTGCATGGCCTGCTTCAGTATCAGTACTTGTTGTGGGTTGATGTGGCGGGCTTTTAATTAGCAGCCCTTCGTTTTCAAACTTGATGGCTGCTTCAGCTATACAACTTTTGTAGCGGGCAACATCAGTGTCGGAAAAAGAACGGAATAGTCCTAATTTTGCACGTGGATCCAGAATTGTGGCACAAATGTAATGGTCTTGTGACAAAATTTTATTTTGTATCCTTACATTTTCTGATAAGCGCCTGGATAAGCTCTCCACCAAGTCATGGGCTTGCCTTCTGTCCTCTACACCTTTGTAGGATTCAGACACATTATTCAGCTCATGCTCTAGCATTTGCAACAATGGGATCGCTTGGCCCATTGTACAGTCCTCCTTGCTGACTTCACGTGTGAAGACCTCAAAAGGAGACAGCATCTCAGTCAGGCATTGAATTAGGGTCCATTGCTCCCTCTGAAGGGTCATGCCTTTAACACTAGCATCACTGCCTTTGTACCAGACATAATCATTGAGTGACCTGTGCTGTTCGTACAGACGATCAAGCATGTAATACGTTGAGTTCCAACGTGTTGCCACCTCCTGGATGAGTGCCTTGACTGGCACCCTACGCTCACGTTGGAAGATCCTCAGCTGCTTCCGAGCTTTAAAAGAATGGCTGAAATGAGTGCATATTCTTCGGCAGATGGACAGTAAATTGCTTACTATGGGTTCTTTTTTCAGAAAGTCTTGCACTATAATGTTTATGCAGTGTGCCAAACACGGAACCCTGAAATAGGAACCAAGTTCCATGGCCTTAAGTACATTACTGCCATTGTCTGTGGCAACAAAACCAATACCAAGCCCTCTGGGCTGCAGCCATTCCAAAACCTTGGTGCGAAACTCTTCTAAAATGTTTTCAGCCGTATGAGATTTCTCCATGGCGAACATGGCTACAGTTGCATGTTTCCGAGTACCTTCAAAAATCGCAGCTGTGTCAACAACACCTCGTGCAGATAGTAGATCTTTAACCCCCACAAAAGAGATCCAGTGTGCAGTGATACACATGTAATCTGTGGCTTGGCAACTGGTCCACATGTCTGTTGTCAGGTGGATATTGTGCACAGCACTCTTCTGCAAAGCTTGTCCAACCAATTCCAGCACATCATGATGTAGTGCCGGAACAGCAATTCTTGCGAAATAGGACCGGCTTGGAACTTTCCATTTCGGGCAGATGGCAGACACAAATTCAAGGAAACCCACCCCTTCCACAAATGAAAAAGGAAGAAGGTCCAGCGCTAACATTTTAGCCAGCTTCGCATTGTACAATCGTGCCGTTGGGTGGTTGCGTTGGAACTGCCCCTCCAACCTAAACATGCTGTCAATGGTAGGCTGGCTTACTTTCCTTAGTGGTGCCATTAACCCACTAAGGCTCAACGACACAGATTGTCTCATTGAGGTACTCGCCGCCGGTCGCCTTGGTGTCTCACCCACACTCTGAGTATGGCTCTTACTGCGGTGCCACTCTGATGTTACTGAGGAGGATGTGGGCGTTACCACTGCAGTGACTGCACTACTGGAGACAGGGCTAGAAATGCCTCCCTGTTCTTCACCTGCCACCACAATAATATCGCTCCCTGATTCCTGACCAACTTCAAAGGGTTTAGTTTTCCTACTTTCTTTTAACTTAAGTAGGTGATCCTCCCACACAATAGTGTGGTGTGTTCTGAGATGACTTGCTTGTCCTCCGGTACCATAGTTTGTACCAAGCTTACCACGCCGAACACCTTGCCGACAAATTGCGCATATAGCAACGTTCTCCTCCTTGGCGCTAACAGAAAAGAAGTCCCAAACTGGGGAGGAGAACTTTCTGGCACTGCTGGATGTGCCACTTTCAACACCAGATGAACTTGAGGGGGTCCTTGAAAATATGTGACCCTGTCCACCTACACTGTGACTTTTACTACCACTTCCTACTGAGGTGGTTGAGCTGGATGTAGGTCCCTGCCGGGCCTTGGAAAATATGGCAGCTGGAGGTAGTGGTGGTGTAACCTGTGTTGGTGAGATCCGTGCTGCATCCCGCTCAGTAGCAGCCTTTCTGGATAGGGTTAGAATGTCGGTCTCCAATCCCTTTGGGGCGGGAGTAATGTGCGTGATGACTGGCTCGTCTTCATCAACATCATCACCCCCCTCTTCTACATCTACCTCCATAACTCTAAGTTTTTCTGGGACCTTCCTTTTCAGAAGCAATGTCTTGTGGCGTACTTCACTCTCAGACCGAGCTGGTGGGACCCAAGTGTCATCACGATCATCAGAAGCGGGGCTTGAAGAAGAAGATGATGGACTAAGCCTCCTTTTCCTTGCTGGTGGTCTGGAAGACAATAGATGTTCTGGAACAGTGGTTTGACTTCGCTCCGCTTTGTCTGCAGGAAGCTCGATTTCCTGAAATGCCCCTACGTCAGGAGCAACAACTACTATGGTGGGCTGTTGTGGCGGCTGCTGCTGTTCTGGTTGCGGCGGCTGCTGCTGCTGGTCTGGTTGCGGCGGCTGCTGCTGCTGGTCTGGTTGCGGCGGCTGCTGCTGCTGTTCTGGTTGCGGCGGCTGCTGCTGCTGTTCTGGTTGCGGCGGCTGCTGCTGCTGTTCTGGTTGCGCCGGCTGCTGCTGCTGTTCTGGTTGCGCCGGCTGCTGCTGCTGTTCTGGTTGCGCCGGCTGCTGCTGCTGTTCTGGTTGCGCCGGCTGCTGCTGCTGTTCTGGTTGCGCCGGCTGCACACTGATCTGCTGAGTTTGCGCCTGCGTTGAACTTGATTGTGTACTACTTTGCGGTAATGACATTTCTTCAACACCGCTGCCCGTTAGTAGACTGGCTACCTCTGCGACAGTAAAGCCCTTGGGCCTAGGTTGGTGGGGTTGCTGGACCGCTGTGCTGCTCCCAGCTTGGTTCCCGGACAACGCTTTGGTGCCAAAAAAAACCTTGGCCGGCACACCACCAGTCGTGGTTAATGGCACTTCCTTTTTCTGTTCCTTCTTCTCACCAGCAACTTTCTTGGTACTGGACCTGGTACCTTTCTTTGGGGCCATCTTATTCCGACGTCAGGCAGGAGGCAGATGCACAACAAGTTCTGGTCACACGTGGGCGTGATGCGCAGCAGGACTTCTGTCTGGCTGGCAGTACAACGGGTAGCCAGGTGATGCCGATGACACCTCCTACTCTGTCTTTTGTGCACCTAAAAGCAAAGAAGACAGGAGAAGAACATCAGTGAAATGTTGCATTTGTTTTTGTGGTTCAGTTACTTAGTACTGTACTAGTGCAAACAAAAGATAGTCTAGCCATTTATGAATTTTTTTTAACTAGAGCTATGTTATACTACTAGTACTGTGTACAGCCACACTACACTCTCAGGAAGGTGATGTCTAAAAATTCAACAGATCACATAGAAAACACTTGATCAATAAAGCTGTGGCTACCTGCTCTGGTAGCAGTGGATGAAAGCAGGCCTGCTGGCAGACAAGGCCAGGCAAGCTTGCAGGCCTAGGCCTCAAAATGGCCACCAGCCACATGTCCAGGCCCAACAACATCAGCAAGGCCACCCCAAAAAACACACTTCCCCAACTCAATCCAATGCCATCCATGCCCAAAATGATGTCTAAAATCAACAGAACACACAGAAAACAGTAGATTACTAAAGCTGTGGCTACCTGCTCTGGTAGCAGTGGATGAAAGCAGGCCTGTTGGCAGACAAGGCCAGGCAAGCTTGCAGGCCTAGGCCTCAAAATGGCCACCAGCCACATGGCGAGCCCCAACAGCATCAGCAAGGCCACCCCAAAAAACACACTTCCCCAACTCAATCCAATGCCATCCATGCCCAAAATGATGTCTAAAATCAACAGAACACACAGAAAACAGTAGATTACTAAAGCTGTGGCTACCTGCTCTGGTAGCAGTGGATGAAAGCAGGCCTGTTGGCAGACAAGGCCAGGCAAGCTTGCAGGCCTAGGCCTCAAAATGGCCACCAGCCACATGGAGAGCCCCAACAGCATCAGCAAGGCCACCCCAAAATACACACTTCCCCAACTCAATCCAATGCCATCCATGCCCAAAATGATGTCTAAAATCAACAGAACACACAGAAAACAGTAGATTACTAAAGCTGTGGCTACCTGCTCTGGTAGTAGTGGATGAAAGCAGGCCTGCTGGCAGACAAGGCCAGGCAAGCTTGCAGGCCTAGGCCTCAAAATGGCCACCAGCCACATGGCGAGCCCCAACAGCATCAGCAAGGCCACCCCAAAATACACACTTCCCCAACTCAATCCAATGGCATCCATGCCCAAAATGATGTCTAAAATCAACAGAACACACAGAAAACAGTAGATTACTAAAGCTGTGGCTACCTGCTCTGGTAGCAGTGGATGAAAGCAGGCCTGCTGGCAGACAAGGGCAGGCAAGCTTGCAGGCCTAGGCCTCAAAATGGCCACCAGCCACATGGAGAGCCCCAACAACATCAGCAAGGCCACCCCAAAATACACACTTCCCCAACTCAATCCAATGGCATCCATGCCCAAAATGATGTCTAAAATCAACAGAACACACAGAAAACAGTAGATTACTAAAGCTGTGGCTACCTGCTCTGGTAGCAGTGGATGAAAGCAGGCCTGCTGGCAGACAAGGCCAGGCAAGCTTGCAGGCCTAGGCCTCAAAATGGCCACCAGCCACATGGCGAGCCCCAACAACATCAGCAAGGCCACCCCAAAATACACACTTCCCCAACTCAATCCAATGCCATCCATGCCCAAAATGATGTCTAAAATCAACAGAACACACAGAAAACAGTAGATTACTAAAGCTGTGGCTACCTGCTCTGGTAGCAGTGGATGAAAGCAGGCCTGCTGGCAGACAAGGCCAGGCAAGCTTGCAGGCCTAGGCCTCAAAATGGCCACCAGCCACATGGAGAGCCCCAACAACATCAGCAAGGCCACCCCAAAATACACACTTCCCCAACTCAATCCAATGCCATCCATGCCCTAAATGTGATTGAAAATGAAATATATTCAAAAAACAAAAGGAACAGTTGCTTCATCATGCACACACACACCCATGAGGCCATGCCCATGGCTAGCTCGGGCCTACTACTACAACCCACAAAATTAAAATAAATTAAAAAAAAAAAAAGGAATGATGATAATTAATTATCAAAAATAAATTGTAGTTACACAACAACTGCAATGCCCACAATCAAACACAACAACCACTTACTTGTAAAATATCCTATTCCAAAAATCCTGAAATCCAATTGCAATGATGCAGCAGACAAAAAGAGAGATCTTTCCAGCTCCAAATCCAAAGGCAGAATGAGCAGGAGATGGACAAAGCACTGGGAGGAGCCTGCTGGACAGGAACAGGAAGTTGGAGAATCTGTGTCACTTCCTCCCTCTCTCCACTTTGTAAAAAAAAAATGAATCCTGGAGTCCTTGCACAAAAAAGGAAAGCCAAATGTGAATGTAAGGAGTTCTTTTCATCCAAAATCAGTATTTGCAGATGGTTTCATGCTGCTAGAGCCGATATTCCTCTCCAAATTGTAAATTTTACATTGTTGAGTTCTCCAGCTTCACATTACTTCCGCCGGCGTGTCGAAAACGATATGATCGCGTTCTCTTCTTTGTCCCTGTCGCGTTGGATATGACGTGTTCGCGGTCTCTTTCTCCTGTTCGCGTTCGATTTCATGTGCCCGCGTCCTCATTCTCTGGCTCGCGATGTAGAATGACATGTTCGAGATCTCAATCTTCTCATACTCGCGCGGTGCATGATCGCGAGAAGAAATACCTGATCGCGCGACAAATGACGTGATCGCGTGAAAAATGACTTGAATGCGGCCGCGAACTCTCGCGAGACAGCGCAAAATGGCTACCAAAATCCAACATCTCGTGGAGAACGCGACCGGGTCAAGAAAACTTGTCGGAGAACGCAGGGATTCAGGTAAGGCGATCGCGCGCGCGCGAGAATGTATTGTTTTACAGCGCGAGCAAGAAAAAAATTATCGCTAAGCTGCGGAATGCGGAAATTTTGACATTTTCGCGCTTTCCGCGGAACGCGAGAATGCCAAAATATCGCAACTTCCGCGAACGGAACGGAATTTTGGCCCAGGCCTAATTTAAAGGGAGGAAGGAAGATGAATGATAAAAAGGAATTCAAGGGAGTAGAAGTGAGAAGGGGTAGTGGTGTGAGTTACAGACGAGAGCAGAGGTCATTTTTGGGGACTATAATGTTAGCTGGATGCCTAGGACTTGACACGCGGGTGGCGTCCTATTACTTGCACAAGCAGCAAATGTGTTAATAGGGTGGATCGTACAGAAACGTTTACCTTGGACTAGGATGTAAATAAATCCTTGTGCTGATCCTTGGTAATACAGAAAGAGATAGAAGTAGTACTGCGGAGGAAGCAAGAGAGGATGTACGTGAGAGATCTAGGGAGTGACAGTGTGGAAAAATGAGAAGAGTGTGGAAGAAGTAATGTATAATAGATTACGTTGGGATAGAAGATTCTGAGAGGCAGTTGTGAATGAAGAGTGTGAGGGAGTTGAGGGTAAAGAAATAAAGATGAAAAGACAAAGGTGAAACAAGAGGAAAATTAGAAGACTGATGAGAGAAATGTAAGCTGTAGAGATGAGAGGGGATAAACCTAAAGAGAATTGATAGAGTTAGGGATTGGATTGAAGGAGTGTGAGAGAGAGGAAGGTGGAGTATCTAATAGAGGGAGTAAAATATAGAGATAGAAGGGGCAATGAGGCTGGGGAACAGAAGAACTGGATAGAGGCTTTGTGGTTTTGCTATTTTTCTTAAATTTGCATACTGGGCACGTGCCTCTTCCACCATCCCCTTTCAAACTTTAAGTAGGATATGTCTCTGTATTGGTATAGCAAGGGCCCATCCTTTGAGATCTAAGGTTCATTGACAAAACCGCATGTGAATGTCAGCAGCTGGATCTACAACAAGAGATAGCACCAAGACTGTAGGATAGCACAACAGGAAATACAGCTGTGGCAGCAGGTCTCCAAGTGACAACAGTAGGACTTTCAAAATACTGTTGTGGAATGTCACTTAAATGAGAATGGTGTCAGAACTCGCACATTCACTCACTCATCCACCAATACATTCCTCTCAGTGAGTTAAGCACTCTCTCCAGAGATCTGTTTGTAATCTATATACCAGCCTGTTTATTCATTTGTTCTTTGCCGCCAGTTGCCGGAGGGACCACAACTCCCAGCATTGCAAGCGCCAGGGAGGCGCCAATGCTGTTCACCACGCTCGGAGGCGCTTAAGTAGCGGTCGGGACTCCCGCAGCACCGGAGCCCGTTTATTCCTTTGTTTTTTGCCACCAGTTGCCACCAGTTGCTGGAGGGACCACAACTCCCACCATTGCATGTGCCAGGGAGGCGCCAACGCTATTCTCCGCGCCCGCAGGCGCTTAAGAAGCAGTCGGAACTCCAGCAACACGGGCCGTGCCCGTGCAAAGCCCGGGCCAAGGTGAGGCCCGTCTGCGCCTGTCAGAGGCGGACCGAGGATTAGCTGGGCCCACCTCCTTGGATGAAACTTCCCCTCTTATTGACATTATTTTGAGGGCTCTGTACCAGCACCCGGGAGTAGATGGGGATCAGGTAGGGAACCTGCTTATCTCTATTGACATTTTAAGCCCTCTGCAGACTGGGAAAAGGCACACTGATCATAGCGATTTGGTGGAATTAAGTGACAGATTTTTTTTTAACTGGTGTCTTTGGCTACATTCATATTCCATATAGCAACTTGACGTGTTGGCCTGGAGGACCGGAGACATTCTTGTTTAGTAGTGTCTGGACGCAGGCTTGGACTTAAGATGGGGAAGCGCAGGGTGACCGTAGCTCCAGGGTAGGCAACGGCAGGTACTTTGAGCCGGTTGTAACTATGGATGCTTTTCTGCAGTGGGCCGCAGCGGTACTGGACAAGGAGATCAAGCTGGTGAACTGGCTGCTCTCTAGGTCCCCTGTTAATGCGCCCCCCCCCCAATTCCAACCCCTAAGATATTTCCTTGTCCTCAGCTAATATCTCCTTAAACAACTCGGGGGGTTCATAATTTGTCACAAGAACTTGATGGGTCAAAAGAGTCAAAAGGCCAAGGGACTGCCCATTTGTAACCTTTGTCTCCGTCTATTTTGATTGCCAACCCCAGGGCCGACAAATGTCAACTAAGCCATGGGTTAGTGGTAGTACCTGCTGAAGTATCTGCCCCTAAGGGTTTGGACAATCCAATAACCGCAGGAATTATTACAAGGGGGAGACTGGGAGGGGCTGAGGTTGTTACCCGGGGTCAGGTACAAAAAGAAAGGTCCCAACTTTAGGGGGTAAGGCAAAGAAGCCAAGACCCAATCAGATATCCCAACAGTCACCAGCTGCTCAGACACTGACTAAGGCAGATTTTAAGGGTTTGTTTTCAGGATTCCATGAAGGCCCTATTAGACTCCAAACTGGGTCCTTTAATTCAATGTTTATCTTTGATTGAAAAGGGATTCCAAGATCTTAAACACAGTTCATCAGAAGGAGGAGACAATGTTAACGCGGACAAGGGACAATGCCCTACCTTGACAGTCACACATCCAACCAGCAGGGATCATTCACCGCCACCAGGGGGGCAGGCACGGGCTTCCCATCTAGTTTCCCATCCAGTGATAGACTCTCGTCCAAATCACGGACTTGTGGCCCGGACGGTATCTCGGGGCTTGGAGGGTAACTTGCCTGGGGGGACAATGCAGGGGGTAGGTGATGACCTCACAAGGAATTTGCCAGTCATTCATTTACCAGCAGAATCGACCCCATATGTTGTGGTTTGGGGGAATGTACCAACCCTCATTCAGGGTGCCAAGGAGGATTTTTTTCAATTAAAAAACAAGGTCCTTCATTGGCTATCCTGTAACACCACTCTGGGTATGAGAGTAGCGAATAACATTAATATGGTGCGCAGGGTCAATTGGATAGGCAGTTCCCCTAAGACCTGTGAGGGTGACTGTGTTATAATTAACTTCAAAACACCTCATACTGTAGAAAGGGTTCTTGATATAAATCTGAATACTGGTCGTCTGGGTCCTATATCATCATTCATGGCCTTACCTCTTGGCTTCTTTTACAAATCTAAGTTGTGGGATCACTGCTATATGGCGAATACACTGAGGGCTCAATCTATTAGGTGTCCTCCGCCAAATTTACCCAGCAGGTATGCCCACCTTAATTTGTCTCTCAACCCACCCCACTGGGGCAGGATGGCTTTAGGCCAACGGGTCTTTGGTCAGCCTCCTCTGGAACTGACAAATCATTTGCACCCCTGACTGCCATGGAGGATTGTGATTGACTTAGCCAATCTGCTCCGGTGGGTACAGTGGAACTACAGGTCCAACAAGAAACAACAGGGCAAATCCTTGGGACCAGGGGTGAATGTGGCAGAAAATTAATATCTTGGAATATTGCAGGGTTAGGCAATAAGTTTTCTGACCTGCTGTGGATCGCATTCATAAAACAATACCGTGTGATATGCCTACAGGAAACATGGCTGCTTGATAACAGTTTATTGTTAGAGGGTTACACAAGGCCTTTTTTTATCCCAGCTTCCCCTTGTCCTGCAGGAAGATCAAACGGTGGTATTGCAATTTACATCTCACTGGCAGTTGAGTGCAAGATATCTGTTCTGTCCACAGCTAGCCCGTTTATTCAATCCTTGGTACTAGGTAAGGGGTCTAACAAAGTGGGGCTTATTAACTTCTATAATTCAACATCATGTATGGAGGGGACATCTAATATCAGTAAGCTAGTCACCTTTGTTAGGCAACATTGTAATACAGATTTTTACAACTTCACTATTGCTGGAGATTTTAATATCTATCCATGCAGCGACCCTGGAGATTCAAATCCGGCTGATGTCGGCTGCCCACGTGTGAGGGGGATTTATTTTAATCATTCTGCACAAGGCGATTCTCTAAATGATTTTATGCAGGAATTTGACTTACTCTCCCTTATGTTTTTACTTGATCCTTGCATTAAGGCCGTCACTCCAACTTTTAAAGGCAAAGGTGGTGGCCCATTTCTTGATTTTATCTTTATTTCATCTCCCTTGCAAGACCAATGTGAAGATTTTTCCATACTAGCTAGTGAGTATAGTGCTCATAACCCCTTGTGTGTTAATCTACATTGACCATTATTATCGCTTAAAAGAGGCAGAGGGCAGAGCGGGTGGTGAGGCCAACGGATGGTGGGAGACGATTAAACTGGGGACAGATCTCATCAGAACTTTTTTATACATCCATTGTGTCTTCATGTGCCCGTGAGATGGCCTTATGCACCTCGCCGCTCACGCACCTGGGGGAGGTCATTTGTGCTTTTAATGTTATTTATGTAAAAATTAGTGAGTTTTTAAGCACACCGGTTCTATGACCAGTTACACAGGCCCCCAGATGGTTTGATACCTCCTGCTTTCGGGCTGCCAGGGATCTGCGGGAAGCCTTAAATAGGAACCCAAGAGACCCGACAGTGGTGAGAGCACCCCGTAAGGATTACAAATCCGCAATGGATAGACGTAAGACTGTTTTAAAGGAGGAAGCCTGAAGGGGCTTAATCAAGGCCAGTACCTTGAAGAATAGCTCAAGGTTTTGGAGCATAATCAATAGTCCCTTTTTAGGTCTCGCCTGAGCCAGCGCATGCGTTGCACTGCAAGACATTTAGTAAGTGGGCTTTTAAAAGTGCTAGCACACGCATTTGCTGGCCTAGCGTTTGCAGTTACGCGTGTGTGCATGCCTGAGGCACCATCTGAAGCGCGATCACTTTCACTTTTGCCGCTGCTGCGCGCACACTACTCGCGTGCTTTTTTAAAAATGTTCCGTGCTTCCTCCGCCCTCTTTATCGTGCCATGTGAAATAACAGAGAAAGATCGGTTTGTGAAGTAATAATATGAACTCGTGCAGTGCTTTAACCATGTCACTGTTGTTATGTGCATACCCATCTTGAAATGCTCAGGAATCCACTGACACCATAGTCGTGAATATAATATTACAGTAAGCCGCCAGCTTTCAGCGCCTGAGGCGCCATCTGGAGCGTGATCACTTTCACCGCTGCTGCGCGCGCCCCACTCGCGTGCTTCGTTCGACTTTTTCCCAGGCATGTCTCGTAAGTCTGCGACTGATGCATTGCATGCCCCCAGTCCGAGAGCTTGTTGACCAGGGCTTCCCAGCAGGGTTGGGTTACTGTGGCAAACGTTTTTTTTTTTTTAACTTTAACATAAGCCCGTAATATTGATACATTTGAAATATTTCAGTTTTGTTCTTAGTTTCGTTCGACTTTGTTCCCAGGCATGTCTCGTAAGTCCGCGACTGATGCATTGCACGCCCCCAGTCTGAGAGCTCGTTCACCAGGGCTTCCCAGCAGGATTGGGCTACTGCGCCCATGGAAAACATTCCCCATGCTGACAGCCGAACATCACTCTCTACTCCTCGGCCCTCTTGAAGAGCCTCCCGTCTTCTCCCGCTGCTCGTGCTACAGATCTCTTGGTAGTCTCTTTCCCAACATGACTGCTAAACTCTGCATGGTACAGCCTGCCTCTCTCCAATCCATGCATCCCTCCCCTTACACAGCCTTCGGTTTCCAAACACGCCTCTACTGGTGCTTGCTTTGGGACCGAGCTTACTGATATTAGACACGCTACATATACCATTACAGCCTGCACACCAAAGGAAACATTTCGGTGCCTCGAAGTCATATACGCTTCATCCCGGACAGTTGTTAATTTAAAGCATTTGCGTTTACCGATATATCTAATAAACTGCAAGGGTGCTCATGAGCATGTCTCAGAGCCGCACTGATTAAAATATATGCCTTTTAAAACTGAAATTTCCTAAAATAGGTAAATTCAAATAACGAGTACAATGCACTTTCTCCTGTTTTACATCCTTCTGGAAATGTAACTTTATATTTTGCTTTTTAAATGTTTCCCGTTAGTTCTGCAGCAAAGTATCAGGAGGGAGCATTGTTTGGAGTAGACAGATTGGGCGTTTCCCCTCCCTGCCAGCTTTTTGTGTTTTTGCCCTCACCACTACCCATTTTTCTGTTGCTTTTAATTTCCCCTTCCCCCAGCTCCGCGACCTTGGTGCACCTGCGTGTTGCTTCCTTCTCTTCCTCTGTCACCCTCCTCTGCTTTTCTGTTGCTTTTTGTCCTCCCACCAGTTCTCTGTTGCTCTGCCACCCCTCCTCTCCATTGCTTTTCGTTCACCACTCCCTAGCTCTTCACTGTTGCTTCTCAGTCTCTTCCCTTTCCACTGATTATTTTTCTTAATACATTATTCTATTTTTTTAATATAATTTAGATGTATCTCTCGCTCTAAATCTCTCTCTAAATCTCTCTCTAAACCTCTCTCTCTCTCAATCTCTCTCGCTCTCTCTCTAAATCTCTCTCTCTCTCTAAATCTCTCTCTCTCTCTAAATCTCTGTCTCTCTCACTCTGGTCGGTTGACATGCTAGCTGTCTATTTGGGAGTAGGACGTAGCTGATACTCAACAGTTACAATGTAAACAAGCATTGGCACAGCCAATAGGTCTCGCTTTTGGGACCTTATAAGTGTTTAGCCATGCAACAGTTGATGTTGTTGCGCCAAGGATATTGTGCTGCATAACTAAATACTTAGAAGGTCTCAAAAGCGAGACCTATTGGCTATGCCAATGCTTGTTATCTAATGAGGGTGGAAGTACACTAGAGGCCCATATTAGCAAGGAGGAGTGGGTATCACATTTTGAATCAATGTTTGAGAGCCCTCTGTAGTCAAATTGCCCATCGGGCCATGAGGGGGATATCCCCGACCTGTCTTTTGATATAGAGGAAATAAAGATGGGCATTATTGGGCTGTCAAGCAATAAAGCACCGGGTCCGGATGGGATCCCATCGGATCTCTTTAAATCAGATCCACCCTTCTGGGCACCGGTCCTCACCGCAGTAATTAATGCAGCAGTAAATACTGGCTGCCCCAAGTCTTGGTCATCCTCAACCATAGTGCCGGTTTTAAAAAGGGTGACCAAAATGGTACCTATTGCTATAGACCAATCTCTTTGTTGGATTCGTGGTCAAGGTGGTGGGACGGGTACTATTGGATAGACTGACAGGTTGGGCGGAGGAGCATTCCATTTTATCGCATATCCAGTACGGATTTCATCCTGGAAGGTCCACAGTGGTTCATTGCTTTAACTTATGCATGATTCTCAACAAATATACGGTTGCTCGCCGTGGTATTGTCTACCTAGCATTCATGGATTTGTCCTCTGCGTTTGATCGCTTGAATATAAATAAACTCTGGCAATCCATGTTGGCGTGTGGGGTAGACAGTAATATTGTTGCCTTTCTAGACGGTCTTCATCGAGCAACTAAGGCCCATGTTAGATATTCACAGGACCTAAGAGTCTCTCGCAATTTTGATATTAGGAGAGGAGTTCGTCAAGGATGCATCTTGGCCCCCTTTCTATTTAATTTATACATCAACGATCTGGGAAGGGTGTTATTGACTACAGGGTTTGATAGTCCGCAGGTAGGTTGACTCGGTCTGCCAGTCCTACTTTATACGACGACGCGGTCCTAATATCAAGGACCGCGAGGGGGCTACAAAAGTTGCTTGATTCCTTTTCCTACCTCATGGGGGATTGTAACCTCTTGATCAACGATTCCAAATCATATGTTATGCAAGTGGGCCCTGGCTCAAAAAAGAGATTCCAATTTAGGGTAGGATCCGCCAAGATTCCCCGAACCGATGCTTTCTCATATTTGGGGGTTGTATTGGGTGAACAGGTGAAATAGGGCCCCCTTAAACAAAGAAAGAAGGGAGATCAGGTGTGAGTGAATGCGGCTATCTTTAATTTTGCCTCCAAACTGGGTAGGTGACCGATTGCGGTCCTTTTGAAAATGTATCAGGCTAAGTGTGTCGCAATGGTCTCCTATGGCAGTGAAATATGGGGGCATGTCACAACAGATATTTTACAAGTGGCCGAGAATGTATTTTTGAAGCGCTTATTAGGAGTGCCGTGTGGCACTTCTAATTTGGTGGTACACGAGGAATTGGGGGTGCCCTATTTGAGCGATATGTTGGCATTCCGTCCTATCATACTTTGGTCAAAAATCTGGTTGAGTGAAGGTCCATCATTGAATCGTTTATTACTGAAAGAGTGTATGACCTTGGATCATGCTCTCCCCATATCTTGGCTTAGATATGTTAAGAACAGCCATGAGCGATTAGGTAGAGATGAACTGTATACTAATCCCGAAACAATAACTAAAAAGGATTTGGAGTCGATAAAAGTATCCTTCATTAGACTCATGAAATCAGAGAGGGAAGAGTTGGAACTGAGGAAACCTAGTGTGTGGAAATGTATAATGTTAAAAACAACTCCATTGAAAGAGCCATATCTACTGGGGCCTTTTAGCATATACGAACGCTTTTTAATGACTAGGTTCCATTTGGGACTCTTTCATCTTTTGTTGGCCATGTCTCGGGGGAGTTGCAGGAGCCAGCTGTTAGCACCCTGTGGCTGCGACCATGAGTCTCCACAGGAACTGCTAAATTTTTTGATATTTTGTAAATGTTATCAGCTTCCCCGGAATACTTTTATCATCCCCATTTTAAAGAGGTTGAAATTAAGGCAGGTACGCCCTGCGCTTATTCATTTACAAATCTCACAGGAAGATTGTATTACTTTTGTTCTCAGCTTTTTTAAATCTGCTATGAAGGCTAGGTCTTGTCTCGACTGAATGGTCTAAGGGATTATGTATTTAATTCTGTATTTATAATTCTCTGTTTCTTTTAGGATTATCACATGATGAACTGTCAAATTTTTACAGACTTTCATGTATTGGTAGCTTTTATGGTTTTAAATGCTAAAACCGAATAAAGTTTGGTTTTGATTTGATTTGATATATCCAACTCATGTTTTAATTGTACATTTTCTGTGAATGATGAAGGCTTGTACTGGTCTTCCCTGGTGAATTAGTTCTGCAGGGAATAGAAGACTGCAGTAGCTGCCTTTTTTGAGAGAGAGAGAGGCTTGCTTTCTTGTTAACATGCTTTACCTGCTCAGAGAGGAAACAACGTTTGCATTACGACTCATTTGTATGTGTCTTGTGATAGAAAAAGCTTGCCCTCCTGCTAATGCCTTAGCTGCATCTGTTTTCTGAAGGAAGGAAGGAAGCCTGCACTGTTTCTCCCAAGGTATAGCTGTTTGTCAGATACCACAATTACTGAACAGAAAGTGAGTAACCTCCGATAACCAGCCAGGCAGAAAAAATGCATGATGCTTGCCCTTCTACACACCCTGTTGCTCAACCAAGCGAGTTGTACACAGCACTTATTCTGGAGGAACTTCAAGGGGAATGGGACAAAAATGAAAATAGCCAACTGCTGACTGTATGACAGCTTCCTTGTCACACCCTTCATGCTCGTCTGTCATCTGCCTCTGAGTGTGCGAATGCCTGAACAACAACAAGAACAAATATATATATATATATATATATATATATATATATATATATATATATATATATATATATATATATATATATTTCAACCCTTTACAGTTTTTGATTTGCAGTTTCAATCATTTACATTGTCTCTCTCAATCTAGAGTCAAGGGGGCTTATTTACAAGCCCCTTGCACCACCCGTATATTACTTTTCCCATGTTAAAAATGACTCAAAAGTTGCGCAAGGTGCTTGTAAATATGCCCCAAGGTACCTGTTAATTTGTATGATAATCCTTTAAAACATTAGTTCTTTCTCTTCTAGTTGTTTCTTCACTAGAATTAAACTAGCCTCTGGGTTTGGCACATGCTGCATGGTTTCCTTAATATCTCTCACTGGTTAGTGCAGATTGTGTGATTCACCAAATAATTATTGACTACCTTGTAAATAATCAAGTAACTTGCATTTTTGTCCATCAAGTTCTTTTGCTGATGCCCAATCATTATTCCTTTGTCTCAAATTCCTGACATGCATGCAGTCATGAAAAAGGTCAATATTAAATGCACTTATCTTTTTCTTCTCTCTCTTATCTCTTGCAGATCATCAAGAACTCTCTCCAGGAAGCACAAGGTACACAGAGGAAGATGATTTCCTGGATGCGCAGGCAAGCTGGGTCTGTGAGAGAAATACGGATGATGTCTTCACTGGAACTCCGATTGCTTAGCAAAGGGTGTGATCTAAACGGAGTGGTAATTATACCATCCTAAAATTAAAGATGGCTGCCAGAATCACATACTGTTTTCAGAACCTTCTGGCCCTTTCCAGAACATTCTGGAGTATTCCAGATAGAGTACAATATGCTTTCAAAGTCTATTTATAAGCTATTAGTGGACAACCTTGTTTCCTTTGACCAACAGTCTTAAATTATGTTTGTTCTTTACAGTTGTATTACAATTTAACACTTGTGCCTCCTGTTTCGGTAGGAAGCCTGGCTGGGTAGGATTCTGTCTGTGGAAGTTGTGAAGTAATTGTGGTACATAGAGATGACTAGCTGGTTCGCAAGACCTGTCCTCTGAACCAAACCCTTTCCACTCAATTATGCAGTAGACTTGACCTCGTATTTTCTTAGACTCAAGTATACATCTGATTTCATATTCTACTTCAATGGGAGATGGGGTAGATTCTAGATGCACTTCTGGATGGCAGGGTTTGAGTAATAAAACATGGAATACGGGATGTACCCGGAGTATTGAGGAAAGTTCCAATTGGACAGCCACTGGATTAATTATCTTCGTGGTAGGGTATGGCCCCATGAATTTTGGTTTTATTCTTTTGTTGCATTTTAACTTCATATATTTGGTGGATAACCAAATTCTGTTACCAATTTGATACTGAAGTTCTGTGGACTGCTTTTATCAGCATAAAATTTACTCCTGCGTTGTGCTAACTCAAGTTGTTCTTTAGCAGATTTTAGAATGGACTGTAGGTTTATGTGATACTCCTGCACTGAGAGGTGATTGGAGGTTGCTGGCCATTCAAATGGAAGAATGTTGGGATGATAACAACTATTTGTGCAATAGTAAGGAGAATAGCCCAAGGCAGCATGTTCTGAATTATTATAGCAATCTCAGCCATCCACAAATGCCTGCTCCAATCTTCAGTATGAGTGCTTGCCAAGCCCCTACAATACTGTTCTAACGTTTGATCTAAGTGTTTTGTTTTACCATCAGTTTCTGGATGAAAGCTAGTGGATAAGCAAGCATCTCTAAACATAACTTTTTCAAAAAATGTGAAGTAAATTGAGTGCCTCTATCAGTTATGACCACACTAGGAATGGCATGCAATCGGATAATATTTTGGGAGAAATTGTGTGCTAATTCAATCGCAGTAAGTAATTTACTCGATTCAATTCGATTCAATATCTTTATTCGATTCATACAGAGAATCATAAAAGCACAAAATAGACATAAAATACATGATTTAAAATGAGCCATTTGTAATACAAAATCTGTTTAAGAGACCATCATACAGCATAAGTACAAAAAACCAATGGGAGATTACAAGTCCAGGCTAGGTTATCCATAACGCTTCCTAATCCGGAGCGATGCTCGTATGAAGTTCAACATAGCACAACAAACTTCAACAGAAGATAGTGACAGTAAGTAATCATAGCCTTCATTATAAGTACATGGTTGTCGCCCCTTCAGGATAGGCTTAATGAATCTAATCCTGGGTTCTTGGTATAAGGTACAAAAAAGGACAACATGTATAGTACTTTGTCTAACACTATTGTTGTAGGGACTCAAAACTTTGAAATGCCCCATCTTGTTTAGGTGATCCACCACTACCGTATTTTTTTTACTGTGAGGCATTTCTATTATAAAATCAATCAATCAGGGGTTTATGTAGCGCGGCTACTCATCCCGTGAGGATGTTGAATCTAAATCCGATGGCGATAGTAAGCCACGGGCTAAGTGGAATGGGAATGGGGCGTAGCAACACTGCTGTTTTTTTATGCTCTGCCTTACCTTGAGTGCAAACTGCACAAGTGGTAATATGTTTCTTCGTATTGGAATTTAGTGTGGGCCTCCAAAAATATTGTTGAGAAGTAGCTATAGATTTCTGGATTCCTACATGACCCCCATATCTATTGCTGTTGCTCATTTTATGAAAAAACAAAGGATAAATTAAATGCATGAACATAACATGCCCTATGAACTAACGACTGTTTCACAAAATTTGATGTGAAATACCAAGACCTATAGTCATGAAGGAGGTGTCTGTTGCTGTAATGGCAATAGTCTAGTGCCAAAATGTGTTGACAGAAAAGAGAAGCAAGGTCTATTGCTTGAATCTCCTGTTTTGAATCTTGTGTTAGAGAAATAACATTAAAAATACTATTACCTCCCACACATTTTTGATATAGGTCTGACAGTTTAAGGAATGGAGAACATAATTGTTAACATAAGGGACATAACCTCATCCTAACTATAGAACCCATACCTGAGAGACTGTGAACAACCAGTGAACAGTAGTACGCTTGGATACTTTCAAATGCTAGATTTAGAACCCACAGATGAAGCATAACCCCCCAGGTAGTTGATGGTTCACCATCCAATATGAGTGAGCATTTGGTAATTGTATAAGAGAATTGGTTGATCCTTCAAGGGATGTTGTGCTGCTTGTATGTTTAAGTCTACAAGAAGATGTGTGTGCAACAGTCCTTTAACACCTCTCTTTCTCCCTCTCTGGAGGGCTAGCTGCCTGTGCTGTACCTGTTCTGTATGGGGGAGACAGCCGCCTGATCTTCCTCCTGCTACAGCCACCTGTTCTTCATTAATCCTTCGTGTTAGGGAAGGTTATGCTTTGTTGTGTTGAAAAGTTCCATCACAAAAATGACGAAACAATTTTATTTGGCCATGCTTTCTTGAATATATGATGCAAATGAAAGCGCAAACCCCCAGAAATGGGTGAACAGAGTTTCAATGTTAATCATATTCATGAAATAGTTTTATGGGCTAGACGGTTTTGGTATACCCAACAGGACTGTGCATGCTGGGGGTTTGAACCCATAATGACACTGTTATAAACATAACGCAAAGCTGACAATACAATATGCTGGTGCTTGAAAGCCAGGGATATCTCATTGTATCATATGGCAGAGTGTCACTTGGCAGAGGTGTGAAATGCAAAACAAAATGTATGTAATGACTTTCTGTCTTTTTTCTTGTAGACAATCAAGGGTTACACAAGTAGGCGAAAGGGCTGACAAAGACTTTTAAATGTAGATGTAGGCATCTTACTGCTAACTGGCTAACATTATCAGGCCTTTGGAAAATAAATCCACATGCTAAAAAGACAGGGCCTCATTTATGAAAAGTGACGCATCGCTGTGTGAAAACAGCGATGCGTCACTTTTCAGTGCGCCCTCCTTGCGATATGCTGGATGCGTCATATTTACTGTATGACGCATCATGTCACAAGGAGTTACAGATACGTCAGTATTTCTGATGTATCTGTACGCGCAAAAATGGCGCATTGCTGGAGCGTGTCACAAAAGTGACGCAACTTCAGCAATGGCTCATTTAACATGGGCAAGTCCCATTTCAATGTGTCTGCGTCAGTCTTACGCCTGCTGTGAGGAAGGCGTAAGATATTGACGCATTTGCTTCCTAGAAGTGGCGCAGTGAAATATCATAGATTCCACTGCATCACGTCTACGAGGCTTACTTGCATCAGAACGCCCACCCTGCATACATTATACCTGGCGCAGGTATAGTGCATCGCAGGGGTTTACAAAGTGACGCATCTACCTAGATGCGTCACTTTGTAAATATGATGCAACATGGTGCATTTTTTACGCCGCTGGTGCGTCACAAACAGTGACGCACTGGCGGCGCAAAAGTGACGCAAGGGCTCATAAATAAGCCCCACATTATTTACCAGAACAATGAAAGCAGCAGCTGAACTTGTCCGGAGAGACACCGAGAAAGAAAAAACAATGTGCTGGAATTCCTCCTCCAGAGCCCATCCTCCGCCTACAGGGTGGTCTGATTTAGGTGGAGCGCCTAAACTTGAACTGGCGCAGTACATGCTGGCCCTTGAGGACTACCAGTGATTGGAAGGCTGATATCCAGTGGTACCTCAAAATGTTCTGTATTTTCTTTAAAAATATCTGATCCTTTATGCTGCCACAAATACACTCTCAATAATACCATCTGCAAGGAAGACTAAAGCAGTACAAATATGTATGCTATGAATCATACACTTCTATTCAGTGTGTTTAGGGTTTTCAGCACATTCATTAGAAAGATTTTGTTGCAACCTTTAACATTTTCAAGCAATATAATTGTACCAAAAGGTCACAAAAGCTCCCTGCAGAAGATAACTTTAAGATACTTGAAACAGTCATATAACCTGAAAATAAAACACATGAATAGTCCCATAGTCCACATTTCCACGGATTCCTTTCAAAGGAGAATAATTCCTGCTTGCATCTGCCGCCTCATATCACTGCGTGGGAAAGAAGCAGTGCTTGACACGCCCATACAAAAGGCAGATGCCAACACAAACAGCATCATACAGCAGTGATGGCTACTGCTGGGTCTCCTTCATGCCAACCTGCATGTCTCCAAGCTAAATCCCCCATTGCCCCCTCACTAAATTCACCCTGGCACCAGTGTTTATTCTTCAAACATAATCGCAAAGGATAACGTTGTAAATCACACATTGTACTTTACTAATGTTTGCCTTTTGCAAAGCTTCCACACCATCATTAACCCTAAAACATATGGGGGATATGTACAAGAAAAAATCAGAGCGCGGTTTAACGCCAAATTTGGCAACGCCGCGCTCCAACATTTTCAAAATGCAGGGAGGCACCTTATTTACAAAAATATGGCGCACCCCTGCATTTCCCCTAGTTCTAGCGCTAAAAAAGCTGCCTAGCACCGGCGCAGGCACCCTTGCGCCATGTTGCAAGGGTGCCTGCGTTGCAGGGGTGATTGTTTATGGGTAGGAAGGGACCCCTACCTGCACATAAACAATCTTTAAAGGTGATTTGCTATTTCTATGTGTGCTGCATTCTGCAGCACACATATTTCTGCAACACACATGGAAAGAACAAAATATGAGGAAAAATTCATAATTTCTCCTCATGTCGCTATCCTAAAACCAGGTTTTACCTGGCCTTAGCTTTTGGCGCTGCACCATCCTTGTAAATATGGATCAGCGTCAAACAGCAATGGGTATTGCGGTGGAACACTCACTGCAACACCCATTGCCCACCCCTTTGCCACAGGGGACTGCTGCAGAAAGGGGCATATTTACAAGGTGGTGTTAAGCCACGTTAAATCGCTTAAAGCCACCGGGTAAATATGGGGTATGGAGTAACGCCACCAGAGTGTCCGAAAAAGTGACGCTCTGGTGGCATTAGGGGCTTGTAAATGTGTCCCCCCTGACTTCTTTGTACAGGATCAGAGCTATGTTTGTGGGAACATCTGAAAGCATTGCTCCATTGGAAATAAATGGGTTCTAGGGGTTTCTTGGTAAAGCGCACTGTCAGGGGCATAGCTCCTGACCCTCTTTCACCACTTGCCAGGGCCAGAGGCAAGAAGAAGCTTCCCCTTCTGCCTGATGGCTGATTTAACCGACAGCAGCTGCAGCAGCACCACCAGGAGAATAAGTAGCAGTCAGGGAAGGCCGGTCCAACAGGGCAATCTGGCAGGGCCAGAATGGCTGGTCTGACAGGTCGGTGTGTGGGCCGGTGGTGTGGATGTTTGTGGTCTGGTGGACCGGTTTTAACTCTTGATTTTCTTGATTTTTCTACAAACATTGCCTGCAGAAGCATAAATGCATGCTGTCTTCAATATCTTGCAAAACATCTATGCATCTGTTCAACACACTCCCAATTTGCAAATGTGGGATTTTTTTTTGTAGCTATCTGATTCGCTATTGGGACCACTCTTATTTTGGTGTCCGGCCCTATTTTCTGTCCCACGCCGACCCTGTGAATGGTGGGAAAGTGAACGATTTGTACATCGAGGAGGGGGTTGTGAATTTTCCATTAAAACGTCCCTTGGAACATTCCTCCCACTTGAGGGAGGAATGTTCTAAAAGCATTATGGATGCTATTGCAGGGGTGATTATGCTGAAAATTGCTCTTCTCTTTCGTTAGGCGTAGTCATCTCTGAGTGAGACCCACTGCACACTAGTCACGATTCAAGCCCGAACCCAGCATCACCACCAGCTTTCCTTTACACAGTGTTAGTTTCAGACACATCCATAGCTGTAGGTCATGACCTAATCGAAAAGGCACATTGGCAAACCTGGGATTCCACCTGCAATAACTTTACACCCCACTCCAGCACAAATAGCCTCAAACTATAGTGCCACTTTTAGACTCTGGCAATGCCAACCACACCCGTATGCTTTCTGTACCACCCATAAATGGATGGCACAGCAGACAGTCAACTCCCTTCTTCAACAGCCAGGAGCACTAGGGCCCTGGAATTGTGTCAGGGGTATAGAGAGAACTCCTCAACACTACAACCAGCAGACGTCGTGGACCAGAATTGACTTACAGCAATCAACAACTGCCCCAGGCTGTCCAGTATAGCCCGGCGTCAATGCTGCCACAAGAGTCTGCAAACACAATGCCAGCCAAGACTAGACTCTAGCTGCCAAGCTGACATCACTGATGCAAATGGTGGCCAGACTAACCCTAAGATAGCCGTAGAAGCCAGTTTTGCAAATAGTGACCACAAAACTATTGCTCTCACAAAGGACTTGAAAGTGAGGCAGATGACATCTGACAAGATGCCCAACTTTCTTGCCTAGGAGATGCAGCTTTAAATGACGCTCCTCTGCCATTCAGAATAGCAGAGAGCCCTCAGAAAGACGATTGAGAGAACATATGAAGGGGGTTGTGTAGCCAAGTGCAACCCAGTACCACGATGTAAGACCTTATGCTTAAAGCAGAGCCCCTGACAAGAAGTGTTTGGTATAGAGAGCAACATGTCCTGGATTATGGCCAGGGGAACAGAACCTCAAGCTCCCAGTGTCAGGCCAGAAGGATGAGAAGTCATGGCTTCTGCACTGATGTTGGTTGGCTCTCATACCCAAGATGTTTGCCTAGCTTCATGTAGCGCACGGTTGCATTGCAAATGGTGGCAATGGAGGGAAGGGTCCTGTGAAAAGAAAACGAATCCCACACCAAGCATCTGCTATTTCTGACGATGTCAAACCCAGAACTCATGGTACTGGACTCAGTGAGTATGAAGTACATTGCTGAGGGGGAGAAGAACAACATTTTGGATTGTTGCTATTGTTTATGCTTTTGTGTTTTGTTACTGTGGCAAATGTAGAGATACTCCACCTAGGAGCTCCATGTGTTGCTTTCTGTAATGTATCTTTAACCTGCGGGTAACACTGTCAAAAGAAATTGCAGCTTTATCTTCATCACCTTGCAGCTGGTAAATGACCTTTATGGAAACAGTTTGCCATGTCTCCATTAGTGCTCATGCTTATGTGCCCTCTCTGTGCAACTATCATCCGAATGGAGCTTGGCAAAGGTAAGACACTTGGGGGCATATTATCAACAGGCAGCGATAATTATCGCTCAGCGCGCTTAGCGCGATTTTCAATATCACCGGCTATCGCTGGATTACATCGGCGAGTTAGCGCGTTATCATCAACGCTTAACTCCAAAGCGATAAAAAATCCAGCGAGAGCGGCGAAATGCCTGAATATCGCTGGAAATCCAGCGATAAAAAAGCAATGTTAGGGAAATCGTTCATAATAAGCCATGGTGGACTTATCCTGACAATCCACCTCCCATTGACAAGTTGGCTAAGTCAGGTTTCAATTAAGTGTTTAAAAACCAGCACTATTCGCGGTTGGCGCTACTTTTATTCTCGTTATGCGGGTCCTGGCAGGATTGATAATAGAGGGAAGCTGTGTTAGCGACAGTTTTCATGTTATTTTAGTGAGGAACGCCTACTTTGCATATCATTAGCGATAAATATCACTGACATGCAAAGCGGCAGGATAAACGGCAGCTATCGCAAGGATACTAGCGCGAATGCATGTTAGCGAGTCCTTGACGATAGTGCGATAGGAAAATCCCCGCTTTCCCGGCGATACGTGCCGGAAAAGCGGCAAAACTTTCCTTGATAATATGCCCCTTCGACTTTATTTTGTCAGAGAATATGATGAAGAAGACTTTGATGATAAAGAAACTTCTTTCTCTGATGCTACCCTAAGTGTATCTTGTTCTGATCCACAGGGACCATTCTGCATCACCCATGCTCGTGACATTTGCAACAGTATGAGGAAGAAGGTTTTTTTTCAGATAGAACAATGATATTGATAGTAGTATACTGGATCCAAGCACTGCTTAATGTGAGCCGGTGCTGTTATTTGTCAACAGACACTTATAAAAGTCTGCCACATGGTGACGCTGTTTATCTAATTTAGAGTTGAGCACACCAACACTTGTTTATTAATTCAATTTACATTAAAAATGACTAATATCTGCCACCCAAGCCATTCTTTTAGCATTGGATCCCGGAATAGTCTGAATTGTCACACTTGTGGTAGTGTGATGGTTAGAGGTTGAATTGGTACTGTCAGCGGCAATGGGTGATACAAAGTGCAACGGCTTTCTGGTGCGGGCTCTGGCTCTTATTTTGTCACAAAATTAATCACTGGATCCTACTGAGCACCCGCCTTCTTGCTGCACAAAACACTGGACGTGCCATGCATGCCACTTTATTCACAGAATGTAGATACCTTGATCCCAGACTTTGTCACTTTGACAGTGGTGTTTTTAGAGATAGTGGTGTCATTAGACAATTTTTTGAGAGTACAGCTTCTTATAGGCATGTTCTTAAGTTGAGTTAGGGACTATACTAAGGGTAGGAGGTGACAGGACAGTTTGCAGACAACAGTGAAGCGGTGGAAGTGACTCTGGAATAGTGCTCAGGAGGGGAATCTTAGACAGAAGATTTTGGAGGGGGACATTAACTATTTCTGGGAGGTTTTAGTCCTAGGGAAGGGGTTTGCTAGCTATATGTATGCTGTGAGTAATGTTATTTTATATATAAAAAACAATGTACTGTAAGTGGTCTAAATGCTGACATCTCACGTATCTGGCATAGTTGCCACTGAGGCTATACCTTTGAATATTGTGAAGATTGCGACATTGTGACTTTCCTTGACTGTTTGTTCCTTTGTTGGTTTTACAGCAATGGTTAAAAAAAAGTAAAATAAGACTAAATAAATTTATTATGAGTGAAGCATTTGAGCGCCATCTTATTCAAATTGCAGAAGAGATAAGTAGACAGTCAGACTTAGGGATAACGGTGGTGCAATACATTTTATTTCTGTAACGTCCTGCGTTGCATGGACTAGTATGCATGAACCCTTGATGATGATTACGGATGAATTCATAAATGTTTTATCTGTACTAAAAACTCCTTTTGTTGTGTACTTAGTGAGTGTGGCAATTGCTCATACCCACCCTTCCCAAAATACGACAGCAAAGATAGCCACTATGGGCATTAACGAAAGGTAACAACTGAAGTGCTTTGACCACGGGAACATTGAGGGGACATATCTATGTTCTGCACAAGGCTTCAGCATTCCAGGATCTCAGCTAGAAATTTGGAAAGAAAATCTGGAAAACTGGGCAAAACATTTCTAGGCCCCACAAGGGGCCTCATTTATAAGACTCCTTGCGCCTCCGTAATGTCACTTTTTGTGACGTTCCGTGGCGCAGAAGCCTGCGTGATATTTATCAGGCAGCACAAAGCCACGGTTTTTGGCTTAATGCAGCCTGATAAATATCAGTCCCTTTAACGCAGTGTTCTTGAATACTAGGGGTCCCTGGGGGCCAACTAGCCCACCAGGAACCTCCAGTATGCGCCAGGGAGCTGCGTTGCAGAGAGGTGTTCTGAGGCCACGCCCCTTTGTACACCTCTCTGCAACGCAGCTCTGTGGCGCTTACTGGAGGTACCTAGTGGGCTAGTTTGACCCTAGGGACCCTCAGAACTCAAGACTCAAGGGGACTTAATCTCCCAACTTAAAACGGCCACAGGGCGCGTTTACACAGTGGTGAAGGGAGGGGACAGGGCCTGAGGTGACGTGTGCAAACACGCCCTGTGGTGTGTTTTAAGTTGGGGAAACAATTCCCCTTCAATCCTGAGGGCCCCTGGGGGCCAACTAGCTCACCAGGTGCTTTCAGTAAGCACCACTGCGCTACGTTGCAGAGAGGTGGTCCAGGCCGTGCCCCTTTTTACACCTCTATGCAACGGCGCATACTGGAGGTACCTAGTGGGCTAGTTGGACCCTAGGGACTCTCAGGATTCAAGGGGACTTAATCTCCCAACTTAAAACGGCCACAGGGCGTGTTTACACAATGGGGAAGGGAGGGGATGGGGCCTGAGGTGATGTGTGCAAACACGCCCTGGGGCGCGTTTTAAATTGGGGAAATAATTCCCCTTCAATCCTGAGGGCCTCTGGGGGCTAACTACCAAACCAGGTGCTTCCAGTAAGCGCCACTGCGCAGCGTTGCAGGGAGGTGGTCCAGGCAGTGCCCCTTTTTACACCTCTCTGCAATGCAGCTCTGTGGCGCTTACTGGAGGTACCTAATGGGCTAGTTGGACCCTAGGGACCCTCAAGATTCATGGGGACTTAATCTCCCAACTTAAAACGGCCACAGGGCGCGTTTACACAGTGGGGAAGGGAGGGGATGGGGCCTGAGGTGACGTGTGCAAACATGCCCTGTGGCGCGTTTTAAGTTAGGAAAATAATTCCCCTTCAATCCTGAGGGCCCCTTGGGGGCCAACTAGCCCACCAGGTGCTTCCAGTAAGCGCCACTGTGCTGCGTTGCAGAGAGGTGGTCCAGGCCATGCCCCTTTTTACACCTCTCTGCAACGCAGCTCTTTGGCGCTTACTGGAGGTAACTAGTGGGTTAGTTGGACCCTAGGGACCCTCAGGTTTCAAGGGGACTTAATCTCCAAAATTAAAACTGCCACAGGGTGTGTTTACACAGTGGGGAAGGGAGGGGATGGGGCCTGAGGTGACGTGTGCAAACACGCCCTGTGGCGCGTTTTAAGTTGGGGAAATAATTCCCCTTCAATCCTGAGGGCCCCTGGGAGCCAACTAGCCCACCATGTACCTCCAGTAAGCGCCACTGTGCTGCGTTGCAGAGAGGTGGTCCGAGGCCATGCCCCATTTTACACCTCTCTGCAATACAACTATGTGGCACTTACTGGACATACCTGGTGGGTTAGTTGGCCCCAAGGGTCCCTCAGGATTCAAGGGGACTTTATCCCCCAACTTAAAACGCCCACACGTGATTGCGCACATATCACCTCAGGCCCCCCTCCCTTCACCAGTGTGCAAACGCACCCTGTGGCGCATTTTAAGAGGTAGTTTTAATCCCCCTGCCCTATTATGTACTAGGGGCTTACAGAGGAGGTCATGCTAATCACAGGGATACCACAACGCATAGTTAAATACATGTACCCTATTTTAAAACAATAATTTAAAAAAAGTTGAATTATTTTTTAAAAATATAATATTTCATACAAGCTTTACGTCTCACAATATAATATGACAATTTGTAATATAAATAAATGTGTGTATAATAATTATTTAATAAATCAATAACCATTTTGCAATATTCCATAAAAAAACTTAAACATTTCCAGAATAATTGTAACATTCAAATAAAGCCATAAAAAGTAAAAATAATTGCTTTTTAAAATGCTAATTTTATTTATATTACCATTAAAGGAAATGCATGTTTGGGGGGATTTACAATTCTAGCACCTGTCTATTATCAAAAGGCAAAGTGCATTAATTGGAGGCGGTGTGAGCAGAAGGGTGAGATTAACAATTTTATTTTTACTTAATTTTTTATTTTTATGAAAAAACAGCAAACAGTATGCCACCAGATCAATGTCTTTACTCCATCGTACAGTGCCTCCCGCAAAACCACGTCTAGTAGGGTCCTCCACAGTCCTGGCACCTCTCTCTGATGAACAATTGTCTCCCCGAATATGACTCATTACAACGCATAGTAAAACAACGCGTGCCATTACAACGTGGGTATTACTACGCGTTGTCATTACAACGACATGCCATCACATTGCATAATTTTACCACACATATTCCTTTACCACGCATGCCATTACAATGCAAAGGCATGCGTCATAAAGGTATACTCATGGTAAAAGAATGAATGGTAAGTGACACTACCCTGCCCTACCCTAAACCCTAATTTAGTATCCCTGCACCACACTCCCCCGACCCCCAGTCCTAACACTACCCTGCACGACCCCCGACACTACCCTAAACCCTAAAACACTACCCTACACTACACATACACCACAACACTACCCTAAACCCTAATACACTGCCCCAGCACGACCTTCCCCCGACCCCCAGTCCGGTCCCTACACTCAAACACTACCCTGCACAACCCGCCGACACTACCCTAAACCCTAAAATACTACCCTACACAACACAAACACCGCAACACTACCCTAAACCCTAATACACTAGCCCCAGCACGACCCTTCCGACCCCCAGTACGGTCCCTACACTCAAACACTATCCTGCACGATCCCCTGACACTACCCTAAACCCTAAAACACCACCCTACACTATACAAACACCATAACACTACCCTAAGCCCTAAAACACTACCCCCAGCACAACCCTCCCCCTTCGCCTTCCCCCAGTCTGGTCCCTACACTCAAACGCTACCCGACACTACCCTAAACCGTAAAACACTACCCTTCACTACATAAACACCACAACACTACCCTAAACCCTAAAACACTACCCCCAGCACAACCCTCCCCCTTCCCCCAGTCCGGTCCCTACTCTCAACACTGCCCTAAATCCTAAAACACTACCCTACACTACACAAACACCACAACACTACCCCGACACTACCCTAAACCCTAAAAAAGTAACCCCCACCCCTGGCCCAATCCCCCTTACCTCTCTCTCGTCGTGGTTCCTCTATCCTGGTTCCTGCTTCACGTCATCTGCACGGTACATGTCGTTGTGAGGAAACTATACAGCCTCAGTTTCCTCACAACAATGTGGATCACTATTACATCACATGCGTTGTGAAAGCGCATGCGATGTAATGGCATGCGTAGTAATGGCTACGCATTGTTACATCGCATGTGTTGTAACGCATGCAATGTAATAACATGCAGGGAAACAGCCGCATTGTAATGGCTGTTTACCATCTCCCCTTGGCTCTGCATCCCCTATATCAATGAGGGGGAACATCCCCACCAATCTCAGTAGGCCTGGTCGTAGGCCACGCTACTGCCGCCATCTCTAGTCAGGAAGGTATTCTGTGGACCCTCATTGCCCCATATCAAGCTGTAGTGTTGTTTTCAGCTTCCCCATACCTGATCAAACTTTTGGGGTCAGCCCCTTGCTGCTTAGGTCACTCTCTCTGTTTCCATACAGTGAGTCATACCCATCTCCCCCATGTCCATCGTGGGGGCCAGTGGGTCTCCCCATCATCTCATTATGTCTCCTTTGGCCAGGGCAAAGCCCTACAAGCAGAACAGTCGCTGTTTCTTTGCAGGTCTACGTCTCCCAGGATACCTAAAAGGGCAAACTGTGGGGTCCCCTGGACGGGTATTCCCAAGCTCTCGGACAGAGCTGTTATTTTTCTCCAGTAGCTCCCTATACACTGGCAGGACCAAACTGTGTGTATGAATTAATTGTCCGGGTCCCCACACCTCAGACAGTTGGAGGAAGGGCCTCACCCATTCTGTGGAGTCTTTTTCTGTTGTAGTACACCCTATGGAGGAATTTCAAGTGAGTGAGTCTTAGACTTGCCTTGATGGCTACCTCTCATGGGTGCATCAATGCTGCTTCCCAGTCCACATCATCCATTTCCCCGATGTCCAGTTCCCATTTCTTCCTCAGGGATTGTAAGGTATCAAGCTTATTATTGATAAGTGTGCGGTACGTGAGAGAGATTACCTTGGATGTCATTTTATCAGCCAGTATCCTGCTCTCTACGGGAATATCGTCTTCCACATCTGGCCAGTCAATTTACTCCACCTATAGGGCATGTTTCAGTTGGTAATAGTGGAATTCTTGGAAAGGGTCCAGGTGGTAGTTGTTCAATAATCTTCAAAAGGAATATATGCCTTTCTTGCCCTCCATGTCTCCCAGTGTGGAGATATGTATTAAGTCCAATTTCATGAATCCCACTAAATTTTTAATTTCCTTCAAGCAGTCTCACTCCTACAAGGGGGTAACCTTTGTTATTTTGTCTATCCAGCCCACATGTTTTGTTGCTCTATCTCATGCTCTTAAGGCTGTGTTTGTCAGGGGCAAGAGTGGTAGTCTGTGTCTAGTCCCATAAATATAGTGAAGATAGGAGTGGGGCTACATCAGGGCCCACTTCAGCTTCGTCACCAGATCATCCTTCGGGGCAAAGTGCCACTTGTGTGTAGGCTACAGTTGTGCCGTTCAGTAGTAGGCTCGAAAATCAGGAAGGTACATTCCTCCATTGTACACATTGCATTGCAGGATACGTAGTGAAGTTTGCAGGGAGCCTCAATCCGACAACAGCATATGTAGTAAAGTATGAATTTCATCAAAGAAAGTATCACAAATTGACCTTGGTGCATTTTGGAGGACATACAGAAATTTTGGGAGGTTGATCATCATAAACAGGGACACCTTACTCAATAACGAAAGGGGTGGGCATCGCCATCTCTCTACGTCAGCCTGGAACTCTCATTGAAGTAGTGCCAGATTTGTCATCAGAAAAAGGGAATTGTCAGTCACCACTTCAATTTCCTAGATATCAGAAGTCTTCTGTTGACTTTTTTACCTGCTAATTTTATAGCCCACATAGTGCTTCAATTGGTGAAGAGTGCTAAGATGCCCTGAAATGATATTTCTGGGTTGGACAAGTAGGACAACACATTATCTATGCAAAGAGATAGCTTCTCCGGTTCACACTCCACATCTGGGAAGCCCACTTTGTCTCTTCTTAATCACACCCAAGGTGCCAGGGGTCCATAAAATCGCAAACAGTAGAGAGGACAGGGGACATCCTTGCTGGGTTTGTCTCCCGAGTGAAAACTTCAGGGAGAGCACTACATTGACTTTTACCTTTGCAACTGGTCATTGATAGAGCAGCTGTACCCACCGCTGGTACTTAGGGCTGAAGCCCAATCTCTGGAGAACCCAAGTTAGGTAGAACCACTCAATGGAATAAAAATGCATTGTCAGCTTCTAGGGAATGGAGCGATCTGGGCTCCGAACTATCATTTGTGTACTCTTGCCCATTGTGTAGCCGTCTGAGGTTTTGTCTCTTCACTCTTGAGGGCATTAAACCTGTTTGGTCCTTGTGAACTGGGGGATATGACCTTCTTGTGGTGGAGTGCCAAGATCTTTGCTAGTACCTTAACTTCAGTGTTCAAAACGAAAATGGACCTGAGGTAGAGGCATGATCCATTTTCCCCGGTTTCAGGATTACAACTATCGTTGCCTAACGTTAGACAGGGGATAATTCGCCTTTGGCTAGCACCATGTTAAACATGGCCCACAATTGGGGACCGTGGATCGAGAGCATCCATTTGTAGAGTTTGACTGGAATTCCATTGGGGCTGGGGTCTTCCCCGGATGCATAAATCCCACAGCTTTGGATATTGCTCGAAGGGAGAGATCCCAGTCAAGATAGTAGCAGTCAGCTACATCGAGCTATGACAGCGGAAGTTAATCTAGAAAAGTATCTACATCCACATCAGTGGTGATGTGTCATGCGTGGTACAGGTTATGATAGTATGATATGAAAGAATTGGCCATTTCTCCGTCTGTTGTGATCCGGGCCTCGTATCGACCCTGGATTTAGCCCACTCATCTCACTCCCTCCTCCCGTCTGCTGAGCCACACCAGGAGGTGACCCTCATTGTCTTCCACCTTGATTAGCTTCCCCAATGAGGCACAGTATTGCCTCTTTGCTTCCTCATGGCTTCCTGTATGGTATCCATTTTGTAGCGACTCTAGGTGTAGCAGCGTCACATGTGTCCCTACTTTGTGGTATACTTGTTCTGCCTCTTTTATGGCCCTTTCTAATTGCACCAGCTGGGCCTGTCTCTGCTTGTTCTTCCTAGCTCTTATGTTTTGGTCATTATCACGCGGGACTGCCTTGTGCGCTTCCGATAGAGTCAGCGGAGAGGATACTGAGCCCTTATTCTTCTCAAAGTATTGTGTGGAGGAAGCTTACAGATTGCGCACCACATCAATGTCTTGCAGGTCCCACTATTGAGGCGCCACCCTCTCCTCCCCCTATCTCTTCTTGTCCCCAGCACCACCAACAGGGAGACATGGTCTGAGATCCCCCAGAAAATATTCCGCCGAGAGGTGACCCTGCCATCCCCCATTCTGGAGATTGCCTCTTAAGGTATTGGGACACCACTCCATGTTTTAATTTATTGAGGAGGCCTTTAATATTACAGAAGAGGACCTTCAATTGATATGCCTCGCCCCCCTGCATTTCAATTGTCCCTTGCATGTGTCTTCACTTGTCAATTGTTGAGCAGGGTCAATTTTTTCGAAGCGAAATCTGGTCCCCTCTCTCCACTGTGGGTCTTACGGGGCTCCTAAATACTGTGAGGGCCAAATGGATTGACAAAAGGCCTGGTGCACTGTGAACCTAATATAAAGGGATGGAGTCTATCATGAATCAGCAGGTCTGCAGGCGGGCTCTTTTCAAGTGTGCACACGCCCTCCAGGCCCCTTCCCTGACAGTATACCTCTTATCCATCAATTGGTAGGAGTCTGCTTGACCTCATCATAAGTCTCCGGCCTAGCCCGGTCGTGCAACTGTGATCGGCATTACCCGTTATTGTCTGACAGTTCGGCTGGGGCATGGTTTCTCAAACTGTCTCTGACTGATTACGATGACTCTTCTTCAGCTTGTGATCTGACTGGGACTCAGTTCGCCCTGCCCTTGAGGCGCCAGGGTCTCACAGGGGGACCACCCTCTATTCCTCCTGATCATGTGTAACTCGGACTCTTGCAGGGGCCCTCAGTAAAGGTCTTTCGTCTACCCATTGCAAAGCGACTTTTGCAGTGTCAAAGAAATGGACCTTACCCTGGTGAATGGCTTTGAGCCTGGATGGGTAAAGGAACATGTATCTAATTTACACCACCTTGAGTTTAGCTTTTACCTTCATGAACATGCACCACTGTTGCTGGACCCTGAGGGTGTAGTTTGGAAAAATCATGATCAGCATTGCTTCTAGCGTGATCATCTGAGCATCCCTCGCTGACGGAAGTATGGGTTTCCTATCTATATAGTAAAGCAGGCGTAGGATCACTGGTCTGGGGGAGTGATCCAGGGGGATCAAGGGGTAGGGGTCCTGTGGGCCCTCTCGCCATTATGAAACAGAGGGAGAGCTCCTGGGCTGGGACCCAGCATTTAAGCCACTGTGTAAAGTAATGTTTCAGGTGTGAGACTTCCAGCCCCTTTGGGACTCCCACGGGATGGAGGTTATTCTGCGGTATCCCCCCTCCGCATGCTCCACTCATCTCTTGAGCTGCAGAGTCAATTCCTTTAGCTTTGTGAATTCTGACTATACCGTTTAGCATTGGGACATTCTTTTGAGTAGCCGTGCACTTTAGAACTCTCTTTACAATAACGTTAACATCATTGTCGAAGAATGCATACTTCATTTTCAGCAGAGGAGACTCTCATTTCCATTTCCGTCATGCGTTCCAAGACCTTATGAATGTCGCATCTCAGGAGAAAGACGTCCGTTGCGATTCCTTCAATTCGTCCTTCCAGGACCTCTTGTGAATCTTTAATTGCCCGGGATATTTTTTCAGTCGATGTGTTCTTCAGCCTGATGCAACACTTCATACTGTCCATCTTCCTGGGGGGAGCACGCTGCCCCTGCACCCCATTTTGGCATAACGGGTTGATCTTCCCTTTGGAGGAGGTTGCCGCTTCAACCCCCTCACTACACTGCTTGCTGTTCATGGATCAACCCTCTTCAAAATGGGCTTCAGCTCGTGGCATGCACTTCTCTTGTTGGCCTAGCACCAGCGATTTCTGTGTCATAAGGGGAGGGTGGGCAGGGGCGCCCCTCACTGCCCTGGGTAGCATCCTTAGCGTTGGAGGAGCCCTGTCAAGTCCACAGAGCTCCACTAACGGCAGGGCCACTGGAAAGATGTGATTGTGCATCCGCTGTGATTTTTGCATATTTATATATTTGCCGCATTTGCCACACAATTCATAATCTGCTGTATAATCTACAGATTTTAACAAAAAAAATGTTTCTAGCTCAAACGGTTCAAAAGTTACTAAAAATGCGATGACACATGTTGCAGCTCAGTGGAAGGTCCTTTGCAATGCTGGACTGCACACCTTTCTGTTGGCTTATTGCTATATTTGGATTTTAAACTGTTACTAATGAGGAGCAACTACTGCCCAGAGAGTGTTACCTAGTTTAAAAATTATGAAATAAAGTAGTAATATTATTAAAAAATGTGCCACAATATACTGCATAATTTGCCTTTTCTTGCTGTATAATTTACTGAGCCCTCACATGCCATTTAAATCCACTAGCCCAGACTATGGGGCATGGTCTTCATCACTGCACTCTGCTTGTGTCCAACAAGGGGTTTCTCGGGCAGTGACCTCTCACACACTCTGCCCTTTAGTGAACGTCTGAACACCTCTCAGTTTCCTCCCCTTCCCCCGGGTGTCTCTTTGGGGTATGCCCGGTGTTTCACCCTTTCTAGGCACAGCAGTGGGGTGACGTGTGGGAGGGGCCCCCCCTTTCTGGGTCCAGGTAAAGTCTGTGGCCAGGCTCGCCTCACCTACTCAGTTAGAGAAGGGGGGCGAGCAGCCCATCTGGGTTCCCCCGTGCCACCCACCGACCTTGGGGCAGCATCAGTAGTCAGGCCTGAGCTCCCTCTCACCTCATTGACTTGGTGGGGATGATCTCCATGAGCCCCCATGCTGCCTCCTTTTTGGATGTGCAGCCGCTCTGCACATCCTCCTGGTTCCTTGCGGTGTATGCGTGCCGCCGCTCCAAGTGGTTTCCCGCAAGCCAACGTGGGGACTCTCCTTCCCCCGATGATTGGTCAGCCACTCTGGCAGTGTTGGTGACCCACCTCTCTTCCCCATCAGGAGGGGCACTAGCAGTCGCACTTCAGGTCCAATCATCTAACAGTGGGAGGATGCACCCAATCCGGTAGCTTCCTGGCCTCGCCGCACCTCCGCTAAGTCTAGTGGAGGCAGGCCCCCACCAGCCTCCCCAGGCTGCCTCACCACCCCCCACCTAGCATCTGGTGAGGGGAAGGCCCCAGCAGGCACCACACTCCTACTGAAGGCCGCAACACTCCATCTCCGGAGTGTGTCGGGATTGTCTCTGCTTTGAATCCGGCCCGCAGCCGAACTCACCAGTTGTCAAATGTGTACTGAGGTGCGGCGGAGCCGATGTCGCATGAAAACTTCGGATATTATTTGGATTTGCAGCGTATATGGCAGAGCCCTAGCAAAGCTCGGCTGCCATCTTCAGTAGCTAGGTTACGCCCCCCGAGATTGCCTATTTAGGTCTCGCCTGAGTCAGCGCTTTAGTGCTGCTCTCGCGAGAGCTTTTGTAAAAGTGGGATTTGGAAGTGCAAACCAGTGCTTTCAGGCCGCCAACTACAGTGCATGTGCGCCGGGCGCTCGCACCATTTGGCAGCCTACTGATCACATTCGCGGCCGCTTTGATGTTCTCAGTGAGCACCGCGGCCACTGAGAACATCAAAGCGGCCGCAAAAGTGCACACCATTTGCCACCCCCTCCCTTATCCCACTTCCTGCTTGTAACTTAAATATTTCATGAGCGACTGTGTAATTGAACAACAACCCTTCAGTCATTCCTTTGCAGCATGACAACCTACTTCAATCTTAATTAGAACATGCATTAATATCATTTGCTTTTGTTAGTAAATTATGAGCGATCAACACTACCATGCTGTTGGGTCACGAGTACTCATACAAAATACTAGTTAAAATATAACACAAGGATGCACCCCTGCGTTTCATTTCAATAATTGCTGTGTATGTAGCACATATCATAACGTGAATAGCTTTTAGGCACACTTCTTTTATCTACCTGGAATTCGAACCGGTGACCTGCAAGCATATCCGGTGGCATGAATGCCACTGAATTATCTCAACAGCCTTAGATGGAATTCTTCACAAACCAGCAAGGGCTCGTAGCACACCATATATACAAGTAGAAGGGGCGCCTTGCCACATAAAGAGGCGCGCACACAAATAAACACACCCAGGCATTCACAGAACAAAACACACAGCTTGCACATAAACTGTGGATTTAGACCCGCTACACGCAGCGCCGGGCGCGCGCACCATTTGGCAGCCTGCTGATCACTTTCGCGGCCGCTTTGATGTTCTCAGTGAGCCACACGGCCACTGAGAACATCAAAGCGGCCGCGAAAGTGCACACCATTTGCCACCCCTCCCTTATCCCACTTCCTGCTTGTAACTGAAATATTTCATGAGAGACTGTGTAATTGAACAACAACCCTTCAGTCATTCCTTTGCAGCGTGACAACCTACTTCAATCCAGGCCGTGCTACCAGTGGGTCGCGGGCCTAAACCTTCTGTGTAAATCCTGGGCGTTTGAATCCACAGTTTTCAATCTTAATTAGAACATGCATTAATATCATTTGGTTTTGTTAGTAAATTATGAGCGATCAACACTACCATGCTGTTGGGTCACGAGTACTCATACAAAATACTAGTTAAAATATAACACAAGTATGCACCCCTGCGTTTCATTTCAATAATTGCTGTGTATGTAGCACATATCATAACGTGAATAGCTTTTAGGCACACTTCTTTTATCTACCTGGAATTCGAACCGGTGACCTGCAAGCATATCCGATGGCATGAATGCCACTGAATTATCTCAACAGCCTTAGATGGAATTCTTCACAAACCAGCACGGGCTCGTAGCGCACCATATATACAAGTAGAAGGGGCGCCTTGCCACATAAAGAGGCGCTCACACAAATAAACACACCCAGGCATTCACAGAAAAAAACACACAGCTTGCACATAAACTGTGCATTTAGACCCGCTACACGCAAACACACTGGAGGCATGCAACGCGCGCCTTCAGTGCCGGAGCCTTGCACGCGCTTGAGGCGCACCCGTTATGTAACAAAACTTGAGCCACGCCCCACACTCTGCAAAGTACCGGGAGGGGCCCCCTCCGGACTCAGTCAAGAGGTTTTAGGCCAGGGTCTGGCGGGTGGAGGAGGGGGGCTATGTTATGCCATTGAGGTGCACAGATGTGTCCAGAACACAACAGATGCTCGTGCCTGGGGCATATAGGACAGTAAGCCTAGGACAGCAAGGGCAGAGCTGGAGACCAGACTTCTCCCAGACTGGCCTTTTTAATTCCAATTTGTTATTGTTTCTATGGTTTCAGTTATGAGTGACATTCTAATGTGAAATGACACACTTCCAGTAACAATTTCGAGTGTTTAAGTCACTCCTCTGTGAATTGTGCTATTGCATACAGACCTATCACACAGAACATGCGATTCAAACAAGCCAGACCTGCTCGCGTTGCCAATGCTGGTTAGCAGTTCAAATCAGTCTGTAACATAACTGGTGCTCATGTAAAGCGCTCTGATACCTTCGTGTCTAGTTCGCGCTATATCAATATTACTTTATTTCGATTTAAATTTATAAATCATGAAAAGCATACAATAAAAAACAATCATTAAAATACAATTTTTTTTTTAAAAGTTATTAAAAATATAAGAAATCTTTCCAGAATAAAAAAGAGTGCTTTAGAATGGTCGAGCTTTCAGTAAACATAGCTAAAAAGAGTTTAATATTTACACGATTATATCATTAAATAAAATCAATGATTCTTTAATCTAAAATCTTTCGATGATAAACAATAGACTTCAAGAAACTGGCTACTGTAAATGTCAGTAAATCTCCTTCCAGCATCTGGAGGAACAAAAATGCTGGGCGACATTGCCTGAATCCTAGACTCCTCAGAATAGGAGCAAGAAGTTTTTTCCTGCTTTCTGCAAAAAATTTGCAGAAAAGGATGGTATGCATGGTTGTTTGTGGTGATATGAGGTCACAGGGGCAAACAGGTAAATTTTTTACCCAATTATTCTGAACTGGAAAGGCTATTATTCGGTGGAAAATGTTCATCCTGAGTCTTACCAATAAATAGCGCTCATGGTTTGTCATTTTTAGGGTCAGATATGGCTGCAGGGTTGGGACCAGTTGAATCATTAGGCTGTGAGTGACAGATGGTTTAGTTACTTCACTCAATAGCCTCAGCTCCTCCAGATGGGCGAGTGCTTTGGTTTTTAGAGTTTTTCTTGACACCTCACATATTGACGAGGGATCGTAGAAATACTTGTCCCAGCCCAAATCGTGGAGGAAGGTTGCAATATACCTCAGCCACTTAGACCTATGAGCGTTATCCAGGTTTAAGCAGTCCAAGAGAAGTGATTGGGAAAGATTGGCTTTATCTGAAGTCCATATTTTGCGCCAAAGCAAAAGAGGCTCCACTTTTGCTAGGTCCACCAGATGTACAAGTCCCAGTTCTAGGTGGCAAGCGAAGGTGCTCGTACTTCCCGGGACTGAAAGGAGAGACCTTAAAAAGCAGTTTTCGACTTTCTGGATGATATCTAAGTTCACAAAGCCCCATAGGCCAGCCCCATACAAGGCCACTGACAAGCATTTGGCTTTATAAATCTGAATGATTTCATTTGGGGCTCTATTGCCCAGTTTCCTAATAAAGTTAAGAAGGGCTGTGACTGTTCTCAGGAAAAGTAGTCTTCGGGTTTCCACTGCTGCTTTCCATGATAATTTGTTGTCTATTATTATGCCCAGATAGGAGTAAGTGTGGGTAGTAGCTATCTTTTGGTTGTTCAAAAAAATGCCCCTCATTTTATTGGCATTTGTACGGGAAGAGTTTGACCTCATGATGAAAGTTTTGGTTATGTTTATCCTGAGGTCAAGGCTTGCCATGAACGTGGAATATCTACTCAGGTTTTTTTGTAGTTCGCAGGGAGTACGTGCCAGTATGACCGAGTCATCTGCATAAAGTAATGCAGGTATTGGGCGTTTACATATCATTGGGAGGTCCTGGGAACCCTTCAGCATTTCCTTCTCCAGTGCGTTAGTGTATAATGTGAAAAGAAGAGGGGCAAGGACACATCCTTGTCTAACTCCTTTTTCTACTGGAAAAGGGTCGGTCAGCTCCCCCCCTACCCCATAACGAACACGAGCAGAAGCTTTTGCATAAAGTTCCCTAACATATGTAAGTAAATTCAGGGGGACCCCCATGTCAGCCAATATTACCCATAATTTGGAATGGGAAACACAGTCAAACGCGGCTGTCAAGTCCACGTAGACCATGTATAGGTCACCCTTTTTAATGTGGACATATTTATCAATTAAAAGAGAGAGGTTAAGGGCCTGCTCTATAGTGCCCATGCCCTGTCGAAACCCATATTGTAAATCAGAAATGACCCTACCTTCATCAGCCCAGTCTTGTAGTTGTTCAAGGATAACTCTCCCTGCCAGCTTGCCCAGGGAGTCTAACAAGGATATTGGGCGATAGCAGGATACAGAGTCCCGGTTACCCTTCTTGAAGATTGGGACTAATATAGATTTTGACCAGGATGGTAGTAAGCCCATCTCACAGGTAGCGTTCAAAACTCTGGTTAAAATAGGGGTCCACAAATCCGTTTGATCTTTGAATAGATCAATAGGGACTCCGTCTGGGCCCGGTGCCTTCCCGTTTTTGCTTGCGTTCAGGGCCAAAACGATTTGTTCCAAAGAGAAGTGAAGGTCGATAGGGTAGATTGAAGATGGTTCTTCTAATGTTTTAGGGTTCAAGCTGTGTGAATGCAGCGCTTCAAGTGACTCTTTATCTACCGAAAAAATATTAGAAAAATGCCGGACCCATTCCTTTTCCTCAATGGCTACATCTAGCTTAGCGTGATGTGTGTTATCAAAAAAAGGAGACTTTACTATTTGCCAGAAAGCTGTCATGTTTTTTTGGGAGCAAGTTTCGTGCAATTGTTCCCAAAGCTGAGTTTTTAGTTCTTTTTTCCTGGTTTTTAGGATTTGGTTATAGACTTTCCTAAGAGTTACTATCTCTTGTGGGGACCTTGTTGTTTTTCTTAGTGCCGATTTTAAGTTGGAATATGCGGATGTGCAATCATGGTTGAACCAACCTTTTTGTTTATTTGAGACGTGTGTTCTTTCCACCCACAATGCTTCATTGATTGCCACGACAATCAGTTTGAAGCTAGTAATTACCTCCAAGTTGCTAGAATGTGGATTAAGACAGGTCATGATGGGTAAGTTAGCGCTTGTGATCACTTGTTTGGTCAACTCCATGGGCACTACATTTCCCCATTTAAGGGCATAACCGTTTAATCTAGAAAGTGCTAGGTTATTTTGTGAAAGAATGGTTCCCGTACCTCTCTTTGGCTTATGGGCCAAGGAGAGGGAAATGCTGAGAGGATAATGATCACTTAGCAAGACTAGGTGTCTGGTGAAGACAACGTTTTCTGTCCTCTCAGCATTTGAAAGTAAGATGTAATCTATGGTTGTTGAATATCCTCTCCCAAAAAAAGTGGGAGCCAAACTTTGATTCTTTTTGCTCCTAGAATTTGCCTGAACCAAATCTAGATCAAATAAAATTTCATTTAAGTAGTTACCCAGGGTGGAATGTCTAAAGTGGGAAATTGAATTGTCAAATTCATCCACTATGCCACATATGTTCTTATTTGAAGTATGGAGGCAAGGGCCTAAGTTGAAATCCCCCCCCCAAACGATCACCGCGTCACTTTTTTTCCTTGTTATACTAGTTTTTAGTGTAGTCCGCATCTGAGATACCACAGTGATTATTTCAGTCTCTGGGAGGTTGTTGTAAAAATTCACTATGATAAATCTGTCCCCGTCACATAAGGTCAACTCAAGAATCTGGGCGTTTAAATCAAGACTCATGGGGACTATTTTTTTTATGTTTAGGAGGTTTGAAATGTAGATTGATAAACCTCCTTTCGCTCTACCTGAGGCAGAGGGTTGGGCTGAAGAGAAAAAGGTTTTATAGCCTGCCATGTGTATTGGTTCGACAGTCCAAGTCTCCTGGAGTGCCAAAATGTCGAATGTAGGGGCAAAATTGTTCCATATATCGTTATTAACCTTAGAACGTTGGCCTGCTACGTTCCAATATAGGAACGTTATGTGGGGACTTATCTCATCTCCTTGACCTGTCTTAGAAGTGAAAATGTGGGGGTGTTTAGAATTATGTTCTGTGTTTAAGATGGAATTAATTTTTTCCACGGATGGATGGTTAAATAAAAAATCCGTGGATACTGAGGAAGTCTGGACATGAGTTAAGATGACATCCTGGGGCGTAAGTATATCAGAATTGGAGCTAACATTTTCCTCCACGATACTGGTGGAAATCTTTTGTGGGCTATCAGTGTTAGTAATTTCTGCCCCTTGTGACTTCAGTCAATCCACTCCTTCCAGGTCTGTGAATTCAGCATATCGATTGTAGAGGGGTAAAGAGTAATCGTCCTGATTTGGACGAAGGGGATGAAAACAGTGGTTCTGAGGTTGGTGAAAGGGTCTTGGGTGTGGACAGAATTCTGGATAATGTGAGATGTGCATATCTCGATTGCTTTGTCGGTTATAGAGGGGCCTAAAAAAAGGATCCTGATGCTGGGACAAGGGACTAGTGCACCTATCCAAATTTTGAGTTAGATGGCTTATGTTGGTTTTAGCCGGAAAATGTGCTCTAGGATAGAAATAGGTCAGGTCGTGTACCTTTATTGAATTGTAATAATTGAAAGAGGAGTAAGTTAAAATATGTTTTACAGCTCTTTTGTCTCTAAAATTGATTGTTATGATGTCACCCTTGATATCTTTTCTCCTACTTCCCAACCAGGAGAGACGCCTAACAAAAAGGATTTCCCCGTTGATCTCCGGAGGTAGAGGGCATTTTTGTCCGAGCCAAAATATAACTTTGTTTTTTAGTTGGGAGTGGCCTTCTCTTCTCCCGTCCTCTAAGGGAGGGACTCCAGTTAGGACCACTACCAAAGGAACAGCTTCTGGTGGAAGGTCAACATTACAGTGTGGTTGAATGGGTGACCTTACCAAATCTTGATGGTCAGTATGTATTTCTGTGGGTTGCTTCAATTTTGGTTGGAATTTAATTTTCGAAGCAACCTCCAACTCCAAGTCTTTGGGGGGACCATCAGTACATATCTTTTGAAAAGACAGCGTATGCTGGATGTTTGATTTTGGCGGGCTAATAGCTCTAGTAGTTGGTCTATCTTGATTAGGGTTGGTTGTGAACGGTAGACTCATTGAAGGGACTGAATGAGGCTTAACTATATCCTTAGTTCCCTCTTTAATCTCCTCAAGTTTTTTTTCTAAGTTCCCCAGTTGAGACGCTATAACTTTTAGTTTTTCTGTTAATGGTAATATAAGGGATCTGATCATTATCCCAAAATTCTCCAGTAATACGTGGTTTAATGTTTCACTTTGTGAGTTAGATGTTTCTGATGTGAGAACTTTGTTTGCGGAGTTACTTGGTTTGGTTATTAATATTTTGCTTTTGGGCTTTGATTTTTTCAGTAGAAAGCCCTTCTTTTTCCTTTTTTTTGGTATGGGGTCTTGTGGTCGAGGGGTTACCAGAATGCTAGGTTCGCTTAGCTGGATTAACTTTACAGATGGCGAGCGAGCCCTCGCGACAGTTTTTTCCAATGATGTCTTATTCATTAGGGGAGATGGAATTTTATCATTTACTATGTCTAGGGAGGGAGTAATGTCCCTAAGAAGTAAGGGAATATCATCTCCGAAAGAGACATCAGAGCCATCTCTATCATATGGAGTAATGCATTGTAAGGAGGACATTTCCTGTGAGGGAAGATCAAGTAGGCGACTGTTTTTTGCGTGTTCTACAGACCGACGTCTTTCCGCCCGTAAATCCTCTAGAGCTATAGCCTTGTCAATTTCTGTAATGGGTCTAATGACGAAATTGTCCAGTGTCCCACATTTAGTAAGTCCTCTCCCAAGAGGCTTGTCTTTTGGGGCAGGCATACTCATAGTTGGTGTTATTTAAACAGTACGTCTACTAGTATGGTAATAGGACCAGTGCATATGGTGAAAGTACTATATAACAACTTTAACACCTACGTCAACACTAAAGGTGTTTTTGTCAACTAGACCACTTACGGGGTATTTTAGGCTCTGGAACACATACTGAACATCCTATTTGCGACATAAGGGCCGTGGCCCAGTCCAGTCTTTTCGGTCCTCTGAGGGCCTCAGAGGGCCCGCCCTTTGCCCGGGCTTCGCCCGGCGCCGTCCGCGCGCGGTCCCGCGACGCGGGGAATGATGCCGTTTTTATGCGCCTCCGGGCGCTGGGCTGATGACGCTGTGTCTGTCCTGGGGAATCTGGGAGCTGTAGTCCGGTTTTGCCTTCACACCACACTGCGGCCGCGAAATCCGGTGCGCGGCGGCGGGAGTGAGGAGATGCGTGTGCTGGCCACAGATTAGCAAGGGGCAGAGTCTGAAGGTAGGTCCATGGGCAGCCAAGGGCGACAACAAGGAGACACCCGCTCCGCCGGGAATGATGCCGTTTTTATGCGCCTCCGGGCGCTGGGCTGATGACGCTGTGTCTGTCCTGGGGAATCTGGGAGCTGTAGTCCGGTTTTGCCTTCACACCACACTGCGGCCGCGAAATCCGGTGCGCGGCGGCGGGAGTGAGGAGATGCTTGTGCTGGCCACAGATTAGCAAGTGGCAGAGTCTGAAGGTAGGTCCATGGGCAGCCAAGGGCGACTATATAAAACTCCACAAAAAAAAATGAAACAATCCGTGAGTGAAAACAATGATTTTGATGTGATTAAACATAATTAAAATTGTTTCAGTTCTGACAATACTAAATATTGGTAAGATCTCATACATCCTTCCTCTTCTATGCTATTTTTACTTTCTCCATTAATTTCCTAGCATCACCCCTTCTCTGTGCTGTCTACAACCCCCCCCCCCCCACTCCCCGTCCTGTAAATACAGTATTTCCTTTTCTTGAATTTTGTGGTATTTTGATAGCCGCCGGTGTATGGTAATTACAGTTGCAAATGTGACAATTATGTGCGCTCTGTCAAGAGGTTACAGTTTGAATGAACATGTGATCAAATAATGTTATGACCCAGTCTAACCCCTAACGAGAGGTGGTTGGCATCGCAATAGTTCATGTGACAGAGATGAAGCTGGGCCCAAAGTGTGTTAGGGGCACATAAACAGCCTCTGAATAGCCTGCTGTGCTCTTTTACTTGTGTTATTTGGTCTGGATTGTCCCGTCTTACATATCCTACCAACCTTGTAGCTTCCTCTGCCACAAACTGCAACAACTCAGGATAACCTTATGCATCGAGTAATCCATCCAGTCATTCATCCACCCACTCATTCATCCTTGTAAATATGTCCATTCACTCACTAACTCATATATAACCATCCAGTCTCCTCTACTTGCGCTCTTGTCCATCCATGCACTCATTAAATTATTCATCCATTGATTTTCGCATACATTATTTTAATTGTCATTTTTGAAATCTCCGCCGTCCCCCTTCTTTGGGCTTGTTTTGAAGAGCTTATTGTTTAGTCAAAGATCTGTTGCTCCATCTAGGATGTCCTGTGTAGGTACAACATGAGCAAGCAGAATATGCGCCCCTCAATCATAGTCCTTATCGGGCTTTGAGAGCAAGCAATGGAGAGCTGTGTGAACAGAGAAACAGCAGCGCACATTCCTCACAACCATCCTTCCCTCGAAGAGTGACAGTCTGCCCACTCGAGCCCCCGCTTGACAGCTTTTCAGAAAGCTAAAAGTGTACTCCTACTTCCGATGTAAAGCTGGAGAGGAGGAGCAAATTCATCATCAGAGCAGCATCCCAGCTAAGCAGATCAAACATAAACAAGCATTTGCAATGCAATAGGTCTTGCGTTTGCGAGAGTTTATGCTATTAGTAATGACAATGCCTTTATTTATGTTTTAAAACCCAAAACATAAAAAAAAAGGCATTGTCATTTACAATGCCAATAGCTCAAACTCCCGTAAATGCGAGACCTATTGCATTGCAAATGCTTGTTTAACTGGAGGCCAATAAAACTGGGGAAAGTACATGTATTTTTATGGGTCATATTTACTAATCCAACTCATATCTATCTAAAATTTCAGAAACTGCATAAAGGAAATGGATGAGGTTTACAACTATAACTCTAGTCAACTACAATTGCACAAACAATAGGGAAAGTGCTTAATTGGTGGTGGTGATATTTACTATTCAAAGTCAAATCCAAATAAAATTGGTGAAGTGCATAAAAGAAATGGTTGAGATTCACTATTCTAAATACAATCCAACAATAACTGGGAAAAGTGTATGTATAAAGGGTTGGAATGTAGCATACTAACTCCAGTGCCATAAACACTTGGAAAATAGCATAAATCAGGGGGTTACACTTATTATTCTAACTCAAGATAAACATCAACTAACATTGGAGAAATTACATAAATGAAAGGCACACAACTTACTGTTTTTAATCCAGGGCAACAAAAATTGGGGAAAGTACAAAAATAAAGGGGGTGAGTTTTTCTCTTCTAACTCCAGTCAACAATGTTGGTAAAACTGCAAAATTAGCGGTTGGGAGTTACTCTTCTAACTGCAATCCAAATAAATACAGGCAAAGTATAAAATTAAAGGAGTGAGACTTACCATTTAAACTCCAATCTCACAAAATTAAGAAACGTGCATAAATAAATGGGATGAGATTTACTATTATAACTAGGCGTGTGCAAAGAATTCCGCTATGTCGGCAAAGTGACGCGGAGTGTTAGTTTTACTCTCGAGCGGCTCGCCAATAGTAAGTTGGTGAGTGCTTGTGAGAAAAAAATCACGCAGTAGACCTTCTCCCAGTGAGATTTCTCATCGTGGGCGGGCGACTGCTCGCATTGAGAAATCTGCCATTCACACTGAGGAATCTGCTGCTTGAGTAGAATGTCTACTTGAGCGGCAGTAAGCAGCAGCCCTTTCTGATGCGGTGCATAGTGCCGTTTGTACTGATTTTAAAGCACGGGACAAACGCCTGACACAAAACATCAGTGCAAGCAGCGCAAATTAACAGGCTCCACCGCTGGCAGAACTCCGTGGAGCGCGGCATAGTTTTTCTGGCACTTCTCTGAGTTTCGCGGAGTAAAACTCTGCAAAATTCATCCAGGCCTAATTATAAAGTCAGTCAAACAAAAATTAAGAAAGTGTGAAAATGTAGGGGTGGTGGGGAGCAAATTTACTATTCTAACTCCAAACCCACAATCACTTGGGGAAAATCCATAACTTGGGGGTTGAATTTTTATTATTCTAAGTCCATACTAACAAACATTAGTAACACTTTGGAAAAGGGCCTGTGGGGTTCAAATAAACTATAATTATTAAAAACACAAATATTTTATTTCATATTTTTATATTTTAACATTTTGGTTCCAGATCCAAAACGATTTCACTTTCAAACAAAAAAAAACCTTAAATAGGTTTAAATTAATACAAATGAACCATGTGTAGTATAGATTAACTATAAACCGAAATGCAATAAAGTGTTTATTTTTAATTTAATCACAAATTACAATTAAAACAATTACAATCATTTAAAAAAATCTGAAAAGCATTGCAACTAACCTCAAATTAAAACACTTCCCACCCAAGACCCATATACCCTTCAACATAGAATAGAAAGCAAGCAGCTCAAAGCACATAAACCCCAACATTTGAAATAATATATTTTAAATCATATTCATTGAATTTTGTAAACAAATTTATTCAAAATTGTAGTAAATATATTAAATATTTTAGAAATAAAATACTACCTACCCAAATAACCTCCCCAATTCCCCATTGGTAACAAAAAAACAAATACTATAATTACATTTGCACCCCCCTAAAAACAATACTAATATAGCAATACAAAACTACCCACCCATACCTCCAACTAGGCCAAAACCATAATAAAAAATTATTTTTTTAACTTTTACATCCAAATATAAAATAACTGAATTTTTCGAAAACAAAATACACATTTCAACAATTTATTTTAAATAATAAAAATACATTGCTAAAAAAGTACAATAAATAATACAATACAAAAATACAATAAATAATATATTTTCATTAAACCACTGCCACAATTACACACAACCAGAAAAAAACGAAAAGTGGCAAACCAATAAAAGAGCCAAAAATACTCAGGGTTAAACTATTATTTAAATACAAAAATACATTAATAAAGACAATTGCATCATTAAGAATAACTACACTAAAATCACAATATTTTAGTAAACAATGTTTTATCCATCAGTATTATTAACAAAGACAAAACATCATATATTATTTTCGATGTTATGTCCCACAGTATGTTTGCAGTCACAATATTTTAATCATGATATTGTGGTCCAAATATTTGGACACCATGGCCACCTGATAAGGTATGCACCCTTAAACTCCTTTGCTGCATGCGGCATAATGTTACAGAATGATAATCTGCTCCAATGTGAGGGAGGGGGTTGTGGGGAGTAAAGACAAGTGATTACAAATAACAGGCACACGTGGGATATGGCCAACTTTATCAGGATATCATCACCGCTGGCATCAGCAAATTGCACATTGCACCAAACATTAGTTCTTAAAATATTTATTTAAAGAAGGCTCCTCCTCCCTAGCTTCTCAATCCAACCCTGAAACCTCTCCCCGCCTATGCCTGCTCCCTGACACCTCAATACTACTCCCACCCAATCCACATCAGACCCATCCAGTGCACCTATACTAACTCATCCCCTAGCTACTAACTCCAACCTTCCACCTTAAAACGAACTATATGTGTTCACTGTCACTCTGTCCTAACCCCACATGATCCTCAAGTAACACTTACCTAGACTTACCGCCAATACTACTACCATAATCCCAACTACACAAAGTGCATTATTCAGATTGACACCCAATGTTCACCTCTCGTTGCATCACCTACCCTGCCACTGACAGCTGGCTGGCACATGCAGTTATTGAGGCACCTGACAGTGTTGTACAGCTGTAAGAAGACAGAGGGGCAGAAGGTGGAAGACTGTAGTGAGGGTGCCCGGCTGCTTACATTGCGGTCTGGGCGGGCAAGTGACTGGTGGCGAAATGTCCTGTACCTAGGCACTCAAGGTGCCATGCTTGTGCCTGCATGGCTGTCATCAGAAGTACATGTTCCCCAGCCATCTTCCTTGGAAAATCTCAGATGGTGCATCACCTGCTGTAGAAATTCCATATAGCCTGCTTCTCTACCAAATACAGTGGCTTGTCATCCCTTATTGTAATTCTAATTGTTAATTGGTACTTATAGAGCGCACAGCTACTCAATAGAGTGTCCCGGCACTGTAAGATCTCAAGACCGACAATGACAGGGTAACTATCCTAGACTTGGCACGTAAACTATTGCTAGAAAAACCATGTTTTCAGTTGCTTCCTGAAGGTGAGTAAATCCTGCACCTGTCTAAGTGCCAATGGCAAGCAGTTCCAAAGACAGGAGGCCTGCACCTGAAAGGAGCGACCACCAATGGGGGCTCGGGAGAACTTGGGAATGGACGCCTGCTGCTGCAATGAAGACCTCAAAGTTCAGTGTGGAATATAGTACTGGACTTTTTTTCTGATATAGAAGGCACCCGTGCCATGGATAGCTTTGAAGGCCAGAACCAAAGCTTTGAACCGGATCCTCTTACGGATCGGCAGCCAATGGAGGGATCTCAAATGGGAAGACATCTGTGTTCTAGGACCTAGCATGAGTATCGCCCTGGCCGCCGCGTTCTGGACCACCTGAAGGGGTGTCAGTAAATATTCCGGTAGACCCATGTACAGGACGTTCACATAGTCCAGCCTTGATACTATCAAAGCCTGAACCACCGTTTTCCTGGGAAGTAGGGGCAGAAACTGCTTCAGCATTTTTAGCAGGCCGAAGCAGGACCCAGCGACTGTTTGAATATGGGCTGTCACAGATTGATTATCCTCCAGCTTAACCCCTAAGTTCTTAACTGTCTTTACCGATGTTGTAGGAGGGGACATGTCCGCAGCCCACCATTAGCGCCGCATGTCGCAGGGGGGAAGCCAAAGAAAATTATCTCTGATTTCTCAGAGTTACACTTCAATTGGTGCAATTGTAGCCAGGAGAAAACCTCTGACAGGCAGGTGTTAATCAAATTCCCTCTAAAAGCAGCACCCTTGTAACAGGTAAAGAGCAGTTGCGTATCATCCGCGTATAATACTTATGTCCTGGCACTGCTGAATGCAATGGCAAATTGTGGATCGTGACACCTACTGCTGCACTTGTATTAGCCAGTCACTCACTGACCACTTGATTCCTGTAGCCGACTCCCTAGAGATTTACAGGGAGAGCGGCATATCCTACCTTCATGATGTCAATGCTTGTGTCCCTTGCATAATGGATGTTGTGTTGCTGTACACAGAGGAACCAGCTGATCTAAGACCATGTGTAACAAATTTTACCTGAAGAAATAAGGCAGGGCTCCATGCCTCAATATGTCGCTCAACCTCTTAAAGAGGGACATGTTTGTCCCCATTCCTCTCCTCCATGCTGATGTTCCCTCCTGCATGGTAGCTTCAAACGTGACAGAGGTGGGATGACATTACATGAAGATTATGGGTGCTGCTCCTAAAGTGATTGAATCAAAATGGTAGCAGAAAACTGGACCAAAGAGACAGCAGCAGCTGGGGTGAAAGTATGAGGGGCCGAGTGATCGGTCCACTGGTAGGTGTAGTCAGTTACCCATTGCTGAACTTCACGTGGTTGTGAGGTTGTGCCTGGTGGTTCTCTTGAGTCGCATGATTGCCAGGCCTTCCTTGGCTTCTCTATGTGATTTTCTTGTCACACATTACCATCCCCACAAATCTGCTTTCTTAATATGGTGGAAAGTGGTGTTTGCACTAGCCATAGGGTTGAGACAGAATTGACCCCAGCATGATTTTCCTAGTGTGCACTACTGCCCTCCAACTACAAGTATTCATTGTATTGTTGATTTGTATAGCCCAGCCCATGCAACAATCACATGTTGGTGCAGAGCATCTGTGGTCTGGAGGGTAGCACCAATCATGGTTTCCTTTTCACAAGTGACTACTGTCTATATATTGGTTCATCGATGCTTGGCAGTGGTGTGAGTAAAAGACAGGCCTTTTTGCTGTCACAGGCAGTAAGCAAGAAACCTACTACCCCTACTGTCCAAAGATCAAGTAAGTGCCATCATCTGGTCTTTTCCTGACTTCATCGATGTATGGTGTATGTGCAAGAAATATCAAGTGACTGGTAATATGACTGTATTGCATGCAAGTGTGTGGTTATGAGACTTGTGGGATCCCTTTTGATTTCCTCTCGTAAAGCATGTAAAAAGATGGAGGCTGCACCACCACTTCCCAAACAAGCAAAGTGTATTGTTGATAACCTTGAATCATTTGTGAAGAACTAGACTGGAAGGTGTGGAGGGTGAGACAGGGCTCCCCAAAGATATGTAGCAGTGATCTTTCAGCAGTGATCTACCTGATTGTTCCTTTCTGAACACTCCCTGTAAGATTGCCAGACTCAAGTCACCACCAGACTGTAAATCCAAATGTTGCTGCAGGTATGGGAGAGCCCATACGTTTTCTTCTTTATCAACACTGCTGAACATTTCCAAGTCTGCACTCAGTGCTGATGGTGAGAGGGAGAAGGGGGCTAGGGATATGAGAGAAGGCAGGAGATGTCATAGCTTTGTAGCCACACAGCTTGTCTCATCAGATAGAGGTTCACTCAAAGTTTCAGCAGTCTTTCACAAGTAACCCCTTTTTACACTAAACGAAACACAAGACTACTCTCAGCGCTTACATGAACTTAAAATATACACTCTTTTTTCATTTACCTGTATTTCGCAGGAATGGTACATTTCTACAAGAAATGACACATACACAAGACTTACTCTAGGAGTTGGCCGCCGGGTGCCCGGGACTGCGGAGGTGAGGTGAGCGCCCGCATTTGTTTACCGAGCGGTGCTGAATTGGCCCCGATGTCCTAGTGATGGCTCGGTGCGGCAGCGTCGTAGTGAAGGGAAAGGCCGCGCCGGCCAAAGGATTGAAGACGCGAGCCCTTTGGCGCCAGGCCCCGTAGTGAACACCCTCGGGACAGAGGAATACACCGGCGCGGCCCGCATCTGGGAAAACACTGCAGAGACTGGTAGCTTTGGGGAGTACTGATCATGTGGAGGTTAGAGGCCTCCCTCGTGCACAATCCTCTCCCCCTTGTGAAGTGTTTTAGGCCCCAGGCAGGGGTGCGGTCAGTCGGCAACTAACATTGAGATTCCTGTCACCGGAGTACCCCTCAGGTGTGGTGGAGGATTGGGAGGCGCGTGATCGGGAGCATCCGCGACCCCCCCTGACTTTTGTTGGACCTTATGTGCCACTCACGCTGACTAGTGGGGTTCGCTGTCTGATGTTTGCACGTTGCCTCCTCCTTGCACACCGGAGGGGTGGGTGCTGAGACAGAGAGTTTGCATCTGCAGGGTTGTCTGTGGCAGGAGAGCACTGAGACCAGCTGGGCCATGGTTGCGCCATTCCTCAGGCACAGCAGATGCCCTACATTGCGCACAATGGGTGCTTCACGCTAAGCCGGTGAATTGTGCAGGCACGATAAGCGACACCTGCATACACCAAGGGGAAACAAGATACGAAACAACCTAAGCTAACCTTTGATCAGAGGCGGACCACGAGGCTCAAGGAATCCAATCCAGAGACGAACGCGGAGAGATAATCAGAGTCCCAGGCGGAAGACCGTGGTGAAGATATACGCACTCTTATGCTGGAAATGAGATCCAGTCTGCGAATTATTGACACCAAGCTAGACACACTGACTGCCCAACTGGATGCCGTAAAGACACAGTTGGGATCGCATGAGACCCGATTGGATGTTCTCGAAAAGAGGGCCTCAGACTTCCATGAATTCCAAATGGAAACCAAAGTGCAACTTTTACATATGGATAAGGTGCTGGGCATAATCCAAGCTAAGAATGAAGATTTGGAGTCCAGGTCGCGCTGCAACAACCTGCGAATCACGGGCATACCGGAAACGACAGCCATATCCAAGATGGAGACCTTCGTGACTGACCTCCTTCGCGAGCTCTTCGAGGTCCACCTCTCTGCGGTATTTGCTGTGGGGAGAGCACATCGCACCCTGAGTCCAAAACCAACGGTTGTAGCGACACCCAGACCCATCCTAGCTAAGATCATGAACAATCAGGATCGAGATCTTATCCTCCACTTGGCACGAGAGAAGGGGACTATCACGCACAAAGGTAATCAGATCTCCTCCTACCCTAACTTTACGCCTGCAGTGCAGTCGGCGAGGCTTGAGTTCCTGCCTGCTAAACATCTCCTGCTGCAGGCCCAAATCCCTTACGCACTTTTATACCCTTCGAAACTCAAAGTCACCTATGATGGAACTGCACACTTTTTTACGGATGCCAAGTCTGCCCTAATATTTGCCAAACACGTTGGCGGGAAGAAGTCCAAACAAGGTTCCAATTCTGCAGAGCGGGCGGACGCCAGACTGAGCGACAATGACTAACTTATTGAAGTCCTGATCCTTTTCTCGCCTTGTACTACTGTGCCCTAAATTGTGATGGGGCTCGTGTGCCGCTTATCCTGTGGAACTGGGGGTGGTTTTTCAAAGTGGATGCTTTTGGGTCTCCTCTGCTCTGATGGGTATGTCGACTTTGGGCGCTGACTGGTTTGATGCTACTGCACGCTTTGTCTGCGGGGTTTAATTGGGGCAAGCCATTTTTCTCTGTTTTGCTTTGTATACGATGCTATGCCACACATATTGATTGTTTCATCAGGATGTTTTTATGTGCTGGGCTACTGTTATTCCCGTTTGTTAACTTCTAGGCACAGCTCTTTGCAGTTCTCTAGGCCACCCTGTGCTTTCAGGGGGGTACGCTGGTGGTACTACGCCCCTGTTGGAGGTTTCCCTAATGTTCTCATCGTCTTTCTGTTGAGTGGGATCTCTACAACCTGATTGAGGGGTTGGTGTGGAAGGTGGGTTGGTGGGGGGAGTTTGTTTACTTGTTTAAAGCCAGACTACAACTACGCGGATTTGTTGTCCGTAACTGGGTGGCATTGACTGAGATGCGTTGCTTTGTTCCTACTTTCTTTGCACATTTTAGAGAACTGGTCGCCAGATGTCTAGTCTCAATTTTCTAACCTAGAACATTCGTGGACTAAATGATGGGAGGAAGTCCAGGCTCGTTCATGCATACCTGTTAAGGCATCAAGTTGACATCTGTGTATTGCAGGAAACTTATCTTAATGTTGTTCCCTCCCCCAGGCTGAAGCACAATAGGTGGGGTACGGTGTATTCATCCATCTACTCGAATTACTCCTGGGGAGTCGCTGTATTATTCAGAAGAGGAATAGATTGGAGGGAGGGGGTGGTGCAGATTGACCCGTTAGGTAGATTTATTATACTCACGGGCACTTTGGGTGGGCTTTCTATGGTAACAGTAGCAATCTATGGCCCTAATGTCGATTCTCCTAACTTCTTCCAGGATATCTGGGCCAGAGTCAAAGCGCTGAACTGTGATACCATTATCTGGGGGGAGACTTTAATGCAATCTTACATGATGAGCTAGATAGTAACAGGACATCACGTACGCTCCTCCCCTCCGCCAGTGCCGCACTACGTGCCATTATCACATATGGGAATTTGGTGGACATTTGGAGGAACTCTCACCCATTGACTAAAGAGGGCACATGCATATCTGAGTATCACAGGGCTTGGTCATGATTGGATTTTTGGTTGGTTTCTAAGAATGTGGCCAGCTGGACGTGCAAGGTCACACACCTCCCCAGGTCCCTATCAGACCATGCACCATGCCTTTTGCAGATAGTGCTTCCCGACTCGACCCCACGACTGTTCACCTGGAGGTTACCCCCAAACGTGCTATTAGATGAGGCATTCAAGGAAGAGATCAGAGTAGATATTACTGACTATTTTACCCTCAACACTGGATCAGTCGACACAGAGTCCTCTCTCTGGGAGGCATTTAAGGTTGTCATTAGGGGTAAATGCATAGCCAGACAAGCGGGGGTGCTGAATGCCATCCATGGCACACTTGCATCTCTCGAAACACAGATCAAGGAGCTAGAAACCAAATGATTTGCTTCTAACGACTCACAGTCCCTAGCCCCCTTGAAGGAGAAGCTGCTTGAATTTGAGGAAGAGGCGCAGCGGGAAGTAACATTTCTGGGGAAACATGCTCAAGCTAGGAGATATGGGGAGGGGGACAGGCTGGGGAGAACTCTAGTGGCAATGATTCGACCCCCCAGCTCTGTGGCCTACGTTTCCAAATTGCAAGGCGCCTAGGGAGATGCCATCAAAGGCCAGACAGGGATTTTAAATGAATTCCACCGATTCTACTCGGAGCTCTACACCGCTACCCAAGAGTCGGAACCGGAGGGCCTGCTGTCATTTCTTGACTCTCTGGAACTGTTATGGCTGAGCCAGAGGTATAGGGATTATTTAGACTTCCCCCTCTCAGTGGAGGACATCACTCAGGTGAATAAGAGTTTGCCACTAGACAAGGCCCCGCAGTCAGATGGTTTGACCACCGCCTTCTACAAGACGTATGTGGAGGAGCTGGTGCCGCATCTATAGGCGCTATTTGAGGAGGCCAGTCATCAGGTGTATTGCCACCATCCATGCGTGAAGCAATTATTATAACCCTACTGAAACCCGATAAGCCCGAAAATGAATTAGACTCATATAGGCCATTGTCGTTAATCAATGTGGACATGAAAATTCTGGCAAATTTGATTACTAACCGACTACAACCGCTGCTCCCCTTGGTTGCCCACCCGGACCAATCGGGCTTTATCCCTGGGAGATCGACCTCCCATAATCTTAGGACCGTGTTTTCTGTGCTAAACTATCTCCACCCAGATTTGCAAGCTGCTGCTATCTTTCTTGACGCTACAAAAGCGTTCGATACGCTTGAATGGCCATATTTATTTGCCATATTGGGCCGCAAGGGCTTTAGCCCTCTGTTTATTAATTTGATTTGGCTACTTTACACGCGGCCCATGGCTCGACTTTGGGTGAATGGACTCCTGTCTGCACCCTTTGCAATCTCGTGCAGCACAAGACAGGGATGTCCATTGTCCCCATTGCTGTTCGCGATGGAGCCATTGGCTGCTCGTATCCGGCAGAATCACACCGCCAGGGGGGTTGGGTTTCACTCTAGGATCCTCTTGATGTCTTTATACGCAGACAACCTCACCCTGTACGTCACAGACCCGGCATTACACCTCGATACACTTCTCCGCGAATTCATTAAATTTGGTGGGCTTTCCGGCATCTCCATTAACTGAGCTAAATCAACCATCTTTCCTTTAACGGACGCCACTATTCCGGCCCCTTCTGAGTTCCCCCTCAAATGGGCAGATGAACCAGTTAAATATCTGGCATTTGGCTCAGCAGAAATACGCAGGAAATATGGAACATGAACTACGGCCGCGCCATAACCTGGCTGGAGGAGAAAGTAACAATGTGGGCTAAGCTTGCGCTCTCGCTGGCCGGGAGAATTGCACTGGTCAAAATGGTGGTTCTCCCGAAATGTCTTTATGTCTTTGCCAACATCCCTCACGCAAACCTTTTTCAAACTAGTCAGATCCCTTCTAGGGTCCCTGGTCTGGGTGGGCGGACAGGCGCGCGTCTTGTGAGATCTGTTGACGCTCCCACTGCGGCAGGGGGGACTGGGAGCCCCCGACATGCAGCTGTATGCATGGAGTGCTCAGGCTCAATTTCTTTACTACTGGGTACACTCAAATCCATTTCAGCCTCATGTGGCTTTAGAAATGGATGCTGATGCACCTGTCCCTCTGCAAGTAGCGTTGTATCATCCCTATAGGTGCCCCCGAGATGGCGTAGACACAGTGGAGACCTTGCGCTGGGCATGGAATGAGATGCGGAAAAGAGCTGGTGCCCCTATATTGTATGCTCCTTCCATGCCCCTGGCTCATAATCCTATGTTACCCTATGTAGGCGACAGCAAGACTGTAGCACAAAGGCTGAGTTTGCACACTTTTGCGGATTTATACCCTGGAGAGACGTTCCGGCCACCCCGGTTCTGGAGGAGAGTGAGACAGTGCCATTCTCTGACCTTTTTATATATTACAAACTCCGCACCGCCTGCCGGTCCTTACATGACACGTTCCCAAGCCCCCTGGAAACTTTGCCTGCACTAGAAAATGTGCTTAAAACAGCCTTTTCTCGCAGACTTATTACACGGATCTATACTTATATGCAGACCTCAGGACCTGTGACAAAGCCTCGGGCATTCCTGGCATGGAATGAGGAACTCCCTTGTCCGCTCACAGATGACCGGTGGGCCCATTGTTGTGGTCAACTCACGGCACTGTCCCCCAACTATAAACTTTGGGTAATACACTTTAAGTTTTTACATAGATTTTACAGGACAAGTGTTGGGTTGCACCGTATGGGATTGAAAGACGATGACAGCTGCTGGAAATGTGTTGAGCCCGCAGAAACCTTTTTCTGCACATAGCATGGAGTTGTCCCCGACTGTCATCATACTGGTCCAGTGTCTTCACTGCTGTCATCAGATAATTGCCGCTCCCGCTGATCCTGACCCCTTGCTGGGTTTGCTGGGATATGTGAAGGACACCCTGGTCAAGGTCCGAAAGTTGCATACTATGCTCCTTTTATTTGCCAAACGCCAAATTGCCGTACACTGGGGACGGAGAGCGATCCCTTCTCTAAATGAATGGATTAGAGATGTCACATATGGTCATTCACAGCTGTCCACTTTCTGGGAGCTCATGCCCTCCACGTCCAGACCTAGGGACATATGGGAACCCTTTGCAATGTGGGCTCGTGAGCGTAGTGTGGAGGGTGGAACTGCACCATCGTGATTTGGAGTGGGCGACTTGGGCGGAGCTACTGTCCGTGAGTATAGATGCTGGCATGGGAAAGGCAGACTGGAGGGGAGGAGCTGTGGTCACTTCCATACATCAGAATCCATAAGGTATGCGTCACCTGGAATGGGTGGGTAAAGACTCTCATGCCAATATATCGTCTGGTCCTTTGTTAATGGTTGTGAGCACCTGTACTCTGACTAATCTCACTTTTCTTCCATATAAGCACTGTGGACTGAGCACGCGAACATGACACTTGATATTGACATCTTACGTGAAATATACGATCATTTATGTCATGAGTCTGTACTGGCTAGTTGGCTTTTTCCTTTTTATTTGCAATGCTTGTTGCACTGTGCCAAAATGCCAATAAACAGAAATGTATAAAAAAAAGAAATCTACACCAGGCCCTAAGACTGTACCTGCTCTGGAGAGGAGAGATATCCTAACAATCAACATTTCCTCCCTAGAAAAAGATTGTAAAAAAAGCTTGAAACTTCTTGAAAGTGTTCTAGGATTTCAAACTGGATAAAGAGGTGTTGTAGTCCTTCTTTTGTTATTGTTAGTTTATGCCAAGTTTGGTTGCACAACGCAAGCAACCTAGCTGTTGCTTGTGACGTGGCAATAGAATCCCCATATGGTATTTAACTGACGTCATGAAATGCCTCGCATTCCTTCGCCAGCTGTCCGTGCATCAGCACACGCTTTCCTACTGCCGCTGTGGGCCTTGTTATTGGTAAATTAATTAAATACAATTTATTTACTAATCTGTTGTTGCAAGTTATATATTGTAATCTACTACAATTTGGCGACGAGCGTTTTTCGGAAAAAGGAATTCGAGCCCACATCGGACTTCAAAGAATTCTACATGCGGTGAATTTCAACGAGGAATACTTTATTCTACAAGGCAAGTTGCTACATTCATGTTAATATTTCTCACTTGCCAGTTTTCTAACCTAAGAATGCATTTTGCATTCAATGTTCTTTATCGTAGTGTTCGTGAGAAGCTTGAGACGGTTGAAGTTTGACAGTTGAAGTCTGACGACGTAACGGAGTTCTCAGCTGTAACTGTCAACGGCTGATTCTAGTGTTTGACAACGGTATTTCGTGACGCGCATCACGTGATTTGACGCAACGTGCGTGACTCCATTTTAGATTTGGCAAAATGCATGTAAGTTAACTGTATTTTGGTTATTACGACCAGCAGATTACACACGAATGGATTTTCATACATATTCAAGGTATTGAAAATATTTTACTTGTAAAAAACAGTTTGTGCTTTTATTAATACATTCGTTTTTGGAATTCTGAGGAAATTAATTAAAACTTATTCAAAAGTAAGCAACTATATTTTGAAATACAGTTCATCTTTGACGAATACTAATCTATTTTAAGCAGCAAATTATTTATATTTCATCAGCCAACTTCAAGAATTGCGTTAAAAATAAAAATTGAGGAAGACTTGTGTGAAAGTGACAGCATGTCTCAAAATTCTAACATAAATGCACCTGTTGCATTTTTGGCTGAACCAGGCAAACCATCTATGAAGTGGAAGAACTGGCTACGTGCATTCGAAAACTATTTAGTTGCAATAGATGGGAAAAAATACGAGCCTGAAAGAAAAAAAGCTATTATGTTTGGGTTACTTGGTACCGCTGGTCAAGAAATATTTGATAGCTTGCCTGAATACGAAGTACAACCTGGACAATTCATACCTTTAGATGAATTTCAGGAAGCAGTAAAGAGGTTAGAAAAGCAATTTGGTGAGGAACCAAATATTATGGTAGGCAGGCACCGTTTTGCGATGCGCAAGCAACAAGAAACTGAGACTGTGGAGGAATACATTGCCAGTCTGAGAGTGTTAGCCACCAAATGTGAATATACTGAAATGGTAGATGTATATATTCGTGATCAGTTTGTTTTCCATTGTTTTGAGAAAAAGATTCAAGAACGACTTTTAGCGTGTAGAAATCCTTCTCTACAGGAAGTAATAGATATTGCTAAAGGTATAGAACGTTCTTTAGAAAGTACAAAGGAACTGTCAGCAGATAAGAATCCCAAAGCAAATGTTTTTTCGATTCAGGATAAAAAGAAAGATTTTGTGAAAAATATACAGAAAAGCAAACAAAGTAATGTTGTAGATACTAAAACATTTGTTTGTTTCAGATGCGGTTCTAAAAACCATATTGCAGATTTTCCAGGATGCCCTGCGCTGGGTAAGAAATGTACAAATTGTGGTAAAATCGGGCATTTTGCAGGAGTCTGCAGAAATTTTAGATCTAATTCAACGCAAAATGTAAGAGTAAGTTATGTTGATGAGTTTAATGAAGAAATGTGTGCTAACATTGTTTTAACCATTGAAGCAAATGATGGCACAATAAAAGGGCCATTAGGTGTTGCGCATATTGGCGAAGTCGAGATAAACATAATGGCAGACTCAGGTTCTCCTATCACCATTATTTCAGATACTAAATATGAGAACAACTGGTCACATGTAGGATTATTAGTTTCGGATGTAAACCCAAAAGCTTACGGTGATTATGACATTAACATGTTAGGTTATTTTCAAGATAATTTAAATGTTAAAGGAAGGTCAATTTTGACAAAAATTTATGTTGCAGAACGTGGCAAAAATATTGTTGGATGGAAAGACCTAGCAAGGTTAGGTATTATGTTGAAACCTGGTGCAGATGATCCAATTGTTCTTAGTGATGTTTTGGTTGCTTCTGTCCAGTATTCTTGTGTCCCTTCTTCATCTCACAACAGTTTAGATGCTGTTCTGTGCAAATATAAATCGGTGTTTGAAGACCGCATCGGATGTGTTAAAGGTTACGAGCATTCTATCAAGTTAAAGAAGAATGCGATACCTATCAAACACAAGGTAAGAGCTGTTCCCTTATCCATTAGAAAGGATTTACAAAAATTACTTGATAGGTTAGTCAAAGAGGAAGTGATAGAACCAATGGATTCCTCTGAGTGGATTTCCGCTGTTGTTATTATTAAGAAAAAGAATGGCGATTTACGCTTATGTGCCGACTTGAGGTCACTTAACAAAAATATTTTGGTAGATTGCCATCCATTACCGAAAATTCAGGAAATATTGGCATCCACATCTGGATCCACATATTTTTCATTAATTGATCTCAAATCGGCCTATCATCAGGTGAAGCTTGCTGATGACTCTAAAGATTACACTACATTTGTTACCCCTTTGGGAGCATTCAGATTTATTAGACTTCCTTTTGGTTTAGCGTCATCTGCAAGTGTTTTCCAGAAACTTATGGAAAGTATTCTCAAAGATGTTAAGGGAGTTGAAAAGTTTCAAGATGATGTTTTGATTCATGCCGCTACTGCGGAAGAGCATAACAGCATTCTCGACACAGTTCTGCACAAGTTTGAAGAGAGAGGTATGACTGTCTCTAAAGAAAAGTGTAAATTTTTTCAAAAAGAAATTGAATATTTAGGCCATTTTATCAGTGGTAAGGGTATTAGACCAAAATTGGATCTTGTGAAAGCCATTTCTGAGGCACCTAGACCGGAAGATAAAGATGCTCTACGGTCCTTCTTGGGCCTCAGTGAATATTATTCACGGTTCATAGAAAGCTATGCGGAGAAAGTAGAACCTTTACGTAGCCTTCTTCGTAAAGGAGAAAAATTTGTTTGGTCAAGCAACCAAGATTCAGCGTTTTCAGCAATCAAACATGCTATTGTTAATGCACCAACTCTACATCCTTATGATTCGGAAGGTAAAAATATAATAACTGTTGATGCTAGCTCAGTAGGCATTGGTGCAATTTTTATTTAAAGAATTAGGAATGCTGTTCACACTGTAGCTTTCATTTCTAGGCGATTGCTTGATTCCGAGCTTCATTACAGCACTATTGAAAGAGAAACTCTAGCCTGTGTTTGGGCAGTAGAAAAACTGAAAATGTATCTTTGGGGCAAGGAGTTTGAATTGGTCACCGACCACAAACCTTTAACATATATGTTTGATGGTTATGGCAGGGGTAATGGTAAGCCCTCTGCCAGACTGGTTAGACTTATTGCAAGATTACAAGAGTACAACTTTACCATTAAACACATTCCAGGCAAGGAAAATATCCGTGCAGATTTTTTATCCAGGTTACCTTTAGAATCTTCAGAACCACAAATGGAAGAAGACACTGAATGTGTAGTGGCTTCGGTAGATATTCTTTTGAATTCTGAACAGTCTTGCACTGAGACGGAATGGTTAGAGCTCAGCAGCAGAGATTATATTTTGAACAAAGTAATGGAATTTGTTAAAGGCAACTGGCCACCTATGAGAAATTTAACTTCAGAGTTTAAAACTTATTGTCAAGTGGAAAATGAACTAAGTATTGTAAATAATTTACTTTTTCGTGGTGATCTGTTGATTCCTCCTACAAAATTGAGGAAAAGGTTAATTGATATAGCACATAGGAGCCATCCTGGCTCAACACTAACTAAGAAAATGTTGAAAATGCATTATTGGTGGCCGGGAATGGATGCAGATGTGGATTTATTGATTGATACTTGTGTAGTTTGCTTGAAATCTGATAAGCACTGGAAGACAAGAGTAAATGAAATGCAATTGGTGTCCATTCCCAACACATCTTGGAGCAAAATAGCAATTGATTTTGCAGGTCCTTTTAATCTTTTAGAACCTGACTGCAGATTCATGATAGTGGTTACTGACTACTACAGTAAGTGGATTTATGTTGAATTTGTTACAGTGATAGACACAAATGCGGTAATCGCATTTCTTGAAAAATGTTTTGCTGTTGAAGGACTACCTGGTATTTTGGTGTCTGACAATGGCAAGTAATTTATCTCAGAAAAGATGTTGTCATTTTTGCAGCACTATAGTATTGAACAGGAAAAGACTCCTTTTTATTCACCAAAATCCAATGGACAAGTAGAAAGAGTCAATAGATTCTTGAAAGAAGGCATTCAACTTGCCATTGCTTCCAAATTTCCAGTGAAAGAATTCATTCAAGAGAAGGTGAATGCGTACAACAACACAACTAATTCGGTTACTGGTTATTCCCCGTTTTTTCTTATGAGAGGCAGAAAAGGTAAAACATTGCTGACACCTATGTTTATTGAACTTAGGAAAAATTCTACAAGCTTTAAAGAAGTCAATGATGGACTTATAAAAGTCAAAGAAAGAATCCAAGAGCATCAAATTAAATCTAAAGCTTACCATGATAAAATACATAGAGCTATCAACAAAAGCTTTGCAAAAGGAGATTGGGTTATTCTTCAAAAACCATCCAAGGTACAGAAAGGAGAATCCAAGTTCACAGCTCCATCTGAAGTTGTTGAAGTTACTCATAGTTCTGTTCTATTGGACAAATTTGGATGGAGAAGCAAAAGTGATGTGGTTAAACTCAAACCTGGTCAAAGAGAACTCATTGAAGAGTCTATCAATCAATCAATCAATCAAAACCACTTTATTCGATTAGTTAAAATCATAAAAGTGTACAGGACATTTATACATTTTATACAGATAAAAAGCGAAGACAATCCATCATATACATGTTAAAAAAATAAATAATTTTTTCCCGGTGATTCACAATATAGAAACTAATTGATCTCTTCCAAAGCTGTCAATCGCAATTTCCTTGATCTGATACAGGCAACCAAAAAACTAGCCACACAGAACATAGTTGTTGGTGATTCCATTAATTGCAGGAATAATAAAGCTGGTTTTACCTGGACAAAAGCCTCCTTTCTCAATATAGGTCGGATAAACCTTTTCCTGGCCTCTAAGTAAAATGGACAGAAAAATGAGAAATGCATCGTATCTTGGGCGGAGAAATTGTCACATCTGCAGGGAACCCCATCTTCAAGTCTGAACCAACCCTGCGGAACACTTAAAACCTGATGTATTTGATTAAAACGAAACTTTATCAAAAGCCACCTATGGTAATTATTTGTAACCATAGATAAATATGGGTGCATGACCATAGATAAATTAAGCAAGAGGTGAGCCCTTACTGAAGTTTTACTAAGTTCTTGAAATTCTCGCTCCACCTCGCAATGCTTAATAAAGTACGTCTTAACCCACCTTAGATCAGCTTTCCTTAAGCTTTCGGGATTGGAAAAAAGTTCAGGTCGTCCTATCATCTTTGCACTCAATTTAATATGAGTCAACCACTGAATATTCTTCCAGTTATCCAATTTAGAGCATTCTTTTAGGATATTATGGTTCATTGCAAGATCCGGGTTCAACCAGGTTCTTATCCATAGCAATAGTGGTGCTAACTTTAAAATGTCAGAAATATATCCCATCCCCAATTCTAAATGAACAGAATAGGTCGCGGTGGATTGGGGGAGGCCAAGAAGGGCACGAAAAAATGTGTTCTCTTCTATTTGAATGGAATCAGGGTTAATGTACCCCCAAATAGCGGCCCCATACCTAGCTACTGATATAGTTTTAGCTTGGTAAATTTTCAAAATAGCCTCACATGGTTTCCCTCCCAACCTTTTTGCGAAGCTCAATATAGCAGCCGAAGAACTACGCACCGCTTTCGCTTTAGAATTTACTTGGGGTAACCAGTTGCCTTTATCGTCAAAAACGATACCCAAGTAGGTGAAAACTTTTACTCTTGAGATAGCCGCCCCATTACAGTAAAACGTTTTGGGTTGGTTTTTTCCCTTCCCCAATGCCATTACGTGGGATTTGCCGTTGTTAACCACCAGGTCCAGGGATAGCATGAAATTACCAAAAGCGTTCAATAGTCTTTGGAGACCAAGTGGAGTCCGCGCCAAAAGAACGGTGTCATCCGCGTAAAGGAGCACAGGTATAGGATTACCATCAATTCTAGGGATATCTAGAGAGGCAGCTAGCAAACTCTCTTCCAGGGAATTTATGTATAAAGTAAATAGTAAAGGTGCAAGAATACATCCCTGGCGTACCCCTCTACCGGATTTAAAGCTAGTAGTGCATTTCCTCTCCTTAGTCATCCTAATTGAAGCCTTCAGATCTTTGTGTAGTTCTGCCATAAAATACACAAGGGGCTTATCTAAGCCTAACTCTAAAAGTATTGACCAAAGCTTGGACCTGTTAACCAGGTCAAAAGCTGTAGATAAGTCCATAAAACCTGCAAAAATCGAGCCCTCAGAAGCTTTGGTGTATTTTGCAATGATTAGATGTAAATTCAAGCATTGGTCCTCTGTGCCCCTCCCTGATCTAAACCCATACTGGGCATTAGAGATAACCCCTTTATCAGTTGCCCAATTGTTTATCCTTGTCAGAATAACTTTTCCCAAAATTTTAAATGAGGAATCTAACAGGGATATGGGTCGATAGCATCTAGGATCACCCCTTTGACCCTTCTTGAACACAGGTATTATGATAGCCTGGGACCATGATTTTGGTGGGGCTACTAACGAAGCAGAATTAAAAACATTTACCAGAACTTTGGCCCAGTACTTGGTATTAGCCTTATACATATCCGTAGGCACCCCATCAGGGCCTGGAGCCTTATGTCCGGCCGTGCCCTCAATAGCTTTCTCCACCTCTTCAATGGTAAAAATAATAGGAGGGAGAGGTGAGCTGGAATTAGTGGTCTTAAATACTTCCTGCTCAAGATTACTCCCATAAATATTTTCGAAGTGGGCAAGCCAATCTTCCTCAGGGATATTCAATTCCAGCGCCATATTCTGGGAACCAGATAAAAAAGGGGAATAAATAATTTCCCAGAATTTGGAGCTGTTTTTCAGGATAGCACTATCCATTAAGGCTACCCAAGCTTCCTGTTTAATTTCCCTCTTCCGTGTCAGTAATACTTGGGAGTAAGCTTTTCTTAACTGTGTGACCAATCCTTTGTTCCTTGGTTTTTCATTGAGGGCTTTCCTAAGTTGGTTTAAGGCTGAAGTACAGCTATGATTGAACCAGCCTTGGTCAGTTTTAGGTTTAACGGGACCACCTTTAGTGGTAAGTTCCATAGCTACGTGAGAGCAAATGGTTTCAAAGGCCGTTATTATGTCTAACTCATGAGAGGATGGGTGAGTACATATATTTAATTGGCAGCCAGTCTTAGATATAATTAAATCAAGGAAATCTTCAGGAATAACCTTGGACCAATGTAGTCTCCTCCCTTGGTCTTTGGCATTCACTGAAACCACCACAGGTGTCAAATTGCGTTTGTCTAAAATTGGGAAAACATTGGCCAAGATCAATATCACCGGGTTATGGTCACTAAAACAGGAGCGCAGGGCGTTATAAAAAAACACATAATTTAAAAGCCCCGCAGATAAAAATATATAATCAATTATAGTTTCCCTATCCCTAGCAGCATAGGTAGGGACACGAGAATACTTGTCCCGAAAACCTGCCTCATAGAGATCAGTATTTGACAAAAGGGACTCCATGGCAACCCCTTTTGGACTGTGTTCAAAATGTTGGGGGTTAGAGAATTCAGGGCCATCCTTATCTCTATAGTGGCAGTTGGCATTACATAAATGAACGTTAAAATCACCCATCAAAATATAATGGCAAAAAGTGGTATGATTGTCCTTGTAGGATTTTAAAAATTCAGTCAGCCAAAGAATATGCTCATTAGGGGACATTTCTTGCTGGGAATTGTAGCAGTTAATAAACAAAAACTTAACATCATTTGCCAAGCTAATTTCCAAAATAAGGCAATTATAGGAGGTGCTTACAATCTGCTTGACACAGCCCAGAATGTTTACAGTAACGAGGAACATGAGGCCTCCCCTATCTCTTCCCGCATTAGAACTCAGGGCTGGTACAAAATAGGAGGTATAACCATCCATCCAGAAATCGCAGTCCTTATCCCAAGTCTCTTGTAGGGCAATGATGTCATATTGTTGCAAAATGTCAAGCCAACCACGGTCATTCTTCTTGGATCGTAGGCCCGCAATATTCCAACTCATAAATTTTATGGTTTCACCAAAATCAGATACAATATTAACAAGATTTGATCGTGGGGTTTCATGGTGCATTATAATTTCATCAATTTCTCTGGAGACAAGAGTAACCACACTGGCGCTCCCCTGGATTACAGAATCCTCCTGTCAATCACAGGCGTCTAGGCCTGAGAGTACCTCAAATCTATTGCGGGTGGGAATGTTGTGATCTTCCCTGCAAAAAGTTGCCATATTATCCCACTGTGGTTCTATAGATCTCTGGGGAGCCCTGATTACAAGGGGTTTCAAAGCCGGTCTATTTAGGACACTCCCATAACATTTATAAAAATAACCCAACGGGCGCACACACACACTAGTATTTCCGGTCGTTAAGGAAGCTGCACGTATCAGGACTGTGTTAACATGTTGTGGGGATCTAAAATTAACTATAACACAGTCCCCACCGCAGCTTTTCTGAGACGGACCAATCCACTTAGTTCTTCTAGTAGAGATAATTTGATCAGCAAGATGCACTGGAAAGCCACATCTACTGTTGAGCCAATCTACAGTTTTATTTTTTAGCGACTCATGCGTTTCCTCACTAGTATGGGTGTGCGAGTTTCCTAAAACAGGCACATTAGTCAAGACGACAACATAAGGAGCACACTCAGGGGGGAGATTGGTAAAACCTGAGGGAATGCCATGTCTAGGGGTAAAAATACCACCTTGTCCCACTGAGGGTGGCTTAACTGGAATAATAGGGGGTGGGGGATCAGAACAGGCAGAAACTAGAGGAGCGGGTGCCTGAGGAGGTAATGACGACAGTTTATTTAAATTATCGTTAGGGGTCCCAGCACAGCCAATATCTGATGACTTAGATACCCCACGACCTGACAAAAGTTTTGCTACCAGATCACCAAGCCTTTGTACTTCCTTATTAGAGTTTTGTAATTGGAGCAGTAAGGATTGCGTGTACTCAAATAACAGAGTCTCAAATTTAGCCTCAAGAGTAGCAATAAGCGAAACAAAATTAGCTGAATCTAGAATATTACCACCGAAACTGCATGTTTCCTGTAGACCCAATCCAGAGGCAGTACTATTTTGGGCTTTGTGTGAGGCTTCTATCCTTTTTTTAGTGGGCCTCCCCCCCCTTTTGTTTAGTTGTTTTCTACACGCTCTTATTGGTCTTGGACTTGGGGGAATATCCTCAGTTGCAGCGGTAACCAGATCCGGAGGATCAAGACAATCTACCAAGTTCTCAAGGACAACCTGGCTTTCTACTGTTATGAGTGGACTAACTCGAACACTGTTCAAATCGTCAATAGGGTTAACATCCACAGGTGTACAAGAAGTATCAGGGTGTACAAGGGGGCCCCCCCTCCCAAGAGATAGTCTGTGGTCCTTATTGATTTTATTGACCACTTTCACTAGGTAATTATCCATGGGGCCAGCCGCTACTGTACATATATCCGTTTTGGTGCTCGACATAGTTAGTACACAGACGAAAATGCCAGCCCCAAGCCAAAGAGATATATGCTTCACCTAGGCAAAAATATTGGCCCAATATCAGGGCTGAGAGGCACGCCAGACCACAACAATCCAATTCCTCCGAGTGCAGTATAGGATTAACAGAGAACTCACGTGTCCAGGATAAAATCACAAGGGACGTGGCCCAGCCCAGCCTCGGTCTGCCCCGGACGGCCACAGACGGTCCCGCCCTTGTCCAGGGCTTCTCCCGGCGCCGACCCGCGCGCGAACCCGCGACGCGGAGGGAGCGACTGTCTTTTAAACGCCTCCGGGCGCTTCTGTGACGTCTGTAGCGCTAGGGCGCCTGGGAGCAGTAGTCTCCCCACACCGGGCCGCGAAGAGGTCTAGCGGCGGCGGCGGCGGGGAAATGCACCAACAGAGCACCAGCGGTGCGTGGAGAAGCCAGAAGAAACCAGGACACCAACGACTCCCTTTGCAGGTAATGACAGGGCTGGGTAAACACGCCTCCCGCTCCACCGAGGGAGCGACTGTCTTTTAAACGCCTCCGGGCGCTTCTGTGACGTCTGTAGCGCTAGGGCGCCTGGGAGCAGTAGTCTCCCCACACCGGGCCGCGAAGAGGTCTAGCGGCGGCGGCGGCGGGGAAACGCACCAACAGAGCACCAGCGGTGCGTGGAGAAGCCAGAAGAAACCAGGACACCAACGACTCCCTTTGCAGGTAATGACAGGGCTGGGTAAACACGCCTCCCCTATCAAAAATAACGTAGAATCAGAGAACGATTATCTATGGTTACCTTCTGAGTCATGTATTGATAAGCGTAATGTGACGACAAATGCAACATGTGTTAATAATTCATATGATGCAAATGAGTTTGATAGCAGTGGTCCTTCCTTCCCTGTTCACCATTCAGCTGAAAAACATCAGAATTCTGAGTGTGGAATAGGTAGACAAAGTCCACAGATTACAGATGAAGTTACTGCAGAAGCTAATGTGCCATCAGATGTTGCAAGTTCTAGTCAAAATGTATTTGAAGGTACATGTACCACCTCTGGTAGAATGTCATGCATTCCTAACAAGTATAAGGACTATGTTTTATATTAACTTATTCATTTATCTCTTTTATTGGCAAAGGGAGATGTTGTAGTCCTTCTTTTGTTATTGTTAGTTTATGCCAAGTTTGGTTGCACAACGCAAGCAACCTAGCTGTTGCTTGTGACGTGGCAATAGAATCCCCATATGGTATTTAACTGACGTCATGAAATGCCTCGCATTCCTTCGCCAGCTGTCCGTGCATCAGCACACGCTTTCCTACTGCCGCTGTGGGCCTTGTTATTGGTAAATTAATTAAATACAATTTATTTACTAATCTGTTGTTGCAAGTTATATATTGTAAGCTACTACAAGAGGTAACCCTTAAAAGAGTGTCAGGGACATAATTTAGATCCATGGCTGGTGTGGCTAACAGCCGGTCTCCCAAAGGTGAAGGTATATCACCTGATGTCTGCTGGAGGAGAGCTATGGGTCTGCCTTTAAAGTGGTCTTCTTGCCCTGCTGAGAGAGGGGGGAGGTGGGCAGCACTACAGGAGGGCAAATGCCCGGCAAAAACCTATTTGCATTACCTGGAAGAGGAAACGGCCCAGAAGATGTGACTGGCTGGAATCGATTGTGAACTGGTCCCTAGTGTTTGGGAACAAAGCACTCATCTGATAATAACAGATTCTGATCTCTCTACTTCCCAATCCGCTCCTGTTCGCTCATCTAGGGGGCCCTCCTGCTCTACATGGACTCCTGTCCTGCTGATTTGTGTGCCAACCACCGTTCTGCTCTGCACCCATTTTGCATGCACTTGTCTGCTGTGCACTTTCCTTGCAGTGCATCAACACAGTCGGACTGGGACAGACAATAGGCAGGAGCACCAGAATACAAGTGGCCCCCATTAGCAAATCAGATGGCGAACAAAGTGGTCCATATTTCCAAATTGGGGCCGTTTGCGGTGCTTGTGAGGTATGTGGGGACCAATGTGTTTGTACTTGCTGCAGGCAATGTTTCTGGCCATATCAGGGGCATCAATAGTACAATTTGGCCCACTGGAAAATAAAACAGCCCTACAAACAGCCACAAAACTGGCCCAAATGTCTGACTTTTCCGACCAGCTCTTCTGGCACTCTCTCATTGCCCTCTAGGCTAGTCCGACCCTATGCACCAATGTTGTTCACCTTAATGTGCGCCCCGTGTTGCCCAGTTTGTGCTGCTGCAGCGTTACTAAGTGGAATAGTGAATGACAGAGGGTTCGTGTTTGGCAGTAGATAGATTCCTACACGGCTCTGGGAAAGCTGAAGGCGGCTCTGGGAGTGCCTGCTTACAGCACTCTGCTGTGCGGCTCGGGTCTACACGCTTCATGCTCTATGGATGCTGTTGTCACAGTGAACACTCTACGGGCAGTCTGCTCTCCAAGCACTCAACGCTTAGGCTTCCGCTCAAGTTGCTGTAGAGATGCTGAGGGCGTCATCGTCGCTCGGCAACTAACCCGGCAACGGGATAACAGCTGCTTCCCTGAGCACCAATGGGGAGGGAGGAGCGGCGAGCGAGCTCCGGCGAGCTGCTCGGGGTGCGGAGCTACAGGTAGAGCTGCTGCTGCGAGGACAGCCAGCTGCTGCTTTCACTGAGGCGCCAAGCAGTGGCCCGAATCCTACACTCGGCAGTCTCCCCATCCCAGCGGGTTCTTCAGGACCAGAAGCCGGGCGTCCTGCCTATTCCTGGCTCAGCCTAGGTGCAGAGGCTGCCGCGCCCAAAGTGTTCCACAGGTCAAGGACTCCGGAACGAGAGAGATCAGAGGAGCAACCACTGACCACTTGCGGCAAGACGACTGGGCGACCGGAGACATCTCAAACACAGAAGGGCAAAGCGCCGGACCTCGGTCGAGAAAGAATATTCGCTGGAACCAGGACGGGGCTGGAGGGGTCAACCGGAGCAGTTGTGTGACCTATCCTTCAGGTAGGCAGCTCCCGAGTTCATTCATTTCCTCTGTGACTAAACTGTCGCCTGGGCATGCACTGCAGGCACCAAACGGAGCCTGGCTGATCCAGGCGAAAACGCTTTGCCGGATCCATGCAAACATGCTTACGGCGGAACCCTCAGCGGTGCACAAAAGCTCCTTACAAATTGGTGAACCCAAGGGGTAAACAGTGCAGACTTTGTTGTCCGTTGAACAATATGCATCTGCATTACACCGACCTCAGGTGGCACAGACTGTAATCTCCGAATACGATGCTCAACCCCAAGAATGTACATTACAAGCTCTTGGGACGCCGCCGTGGCCCAGGAACGCAGCAGGTTCGTTTCATTCACCGACGAATCCCTCAGGGTGCACTTAGCGCGCTCGATATACACTGCACGGCCCAGGAGGCTCGTGCTCCAGGCGCGCGAGAGGTCCAGGAACAAGTAGAGCAGGCTCCTTGGCCACTGACCTCTAGGGGTGTGCAGTGCATGTTCACTCACTGGTGTATCAGTACATGGGGTTCCTCTAATCCTCTGTTAGCTAATAAAACATCAAGAACTGGAATTCGTCAGGCCCTTTCCAGCCTGGGCCCTGGTGCCACTGCACCTGTTGCACCGCTGATAGCTTAGCCTCAGTGATTCAGCAAAGGGACATAAACTACTTGCCACACGCACACTAAATGAAGATACAGGCTACGTTTTTTAGGAAGAGAATGAGAATTCCTCTGTGAATACAATGAGGGCGTGGAAGACAACTGAGGTGTTAATAATAAGTAAGGGTTGCTGGGTTATATTATGTGTCAGGTTTTTAATTATGTGAGGTTCTACATCTACCCATCTATAAGAGATGATGCAATATTTGATTTATTTAGGATCAAAATTGGATCATTGGACCAAATTAAATTAAAAGTAGACTTTTCAACACAATTAAGTAAAGGCCTTGAAGATACAGTATCCGGTTATGTGCAAAGGAAAGAGATAATTTAGATTTTTTTTTCTTCATAATCCATATTGCTAGAATTTTGTTTGAAGTGGCTATTTCACTGAAGACTTTGAAGAGGCACTTGAGGCTTTTTAAAGTGCTGTAGGAGCACTCATGAATAGTTCAATATTTTCACTGTGTGCCAATCAAACATGACCCTCCCAGGGGCATTGGTTGCTCACCATCATCAAAAGAAGTACAGAAAATGGTGTCAAAACGGAGCATTTTTTAGCACAATTTCACTATAAATTGGTTAAATACCCCCATACTTTAGAGATAATGAACCTTAAGCAATTTCACATCCGCCTAAACGCAGCACATTTCTTAAATTCGATATTTCGCTTATTTTTGATTTTTCCATAGTGTCTAATCTAAGAGGACTTTAGTCACATTTTATGAGCAAACTTCTATTTAGAAGGAAATGGTGGCAAACTTGAAAGTTACACACAATTCTTTCCATAGATATTAGTTGCAGAGGGATGGGACAGGTTTATGCCTCTTGCAGGGCTAGTCATAATCATCAGGCTATTACATCCTTCTCCAATATAAATATTAGAATTCCACCACCAATCAACAGATTGCAACCATACTAACATGTGCCCCTAGCGCTGGGAAAATCAGTAACAATACATCTCCCCAACTCAACATAAGTTATCACTCAAATATCACGCTTATATATTTTTTAGTAGAGCAATAATACTGTCCCTAAATGTTCGTGAAATAGACGATTTTATATTAAATGAAATCCTTTTTGATACACAGAATTCAATTTCTCCAAACAAAAACAAGGCAAGTCGTGAAAAACAAACTTCTCCATTAGACAATTGCTTTTCGTTTGATGGAAATGCAGTATTGGTCCCTAAACATCAATTTATAATTTATGGATAGATTCTGCATTATTGCACACATAGTAGTGGTGATGATGAGGTGTTTGATCACAGCAAAGGCACACCTCGGTGAGGCTACATGCTGTGACTTGGGAAGCAAGGTGGATCAACCTTTACCTTAAACTCTAATTAGACTATAAGGTTATTAGTCTTAAGTGCTAACTCAAGAATGAGCTGTGCGAAATTGTAATAAAGCGTGAGATCAACAGTTAGGGAATATTGTGCTATGACCTTTGTGAATTACTAGCCCTCAGTCGAAAGCCCTTCGATAGGCAAGATTCCAATTGTTGGTGTGGTAGGATAACATTTTATTCTTGGGCTGTGTACACTTAAGTAGCAGACTGTACTCTTGACACTGTTTTTAGGTTTAATGTTATCGATATCCTGATATTTTTTGGCTCAGCATCCACGAAAATCCTGCATGCATGCTGAGGCCTTTGATTTTCGTCGCTGTTTTTAGCCCCAAAGCCCAGCTCGTGGTCTGGAGTGACGAACCAAGAGTGTTCTCTAGTAGGGTGACCACCTGGCATGGGTGCAAATTCAGGACAGTGACTGTAAAAATTCAGGACAAAGGGTCCAAATTCACGACAAAAATTCAGGACAGAAGGTCGGAATTCAGGACAAAAATTCGGGACATAAGGTACGTTTTGCAGACACATCAGAGGAGGTCACACAATAATACATAAGTAAATAGACAACCCACACAAGCACAAGTCAAAATAAGTTAATATTAGGTTGAGAGAACCTTGCACTGCATCTGTTGTGTGCGCGAGTGAAACATAAACACCTGCGTTTAAATATTCAAAAAAACAAAATGAAGAAAAATATCAAAGCTGAAGGCTTCTCAGATCTTATATGCCCCCTCTCCCCCACTGAAAAAAACACCCGATTTGATCAATCATCCCAAGGGGATGTGATGTGTAAAAGCTGAGGGGGCTCAGAGGGCCAGGGTAAACATGCAAATATTAACAGCACAAATGCTGAAACTTTGCACATTTGGAGCAAAAGAAATAAACAATAAAGGACAATTGTATTTGTACCATAATTCACTGCTTGTGTGACAGCTTGAGGCTAACAGTGGATGCACCTGGGTAACAAGTGCCAAAATGAAACCTCCACCTCCCCAGATCTTGGCCCCTGGTGAGGTGACAACAGAAGCAGTTTGCCATGCCCTGGGCTGTGGCAGGAGGAGGCCCAGCCAATGCTGTCACTGCAGAAAGGCCCATTATCATTCTGTATGTGATAATTAGGCGGACATACAGAATGATAATGGGCCGATAGCAGCCTGTGCCAGGTGGGGAGGGGCTGCTACAAGCCACTGATCACAGCAGTAGCATGAGCTGGCCCCTGCAGTAGGAGGTACAGAACTCTCAGGCTGCTTGCAGGGGGAAGCTCGCTCCAATGCCTGAAATTAAGGACAAGAGAAGTACTTGGAAGAAACCCTCATGGACAACGGACAGGAGGCCCAAATTACGGGCAGTCCGTGAAATTTACGGACGGTTGGTCACACTATTCTCTAGTCGATGTGTGACTGCTATCCCTGTCCTGGTTGATATGCATTAGGTGTTGGTGGCAACATACCGTTTTTCTGATTGATTATATTGACAGGACTATTTTTATGTTCAGGGATGAAGGTGGTGCCTACAGGCCCCTTGTATGTAAAGTTCAATGTGAATGTGATGCTCAGACCCTGCACTGATATCCCCTATACTTTAGCGTGCATGTTTTTTTATTGGTGACAGGTGGCAGAGAGCTCCATATTGCTGTGAGAGCGCGGCTGGGTGAGTAGCTGCAGAGATCAGTGGGATTCTTTTTGGATACCCCTGGTAAAATAGAGCAGAAAATAAAGGGTGAGGGACAGCCTCCCCAGGTAATGCCAGTGAAATGCTTGGGTCCCATAGCTAGTGGCTACAGCCTTAGACAATGAAGTGTGGGGGGCTAAAGTCGAGGCTGCCTTAGTTATTCCATTGAAACCTGTCAGCAAAGATCTGATGATTATCTCTCTCTGAGCAACGTCATTAGTAGGGAGAGGAAGGTGAGTCAGTCGATTCCGTTGTTAGAGTAAATCTTCTAAAAATTGCCTGGCCCTTCACTCTCTCCCCTGAGTGCTACTGCAGAAGGCTTACCAGAGGCAGGGACGGATCCCTCACACTTGATCCTGCTCTAGTTTTTGGTGCTTCAGTTGAAGCTAGCTTTGTCACTACCTGCTGGGAGAGCCATCGTCTTTGACAAAGAATGTGTCTGGTCCTCAGAAGGGAAAATGTATCAGGAAAAGGACCTGTTTCAAACTGGTTTCTGGATACTGATAGTGGGATCAACAAGCCCTGATTCTAAAATGTGTAAAACGTGTATCACGGTGGGACCCAAAACTTACCACATGCAGCCGCGGTCGGCACAGATTGGAGTAGGGGAGCGGAGGCAGGAGGGGGAAGGACATGCAAGGTAGGGGGAGGATGCAGGAGGGAGGAGCCACATCTCTCCTCCACAGTCCTCCCCTCGCTCGGTCACAGGAAGCACACCCAGGCTCCTATTCAGCCAATCACAACGCTGCCTTAGCAGTGTTGTAATTGGTCTGAGTGCCATGTTTCGGCGCTCAGACGCTGGCTGGAGGCCTCGGCCCTTTTCTCTACGTAGGCTGTAATGGAGCCCGCACGGAGAACATGCAAAGTGCATAAGACTGTTTTGGGTGGCCTGAGAGGGTCGTCCAAGCAGTCATTGCGCACTTTAGGAGGGTGCTACCACTCCTCCCCTGCCCCCGCCCCCTCACCAAAGCTTTGGGTGGAAGTTGGAGAAAATAAAATGATTATAAGGCAAGTTATTATCATTTTATTTTCTCTGTGTTTCACTGCAAAAAAGTAGTGAGGAGACACTCCTCCGCCTTAGAGGAGGAGCCGCCACTGCCCACATGGTTCCAGTTCCAAGTTCTCTATTGATCAAGGTAAGGAGAGCTCCATAAAGTACTTGAAGGACTACTAAGATCGTCTACAGCTGGTCTCTTTGATACCCAGTTTCCCAGAGGTGAGGGACAGCCCCTGAATTTTGTGCATCTTGCCTGAGACGTGTTGATCTGCCTGTGGCCTGCTCTGCAAAGGGAGAGAAAGGGGCACCTGACTTTGCAGAGTTAGACTGTGTGAGGAGGAGAAGCTCAGCTGCTGTGCCCAGATTGTTGGGCAGCCCAGAAGAAGCGGACTGAACTTGGAGTGCAACCAGTGCAGAATTCAGACTGGAGAGGGACTCCTGGCCATGCTATGAATTACCACAGCAAGCCAAGTGAGCGGAATTGTCCTACGACCCTAGTAAGGGTCGGCCAGTGTCACCATTAAATGGCTGTCATCTGCCAGGGTCTTGGTGCTGACTCGACTACAACATGAAATCTTGGGTTGAACACCTGAGACTGCCCCGGTGGTAGGATTCCTGTCTGCGAAGGGCCTTTAGATGCTGGCAGACCTGTGGTACTTCCACCCAGATCCACTAATACCACCAGTCAGAGCAGGTGAGGTCACCAGACCACAACATTCAGAGATGCGAGTATGACCACTCAGCATTGATGTGGTTACCAGCTGCTGCACGCTTGTGTGTTCCAAGAACCCAATCTACCAGATAGCCTGAGCTGCAAGATCTTGAACATTGACTGTGTATCCCTCTGCTAAATCCCAGGGAGTTATTTATTCCAGTCGGGCTGAATTGCCCTACAAACCTCAGTAGTGACATACAGGGTCAGGCCTATGGGTCACAGAACCAGGAATCTGCTTGCACCATATTACACCAAGCTTGCACCTGTGTCAGATTTATGATTATTTCTGAGTGTTTGGAACCACATAGCATCCTTCTCGCAACCATGTCGCTGTTTAACGTTTTCTTTGTTTAGTATTCTGTTTGTGATTAACGTATTTCTCTTTTTTACAAAGAAAAGCACAGCTGTAGGCAGTAGTTATTCTGTTTGTGGTTTGACTCTTAGAGTCAAATGCTGAATGAGTGTACTTGGGACCCAGTTTATAGTGCCATAGTTGGTCCGGCCATGGGACATCAGTGGTAAAGTGCCCCAACCTCCAGAATTGAAGACAGTAAGCCCTCCTTGCCCTTCACCTCTGATCAGGTTCTGCCAATTGGTGGCAAATTGTGTAGGATTTGTAAATTCCAGTTCCAACTGACTTGAACAGAACAATAAATTCAGCTTGAATATATCATTGCACATAGAAATGGCAGAGTCAATATTAGTGGGACACCCTGTCCTTACAGTTAACAGACCCCTGTTTAGGGACAGGCAAAGCAGCTCCCAGCAGCAAATGTAGGTACATTCTCGTGGGTTTTGTTAATGATCAGTTAGAGAAATTGGGTGAAGAGGATCAAACTGTGAGGCGCGCCAGGAAGGATACCCTGGGAGGAATCCAGGGAGGGAGAGTTAGAATGTCAGGCTCTTTTAGCACTTTAGCACAAGTTTACCATAATACATGCCTAGCGTGTCACCTAGAATAGTTTCCACAAGACAACCCCTCTCCCCACTAATTTCAAGTATTTCTTTGTCATCGACTCTAGGAGCCATCCCCTTAGATAGGAGAAGTGTAGCACATATTGGAGCTCCTCTGTTGGTCCTTTAGAGGAGGTAGAGGAGAAGGAGAGAGAGTTTGAGAGGAAGAAACTGAGGCTTGCTTTACAGGAACAAGAGAAAGGATGGAGGGAGAGACAGGAGGAACGGCCAGGGGGAGAGGAAAGTAAAGGGAAGAGGAGAAAAAGAGAGGACTGGATTGCTGATCTGGTGACATGTCAGGAGCAGCTTGCTGCGTATTCAGAGCTATTACCCAGTGCCTCCAGGCCACGGGACATATGGGCCCCCTTGACCTGCTACTTGATAGAACATCCGCAGGAGGCATTGGAACCTGAAGCAGTAGGGATCACACACTAATGGAGTGGGAACACAGAGAATGGGAGGCAAGCTTACTCATATTGCATAGTAGAAATGCCACTGTGCTTCTGATTCTTCTGCTGCCCAGTGTTGACAGACAAACCAAATGTGTGGATAATAGAGTACTGGGGGACAGTGTCAGTCTGATCTTCTGATGATGTGTGCACAATGGTAGGCCCATGAAGTAGGACACACCCTAGCTGGCCTTTGATGTTCCACTGTCTTAATGCTATGAACGGATGAAGTGCATGTATAGGATGATTATAAATTTAAATACAGATGTGCCGCCAATACACTGTGTATACTCTGTGATGATGCTAACGATGCTATTGTTTGTATTAAAATAATAAAAAGACAGTTAAAAAAAAAAGAAGAGGGGAAAAAGAGAGGGAAAACAATAAAAAATAAATGGAAATGTAGGAAAAAAAGAGAAAGCGTAGATAGCCTTAGAAAAGGCTGTTTAGAACATCATCTAAGATGTAAGAATAATATTCCATGTGTGTGTACTACAGATTAAATATAAAGGCAGGTGAGAATTAAAGCCTGACGCCCCTTTGTGCCTGCATAGAGGGTGAGCAAAGTAATGTTGACCCCCATATGTACACTGCTTATTCTTATAGTTGCTCACTGCAGGTTCTCTCTGTCACTGAATTTAAGGGGTGTGCGATGCATGCCCAATAATCTGATACATTTCAGGTGAAGTACACTTCAGAATGCAGGCACATTGCAAATATACTGAACAATTAGTGAGCCTTTCAATAGAGTAATAAACAATATTTAAAAAAAAAAAAGCTGGAAAACTTTTGTTTTTGAAAACTTACAAAGTATGGAAATTAATTAAATGATACCCTTTAACGGAATTTTCTAAAATTAAATAAAATGAAAATGTTAGTGATGGAGAGTAATAGAAAATTTACAGATGAATTCATTTCTGAGCCGACTTTAATTATAGGAGTAACACTGAGTCAAATCCCACCTCACTGTGTCCTCTAATTCTGTTTTGTGAATGGTATGACCAAAAACAAAAATCTGGGGCAGAGGTATTAAGTGGACTGGGTAGAATAAAACCAACAACAAAAGGAAGATGACAAGACATGTAAACAATCTTGACATTTTTGGCAAGTGCAACCCATTTTTAGGTTGAAGCCTGCCAGACATCACAGCTGTCTGGTTTGCTAAAGACATCTTAGGGACATACAGAAGGCTGACCTAGGAATGCATTCCGCCCATTGCTTAGCATTGGCACTGTGGTCTGTAACTCACATTTGCTTGCTTGCTTTTGCTGGCTTTATTTGTTTTAGGCTATCCAACGAGCATAGCTCGTTTACTGTATTCTTTCATGAGTGTTCACTTTCTGCAAACAGGCCTTTAAAACCTGTTCTTATTTTGTCGCATTTGCTGTGCATTCAAATACAGAGGTCAGACTCTGACTTCAAGGGAGCTTGCATTCTACCTTTCTTTCACTGACTTCAAAGTGAGAGGCTTTATTTGATAATCTGGAGGTGTGAAATGGGGTGATTTTTTCCCCTTTGATTCTGTGTAGGGTGTTCTCGTCTCTTTCATTTGCTGTCCCCTCCTCTGTCACAGCTTCTGGGTTTTGCTAGCGCTGTGACACCTTCGGGTACTGTGCGCTCTATACATTTATTTTACTTACTTGCTAATGTTTTTTTTCCAACACACAGCAAAATTAAATTGAACTATGCAAATGTTTCGTATATATCAGAATTAGGAAAGCACAAATGAAGCTAATTTGTTTGTAAATCTGTAGTGTGCTGCAAACTAGTATATACATATCATTATAAAATTAGTACACTAGGTGATGCCATTTCCACTCATTATCATTGGTGCACTGTAAAGTTTTATCAGTAAAACTGTATGTCGGTGCAAATGCAATGATCATTTCAATTGAAAATGTGTTGTCTGTAATGGCAGTGCACTACCACACAATGCATACTCCACTCTATACCCGTTCATTCTACACCACTCTACTCAACTAGATGCAACTCTACTGTGCTCCACTCTGTGCCACTATACTCTACTCCATTCCACACTGCTACGCTATACTCTATGCCACACTACTCTACTCCAATCTACTCCATTCTATGCCACTTCACTCTATACAACTCTTCTCCACTCTATACCACTCCACTCTAAGCCACCCTAAGCCATCCAACTCCACTATACGACACTCCACTCTACTCCACGCCAGGACAGTCGACTCCACACAACACTCTGCACGAGTCTACTTTACAACACTCTACCCCACTTCACTCTAGGCTTCTCTACTCCTCCCTGTGACACTCCACTCTATGTCACTCCACTCTACACCACTCAACAACATTCCACTCTACAACATACTATGCCACTCTACAACACTCTATGCCACTCCACTCTACTACACATCATGCCACTTGACTTCACTATACAACCCTTCACGCGAAGCCACTTCACTCTGACACTTCAATCTACTCCACTCCACTCTACGGCACTCCACTCCATGCCACTCCACTCTACGTCACTTTACTCCACTCAAAAACACTTTAACGTCCCTCATATCTACGCCTTTCCACTCTACATCAATCCATTCTATGACACTCTATGACACCCTACGTCACTCCACTGTACTCCACTCTTTACCACTCTACAACAGTCTACAACTCTCTATGCCATTCTACTCCACTCCACTCTAGGACTCTACTTCACTCTATAACACTCCACTCTATGATACTCCACTCTACGCCACTCTATGCCACTCCTCTATGGCATATTATTCCAGTCTATGCTACACCAGTCCCCTATAGGACACATTACTCCACTATACACCTCTCTACTCTACAGCCCTTCACACTATGCCCCTTTACTCTATGCCCCTTCACTCTGCAACACTCCAGTCTTTACCTCTCCACTCAATGTCACTCCAATGGCACTCTACTCCACTCTACGTCACTCCACTCGATGACACTCTACTTCACGACACTCTACTACACTCTATGCCACTTCACTCTAAGCCACTATTTTCTATGCCTTGACCCTATGACACTCTATTCTGCTCTATGTCACTCCATTCTACGACACTCCACTCCACTCTACGCAACTCCCTCTATGCCACTCCACTCTACTCTATAGCACACTACTTCACTATACTCCACTACTCCATTCTACACCACGCCACTCTATGCCATTATATGCCACCCCAGTCTATGACACTCTATGCCTCTCCACACTACAACACCCTACTCCACAACACTCTATAACACTTTACACCCCTCTACTCTACACTCTTCCACTCTACAACACTCCAGTTTATGCCCCTCCACTCTATGACATTCCACTCTATGACATTTCAGTATAGAATACGCGGCTCTATTCCACTCTACTCCACTCTACACCACTCTATTCCACTCTTTGCCATCCTACTCTACTCCTCTTTATGCCACTCTACTACACTCTACTCCATGACACTTTACAAACCTCCACTCTATTACCCTTCACTGTACAACCCTCTACTCCACTCCACTCTATGACACTCCTCTCTTGGACACTCCACTGTACACCGCAACACTCTACTCTATGTCACAACACTCCACCCTATGACACTACACTCCACAACACTCTCCTCCAGTCTATGCCACTCCACAACAGTCTACTCCACTTTATGCCACTCCACTCTACGCCCCTGCTCTCTATGTCCCTCACTCTACTCCACTCTATGTCACTCCACTCTATGACACTCTACTCCACTCTATGCAACTCCCTCAATGCCACTACTGCCACTTTCCTCTGCTCTACACCACAACACTCTACTGCACTATACAGCATACTACATCTCTCCACTCCACTACTCCACTCTACACCACTCTACTCTATGCCATTATATGCCACCCCAGTCTACGCCTTCCAAACTCTACAACACTCTACTCCACTCTACTCCATAACACTCTATAACATTTTACACCCCTCTACTCTACGCTCTTCCACTCTACATCCCTCTAGTGTATGCCCCTCCACTCTACGACATTCCACTCTATGACATTTCAGTATACTATACATTGCTCTATGCCACTCTACTCCACTCTACACCATTCCACTCTACTTCACTGTACTCTACAACACAATGCTCCACTCTACTCCATTGAGTTTTGTAAAACTAGACACCCAGGAGATTCCAAGGTGGTGTGACCTACGCGGATCCCATTACTTTTTCTTCCTAGAATGCACTGCAAACCTCAATCTTTGGCTAAAATTATCCATTCCCTACATTTCTGTGGCAGAAACTTCCAAAATCTGTGTGGGATCCACAAAATTCCAGCCACCCAATATTCACACACTTCTTCCCTATGAAAATAGTATCCCCAAGCCACGTATACAGACCTCATGGACACTTTCAGCTAATAGCTGCTTTGCTCAAAATTGATTAGACCATAGCAATGAACCTTCCCATTCTAAGCTACGTGGACTATCTCCTCCCTAACTACAGAATGTGATCCTGAAACAACAACTTATTAAACTTAATAAAATACCATTCATACCGACCACCTTGATGTTACCTTGGCCTGAGCACTAGGAAAGGATTAAACACATGCTTGCTGCATGTTCCCAGTGTCTCTATGCCCAAAACTGGAGATTAAAGACATTGTTGATATCATTAGCATCTTGTTTCTGGACAATTATTGTGATGAACAAAAAAAAACGAATCTTAACTAATAATTATAACTAACCTTGCCTATCTTAGGCCACCATGAATAGGTGTATAGCATTAGGGACAGTTTATTGCGATATACGCAGACTTAATTACATATCAGTTTATATATCATTTTCATTACATCTTACCTAAATTATAGGTTTTCGTCGTTCTTTTGATCTGGTCTCTTGCATTATTTCACACCAGTATTGGGTAGTATATTAAACTTTAGTCAGTATGCAAAGTATAAGTGTACATACTAAGATGTCCGCCACATTTTTCACCTAATCTTGGGAGCGATTTCGCGCGCCTTTTAATTGCGTCATAACACAGGACACGCCGTAAGGGTTAGACCATATAAACTGCAAAACATGGCAGGTGCTCACTCACCTACAGCGTTAATTCGAGGCTGTACTGAACACCAATTTTCGCTCTTGGTACGTATTATTTATCTCGTTTTTATTTATTTGTTGCGATTTTAGTATATATATCGCTATATTATCCCCTTTACATCTCTGTCACTTCACCTTGCATAAACGGTTATCGTTAGATAAAGGTCGCCATATATTTAAGTTTTTCACTTTCGAATGACTCTAATCTGGGGAAGTATATCTTTTGGATATTATGTGTTGGACATGTTATTTATTTCATGTCTCATTTTCAGGAGATACTGCATGTACAATATAATCATAAACTACATACATTGAATATCGTGGCGGACGTCTATTTGACCGTAGCGCGAGACAGTATTTAATACCCACTAGCGTCTTCGGTATGTATCACATACTATTTATATACTCATTCATTGTGACTAAGGAACTCAGATTTCCTTTAGCTTTTTTAAGATTCTCTTTATTCGATTGTGGTTAAATGGTCATTTGCTAGAGGCTAGGTGTCTATATATCTATGCTTTTGACACCTGACTAGATCTAGCCCATTCATGCATATCTTTTTGTTCATATTTTCAGTACAAGTCATCTGCTTTATGGCATAATTTCAGGAGACATACCATGTGCCTTACAACAAATATCTGACATCATGTCGGATATTTTTTTGATTGCAACATAGATCCTAATGTGTATCCAGCTTCAATTGTCTTTTTGGGTATGTACTATTGGTTATTACCATTTACCGGTCTTGCTTCTAACTAAGAATAGACAAATGATCGACATGCAGTGCAGCTATGGATCATAGAGCAGAATTTGACATTATTTAAATAGTTTGTGGAGAGATCAGGACCTTCTGCCATATTAGCATAACTGTGGCGATCATGCCTTATATCGATTAATATCAGAGCGCAGTTAACCATAGAAGTCTTGGGATTTTGTTCGGTCATTAATAATTACATGAACTTTATTAGTCAACCTTCTCAAAATACTTAAATCAGTGGCTACTCGAGTCTTTGAGACTTCACTAAGCAAACTCCGATTACTGAGCATCTCATGTTATAATTCGCCTGATATTCTAGTAGTTCATTTGCTTTATACATAATGTGATAATCTAATAACTGAAATGCACAGGTTTGAACATATATCAGGATATAATATGTATATATGTTATCTTTACAGATTTCTATGGCCATTGAGTTTGAGTTTTTGAATCAAAACTTTAAGCCAATTTTATCAAGATATATTAAGCTGTTACTAGGCAGCACATAACAGTTACGGTAAGAACTTTTGTAATATCATAGTATATTAACACACCTCTAACTAGTTAATTGGTCAAAAACATGTCATATCCTTACATTATTCTTCTTCTATCAAGGATATTCAAGTACCTCTTGATCCAAGATCAAGTATTCATTCACAGACTGGATAAGCAGCTATAACATTGAAGGTACTGGTCGTATAATGTCCTTTATAATAGGAACCTTTTGCTTGTTATTTTTTAGATTATGGACAGTAATCAGATGTTTGTCTTTTTGTATGATAAAATCCATGAGCAGGTCGTTTTCCTCCTTCTTATATTATGTATTTAAACTGGGGTTTTCACGACGGAGCTCATGTTCAAGTTCTCTCAGACAAATACAGTGGTTTGTTTCCTTTTAAATATAAAATGATTTTTGCCCGTTCGGGCGTCTTTTTAAATACCTTTCTTATCTGTATAAAAAGTATTGAAACTCTAGATCACAATGATGTTTATAAATATATATATATTTTATATTTTTTTCATTTTCAGTAATCACTGTTACGAATATCTTGAAGAAGGCTTTGCCGAAACGCGTCGATATTCCGTGAATATGTTCAGTGTTATCTGAAATTATTCTGATATTTTGTGAACATTTCCAGTGTTATTTGAATTTGTATTGATTATGTATGCAATTCACAACTCTTGCTTCTATTATCAGATGATTTCAATTTGAATGGTTAATTACTATCATGTGTATGTGTGTCTCACAACAAAACCAACTCTGATCAAACATCAATTGTTATATATATAAAATCAATATATTTTCTTTAGAAAAAACATAAAGAATATCAATAAAAATATAGATCCATATACACATTTTTTTCTCATACATTTGTATTATTTCAATTATTGTGTTACTGGAGTTTCTTAACTTGTTGTTTAATCCTTATAGCACTTAGCCTGGTGCTCATTGTTTTTCCAAAATATTGATTTCCTTGCTAGGGCACATCCTTTTTGCAGGGGGCCCCTTCTGTTTTCCAAATATAGGTGTATAGCATGCCCAGGTTTATTTACAAGTGACATAAGTTGCAGGTAAAGCAAGGCTAATTAGCCACGTGTGAACAAGTCAGGATGTTTCTTCGGCAACTAGATTCCCTGTGGAGCATAGATTATTATAAGAAAAGTACACATTGTCTAATCTCAGACTAGCTTTGAGTGCTATTTATTTTCGAAGCCAGAATGTCCCTTGGGTAGGCTGTGGGGTATGGTGTTGACAAAGCTTCATTCTTTTTTATCATCCTCTGGTAGAGGTTTAACACTGCCAAGACCACATGCGCCAGGAAATTACGAGATGAATTGATGTTGAAAATAGATTACAGCACAACAAAATCTCACAGTTGAGGGGAAGACGATTGGGAAATGAATCAATAAATGGATAGAGGGAATTAGGGAAAACTTGATAAAGAAAGACAGACACTGCATGTTTTGTGGCCTAAAGTAGTTTAAGAAAGACATAGACACAGGTTATGTTGTCTGAAAACGGTTTATTTACAAATATATTGTGTATAGTCATTCTTAATAAACATTGCAATGCTTTATTAACATTAGTGAGTGTTACTGGTTACTGATTTCAGTGATATATAGATGGTATTTGAACATTTCATTCTTGGTCTTTTAATGTGGTAATTAATGTGGCAACCTTGACAAAGCCAATAGACCTGCTTTTTTTAAAATGACACCCTCCTATATTATCCTGTGCTACCTGGTATAGGTGGGGGTTATGTGATATTGGGGGACATGACCCATGAGGGGTCAAATGTGATTTCAGAATGTCACCAAAGGTATTTTCACCAACCTCGTGTATATATTTGTAAATTATTGTGTAGCATTGAGTAGATTGTGGGTAATACATGTATTTTTCCTTTTCCACAGACAAAGCCCAGACTGGATAATCATATATTGAGTGTTATTGTTGCGCGCCCATGAATGGTGATTACCAGCCTGCACCACTCTCCTGAGTAGGCCTTGAACTGCTTTGCTTTGGAACCCCGAGAGAGTCAAGTGCTAGAATAGGGTGCTTCTTCCCAGTGAGGTGATACTTGTGGACCTATTACCTGCCCAAGTTTCACATCGTGCACAACTAATAGCCTGGTTTCCTTACAGAAAGAGATCTCACTATCCAATGTGCAAGTTTGGATTAGTAAATGTTCTTAGCTCTGCAGTAGTATAGATATAAAAAAAACGATGTGTGGTTCCCGGCCCCTTCCCGCCCCCCTTTAGGCGTATGCGAGGCAGAGACACTGGTGGAGGGAGTGGTTCTTTATTGGTTGCTATGGAGGCAGTTCAAGTAAGGAGGTTAGGAGAGTCCTTTGGACGCTGATTCAGTCTTTAGGGTAAAAAGGGGGGAAGAAAACAAAACGCCTTGACAGTCTCTGGAGAAAGTGGGGGGAGAGAACTGTAGTGGTTGTTAGCCGGTGTCAGCTGGTTCCTCTTCTTCGGCAGGGGTAGCGACGGGTGGCCGGTTCCCTCCAGACACGGCCCTCCGGGGTCGTGGCTGTCGGAGTCTTGCCGCCCTCTTCCTCCTCTCCGTGGGGCTGGCCGGACTCATGCGCGTTGCCACTGGGCGGTTCGGTGCTCTCTGCTGTGGTCGTCTTGGTATCTTCCTCCTCCGTATCTTCCTCCTCCATAGTGGTTCCGTCTCCTCCTGCTTCCAGTCCTTCAACCTCGGCGCTGAACACCCGCGCGCCATTCTCCTGCCCTGATTTTAAGTCCCTCCTCCCACCTCAGCGCGCTCTCCGTGGAAAAGACTAGACCGCCTACGGTATTCTCCGGCGGTCTAGACGCGGGCGCCATCTAATAAGTCCCGCTCGCGAAGAGCGCGGGACTACACGATGACAGCCCTTTCATTAGCTGTTTTCTTTTGTGGAAATAAACAAAATTGACTGGGAAAAAGCCAAATGATTGGCCAGAATTCTTTGAAAAAAATCTAAAGGCAGCCAACATGTTCCCATCTCATTTCATTTTGAAAGTGAAAATGTTCACAATGAAAAGAGTGAGTAAAGAGGAAGGGGCTGTTTTTTCTGTAAGCATGATAAGGTGTACATGTTGTAGCATGTTCTTTCTTTGGAGTAAAAACGCCATGAAAAGTGAAAAACACATTTTTCTATTTTCTCCCAAACCAATGATAGCAGTTGGAGTGAGATTAACACAAAAACGTTTTTCCTCCAGCTGCCCTGGCTGCCTCGGGGCTAAAGGGGGGCATGATTTAAAAATGCACCCCAGGCTTTCAGATCCGTTTTAAGTACAACATGCAAGCTTACTTCTCACTAAAGGTGCGAGCCAGCAAATTAATAGGGAGAGCCGAGCTGCAGCCCAGCCAATGGTCTAGCTTGAGTCTAAGAGCCTGTGCACAAGCTAAGCCATGAAAATGTTTGGCAAGTAAATTATGCAACAAACATCATGTAAAACATAGTCACTTTGGTACATAAGATTAAGTCAGTGCATTGAGTGGGAAATATTAGAAGTGAGATTCTAAAGATGAACTTAGAAACAAACCCCTTCTGCCCTGATGATGATGCCATTAGCGAAACATGAGAAGCAAGTCAGGTCTTAGGTATTTGGTTTCAGGCCCTGTTCTTGAGGGGGGGCATGGGCCAGACCCACCCAAACATGACTTTTGCCCTCCTAGTCACGGCAGAAGAGCCCGTTTGGAATGTACCTGTTAAATGCTTCCTCCGTGTCCATTGCCAAATGTTTTGCTGTTTTTTCAGTTTGTTTACCTTAATTGTGTGTCAGTGGTCAGTACAACCGTTTGAACCCATTCCAAAGTGTATTGTTTTTATAATTAGTGTTTTAAGTATGTACTGATAAGGAGAAAAAACAGTGGCTTCAGGTGATTTGCCCTATGTTTCTACTGGCTCAGATATTAAAATAATGATCATGTCGGTAAAAAAGGCCAGGTGGCAACCCTTGCTCATGCCTGAAGCAAGCTGCCGTTGGGCTGTGTGTATTGGGGCACTAGGGACAGGGATCTATCTGCCAATGATGGAGCAGGTGCAGTGGCACCAGGGTCCATGGTTGTGAGCAAACGTCTGTATTCCAGTTATGACTGTTCCTGTGTGGGGGCTCTGAGAATGTTTATGTATTGTAGTCTGTGCACAACGCACACAGTAGTAGTAGTAGTAAGATTATTTTGGGCACAGCCCATAAAACACATCAAATAATACAAATACAGAAAAGTCCATGTATTAAAAAGTTAGAAGTTAGCAATGACGTTCCTCTCAAATACCTACAACGCTAAAAACATAAAATCAATTATATACTACATTCTTTAGAATTTCCCCAAATATTCACAAATATATATATGTTCATAAGCAACCTGTTTTAAAAATCTAGAAAGATGCAGACAGCAACTGAAATTAATACATCATTCCTGCCTTTTTCCTTTGTAGCTATACAGCATAAAGGTACAGACTGACGCGTTATATACAGCATAGAGGTACAGACTGACGCGTAACATAATAACTTGACTTGTATATCTGTGAGTAAATTCCTATAGGCTTCCATATAGTGTCTCATCCCCAATGTTGTTAAACAGGGGCTTAAGCCAAGTCTGCCATGGCTTGTGATACTTGGAGCAAAAAAAGAACACATGTTTAATATCCTCGACAGCATGGTTACAAAACCTACAAACCACTGTCATTAGTGGCGGGGATTTCCACTGACCTGTAAATGTAGGAACTTGCAATGTTCCTAACCTAAATCTAATGTAGAGTGTGCGAGCTACGGCAGGTCAAATACCGTCCAAATATTTCTCTTTTACTGGGAATGGCTTAAGGATTTTAAAAAAATAAATACTTCCTGATTTAGCCTTTTGGTATTGTTCTATGATATTCCTCTTTCAAAATGCAGTTATAACTCTACCCTTGGCATCTGAGTTCATTGAAGTGGGATTATTCCAGTAAACTCCCTGTCCTAGTTCAATGAGATGATATTTTGCAATATTAAACCAGGGAAATAGATAAACTCTACTCTATCTCCCAATCTATATTGATGCAACTCACTAGTGGACCACAGCCAGCTCTTCCACATATTTAAGCCCTGAATCATAGTATAGAGGTAAAGTAGGAGTACTCTGCTGCAGTGCAAATGGAGATCTTATAAAGTTATTTCCTTTAATAATCAAACTCCTCACATTTGCAATCCCACAAACCTCTGCACCATAAAGTGCTGCTGCCAGGGCTTTTACCCTATATATTTCCACTGCTGGAGATATAGATTTAGGAGTGGTTGACTTAACTCTCTTGATGATAGCAAGGCTAAGTGTATTAGCACCAATTCACTCTTTTCTTTGTGAGAGTTCCAGGTAGTAGGCTTATTAATTCTAATCCCTAAATAATCAAATGTATCCACTATATGAAGTGGTTCACCTTTCATTGTAAAATTGCCTCTACAGGCTCTGTGTGGGTTACAAATCATTATTTTAGTTTTAGAGGTATGAACCTCCAGACCACGTGAATCACAAAGCTTGGTTAATTTATTTAGCAGGTTTAGGAATCCAATGGGGTTTCTAAACAAGAGGAGGGCGTCGTCAGTGAAAAGTAAAGCACACAGTAATATACTGTAGAATGGGACATGAATTATACTGTTCAGATAGTAGCAGTGCATACCTCATTGGATGAGCAGCCACAAGGGAATTCCTGGCCATTGCCTAAGAATTAGGGCCTGAATTAGAGTTCAGTGGATGGGTTACTCCGTTACAAATGTGACGGATATCGCACCCTGTGTATTATAATTACCATTGAATATAATGCGCTTGTAATACCGTGGGTGGGATATCTGGCACGTTTGTGATGGAGTAACCCATCAGCCGAAGTCTAAATCAGGCCTTTAATATGGAGTTACAATGCCTACTAGAGTATGCTTGTCTGCCTTAGCTGTTCGCTGCCATACACTTCTGTGAAGTAGATAAGCATGTTATCACAAGTAAGATATTTTGCTGGGCTGAATTTATTCTCACCAGTAGGGCAGAGTGACAAATGTGAGAATGTCATAGTCTGATATCTTGGTAAAGTACATTGCACATTCCCATGTCATATTCAGGACTACTGAAATCATGACATTTTGTGGCTGTGGAGTTTTCTGCAAAATTATGGGTTCGCTGCATTTGGCACACAATCAATGATCTGCTGCATAATTGCAGATTTATAAAAAAAATGTTTTTAGCTCAAATGGATCAAAAGTTACAAAAAATGCTGCAACTTGAGTTACAGCACAGTTGACTGCTTTTGTTTATTGCTACACTTGGGCGTTCAACTTGTACAAATGAGGTGCAACCTATGCCAAGACAGTGTCATGAAGTGTAAAAACCTAATGACTAACTAAAGAAGTAATACTATCACACATGTGTATGATTGGCCTTTTCTTGCTGCATTATTTAGTCAACCCTTCATGCATAATTTCAGTGGACAAGGTTATAGTGATCTTATTCTTTGTCTAATCAAATCTACTCACAATAGGAGTGATCATAATTCAGTTCAATGAAGGGCTACCACAGGTTGTGCAACCTGCCATGATGTACACACAATGGTATTACTGCTAGTTATCAAAACCTACCTCAGAACTAAATATTTCATCCCACAGGCATATTTTAAAATGGACATCTCTAAGGTTTTGCCACAAAATATTCTCAGATGAATTGATAGTCTCTGTGTCTCACAGCATGTACTTTATACAGCCATACTAAAACAAAATACATTTTCAGACTAATTTTCATCTGTTCTATTTGGGCGTATTTCCTACATAGCATCTCTTTACTTTCAACGTTTCACTGCATAGGAGTAGGGGGCATATTTACAAGGAAATGACACAGTGCGGCACTGCACGAAATTTAGCGGCGCTGTGCTGCGTCATTTCAAAAATGCAGGGCTGCACCATTTTCACAAGAATATGGCGCACCCCTGTGTTTTCCCTTGCGTCAGCGCTACAAAAGCTGCCTAGCTGTAATGCAGACACACTTGCACCATGGTGCAAGGGTGCCTGCATTGCAGGGATGATTGTTTATGTGCAGGAAGGGCCTTCCTGCACATAAACAATCATTAAAGACAATTTGGTTCTTCTCTGTGTGATGTAGAATGCAGCACACATAGAAAGAGCAAAAAACGAAAGTTCTTTTCCTTGTTGCACCACTCTTACGCCTGCTTTTCAATGGTGTTAGTTTTTGTCACTGCCTCGGGATCCTTGTAAATCAGGGGCAGAGTCAATAATCAATGGTTGTTGCTGTGTAGTGTCTACAGCAACACCTGTCGCATGCTTCTTTGACACAGAAAACTGAGTGAAAGGGTACGATATTTAGAATGCTGTGTTAAGCCATGCAACGTTTATTAGCGCCGCATTGTAAATATGGAGCAGGGCATTGCACCACCGGAGTGTTGTAAAAAGTCATACTCAGGTAGTACAATGTCCTTGTAAATATGCCCCTAGGTTTGATAGGCTCACTGTTGAAGTGAGAGGTCACACAACTGATGATCAATGCAGAGTATGTGGTTCCCCGACGTTCAGGGCCCAAAGCAGTATCACATACACATTCAGAAAATTCAGCCCAAGTCAATGCCACCACTACCCCATTCTTCTACACCCTGAAGATGCTGAGGAAGATTTTCAAATGACTCCCAGGCAACACCCTGAACACCATCTCCCATAGTCTTGTCACCAGCAGACTAGACTACAAGAACACCCTCTATGCCAGGATCAAGAAGCATCTCATCAGGAGGCTGCAGAACATCCAGAACAAGGCGGCCAGAATCACTCTCAACCTCAAAGACATACGTTTTTAGGAAAATTGTATGGAATAAATAGCTAGTCTTCCTAGTGTGAAGATGTCAAGGCTTGGGTATGGTAACAGGGGCTTCCTTAAGGTTGAACGAATATTACAATCTGCTTGGTACCCAGTGCTGGTGTTGAAGGGTGGCCTGCTGGACATTCTAAGGGTTAAGGCTAACCAGTACAGAAATAATCTCTTACTCTCAAATAACTCTCCACATGCTCTTTATGCCTGTTAGGAATAAGAAATGATGTAAATCTAGGGCTTTTAGGCTACCTCCAGAATTGACAAAAATTGGGCCCGCCATTGGCCCACATGTATGCACCCTTGGCCCATCTAGATACCATTCTTGGAACTGAGCCTGCTTGGTTTAGGTTGTTATTATAGATGAAACAGCATTTTAGTATTTTGGTTACAGCGCACATCTTGAACAGATGTATTTCAAGTAAATACATAGAATCACACAGATGATCAAGCGAGGAAGCCGGGATTGATCACAGTTTCACTGGTTCTGAATTGTGCAATTCAGCCGCTAGATGAGCATCCCTTTCCCATTTACTTTTTCGCTTTTAATTCTTTCAGGAGCAAAACCAGTACACTATTAAATGAATGTACCCTATTACATGGTAAATTAAGTAGCGAAAAGTGGCCTTTCTGGCTAAAATGACAAAGTTAAGGAAAGGCCAGTTCCTTGTAATGATGTCACCAGTGGCTCCTGACTTTAAAAGTGTCTCAACACTTTAGCAAGGGCAATTATATGTTTAAAAAAACAAAAATGGATGAGACCCAAGCTATGACACCTCTTCACATCAATAAAAAATAACCACAGTAGTAGAGCTCCCACTGTGAATGTTTTTTGCATTTCAATTTACCCCCTGCAGGTGGAAGCTGTGTGCAGACTGTGCAGATGGGCTGTACTGCTCTGCCCTGTCCCTGCCTGTGCAATGGATGGGCAGCACCTGTGCTGCAGGATGGGCATGGGAGAGAAGCAGAGGGTTGCTCGCTGAGAGAAGTGCAGCGGGGCAGGCGGAGGCCGCATGAAGGCTCTGCTAGCCAATGGCTTGGACTTGACTCAAGCCTTCAGTGGCTTGATTAGATACAATTCATGGGAGTCCTAGATGGCGGAGGGCTAAAAAAGACGACAATGCCGTCCTCTGGAATCCATGTGATTTTGGAGATTTGAATTAGAAGAACTGTATCTCTGAAATTGAATGTCAGAAACAGATATATTGTGAGGATATACCATCGTCTCAAAAAGATCTAGGACAAAAATATCGAGAAGGTAAGTGCAAATAGATAAGTATAGATTTACTATTATTAACTCCACATCGACATCATTTGACCATATATATATATTTAAGAGTCATATATGTGGAGTTATATATAGTCAAACTTTGCTTACCTATAGTAACTTATCTTCCCGCACTGACGGGGACTCAAGGTTCTCTGGAAGCAGCTAGGGCAGCTAGGGCATACACATGTGCTCTGGTGGGGTCAGGATCAAAAGGTACTTTTGAAAGTCAATATTATGGTTCCAGATCAGTATAATCAACTATCGTTGATAGGAATATAGTGTCCAAAAATATTGTTTAGAAAAATATTGCCCAATTGGAATAAAAAAACAGATAATCTTCAGCCAATTATAGGTTAATTTGTGAACAGTATTTAGGGCAAAATATTTCTGTCAGTTCATATTTTTGCTAATGACATTCTAACGTCTAGCCAGTGGCAATCGTCCTGTGGTCCCTGGGTAGGTATAAGTGAATCTTCCATTTACACAGCAGCTGTGTGACCTCCAGTCCAAGGATGTGACACAGACCTCACAACAGCTTCCAGAGGTCCACAGACACACATTGTCCTTACACACATGGCCTCCTCTACAGTGTGCAGTCTAGCAGCCCCTCTCACAGTAGTCAGGGCATTTCTCCTTGCAAGACACAGTATAGCAGTGCTTGCAGCAGGAATTGTGTCCTAGAATTAGGTATTCATTTGTCAGGGTGTTCAAAATTATGTAATTGCTTTACTCTTGTAGAACAGGATTTGCTGGTTTACCACTTCACTATTTTCACACAAAGGCATACTTTCATAAAAAATTCATAGAAGATACATGTAACCATATAACATGTAAACTAATGTCTGGCGGGGAAAACTCTCGCCAAATAACGCGATGTGAACGTTTGAGAAATGAGGAGGGTTTCACATTTCGACAGCGTAATTTAAATTCTGCCTTGGTCTAGTTATTTTGAAGGTTGGGAGATGTGGAACTTGTGTAAAAAAGAGCAGCTGTGCTGTCTGCCAGCCTTGCTGTTCCCCCACAGTATTTAGAAGTGGGGCCTCACACATTCTTGAATTGTAGGACTGCCAGTTCACATTTGGGCATAGCCCTAGCCTGTTTAGGAACAACTGGATCTCCCTGTGAGGCATAGTGGTACCAGGCAGGGAAAACAAACAATGGTCTTGATGTACAGTAAGAATTCTCAATGCACATCAGATCAATTGTATATTCACTTTTCTGAAACCCCTGATTTGTGTGTGTTTTTTTTTTGCAAAATAACAAAAGTACACTGAAAAACACACATAGCTCCTTCTTAGCATTCTGCTTTACGTTTATCCCACCCACTACACAGATGAATGCACAGAAGGCAGAGAACTCCTGCCAGACAGGTAGGCATCCCTTGATACGGTGGGCAGTCCTCTGTCAGCAAGGGGGGTGCAGAGGACTTGAGTGTCCACTGACCTGGCAAACTGGCAGAACACCCATCAGAAATGAAGACAGCAGCAAAGAAGATTCTGTGCCTGGAACTCGGTATTTTCTCACTGTTCAGGAAAGATGGAAGAATAAGTACTGGGAAGACTTTCCAAAATGAATTCCCAGAGTTGACTTAGCCTTTATGCAGAGTTAAAATTTTTAGAAGCTCATCCAATCAAATAATGTTTGGCCACTGCACGACCAGCTGATGTCAGCCAAGGGCTGTGGACAACAAGAGTCCCTTCTGCACTGTTCCAGCCAGCTCAGGTTCCTATCGGTATTGGAACTAACCAACAGGGCCTTTTTCAGGGGATCTGCAGGTCACTTTAAAGGGAGCAATCTGACACCACCCCATCACCTACAGGACACTGTAACCTAACGTTGCAGAAAGCCCTCCACCATTTTGGGTTGCCACAATTATGGAACTGAAAATGGACTTCCTCCTGCACTCTATCAGGCATGCATCCAGGCTTAACACTCGTTTTCCACCATACCAACAGTCTGCATACACCTTTCACTCCTGCCTTACAGAAATGGAAGTGAAAGACCCAAGTTGAGAGAGACTGGTAACTCCCTTTTTGACACTAGGAAGCCAATAGGTATTTCCTCTGGATGTAAACTCCGCCGCATACGCAGAGTTCCGCAAGTGGTGGAGTAGATAGGGCGCGCGTGTTAGCAGTGAGTTTTAGCGCCGGATGTTTGTCCCGCGCTGCAAAATCAATGAGGAAGAAACAAACAACAGGAGTGTACCCGTTATCCCAGCAGAGACCGGGCGATAATGTTTAACAAAACAACAATGTCTCAACTGGAAGTCATTCAAAGGCAAATTTCAAAACAATAATGAAATCACAAGGGAAAGGACGGGAGACCACCAAGAGAGTAGAAAAAGGTTTGTATTGCAGGTAGTTATAACAGCACTACGGTACAATAAAGGTACAGATGACCAAAAACACACAAGTGAGCACTGGGCGTGCTAGTGATAGTGAACGGCGCAGTGAGCACAATAGGTGAAGACAGCGTGAACGGCGATAAAATGATAATGACAATATGGTCAAGATATGATTATGTACAATCAAATTTGAACGAATTTATAAGTGACCACAGAAAAAAAGCCAAAGTTCTTTGCTGAGGGTTGTCGACGGCGTTTCAGCCTGATTGATTCCAGGCCATCATCAGGACAATGGTCATAAATAAACGTGTGCTGGGCGTAAATTCCGTGCAAGAATTCCAAGGGTAGAGATTGACCAAGTTGTGAAACAACGTAAAATCAATGTGTCAATGAATGTTCAGCATCAAGGAGGTATGAAGCCAGGAAACCGGAATTCGGGAGCCTGGCGTGGGCATCAAATCAAAAAAGCCTCGGGTGGAGTAACAGAGGGCTAAATCGCTGGGGATCGCATGGCTCGAAGGGCAGGAACAAATCCTATGGACGGACGAGTCAAACGTCCATGAGAACTGCACCATGTGCAGCGCAAAGAGGGCACTTCTTCTTTCTTCCGCTCGAGTAGATTTTCTACTCGAGCAGCAGCTTCCTCGACGCGAACAGATGTTTCTCAACGGGAACAGTCACGACCATCCGCAACCTCCTGCATTGAGAAATCTCCATGGGAAGTGGTCTTGCGTTTGATTTGTCTTGTTCGCTAAGTTAACACTGGCGAGTGCGTGCTCAGCGGAGTGTAGACAACTCCGTAAACGGAGCGGAGTTCACCGCCCAGGCCTAGTTGTATGTCATATTGTCATTAGCAAAAATGCTATCCGACAGGAATACTGTGGCATAAATATTGTTAACATAAATCCTCCAGTTGAGTATAGATTTGCTGTTAATTCCGATGGTATGAAAGTTTTGCAAATTACATTTGGAACACAATATTTCTGTCAGGTGATGAGTTGGTTACAGTATTCTGATACCATACGTTTTTCCTTTGTAGAGATATATATAAATAAAGACAGGGTTTAATTTGAGCTGGGGACCGGAGGAAGAGAATAACGGAAAAACCATCAGAAAGGGAGAAAGCAGGAAACTACAAGAATGGGCTGAATGGGCAGGAAGTACCTGTGGATTAAAGAGGACTAAGGTGGATTTAGGACTAGGAAGTCTTGGTATTCCATGCGCGCACATATAATTGCACCGGCCCCATGGTTCAGAGCAGAGCTTTGGGGACCAGCACTCTTTCATTTGCAAATAAACCTAGTATAATGGCCAGTCCATTAACTTGCCACAAAAACCAGGTTGAGGGAGAGTAGCCACTTTTCAGAGAGGCTGCACTTAAAGTAAAAGGCTTGAACTCAGAACACCCTAAGGTCTCAGTCCATGTAACAGGGAGGTCCCACAATGAGCATTCATGATTGTCAGATTCACTGGATGGAAAATATAAATACACAACAACTGCACAAAAAGGAAAAACAACATTGAGCTGGTGATCTCCCTCTACAGAGTGATACAGGGAGGTTCTGTCCCAGAAGATGCCCCACCCATATCTGTCTGACGCATGCTACTCCACAGTGGCATAGACTCGATCTTTTGACTGGTCAAACCAATGGGAAAGACAATCTGAATTCAAATCCTGCCACTGGAGCAACTTTGGGCCCATCTGGTCCACAAATGCCATCAATATCAAGTAAGCTTTAAATAGGAAAACACTTTTTAGATGGTAGCCCAGTTCTGCTCCCTGTGCTGATGAATGCCACTGGTTGATTCCTCCCTTTTTTCGTTGGAATGGTGAGAATGTCCCCAATTACGTATTTGCAAGTATCAGTCTGTGCAATGAAGGGTCAGCTGTAGTCAGGAGCCTTCAACAGAGGTGCATTGCAAAGTGCAGTGGTCAAATCACCAATAGGCTTCTGACATTTCTCAGTCCAAAGAGCTTTCCTGGGCTACTTCTTAAAAGTTAGTGCTGTCAGAAGAACAACTATGATTCCATAGTTAGCCAATCATTTCCTGCAATACTACATGTAGCTAAAGAAGGCCCACACCTTAGTAGGGTAGTGGGGACTTTCCATTCCAACACTGCCTGGACTTTCGTCTCCACTGGTCAAATCACTACACTTCCCACTCGGTGCCTGCTTACGAGGGTAAACATGTGCGCAGATTCTGAGCAGACGGAGTTACCATTTTCATCCGTGTATGTTTACCTCATTACAAGTTAAACCCCTTGGAATGATGACTCACTCTGTGGACATGGTATTTTTGTCGGTGTTTCACGTTGTTCCTTTTTCTGATGAGTTGAACACACACGTTTACACATGCTCTCAGCTGGTGGGAAATGTGTGCTGGGGCTTCTATCTGATGCAGGGGTGTAGGGAGATGGGCAGGGAGAGTAGGGAAAGATTAGTTCTGGCAGAATGGAGTAGTTAAAAAGTTTGGGAGAAGTGGGAGATGATGCTTTGTTCTTGTAGAAGCCAAAGTCTCTTATGATTTTACCAGTGGGAATTACCAGTCAGTAAGATCAGGTCTGGTGTTCCTGCACCCAGGAATGCTAGGTGTGGGAGTACCGGCACAGTTGTGGTAAGGCAGAGTGCTATCCCACCTGGGGATATCACTCTGCCAGCCTGACTCATAATCAAGGGGATTCTGTTTGGCCACCTGCATTTGACCAGGACCTGCTCCAGGGGCCTCATGTGGACTTTACGGAACGGCTGTACTCACTAATATTTCCCCTTCGTGACAACACGCCGATCAAAAGGGCATAACTTTGAAATTATATGGGCCCTCTGGTGGAGACAAATGTCCTCTCGTTGGCACTGATTTTTAAGGTGATCTTCCACTAGCCACTAGACACATTAAAAGCACCAGAATATTTTGCTGCGCCAAATCTGTCTACTAGCTATCCAATCCAGTGGATAAAGTGGGCATCCATCTTCGTGATAGTTAGTGTTCAGGCCCCACTAGTTCATGCAGAAGCACAGTTCTATGAACCTTTGCTTGGGCTAGCCAATGGGCCGCGTGGGCACTTAACCACATCCTGAACCAGGACATTGGCCAATATTTTATGAACTTTTGGACCCATTCTGACATCCTGTATGTTTTGTGATTTTTAAGGGCAGACTATACCCAGTGTCTGTATTGCACAAATGCCTCCAATATTGTGGGGTGCCACATATACATAGTGAACCCAAAATAAACTTCCTGCAGCAGTCTGTCACATGCATCTATGCTCAACACTCATCCTGCTCAACACCCACAGTGTTGATGCCCCATGAACTCCTGATACACCTAGACGAAAGTGAAAGGCCTTGGTTAAGAGAGTTAGGCAGAACCTTTGACATACAGACAAGCAAAAGGCATTGCCCTGAAATAGAGAGGTAAAAATGTCTGTCCTTTCACTACACATATCCTACTTTTTAAATGCATTGCACCCCACACTCTTTGCTGTCTAGAGCCTATCCTAGGTTTAACATGTATGTCTAAAAAAGGAAGGTTTGGTCCTGGCAAAAGGTGTATTTTATAATAAGTGCTGCAGGCCCACTAGTAGCATTTAATTTACAAGCCCTGAGAAGATGTTGTACCACTTTACTTGGGACTTACAAGTAAATTAAATATGCCAATTGGGTATAAGCCAATGTTAACATGTGTTACAGAGAGAGCATATGCACTTTAACACTTTTTAGCAGGGCCAACAAAAACAAATTCAACAGAAAGTGGAGAAGGAAGGCAACAGGTCTGCACTGCAGAAAGGGGAACGTCCAACATTGACAATTGGAGTTATACATCATTGGTGTTTTCTGGCCTTCTGATGATCAGGAGTATTGAAGCGTCCTGGTGGCCATGCACAGGGCAGTTGGGCATAGGGCTTAGCTTATGGCCTTTGGGTCAAGCCCCATGGCGAGCAGCTGTGTAAAATTATCCCTCTTTGTACAGCCTTTGATCATGAACTGTCAGATTTGAATATATGTATTTCTCTGTGAATATCTTTTAGCCATGAAACGTGAGTGTTGGACTTATGGTCTAGACTAGATCAAACCCAGCACCAAGCCCACATGTCCGCAGAGATCTCTGATCATGGCCTTTGACCATGTGCTGTTGCACTCTGATTTTTTGAACTTTTTTTAGGATTAGCAGATTCAAAAAGCTTCCCTGGATCTGAAGCAGGTGCGGTTCCTCAAGCTCAATACGTTTACATTATTTTCTATCAGGGTGCCTGCATACAAAGTAGCAGCTTCGAGGATTTACAAACATCATGGTGAGAACTGTGCATTGTTTTCATTTTTGTGGGGTAAAATATTATACCCCTTTGGGACACTGCCAAATTCTCCTTAAAGTTAAATAACGACCCCCCTGTATTCTTCTGCCCCATATTCTGTTTTTCTCTGAGAAATAGAATCTGTGAGCATTTGCAGGTTCATTTTAATGCACAATGGAGACCACAATTAAATGTTTGAATTGCGGCAAGCCAATCCAATTTCATTGATCTGGGATCCTTCTGGAATCCTTGAGGATTGCCTTCACTAAGACCACAGATGGTCCACTGTCGGTTTCTTATTTTTCTTATCAACATCTCCAAATCTGTGAATGCAGGTCATTGAATTTGGAGCCTCAAATCTAGAACTGGACGCTCAAATCCATATAATTGAATTTGGATCTGGAACTTAAAATCCACATTCGTGACTCAGATTTTTAAAACATTATTGCGTGATGCATCTGCCCTTCAAGACACTGTCACATCCTCCTTCGAGTCAGGGATTTATCTCACATAAAATAAATCTGAACTTTCCCCCATACCAGTAGCAGGGTGAAATGCTGACTTTTCATTGTTAGTAGATTTATCACAGGAGGAACGATTTGCAGTTTGGTTTAGTTCGGTTAGATTTTAGTTTGATAATCATTTTACTTTGTGTAGATCCTGGTTAATTTTAAAATGCTATGCACAGAAATGCCGTGTTATGTAGCTAGGATTTCTTTGTTGGTCCTTATCTACACTGGCTGACCTATCCATAGTGACATAATTGATTATATAAGTTGTGAGGTGATAAATTATGTTACTAGTGAAGTTAGAGATTGTGGGTCTGATTCACAAAGGTAAAATGAGACGAAAGTCTAACTTTACGACTTTCGGTATACACAAAGGGCATTTACTACTCGTAAATGCTCTTTGTCAATACCAAAGTAGTAAAGTTCAACTTTTGGTATTCACAAAGGGCATTTATGAGTAGTAAATGCCCTTTGTGAATACCAAAAGTCGTAAAGTTAGACTTTCGTCTCAGTTTACCTTTGTGAATCGGGCTCGGTATTTATTATGTTGTCATCTGTGACATTGTGTTAGAGGTCGTGAGAAAGGTACTGGAACATAAGTTACAGTTGCCTAACAAACCGTAATGGGCCCATTTCAGTGATATAAAAACAAAAATATATTTCATAACCATAATGCCACCTTAATTGGGTTTTAACTGTATAAGAATTCCTTATTTAGCAAAAGAATCCATAACTTTTATGAATAGGGGGAGTGGAGGGGAGCAGACCCCCCAGATCGATGAATGGAAATAGTGCTCATAGGCAGAGCAAGCCTGTGTCCTGACTCCTGGGAGCCTCAAGGGAGAGTAGGACATGGTGCTGGGCTATTTTTATGTAAAGCTGCAGAGGGGACATCATCCATCCATCCATCCATCCATCCATCCATCCATCCATCCATCCATCCATCCATCCATCCATCCATCCATCCATCCATCCATCCATCCATCCATCCATCCATCCATCCATCCATCCATCCATCTCTCTCTCTCTCTCTCTCTCTCTCTCTCTGTCTGTCTGTCTGTCTGTCTGTCTGCCTGCCTCGTTCTGTCTCTCTGTCTGTCTGTCTGCCTGTCTCGTTCTATCTCTCTGTCTGTCTGTCTGCCTGTCTCGTTCTATCTCTCTGTCTGTCGGTCTGTCTGCCTGCCTGCCTGCCTGTCTGTCTGCCTGTCTCGTTCTATCTCTCTGTCTGTCGGTCTGTCTCCCTGCCTGTCTGTCTGCCTGTCTGTTTATCTAAAAAATAAACTTCTGTAACTTGTAAGCTGGCATTTGGCACGTGATTGGCGGATCTTCAGCTACTGTACTTTGTTTATGAGGTATCGGGCAAGGCGACCCCAGGGCGCCTGCACTGTCAAAGGAACCTGTTATGATCTACCTCCGAAACCCTTAAAAATATTCATATATATTTAGGGAGAATAGATAACAGCTAACTGTGTAATATGGTTCAATATTGCCACCTACAGTTCTGGTGACATTATTAATCATGAGGACGAAGGCAGAGTGGTTGGTATATAGGACGATAGTGTAATTATCAATTTACACATTGCATGACGGTGGCACAAGCTATTGAACCATAACTGGCAAATGTAAGTGTTTTTTAGCTTTAATTTTGCAATCCATAACTACTTTAACTGTGTTTTCTCGGAGAATGTGTGTGTGTATTTATGTAAAAACATTATTCTTGTATACTGATCTGAAATATCTGAAATTACAGTGAAAGAAAACATAACAAAACAGTATTTGATTGGACAGGTAATAAAACCTCGCTGAAAACACTGACGCAGCTGTACTTTGTGCTCACATCTGGATCAACTCTCTAAGCACACTTGAAATAATCTTTCAGCTAGCTTGTTTTGTAGTCAGTTGATTTACTATACTCAGCTCTATACCCGCAGAAGACTATTGATTTACATGAAAACTGGCAGTCTTCGTTTTTTATTGACCTCTGCACCGTTTCCTTTTCTAATTACTTCCCTCTCTGTGACGTGCGGTGATGAATCTACTTCTTCCAACAATGAGCTAAGTGCGGCGGTTCTTTACTCCTTCCTTGAGCACCTCACTGCAGTTATCATGTGAATGAAATGTTGTGATGGTTGTCCACAGCCATAACATTCTGTGTTTTTTTTTCTAGCAGATAATCATTTAAAGAAATGCAAACGGCGCAAGGAAGGCAACAAGAGGAAATTACTGAAACACAGCTAGCTGGCTTCTTTGAAGACTGATTCAGTCTCTTCAGGTGAATAACAAGTTACACCTTTCTTAAACTACATTTTGTGTGTTATTATCAGCTCATCGGTGTTATTGGCTGTACCAGAATTGTGGTAAACCCCGGATGATAAAATGTTATTTGAAGCAACGTAATTCAGGTTTGAAGTGACAACCAGCTGTGTTTTGTCTGTTTCGTCTACTTTCAAATCCCGTTTATGATTTTCTTGAGTGTTTTGTTGTTATTGGCAATATATATTTGTGTGCCACCTTTTTTGCAGAACGTTTGACGTGAACGAGTCACCTAAAACACGTTTTGTAAACTCAATTGTAGTAATTGTATTGAGTTAGGAAGGATGAATGGCTGAGTCGGCCACTCTAAAATTCAAATCTTTGAACCTGCAGGTTCAGCTAATTTCTGAAGCACTTCAGCACTTGTGTCTGTAATTTCAACGGCTGTAACAGAAACAAAAACAGCGGGGCTTGTTTACAAGCCCCTTGCGCCACCCTTACGTCACTTTTCCCATGTTAAAAATGACGCAAAAGTGGAGCAAGGGGTTTGTAAATCTGCCCCAGCGTGTTTCTCAGTTGCGAAAATGAGTGCTGGTCATGGACATCGACTGACCAAAACGTTAGGGGTAGTGGAAGTGACATCACATGCCCTTTGATCCACTATGACATCACAGGAAGTGACATCAGACAACATCAGGCCTGGTGCATTACAGAAAGTGCTGTTTGTGACCTTTGACTATGTGGATACAGGGCATGATATCACTTAAAACCAAAATCAATGTCCAATTAAAAATCTAATTTAATATTAATCACACACCAAAAATTACCATCCTAAACTAATTAAAACTGCTACCATGATATGTTAGAGATGAAGAAATCACATTCCCAGGGGCAGACATCATATTCAGTTAGCCTATGCCTAATGACAGCCTTATGGCCATACATAGCTCCATATGTCTGTGCACAGATACAGCTGGACGCTCCCCTCAGGCACCCATGAGTGACAGTATGGGCTGTATAAGGGCAGGCTTCCTCCATGATCCCAGACCAGACACAGCAAAGGCAGCAGCAGTGCAAGCTATCCTCATCGCACAAAGTGGATGCCTGATGGGCAGCTATAATGCAAGCCACTGTGCTGGAGCCTGAGCTATTGAGCAGGGCTGTCTTGCCTTCCGCCTACCTTGGAATACATTTCATTTCATAGGCTTCCTTTTGTCAGTGGACTAGAAATATTTGCAACAAGTGCCTCAAACCTCACAAAGCATATCTCTCTCTCTCTTTCTCTATCATTCATTCAGAGAAGTAATATGTAAATATTCAAACAACTTCACAGTGTTGGTGAAATATCACTTGGTGCTGCTCCGAGTATGATGAATAATATGTTTACTATCCAGCAGTGTTGATCAGATAAACCAGAGCTTGGTTTATTTGTTGGCTTATTGGACCAGCTCACCAGTTTCCACAATGCTTCAGCTAAGCACACATTTCCACTCCTGTTTACAATCCCCCAGGTATATACAAATTTTATTATCAGAATCATGGTAAGCATATGCAAGGAGATTTTGGGTCTTTCCAGAATCTAACAGGGTGAAACAGAAGTCACTGTGGGGCGGGCCCTGAGCTGGACATCAAGCACTGGTCCAGGGTTAAGGAAGCATGTAGCCCATGAGTTTTGGTAGCCAATAAGAATCATGGCCACCTTTGTCAAGCTCTGAGAGGAAGGACAAAGTTTGACCAATGGCAGTCAGACTGGCCCGATATCTATATTTAGACCACAGGAGAATGGGGTGGCAGTGTAGCGTACAAGAGGAATGGCATGACCACAGCCTGGATTGGCTCCCAAATCCAACCTGGCTGACAATCCTGATGCTCTACTGATATTCCACAATACCAGACCCACACACTGCTCTACCTATGCTCCTTCACCATGCTCGGAAGTACCGTTGCTAAAGCTCTGGCAGTGCATCGCAAGCAATAGACTGAAGCACTCTTTGTTATGCCAACAGTGTGACTGGCACACAGTTAGCTGGGTACATTGATCCATCCTAGAAGCACCCTTAAGATTCCAAGCGGTTACCCAAGCACAGTTTTCTTTGCACCTTAATCCTACCACAGATGACCCCTGCTATTTTAAGTGCTGTAACTCACAGCTCTACTATTGCAGGTCAGACCTTTCCTGCAGAATGCCTGCTGCGCCTGTTTCCCACACACAGCTCGCCCATAGCATCTCTGTTGAAGCACCTGATATTCTAATACTGGAATTGGCACAGAGCAGTGCTATTGCATGTCAGTCCAGACCCTGATATGCCAGCGCTAGGATCAAGAATGCTCTGTCTGTGCATCTCAATCCTTGTTTGCAATATCCATGTTATTTCATAAAAATCCACCACATCACAATCTACACCAGCAGTTACACACAGCAGGCGTATTAAACCACTCAGTTTCTGATTAAGAATGAAACTGTGATGCACAGATTTCACACTGACCTTAGCAATACATTCATTCACCCACTATGGAGCCTTACTAGCATCGTTTTGAAAATGAAAAGGTAGGATTGTCTTTAAATGGAAGTAGCTCAGGTCTTGCAGTGCGCACTGTTAATTTGCTACAAGTGCACGGGGAATTGCCTGGAACAATCAATAAGAATGACACATAATTGAAAGCTCATAATTAGGAGGTGCCAAATCCTTAATCTGAAAATATGTGTTTATGACATTAGACTGCCCTGGAGTCAACAGGGAGTTGTGATAAAACATTAAGCAATCTCCATTTTTTGTTGCATAATATTACATGGCCATTTCTGTAGTGCTTTCCATGCTTCAAGTGAGGCCGAAAACACTTTCTGGATTGTTGCAAAAGTAACTGCCCTGTATGTACTATTTATATAGTGTTACATGTCCCAGAGAGGTCCCTGGAGGCCTCCAACTTTCTACTGAGTTTGCAACCACCATTTGAAGCATGTTTGAACATTTCAGTTACACCTAAATAGGGAAACTGGATGCTGTGCTATGTGGTTTGTAAATGAGGTAGAAGTGTTAGGTGAGCTACCTCACACATGAACATAATGTTGCAGAGCGGCATCAGTTTAGACACAGCAGTGCATACAGATGTGAGGAGGGCAATGACAATTCTGGGCGGTGAACTCCGATCGCAGAGTTTGTGGAGTTTTCCGCACTCCGCGTCACGCGGAGCTCCAAAAAACTCAGCTCCCCATAGCGTAGCGGAGTTTTTTTCCTCGCTCGTGTTTGTCAACGTCAAGTTGGCGAGCGCGAGCAAGGAAAATCCACATTCTGGCGAGATTTTTCCTCATCAACTTCGTCAACATCAACTTTGCAAGCATGGAAAGTCAACCTCCCGGCGAGATTTCTCAATGCGGGCAGTCAGATTTCTCATTGCGAGTGGTCGCGTATGGTCGTAACCGCTCGCATTGAGAAACTATCGGTTTGTGTTGAGAAAGGAGCCACATGAGTAAAAATCTACTCGAGCAGCAGAAAGGAAGCAGCACCCACTTGCGCTGTGCATGGTGTCATTCGCGATGATTGCACAGTGCAGACAAGCATCTGGCACTGAAAATCACTGCAAACTGAATTTATTTAACACACTCCGCAACTTGCGGAGCTCTGCATAGCGCGGCTGAGGTTTTTTGCACTTCTTGGAGTTCCGCATAGCGGAACCCCGCGAACTCTGCCAAGGCTTAGCAATGACACGAGAGGTTGGCTTGAGGGGTGGCTAAAAAGAGCAAAATGTCCCTTTTTTTCCTTTATCAAGTAACAGCATATACAATCATGTGGTTCAGCTGATTCCTAAATCTGAGATAGGGGTTCATTGATTTTAAGTGTTTAGAGGGACATATATAAAAAATACATTAGCTGTGCTGCTGTTGATGTTTGTTGGGTCTGAAATAGCTCCACAATAATATTACTAAGGTGAGGGAAATTCTTCTGGTGGATTTTGCTCCATGTTTAGAGTTTTCAACATGAATCAAAGAATTTTCAGTTCTCACCAAACTCTAAATAAGTCAAGAACCTTGCTCAGTGGTAGAGAGACCTAGTGCCCTGAACATCGTATAGAGAAGCATTCTCCCAAGCTCTTCCCTCTTGTAGACATTCAGTGGCAGGTGTATTGCGACACAAACACACCAAACCATGAAGCACACCCAAGCGCTTTCAACTTTACTGTAGACTCCTATTACATAAAGTGCTCATGCTACTCTAGGTTCCCAGTCCCAGTATTTTCAACATTTCTCATTACAGCTCCAGAGGATGTCTGGCAAATATAGGCACCACAGATAAAAACCATTTCACTATTGTCACCCAGATCTGGTATGATGGAAATAAGGGATGAATCACCACAATCACTGTAATTGAAAGTCTCTCAAATTGAGGTGGAACATGGGGAGAACATGAGATGAAAATGCAGTTCTCTTTCATTTTTATCTCACACTCATTCAATGTCCACAAATAAGTGAGAAAAACAGTGGCATCTGGGCTAGAAATGCAGCCAAAGTGAGAAAAATGTGAGCAGAAAGGACACTTTATAAACCACAATTTGTCTGCAAATGTTCATCCCTCCATTTATTGCTGCAGGAAGATGTAAATACATATCATGGGACCACAATTTCTTTCCTTCAGGTTTGAGGTGGTGATTGGAATTTTGCCAATACAGGAGGTATATGCGACACAGACGGGAAGAGGGCTGGATCAATAGGTGTGTGCAGAGAGCTACACCAGGAGTGTATGAGGCGTGGGGTAGCTGGGAAAAGGACTCACACCAGGCATGCGGGGGCTGAATTCAGATGAGTAACATGCTACAAACAGGAAAGGCAACAGCAGGGGTGTGTGGGCTATTTAATTGGGTAGTAGATTTTCTTTGATTGTCTAGCCCGAGAGTGGTGGATATCATGAAGTTTTAGTAAAAGAAGACCTGTCTCGGGCCTCAACACAGCAAGACAACAAATTCACAGGGAGACAGCAGGCAAAGCAAACTGAGTGGTCTCGTTTTGCTTGAAGAGTAGTTACGGTTCTCACCCAACCTAGCAGTTACTTTAATGTCCTCATGAGAAGAGAGGCCAAGTGGGCCAGGCTCAGTTTTGAAGCCATCAGTTGTAGAGTACAAAGCGATCTCCTCTGTTTACTCTCTGGCCTCCAAGCATAAAGCTTCATCCTGGATGTAGCTGGGTCCTATTCTTTCTATCTCACTTTATTCATGTATCTCTACAGACCTCTTAGGTTTGTATTAAGTTACTTTTCTGTGATCCATGAAGGAAAACTGTATGTACCTGAGAATGCAACTTTGCTCCCATCTGGCTTGGCAGGGGGTTACACATCTCGGAGTCTGTACCTGTACTAAAGACAAGGCTAGACAGTTTCTGAGTGGACCTGAACATCCGTTAGTTTGGTATTGCACTAAGATTGAGCCTTGGCAGGGGGCCTGTGTATCCCAGAGACAGCATGTGTGCCCTTTAGGGGGTGAGCCAGTGGAACCTCATGTCCTTAAGAATGGAACAACTCCATGAGCCTAGAAAGCAGTTCGTTGTAGCATGTAGGAAGCATCCCCACAGAGTAGAAGGGCTGGGGTATTACATAACTAACAAGAATCTTTTAAAAGAGGGTTTAGAGTGGCCAATAGCATAAGAACATAAACATAATAATTGCCTTTTATGATGTTAACAGGGAGTGATCCAATAACAAATTAACTACTTTGCTAGGAGTGCTGAATATCCTTGCATAGTTGATTTCACAGTGCTTGAGTATTTTGAGTATTGACTGGTGCATGCTAAATGACAGATTTCTAATGGGAGCTTGTGCTGGGGCCCAATTTTCTTGAAGCAATTTATCTCAAGAACCCACTCTGGTCGAATGAACCTTTTTACTTGCCCAATAGCGTGGAAGGAGCAAACACAATTATCAAAGAATGCCTTCCGCAATTTGACATAATTGAAGACTCGGAGGTCGATTTCTATTCCTTTCGGAGTTTTATTATCAGAAAAAACATCTGCAGATACAAGCACCTTAGCACAAGGTTCAGCAAATAAATGGGTACTAATACAAATGCCACTCTACGAAGAATCCGCATGCGACTGAATATGAACAAAAGCACGGCTTCTAAAAGCATGAGGTAGATAACTACCAAGCTAATGTCGATGTTAGGAATCATTAAACCAAAGCATTTCTGTCCCTACTCTATGCTAGATGACGTCCCTGCTTACCATTCCCTTGAGACCCAAGAACTCGTGAAAAGGTGTCAGAAGTGAACTTCCTAAGAAGTCTTCACTTGGAGAGCTCGATCTAAACGCTCCTTCTAGCTCCTCGCCTACTTCCTTTCTGCTCTGGGCTACTCTCTTCTCTTCCGCTGTCCTACTCTCAACTGCTCAACCCTCGGGGCGCTGTCCCTAATACGAAACCCCAAAACACAGAACATGCCTTCTGGCACACCTCCTCGACTGGGTCTTCTTCCAGTAATTTTCCATTCAGCTCCGTCCATCTTCCCTCGTCCATCAGCTTGGCCTTGAGTCCCAGACACCGTCGGCACTAGGAGTTACGATTGGCACATTCCAATGCACTCCCATGTCTGGCTTTCTCCATAATTCAACTGTTAAACAAAGACCTTTTTACTAACGAACCAACTGTCCTTGCACCTGCGGTGAGATCACAGAGTGAAGAAATACTTTGCATCCTTTACTTCTACAATTTACTGCAGCCTAAAACCTCTGCTAAAATAAATCACTTGCGGCCTACCGCATACAGCTAACATAAGAAATACCAGGCCTTTCTCGTCCACAATATATGTGACTTCGGGCCTCTACTAGGTTAAATACACTATTAAATCACATTCTAACGTTAGGACTTTTACTTTCACATACATGAATGAACGTCATACATGAATTAATCCAATCGAATTACACATTTAGTCGAGCACATTGCATTAAACAGAAACTTATCGTTTTAAATTTTCTTAGATACATCCATTATGTTTTCCGCGTCTCCTAATGCTTCTACATTGCGACATAGCTAATACATTTCTTAATACATTTCGCACAGCACAACTAAAGATACGTTAATTATATGCGAGTGCCAACTAACAGTGAATATGATGCACCCCTACAATTTTCAATACTTTTAGGCGCTACATCAGTTCCCCCCTTTGATGACAACTGTCATCACACCATCATTCTCATTCCTCCTGGAATATAGCTGACCTAAACTGCAGTTGCTACTATCCCACCATGTCGAATCCCTTCTATTCTTTTAAGATTCTGATACTGACGATCCTGCATTCTCTCCATTCGCTGCTCATTTGCTCTGAGGGCTCTTTCGGCCTTATTCCCTCTATACCACTTCCAGGCCCGTAAGTGTCCCCACAAACAGATCACACATAACACGGCAATTATAATTGGCTTCAACACAGAACCCAGGAATCCCATTCCTAAGTTCGCAAACCAAGTCCCCACTCGGCCAAATCCTTGGCTAATCTTTTCCCACACATTCTCTTCCGTCAAATCTTCTATTTCCTTATGAATCATGGTGATGTTGACGATATACTTCGCCAGGTCCTTACTGTTGTCTGGAATATACGTGCAACATTCTTGGACCTTCAACAATTTACAGACTCCGCCCTCTTTTGCCAATAATACATCTAACGCAAGTCGATTCTGCAAAACCATATTCCGTATCGACAACATTTCTCCATTCAACAACAACAATGACCTCGCCGAATTCATCGACAATTCATCCACCACAGTCGCCAACTTTCTTATCTTCACATCATTCAGGACCACACCCAAACTAGGTATTGTCACTCCGTATATGTCCCCAATCACCATTCCTACATTCACAGCTCTCCGCACCTTGGAGTGCCTTTCCGTCTCTAACAATTTCAAATCTTTCGTATGGTAAATCTTTGGGAATATAATGGCCAAGTAACACGTACCATACCAATTCGCAGGCAATGTCACATATGCATTTCTTCCACACACATAATACACAGTCGGAATCACCTGTATAGACTTCTGCAAGAAATCTTTAGCTGAGTCCTCCATGGTAAAAGTATGTTCACACGTACTATGCCCCACTAAAACCTTCTCCTTAGGAGTTTGTAGCCGGGCAACACACAACTTCCCTCTCTGTACTTCATCCAATGCAATTGGTCCAGAACTTCCCTTGGATTTATGCCATCTCTCCTCATCTGTCCAATCCACTGGACTATCTCCTGTCTCTCGTATCTGAGTCAATTTTCTATACCTATCCTCTATCTGGCCTATGAACTTCTTTTCCGTTTCGGACAACCAGCATGTCAAATTATGTCTATGAGCATAAGCTGTATCTAGCTTCGCAGTCAGCCTAAAATACTTTCGAAGCCTATCCTCTGTTTTATAATAGTCATATTTATTCAAATGCTTGTATGCCAGAACTTCGGGAAGTACTGTGTCATAATTTGAGAAGAAATACTCAAACTGTTTCCTTTCATAAAACAAACTAAGCAATAGGCTACAAGAGATCCCATATGTCAGTGGGAGATGGTGGTACCTAATACCCTCATCTACCGAAGCAGGCAACTGCATGCACACATAACAATCTTTCGCATCCATCGCATCCACATATTCGTACAACAGTTTTACATAAGCATTGAGTTTGAAGTCGGCTCTGGACAAATCTATGTGGAACATACGATTTTCCTCGAACGTCTGGACTCTCTGATCCCTGTCAGTGACCCCTCCCTGTCTTGGAGTGGTAGGTGTGGGTGCTCCCTGAGCTTCCCCCTCCTGTCTATGGGCCCCCATGTACGAAGTCACTACTACTGCAAATATGACCACTATCACTACTCCTAACAGTGTGCCTATCACTACTTTAGCTCTACAATGTGCATTCCCAGGTTCTGCCATCTCTGAAATGTTCTCAATGTTCAGTACAGTCTCTGCGGACACAAGTCTCTTTCTCATCCAAGAAGTTCAATCCAACTGTTCTCTTGAACCAGGGAACTTTTAGCAATGTTCAATTGCTCGTTTCTTCTGATCAACAAGGCTTCCCTAACTCTTCTTTATCCTTTAACAGGAAATCCCTAAATTTATTTTTCTTCCACTCGGGCCTAGGTTGTCTTCTTTTCAACTTTACTGTACGACAACTTCACAATCAGTCCAGAATGACTGCCGGTCCCAACAGTTCTAGGACCGCCGCAGTATTTCAAGCTTAAGGGTTGCCAGTTCTTGGGGTGCGGGTATAACTGCAAAGGTTGGGAAGTCTAGCGTATCCAAAATCAGACCACGGATGATACTCAAGAATGGAGGACTCGGAATGTTGATGGTCAGTACTCCTTCGATCTCCAAGCCTGGAATCTTCAACAACACTTCCACTCTCGGAAACGGGAGACTGTTGACCAGTGTGATCGATCTCAATCTTCCCGTGTTCGGTAAGCTTGGCATCAGTCACTGTGTATGCCCACTCTGGTGAGGCATACTTTTGACTCGGCACTCTGGTTCGCTTCGATCTTCTCAGAGCACCTTGGGGTCGATCTACGTCCTCTTGCTCTGCTTCAGATTCTTCAGAGACTGGGGCAAGATCTGTTCTGGGTGTTAGTGTCAAGTTCTCCCGCCTCTGACTCGCGGGCCAAACTTTTCCTGCTTCTGTGGCACCTCCGCACTCCCTTCTGGTACCCTGTGCACTGTTTTCTTCCTCGGCAGAATCCGACTCAGTACTGCCCACTGCAGCTCTTTCTTCTTCTTCCGAGTCTCTTTCAGCGTTATTTTCAAGTCCTTGGTTCAGTGCACAACCAGCTGCGTCAGCAACCCCTACAGCTTGACTTGCCCTCTCAGATGGCTCTGCCACCTCAACTGGGTTTTCATTCTCAAGAGGGGCTGTTTCTTCCAAGGGTGCTGGAACTCTACGGGTATGGGAGGCGTGTATCCAGTTCGGCAGTCCCCCACACTTCACTGCTGTATTCGTGATCAATATAATCCGGTATGGCCCGCGCCAGCGAGCATCCAGACAACTCTTCCTCACGTGTTTGCGCACCAATACCCAGTCGCCTGGGCACAGGTCGTGGCACAGGTCGCTTGCGGCGGGAACCGTTGCTGTCTGCACCTGCTGAGACACAGAACGGACCACGTCAGCCAGGCCTTTACAATAGTCCAAAATCATGTCATCTGTGATATTAATCAAAGCAGTAGCGGGTATTGCTGGCAAGCGCATCGCCCTCCCCATTATTATCTCATGGGGTGACAATCCAGTCTTCCTATCGGGTACGCTCCGGAGACTCATGAGAACTAAAGGTAATGCATCCGGCCATTTCAAGGATGTCGAGGAGCATACTTTCGCCATTCGGGCCTTCAATGTTCCATTAACTTGCTCCACAATCCCTGAAGCCTCTGGTCGGTAGCTGCAGTGCAATCTTTGGTCTACATTTAAGGCAGCACAAAGCAGCTTCATAATTTCACTATGGAAATGAGTCCCTCTATCTGATTCAAAAGAGGTCGGGAACCCGTACCTCGGGATTAACTCCCTCAACAGCAACTTAGCTACGGTGAGTGTGTCACACCTACGTGTTGGGTAAGCTTCCACCCACCTGGAAAAGACACATACTATAACTAATATGTACCTCAACCCATTACACTTCGGCATTTCAACAAAATCCAGCTGCATCCTATTAAAAGGTCCACCTGATCTACCTATGTGACTCAACGTCACAGCGGTTCTTTTTCCCACATTCATCTGCTGACAGGTAACACACCTCTGACACACAGCCTCAGCTACTGTTCGAAATTCGGATTATACCATGTTTGGCGAAACACTCGCATCATTGCATCCCTGCCAAGATGCACAGCACCATGTATCAGTCTCGCCATGGGACTCAACAAACATTCCGGTAACACAGCACGTCCATCACTCGAAACCCATATATCCACCTCTCCTTTCTCACATCCCGCTCGTATCCAACTGTCCCGCTCTTGGTCGGTGACCCCATCTTGCAACTGCTTCAATTCCTCCCATGAGTCTGCCATAGCTAACATCACAGTGTAATCCGTTTTCTCTTCGCTTTCTACAACATGATTGTCAGTGTAATTACATCCCTGCTCTGCACAAAATCGAGCAACCTCATCTGCGTAATTATTACCCAATGACACAAAATCAGTTCCCTTAGTGTGTGCAGAACATTTAACAACAGCAATTTCATCTGGGCTTTGCAAGGCTTCCAACAGTCGTCGTACATAATCCCCATTCCTAATGGGTGAACCAGAAGATGTCATAAACCCTCTCTGGGACCATAGCTGTCCGAAGTCGTGAACTACACCAAACCCATATTGGCTATCTGTGTAAATCGTTACATGGATCTTATCAGCGGCCAAACAGGCACGGGTCAGCGCAATAAGCTCAGCCACCTGTGCGGAGTGTACTCCCTCTAAACAAGCGGCTTCCACTACCCCTGTGATGGTACACACAGCAAACGCTGCTCTCAGTCGACCGACACTGTCTCTTAAGCATGAACCGTCCACAAAGAAAATCTCATCTGAAACTGGGAGCGGTTCATCGACAATGTCAGGCCTCGGTTTGGTGCATAGTTCTGTCACATCGAGACAATCATGGTCCTCACAATCTTCATCATCATTTACATTTGGAATAGGCAACAGTGTAGCAGGATTTAAAACAGAACACCTCTTCAACGTTACATTATCTGCAGCAAGGATAACTTGTTCATAACGAGTCAGTCTATTATTCGTGAGGTGCTGTGTTTTAGTCCTAGTCATCAACAATTCAACAGAATGTGGTACATGAACAGTAAGCGGATGCCCCATCACAATGCTCTCACATCTTTCGATACTGACACCTGTTGCAGCAACGGATCTGAGACATCCGGGCAACGCAGAAGCTACTGGATCTAAAGTAGCTGAAAAATAGGCAACTGGTCTATGGACTCCTCCGTGACTCTGAGTCAACACTGCTAATGCGCAACCTTCCTTTTCGCAACAAAATAAGGCAAATGCCTTGTTATAGTCTGGCATCCCCAAAGCTGGAGCGGTGCACAAAGCTTCTCTCAGTCTCAAGAATGACTTTAAACAGTCTTCGTCCCATGGTACCGGATCACTCACATCCTTTCGCGTCAGCCGCTGTAAGGGCTTCGCTTCAAAGGAAAAGTTTGGGATCCACTGGCGGCAATAGCCCACCATTCCCAAAAACATTCTGACCTCCCTCTGAGTCGAAGGAACTGGCAACCTCAAAATCGCATCAATGCGATCTGGAGACACCTTCCTCTTTCCCTTCTCATTTCGGTGCCCCAAATACTGTACTTCTCTCAAACAGTATTGCAGTTTGTTTGGAGACACCTTGTGACCATTCTCTCCCAAGTAATTCAACAAAGCAACTGTGTCAATTCTGCAGGCGTCTTCCGTCTCTGACGCAACAAGCAGATCATCGATGTATTGCACTAAAACAGAGTTTTGTGGCAACAGAAGCCCTTCGAGATTCTTCTTCAAGATCTGATTAAAAATAGATGGGCTCTCCGTGTACCCCTGTGGGATACGACACCACGTTAACACGCGATTCTCCAGCCTAAATGCAAAAAGAAATCGGCTCTCCTCATGCAGAGGGATCGAGAAAAATGCTTGACACAAGTCAATCACTGTGAACCATTCAGCTACACATGGGATCTGAAATAGGATCACAGATGGATTCGGTACCACTGGACAACATGGAACTACTATTTCGTTTACTTTTCGCAAGTCTTGCACAATCCTAAATTTCCCGCTTGGTTTCTGTAGCCCCATAATGGGCGAATTACATGGGCTACCCATAATCTCCATCAGTATTCCCTGCCTAATCATGGACTCAATCACAGGTTTAATCCCTGCGACTGTTTCCGGGGATAACTTATACTGGGGTGTCCTCGGGAATTCTGCGTTTGGCTTAATCTGGATTTTCACTGGATCTGCTCCCTTTACTAGACCAATTTCCTCCCCACTAAGATCCCATACATCAATCGACACCGAATCTCTCAGATCGGGTGGAAGTTCCTCCACCGTTAAGGCTGGGTACATTTCCATGCACGCGCTCTGATTTGCAACCTCAAAGGTCGCATCATCGTCTCTCGTCTGTACCACCACTCCTTTCGGGGTACAGTAGATCGTACAATTGAGTTTGCACAGTAAATCTCTTCCTAACAGACAAACTGGACTAGAGTCGCACACCACGAACTGGTGCCGATCACTGAAATTTCCTATCCTGATTGGAATTGGCTCCGTCAGCGGACTAACCAGCTTCTTATTTGCCACTCCAACGACCTGGATACTCTGTCCAGAAAGGGCCAACCGTGGAACCATGGCCGACCTTATAGTCGATCTAGTAGCTCCCGTATCAACCAAGAAGGTTGTAGGATGACCGTCAAGATCTGCTTCCACAAAGGGTCCTGCCTGGTCCACTTCTAGAATGGCCCTGAGCATACAATCCTCCTCCTCATTAGACCCTAATTGGGCCAACAAGCTTATCTCATTTTCCTCACTCACTTCAAACATTGGCATCTGCAAGTAAGTGCGAGCTCCCTGCTGTACAGTCTGTATTCTAAGTGGCTGTGGAACCTGCATCTGCGGGACGCCAGTCCCCCCTTTCACCATTCTAGGTCTGGTTACCGTCTGTACCGCTTCCGTCCCAGGGACCTGAACTACCTCTCCTTCCGGCTGCATCTGATTCCATGGATTCAGAGGACACTCGCGTCTCCAGTGTCCAATCTGATGACACTGGTGACAAGCTGTAGTCTTTTTCAATATCGCCACATCCATCCCTGTCCTAGGGTCTATTGGTCTAGGCCTTCCTTGCCCCTGGACGTTCTGATTTCCTGCTTGATAATTCCCCTGTCTCCTTACCACTGCTCCGCCATTAGGCTGTCCCTGAGCGGTTTGCATCTGAACAAGCATGAGATTATCCTTCAATTTCCTATGCTTAGATTCGATCTCATCAGCACAGTACCTAGCGTACCACAAGATTTCCTCAACCGGTTTATTCTGCCAGCAGATCAAATGTTGATGTATCATAAGGCTAACCTCTGGCCTCAATCCCAACACAAATTTTGAGACAAACTGTCCCATATCCTTTGTGTCCAACGCATCTAGACCACCATACTGCTTAAAAGCCTGCAAGAGTCTCTCATAAAACTCATGCACCGTCTCTTTAGGTTCCTGCACTGTCCTGTCTATTTTCACCCAATCGATGTCTTGAGGAGAAACCTTCTCCTTCAGCCAGGCAATCACTCGCTCATACATCCTCATTACTGCCAGTGATGGACCATTCGTGTACGCATTTCTCTCAGGCTCTTGAGTTGGCCAATCAATGGCAGTCTTACATGCCGCCCACAAATCTCCCGGGACCACAATGTCGAACAAAGTATTCAGATCGGTCCACAATACCTTTGAGATCTTAACAAAACGATCAACTTGCTTATACCATTCTATCAGCTTCTCCCTAAGCCGGGGAAAATCATTAGTAAACGCCACCAAATCACCCCTACTCCAGGGTACGTACACGTATCCTCCATTCTGCACTTCCCTTAAAGGGAAATTTCCTATTTTTACCTGGCTTCCACCCGGAGGTGGGGTCCCTCCTATCATTCCTCTAGAACTTCTCTTCCTGGACCATTTTTCTTCCCATTTATCAAGCGTCATCCATACTCGAATGGCCAGGATCAACTCTCTACTGTGAGCTCTTAATCCAACAACCCTTTTCTCCTCCAGTTCCTGGTCACTGTACTGCAACCTATGGCTTCCTTGCAATGTTTTAGTCTTAGACAAATCCACCTCATATCGCTTAGCCAATTCTGACAATTTCTCATGTGCCGCTCGTGCCTTCCGAGTCACATCCTTCGCCACAAAAAGTATTTCGTCCGGTCCATATGTTACCACTCTCTCAAGGGATAAGCTTCCGCTTATCATCTCATCCACTTCTGCTTTTAGCCTTACTACATCTATCATTCTGGCTCCTAGGGCTCCTTTCAGGACCTCTCTGCAGACCCCCCTTCCTCTACCGTCTTCCTCACATTCCTGGTTCTGCAACCTCCCTTCTCGAAATATTTCCCTTGGAGTGGACTGATCTCCGAAGCTGACCTGCTCTCTCTCTGCCATCCTTACCCTCTGGTCCTGGCCTCTCTGTGGCGGTACCCATGATCGTAAATCTGATCTCGACTCCATCAGGGACCTCGGCCTCTCCGGTCTCTGCTCTCTTTGCTCCCCTGAGGAATCTGACATGGCTGGCAAAGGTGTATTCCATTCTATAGGGTTCGGATTCCGGGTCATTGCACCCGCCAGGCCACTTTCTGCGACTTCTCCCCTGACCTCCTCGGTTGTCTGCTCCGGGTTTCCGCCCTCGCCTGTATCTGGGTGGTAAATCGAGACTATGGGTCCAATGGTAACCGGTACCTTAAAGGCGTCCGGTAACCTCCCCTCTCTCTCTATCTTTACGCTTGCCTCAGACGGGCTCCTCGTGCTCTCTGTTCCTATTGAGAGTCTCCCTTCTACTCTCATTTCTGAACTGCTTATTACTCTTCTCGTATCTTCTATTTGAACCAATGTCCCCTCTGGGACTTCTGGGTTATACGGGGGTGGTCTCTCTGACAATAACCTTTCCAATAAGTCATCGTCTATGTCACTCTCATCCTCTTCTTCCGACTTTACATTCCTTACCCCCTCTGAAGTAATCAACAAGGGGTAAAGTCTCTCCTCCTCTATCGCCTGCACTCTCCATCTTTTCTCCACTGTGTCCCATCTAGCATCCTGATAAGCCCTGATCGATTTCTTCACTCTTTCCTGATTCCTCCCTCTATCCCTATCATGCGCTGCTCTAATCCACGCATGTAGTGCTTCAAACTGTGTGGGCCTTGGCAAAGGCCGTAACCCCGCCATTACAGATTTCAACTGGTACAACACTGCTAGCCTGAACGAGCCATATCTCGGGAATGCTAATTCCCCCTCCCTTTGGGTCATTTTATGCCAATTCTCGAGCCAAATAATCGTGTGCAACCCCACATTCTTTGCCATATAATGTGCTGGAGTGTCCTCGGGAGGGGCCTCTTCTCCCTCTCGAGTAACTACATGCTTATCTCCTCTACACATTTCTCGAAAAACCTTAAAACACTTCATGATGGAAAAATTTGGTCTTACACACTGTTTACCTCTTGATATCAAATCCTCCAATAACAGCGCGACTAACACCAACCGACCTATCCCAGCGCGGCACACTCTGACGTCACCTGTCTTCGTTCGCAGCAGTTCACCCTCCTTCACAATTCACGTCTTACCCTTGCATTCGTCCCATTCATACGCTGAAATACCTGTTTGTCCCAAACGAGTTACTCCTCTGGCTGTCCGTCCACAGCCTCTGACTGTTCGTCCACAGTCTCTCGAAATTGTTGACCTCGGCTGGCAACTATCTGTCGCCTCTGATAGGTTACAGATACTCAAATCCACATGCAGCAACTCACGACCAGCGTCAAGTCGCCATGCACTCACACATTCACTCCCCCTATCTCGGTCCAGGTGATCGATGGTACCTCACGATCTCCTTTGGGTGGTCAACAAAATCTACCACGGGTGTCTTCTACACCACACTTCCCGGGCTGCGCGCGCTCACAGCCTGATCTTGCAATTACTCAACATTCACTCTAACTCCGCAAGACATCACACAACAAATCAACACCGCAATCTATAACATCTCATCCTGTTGATACTCACTCCACGAACTGCTGCTTCCTGCCGCACTGCTACTCGCCGTCTATGTTCATCATCCGCCGTCGTCCGCTGCTCACCATCTGATGATTCACCGTTACTTATCGTCTATGGGTTTCGAGGATCACTTATCTTATCTAATCGTCCCTCGCTATCGGAAGTAACCATCCTCTGCTACCAACTGCTGGGGCCCAATTTTCTTGAAGCAATTTATCTCAAGAACCCACTCTGGTCGAATGAACCTTTTTACTTGCCCAATAGCGTGGAGGGAGCAAACACAATTATCAAAGAATGCCTTCCGCAATTTGACATAATTGAAGACTCAGAGGTCGATTTCTATTCCTTTCGGAGTTTTATTATCAGGAAAAACATCTGCAGATACAAGCACCTTAGCACAAGGTTCAGCAAATAAATGGGTACTAATACAAATGCCACTCTACGAAGAATCCGCATACGACTGAATATGAACAAAAGCACGGCTTCTAAAAGCATGAGGTAGATAACTACCAAGCTAATGTCGATGTTAGGAATCATTAAACCAAAGCATTTCTGTCCCTACTCTATGCTAGATGATGTCCCTGCTTACCATTCCCTTGAGACCCAAGAACTCGTGAAAAGGTGTCAGAAGTGAACTTCCTAAGAAGTCTTCACTTGGAGAGCTCGATCTAAACACTCCTTCTAGCTCCTCGCCTACTTCCTTTCTGCTCTGGGCTACTCTCTTCTCTTCCGCTGTCCTACTCTCAACTGCTCAACCCTCGGGGCGCTGTCCCTAATACGAAACCCCAAAACACAGAACACGCCTTCTGGCACACCTCCTCGACCGGGTCTTCTTCCAGTAATTTTCCATTCAGCTCCGTCCATCTTCCCTCGTCCATCAGCTTGGCCTTGAGTCCCAGACACCGTCGGCACTAGGAGTTACGATTGGCACATTCCAATGCACTCCCATGTCTGGCTTTCTCCATAATTCAACTGTTAAACAAAGACCTTTTTACTAACGAACAAACTGTCCTTGCACCTGCGGTGAGATCACAGAGTGAAGAAATACTTCGCATCCTTTACTTCTACAATTTACTGCAGCCTAAAACCTCTGCTAAAATAAATCACTTGCGGCCTACCGCATACAGCTAACATAAGAAATACCAGGCCTTTCTCGTCCACGATATATGTGACTTCGGGCCTCTACTAGGTTAAATACACTATTAAATTGCATTCTAACGTTAGTACTTTTACTTTCACATACATGAATGAACGCCATACATGAATTAATCCAATCGAATTACACATTTAGTCGAGTACATTGCATTAAACAGAAACTTATCGTTTTACATTTTCTTAGATACATCCATTATGTTTTCCGCGTCTCCTAATGCTTCTTCATTGCGACATAGCTAATACATTTCTTAATACATTTCGCACAGCACAACTAAAGATACGTTCATTATATGCGAGTGCCAACTAACAGTGAATATGATGCACCCCTACAATTTTCAATACTTTTAGGCGCTACATCACTTGCAATGTTAAATATGGCAAAGGCACACAATAAAATATCAATAAATGTTTCCTCACATTATGAGTATTGGTGTTCTTATAAGTATTATTTTTCTGGTAATAATGTTAGGGAATATATCTCCTTCCACATTAGCCCTATTAGCTTCCTCACTGAACTCGTGTTCTTATCACAAAAAGCTTAAGGGTCATAGCTTTGATTTTTTTTATGACATGCTCAACATAACACTTATTTTGATTCCTTTTTTATTTAAAAATTGGGTATTTTCCAAACATTTGAACAGCAAATAAAGAAAGGTGCAGGCCCGTGACAGACTAGGAAGAAGGAGTATGGTAAGGAACATGCTTCCTACCTGCAGCTTTCATCACAAACTATTCCCAAACTCTGCCCATCTGGGCACAGTCCTTTGAACTGCAACAAATCTATTTTCTAGATTAAAAACACACATTTTCATAAACATTATGCTCACACATTATATGATCATGCAGAACTGAGAAAATCTTATAAGTGGAGAATGTGAGTTTCACCTGCAGTACAATCACTGGCGTAACAAAACTTGAGGGGGCCCCCTTGCAGAGTACGGGGAGGGCCCCCTCCGGACTAAATTGTGAGCTCTCTGGCCACAGTTCTGTGCTGAGGGGGCCCCCTGGAGATTGTCCCCCCGCACCGCGGGGCCTGCGGGGTCCTGTGTTACGCCACTGAGTACAATGGTCCTACTTTAAATTAATATGCGCTCACATAATCTGAAGTTCAGCGTACACACACACCATTACCAATTAAAAACACCTGAGGAGAAAATATCAGAAAACAAGGTGTAGTTTAACATGAAGTTGATGTAAATTTAAAAGACGTACGAGGGCACATTTCTACCGTGCCAAAAAGGCTAAATTGCTTTTAGAACAATACTATATCCATTCTGTAAGACAAGGAAAAAAATATTATTTCTAAGAAAATACATGGGGCCTATTCACGTAAGAGTAGTAAATCTGTACCAGAAAATTTACTTCTGGATGCAGGTGCAGATTTGAAATACTTTGGAAAGCAGCAATTCCAATTGGAATCAGCAAGGAAAGCTACACCTAGTGAATTGTTTCCATATGAATTCCATTGGAAAGACAGATTCCTAACTTTTGTTTCCATGCCATCTGTACAGAGTTCTCAGTGGTAGAAAACTCTGTTCCGTAGGAATGAATTCTCTCTAGCAAGCATACTTTTTTCTGTTTTTTTCCGCAGATTGGAAACATGTTTACCAGTAAAGAAACCCCTTCCCTGACAGCCTATGCAATGTGGGTTGATCAGTTCTCCTTGAGTAAACTTCTAACCACTTCCAGAATGGAAAACGGTTTGATCATAGCATGACAATGCCAAAACAATTCCCTGTTTTTGAGTGTTTCTAGAGTCTCAAAGAAAACCATACCTTGAACTGGACATTTTCCCACCCTTTCAGTAGATTTACACTGTGGATATCTCCACACTCATGGCCAAGAGTGGTTGAGAGATGTTTTGCCGCAAATAGGCCTACACCTTCCTGGAATCACTTTGTGAATTGCTGGCGTTGGTAGAAAAGTGAAATATGGTCATAAATGTAAGTTAATAACCTATTTACATTTGCCAACAGGTCCCATAGATATTATGGGGTCAATTCCGATCTCGGTAGGAAGGGCTCCGAATTGGATTCGGAAATGCCTAAGCCGATCCGGAGTCCTTGTTTCTGACCAAATCGTTCACAGTTCCCAATGACCAAGTGCGATGCCTGGAAAGCCTTAGCTATGACCGAATCGGTTCCAGAAGGCATTCAGAGCTTTAGAGCCTTCCGGAGGGGGAACAACCTTTACAACGCAGTCATTAAATCGCACTACCTTTACATAGCAGTCATTACATCGCAACATCCTTTACATCGCATGTCATTACAATGCAGCCATTACATCGCATGTCACTACAACACAGGCATTACATCGCAAGTCATTACAATGCATACCATTACAACGTATAGTACCCTTACACTATCCAACATTTACCCTACTGTTGCACTCACTGGAGTTAGAATAGTAATTTTTACCCCCACACTATCCAACACTTACCCTACTGTTGCACTCACTGGAGTTAGAATAGTAATTTTTACCCCTACACTATCCAACACTTACCCTACTGTTGCACTCACTGGAGTTAGAATAGTAATTTTTACCCCTACACTATCCAACACTTACCCTACTGTTGCACTCACTGAAGTTAGAATAGTAATTATTACCCCTATACTATCCAACACTTACCTTAAATGCGATGTAATGGTATGCATTGTAATGGTATGCATTGTAAAGGTATAATGCGATGTAATGGAATGCGTTATAAAGGTAGTTTCTGAAAATGCGATGTAATGGCATGCGATGTAAAAGAATGCACTGTAAAGGATGTTGTGATGTAAAAACTGTGTTGTAAAGGCATGCATTGTAAATGTATGCGCAGTAACATAATACATTCCATCCGGAGCCGATTTGTACAGCTCTATGAACTAGGTTTTCCGAGCGAGCAAGTATGATGACCGATTCGGACAGCCTCTCCGATTTGATTTGCCCGGATCAAAAAGGCTTCCAGAATCCAGAATCAGCCTTTTGGGGGGGGCATAGCATGCCCTCTCTCTGTCCGGGCCCTCTGAATTGGGCCCGTGGGGGTACCCATGGGTCCCCTCTTCCCAACCATGCACAGTGTGACAGGCACCAAGGGGTGCCCTCCACAGGGTGCACGATTATCCCCAATCATCCCTTTTGTCAATGCGAGCCTGTGTACCTGTTCGGTACACAGGCTCCCATTGTAGTCAATGGGAGTCCGAAGGAATCGTATCTGGATGCATTTAAATTCATCATACTCGTTTGGTAGGGCTCCCCCGATCCGAGTCGTATGGAAAATATTCAGGACCCGAGTCGTTCGGTAGGCTTTCCTAACGAGATCGGAATTGGGCCCTATGTTACAAAAATAATCGTATGACCAATGTTAATATGAAAAACATTTTAAAGGAACCAGCCTTTCTAAAATCCACTGGAAATATTTTGTGGTACCAGTGCATTGTGTTTAGCCCAGTGCTATAACTAATAACATAAAATCAGCATTTTACAGCATATCACAGGGTGCACAAGTAGTAGGTGAAAAGTCAAAAGTGGAGGCTACCAGGGATCCATGTCCATGGTTTGCTTCATGTTGTCCTTGCCCAAGGTGCTTACGGCTAAGGTAGTAAGCTGCTGCACAATAAAAATACATCCCCAGTCTCCTTTCCACCCACATTTGGTCTTTGTTTGCATTAAACGTGTGCTTTTAATAAAAGGACAGCATCAGTGGCGTAGCTAACATTGGTGCAGCAGGTGCAATGGCACTGGGTCTCACTGAATCCTCATAATTGCTTGATATACCTACCCCAAAAGCTGACAAAGATGCCATTTTCCTTGCTTGGACCAGGGACCGTGGCATCCTCACTACTCTACAACACAGCATGCAATTCAAAGTATCGAGGTTCACTAGGGTTGCCACATGGCTGGTATACTTGTATGATCAGCATTTTAATGTCTGGGCGGTAATAAAATTAGAAAAATCTCCTGACGCAAGTAATTTTTACCCATATCACCCTAGTACATACTTTAAACAGTAAAAGTAATATGAAATCACTTTAAAATGTGTTTTTTTGACTGCCCAAATGACCCCTGACTGGTAATTAATCAAAGACAGAAAGTCCATATTCCAAGTGAATATGGATTATTTCATACAAAGCTCTACAAAAATATTGTGTTATGGCCTTTGCAAAATGGTATAATGTGAAAAGGAGGCCAGTTTTTTTCTCCGGGAAAGGTGGAAACCTTAGGCTACACATTATTAATAGTGCAGGGTTTCCGAAGGAGTCCCTAAGATGCACTTACCTAAATGCAGAAAGCACTGCCACTGTTCACCTGATGACAGCATGCTAGCCCTGTTAATGCTAGTGTGCTCAGGGTAATTGTATGTAGCAGGAACTTGCAACTTGCGGGCTTTTCTCCATGTGCTTATCTTGGTGACGTTTGGAGGAAGTAACATTTCCATCCTCTCCTGGCCCTCCCCAAGACCATCAGTGGCCAATAAGAGGCAATAAGAGGCATGAGGGGCTAGGTGAAAAATAAGCCTCACCCTTTTCTAACATGTTTACCCTCTTCAGCCGCCTCTAACATCATACCAAACAGCTGTAGAAGAGCTGTTTATTTAAAGAATGTTAGCACGTCACTTTAAGAGCCGCTTTTGCTATTCTTTTGTATTTTGTGCCACATGAGAGCCAGGGATCAGATGGCCAGTGCTAGGGGTCACAAACAGAAAGCCAAGGGTCGCAGTAGTGACCCTTAGTGACCCCTAATTGACGTCCGAGATGCTGGTGCCCCAAGGCTCTGCTCAGAAGCCCCCGGTCGGGGCTATTAAATGCTGGTGCCACAACTACCAAAGCTACATAGTCTTGGATTCACCTCATGTCTCTTCCATCCACCACCAGACAATCCCTGACCATTTATCTCACTCTTGCAGGTACCTGCTTTCCCCCTTTGTGACGTTTTTTCAGTCTTTCTCTTTCTTCTGCTAACTTCCTTGTGTGTTTTTCCATCTCTTGCTCACGGTAAGCAAGAGTTGAAGACTGGATTCACTTGGCTGGTCATGGTAAGGTTGCTGTCCATTTTTGTTCCTAGGTTCTTTTAATGGGTTTCCTGGAGTAGTATTAGTCTGAGTTTGGCAGGCCACCAGGTGGATTACCAGAGTGAGCTTTCTTTGCAGAAGATTACTACTTTCGCATTGTCTGTGTTGAACTTGAGGTACGTGGTTTCATCCATCTGAAGGTCTGAGAAATTGGTCCGGGTGTTTGGTGCAGTATTAGAGAGGGAAAGTATGAGCTGATTGTCAACAGCATAGGATTTTATGTTGATTCTGTGGGGGATTATAATGCTGCAAGTGGGGTCATGTTAACGTTGAACAGAGTGTGGCTGAGTGAGGATCTTTGTGGAACTCCGCAGATGAGGTGGACTGCCTCTGAAGTGAAGGAGGCGAGATTGAGTGATTGGGTGCGGACTCACAAGAAACAGGCTATTAAGATGAACATTTCTATAAAAGCCCGTTTCACAAGTAATACAATATGTTGTAGGGACCCTGCCTACACACACAAGAAACACTTTTCTTCATGCATTTCATATGAGCATTTTATAATAAAAGTAATACCCAAAAGGCCTGGCCCTGTGTGTTGATGTCAATCATAATAAATAGGGTATCAATTTAGGGATAAAGAAGTTGTTCTCAAATTCTGTGAATGCCCGTCTGCAAAGCCGAGTAGTTCTACTATGTGGTTTATAGTATTTGCATTTTCACTTTTGTGTCTGAAACCTCATGCAGTTCAGCAGGAGTAAAGTACTTCAGGCAAAATTCACAAAAAAGTACTACATTTTCACTTGTAAAAGATCACCCATGCACTGGTGCAGATTTACTATTTTGGATATTCACAAACATATCTAGTAGTAGGCCTGAATAGGTGCTACAGGCACAGGTTTGCAGGTGTACTAATGGGAGGGTCATGTGACACATTTACTGAGCTCCTGTTTATCATCAGCCTAGTTCTACACGGTGTGGAATTACAGATAAAGGGAATGGAGCCTGCTCTGCAAATGCACATATATTTTTCTTCTCTGGGAAATATTTTTCATTATGGAACTCTTACCTTACTACTCACCAGATCTGGAGAAGATCTGTTAACCTTCACATCATGCCCTGTATAATTGTTTAATGGCCAAACTGAATAGCCTTTATATTAACCCTGGGCGTAGTTCGCGAAGTAGCACTTCGCGAAGCTACGCAAAGTGCACTTCGCACTACGCGAGCTACGCGTACACTTCGCGAACTGCGTAGTACCTTGTTCGCACTGTGCCAGATGTCGTTTTCAATGATTGCACAGTGTGGACAAGCAACCGGCACTGTGCAATCATTGAAAATGGCATCTTGCACAGTGCGAGATGTAGTTTTCTGCTGCTCGAGTAGATTTTTACTCGAGCGGCAGCTTTCTCAACGCGAACTGGTAGTTTCTAATCGCGAGCGGTCGCGAGCATACGCGACCACTCGCAATGAAAAACCTGACCTCCTCGCGTTGGGAATCTCGCCGGGAGGTTTATTTTCCATACTCGCGATCGCCAACTTGATGTTGCTGATCGCGAACAAGGAAAAAGTCTCGCCGGGATGTCATTTTGCTTGCTCGCGGTCGCCAACTTGACGTTGAGGACCGCGAGCAAGCAAAAAATGACCGCAGCACTACGCAACACTACGCTACGCGTGTTCGCACTGTGCTACGTGCAATTCGCGTAGTGCGAAGTAGCGCGAACTTCGAAAACTACGCGAGCGTAGCGTAGTGCTTTGCCCAGGCTTACTTTATATGTACTTGGTAGTAGACTAAAATACAGTGAAACCAAAAACATAGTGTTGTGTTTTAGTTTTGAATTTATTGTCTCATGCAAATCTGATTTTAATTGTTAAAGGCTGCCTGACTAGGGAACAGATTAACTAGACTACTCTTGGGCATGTGCAGTTTTTTCGCTGACATTTGTAAAGTGTGACAAGTGTGAAACTACATTTGCACTTACGATCTGTTCAAAAACAACATTTTGCTTTTAATGTTTGCGCTAATTTCTTCTGAAAAAAATACTCAGAAATTGAATCCACTTTGGAGTCTTGGTTCTGCCAAGAAGTACTTTCAAACCAAACTTAGATTTTGAGGCCAAGACACTATTTCAGCACATGGCAGTTTTGCGTTAGTATCGAATTTCGTTTTGTTCACTTCTTTCAGCAGGATCCATCACTTAAGGAATAGTCAGCGGCATTGTATTGGATTACGTCCGCATCCGCCATGAAGGCTACAGTGCTTAATAAAAAAAAATAGGTGCCAGGGCTCCCATCAGGAGGCCACTGCAGCTTGCACCACGAATTACCCCTTCCAGCACAGCCAATTACAGTACCAACTCAACTACTAACCATCACACTCCTAGAAGTGTAACAGTCCAGACTATTCCATTCCTACAAAGCACAACCTAATCAACTACATCCTTACCATGCGCTAGGGTAGGGCTCGCTCTCACAGCGCTTAGAGACCTGATGGTGATTATGCGCTCTACAAGTTACAATTACTATTACAAAGCTATAAGAATAAGTTGGGCTGCAGATATTAGTCCTTTTTAATGTATATTAAATTAGTAAACAACTGTTGCTGTGCTCATCTCTGAATCAGACAAACCGCGCCTCCATGTGGCAGACTATCATAACTGCGTGTGTTGACAATTAAGTGCTGGTGCCACGCACCGGAAACTACTTGCTCAAATTAAGCCCTGGAAGGCAATAAGACCTACCCTTGTTATAATTCCTGGAAGCCCTTACAATCGCATACCTTATTTCCAATGGACAAACAGCTTCAACCACTTCACGTCTATAAATGTATTAACATTGCATCAGCAATGCTGGTAGGGATGAATGCCTCTAGGGAAGTAACGCAGACCCCTACCACCCCTGTTGCTCAAGGGGGCCCCCAAACCTGTATAGGAGGCCTCATTCTAGTCAGGTGGAGGCCAATCAATATCTCTAAGATATGGAAGACTCAGGGTCCTCTCATTACATTCTGCTAGGGGGGCGATCATTTTGTCTTTCGCCAGTGAATGCCTTCTATCTAACACGGCTTTCTGGTACGAGATTGCTTCATTTTTTTGTTAGATTTACTTTTACAGTTGTCACACAAAGACTTCATTAGAGCAAGGAGTCCCGGCTGCAAGAGCAAACCTTTGTGATCTTTGGTTTAAAAAAACACCAACTAATTGAGGACTGCACAGCCAGATTCTTGGTTTGCCCAAAAGATCTAATATTATCGGACATTGTAAAAGCAGATGCTTGAAGTTTTACACAAGACTGGTTAAGAATTTGGGGGCATATCAGCAAGGGCCGGCGATAATTATCGCTCAGCACTCTTAGCGTGAGGATAATTTTCGCCAGCCAACTCTGAATTTTATCGCGGAAATAGCGTGCTATCAGCAACGCTTATCTCCAAAGCGATAAAATTCAGAGCGCAAACTGCCAATTGTGCGATTATCGCTGGAAATACAGCGATAATCCCACAAGGTTTGGAGATAGCTTGCTGATAGGGATAGGCATACTTAGCCATGATATCCACCTTACATAGGATATCATGGCTAAGTCAGAAAAATACCTAACGCAGAAAAGCAGCGTTAACCGCGGTTAGCGCTGCTTTTTTTTAAATCTCTAACAGGGTTAGCGATATCCTTGATAATAGGAGAAATGTCGCTTAGCAACATTACTCCTATTATTTTATTACGGAACGCCCCCTTTGCATCTCATTAGAGATGCAAAGGGAAGCGTAGAGTAAAAGGGTGCTAACATGCAAATTTGCGTGTTAGCACCCGGTTGCTGATAGGGCGCTATTTTTATCTCTGCTTTTTTGTCTTTTAAAGCCAAAAAAGCAGAGATAAAGCCCTTGCTGATATGCCCCTAAATTGGCCAACAAAGGAGGATGGATTAAGGCTGTGACAGCAGACAGAAGAAACCTGGTACCTTTCATGAAGGCCATGTAAAGAAGTCTAGTCTATATCTTTAAAGGCTACACCAACATGGACACACCTAAGAAAACTTTTTAGCAAGCAGAAGTACAGTAACAGTCTGGTAAAGGGCCATTCTTGTAAACATCTTACAATGCTGAATTATGGTATACATCCATCAAGAGGAGGAAGAAATGCTACCCCCAGTCGCACCACCAAGGCCCCTCAAACCAACATCATTGTTTATGCTCCTTACATAGGAATGCATTGCATATATATGTTATTCCTAATGTTCTGTATAACAAACATATCCCAGCGTTGACTGTAAAATAGGCGCATTCTCTTTTAAATGAGGAATATGAGAGGACTGTGACATCACTGCCTGTGACATCACTCCAAGTGACATGATTGTGCATTGTCTATGTGGATTGCTTATGCTAATGAGTCCTCCACTATGGTTTTTTTAGGACTTGCGCTTTGCTAGGACTTTAGCACACTTAACTACAGTTACATTACCTGAGGTTATCTCTGACCACAATGTATGGCACCCGTGTCATCCCATAGGACCAATGTAAACCAGGCCCCTTTGCAATTCTGGGGACTTTACAACACTTAGGGGCAGCTTAGCTACAGCTACATGATCTGAGCTTATCTCTGACCCTTAAGCATATCACTCATTTCTTCCCCTAAATCACTGATGTTTGCAGTCATACAACAACAAAGGACTCCTAATTTACCATAACACTTTCTTGATACCTTGGCACTAGCATGCTTACCTGCAATGACAAGCTCGCCGATCCATAATGAAATACATTAATGGCCACAACGCCCTAAAATACAATGCTTCCTTTACAGGATGGAGGTGAAACACACACCTTTCATCCACACATGCATGCTGTGACTTGCCTACCCTTTTGGAGAGTTCACAGATCTAAGAAGCCACTCTAGAGTCTGTTATCCCTTACAAAAATGCCAATGACAAAAAAAGTGACAAACGCTGAGCAATAGTCATGTAGAGGCAATGCTGATCCCAACCTATGTTTGAGGTAAATTTGCTACCAGACTGTGGGCCTCCTTTAGAGTTTAGAGGGGACTGAAAATCCTCACAATACTTGGTGCAAGCCACCAGCCGAATCCACCATAAGGAGAATATTGTAGGGGAAATTCAGCCAGTGGATTCTACTCTGTATTTAGAGTTTCCACCAATAGTTAGAGGATTTTCAGCTTCCTCCAAACTTTACATTAGGGCCTCTGCCATTTAGCTACAGAGTTGGGTATAATGTTGTTCCACTGATAGACTTATACCAAACATTTTGCTACTAATATTTAGCAAGTATTTCATTTTATAAACTGAACAATGAATTATCATTTTGTTTAAAGAGTGATGCACTCTGTTATGTTTTGGTAGCACACATTTGGCCTGACTGGCAAATGCAATTACATTAGAGTAAAAGGCACAGTGCACACTTTTGAATGTAGTTCAGTGCAAAGAATGTAATTTTTTACTGTTCAGTAACACTCTAAGTGCACAGTATTTACAAATAAAAATCTGCTAATATTTGTAAGTATGTGTGCAAAATCCACAAATTGCAGGCCTGATCCTCAATGAAATTTGTCAATCTACACTCGTAGGCTTCCACCTATTACTGGAATTCCCAAATAATTCCATGAGTCTGATCCAAAGGGAAGGCATTGTTCCACGGCGTGTTGCATACAGGGTCTAACTTCAGTGAAAATGTACAGCCTTACTCCTCTTTGGGATTCAGCAGTTAATGTTCAAGAGAACTTGGAGCAAACTGTAAAACTGCTGAGCCTTCATTGAAACCATATGGTACATAGCCTCTGAGAAGAATGTGGTATTTAACGAAGCGAGAATAAATAAAATATACCTTTTATACTATGCAGTGCCGAAAGGAAAAACAATCTTTGCTTAGTACTGATTGCCAGAAAAAAAAAATCATCAATTATTCCCTAAAGTTTACTGACATATTGCCATGTTGCCACCTGTTATTCCCCAAAGTTTACATACTTATTGCCATAATGGCAGCTTGTAATGTCATTTCTTAAATATTTTACAGCATGTTCAACCTAAATTTAGGATATTCTGGCTACTCAGACCTTATTTGTAATGCATGTTAATGAAGTGAGAAAATTTGGGATGTGAAGATTAAATTTGTGAATTATCCAATTTCTAGACAAACGCTTTCTTCTCGGCACTGCATTTTAAGCAATTCTATCCATTAACCACAAACATAGCATATTATCCCCAACTCTCTTTCATCCTTCAAGAAATGTCCCTTTTTCGAAGGAGTGTATTAAATACGTAACAGGAAAATTATGATTTTGACTATATGCCTTTTGATTAGCCTGGGACATTTCTGATATTGCGGAACATCATAAGTATTTTACACTACACCACAATTTAATACAACCCTAAAGCAGACTTAAACATACACTCGCAGGAGTAATGCCATTGTGTTTTTTCAGTCTTAACCTGCCTGAACATCAATTGAAAATTATCTGATCAGTATGGTCTCGCCCTGTGCATATGGTGGAAATTCTTGACATATTGTGGCCATCAGTGGCATGATGTCCACCACTTATACAACTTGCAATAATTCTGCTAGTCCTTCTAGAAACACTGTGGGCATTCAGAAGCACGTCTGTGGCCACATTGCCATAATGCTGACCCTGACATAATGGTGGTACTTTTTTTTAAAAACAAACTTTATTAGGTTTTTCAGTTAAAAAAACCTTTTTCCATAATCACAATAAATCACAATGCAGATCCTGCGACATGCCGTCGCGCACTCAGTTGACACGTAAAGTAACAAGGTGCCAGTACAACATTACAATGCGCGTAGTTCAATGACCACAATACATCATTTTGCATACATCACTTAACAGCAAGTGTTCCAGTCTATGTCCTTATCTTACATTGTCAGAGTATAATTCTTCCTGATAAAACAATATAACTACCCTGAATCCTTCCCACCACCCCCCACCTGTAGTTGTCTAACTGGGGGCACCATCTGTATCCGCCTCACTGACAGAGTAAAATAGTAACATGACGCATAAAGACCTGTACAAGATCCAAGGCTTGGAACATATTCCACCCCAGCTTGGGGCGCTCAGGCACATCTCATGAGCAACATCTATCCCCATCACAGTACCTCCCATCTGCAACCATGCTCACACTACGTCTACTTGCGTTGGTTCCTCCCAGCTTTTAAACGCCTCATGCAGCACATCTCAGGCCATCGCTATTGGTATCTTTCCTACTGCTCTCTGTTCTTCTCTACGTATCGCAGCACTTTCAGCGAGACTCCATTTTATCACTTCTTCCCTCCAGGACTCTATGCTGGGAGGTCCAGCTGCTTTCCACCGACTAGTTATATGCCTCTTCGCTAGCAAGAGCTCAAGGTTGGCAAAACGTGCTTGTGCTGCAGATCGGCGCATATAAATTCTCCCTACTTCCACAGATAGAGTAATTCCACAGTCGTACGCACATACACTCATCATACGCTAGGGCCCATCACACTAACATTCATTCAATTACTCTATCCACACTGAATATATGAGAGAAAACCTAACCAATCTGCATCTAATGCGAGGTCAATGCGACCTTAAAGTTATGTCTTGAGTCATGATTTTAAACACAGGAAATACATTCGGAACTCAATAAATGACAGAGAAATGACCACCCGACACTGGTATTCAAACAAAGGTTATCTTTTATCTAAATTAGTTCAAATGGAAGTCGATCACTAGCAAGATCATTATTCTCATAGTTACCTATTCTAGCTAAATGGGGCAGGACAGGTCTCTCAGTATAGTCTCCCGAGTCGCCGTCCTCTCGATCAGCATCGATCCTCACAAGCATAGGTTCAGGAAGAAGTGGCCTTAGACCCTCTCTAGTCTAACATTATTTATAGTAAAACTAACAGAATAAAAGTAACAAACAAACTCTAAACGTCCGTTGAGCCGCTGAGCAGAGCGAGCAGGAAAGGATGTATACTCGCAACATTTGGAAAACCTCCGCTCACAAAAATCACAAAAATAAAAACACGGAAGAAGGAAGCTCAAACTAAATAAGTTACATTCATGAATGCTCTTCCTCGGAACCATAGCGAAGCCACCGCAAGTTTATCTGAGTTCATTGTGGCTTTATTCTTCTCCAAGGGCAATTGGCAGCAAGCCTGGAGCTGCTGTCCTCACGGAAACTTTTATTTCAGCCAGAGGCCATGGTCAGGTGGTTTTCAACCATGTTCAGCAAGGACTCTTGTCACATTTCAATCACTCGAGTGCAGGCTGTAAATATCGGCCATCTTGGATTAGGCCAAAACGGACCATCTTAATTAAAAGAAACACAAACAACGTTACCACATCGTAATGATTATACAGTGTCAAGTCCCACTACTACCCCTATGTGTATGTAATTACCTAGCCATCTGCGACACAAAAAATCATTAAAGCACGTTATTTTTAAAGCGCAAACACGAAACAAATAGCACTTTAGCAACACTTAAAGAAATTCCCACTGCCGGAATTAAAGCTCCAAACATATCACCTACAATTTCTGACCAAGTTTCACTCTTAAAGCGTGTTAGTAGATTAATGTGTTCTACATCTTATATCTTATCTATATGGAAAATCTTTGGAAAGACCAGGCCTACATAACACGTGCCATACCAATGGTCAGGCAACCTGTAATAAGCCTTGTTCCCACAAATATAATACACTCCCGGGAAAACTGGATCTTCTCCTCCCTTGAATCCCCATCCTGTTGCAATAAAGTATGTATCATGACACTCACTAGTCCCAACAAAGTAATTATCATATTGGGATTTCTTTCTGGTAATGCATAGCTTACCCTTCTGTGGTGCATCTAAAGCCAAAGTTGGACTGGCCCCATTCCTCAACTCCTTTCCCATCTCAATATCCCATAATGTCTCACTCACTTTATATTTCCCTGCCTTTTCATGCATGCTCACTCTCCTTTTCTCTACCATGTCTAGGAAAGCCTTTTCTTCTTCTTTCAAACTGCAAGTTAAATTGTTTCTAAAAATGTAATCTAATGTTAATTCTTCTGTCTCAATAAAAATCTCACCAAAAATGTTAGCTTCTTTAGCTGGATTCAGCTTCTTATTCATAGGCAATTGCCCAAAAATGTTATCTTTGTTAGACATCTCATAATCTATTTTCCCTAACAAATAAAAAACACTACTTAACACACTACATGAAATTCCATACATAGCTGGTAAATGATGAGAAGTAACACCTTCTGAAACGGATGCAGGTAATTGCATACAGACGTAGCATTCCCTAACTTCCATTGTCTTCACGTATTCGTACAATAACTTTGAAAAAACATTGCTAGAAAAATCATTAATTGACCTATCTTTATGTATGTAAATGTTACTAATTCTAGTTGGAACTACTTTCTGTGAACTCTTCTCTACGTTAGTCACATTCCCAGCATGTATTCCAAAAGTGTCTATTGTAACTCTAAAAGTAACTAGTGAAGCAAGTACACCCCATAGTAGCATTAATAGTCCTGTACAGCAGCAGCACATTCTACACCATCTTTTCAAGAAGGCACATCTACTTTGATTATTTTCTGTGTTAACCATCTTATTACTTTGGCAGTGTCTTTTGACTTAGCCTCTACTACTCCACTACTGAATTTCTAGAACACTAGATTATTTCAAACAGCTTAATTTCAGATTTTCTTCTTTCACTCTTCTCCAAGTGACTCCTTCAATTCACTCAATTTGGATTTTCATCACTTTTCACTTCTTCTTCAGCAACATCAAATTGTATCAGATATTCAACAACATCCTGAGCATCCGACTCTTCTCCAATGTCAGTCAGAATAACTTTCAGGATTCCAACAGTTTTCTCCTCAACCACTTCTCGTACGGTCCCCTCTGGATTTCCTTGACTCTCTGCCTCTTTACCTTCAGACAGCGCCACGTACGTCCATTCCGGTGACCTATACTTCTGGTTAGGTTTTCTGATTCTCTTGATCTCCTCTGGTTCTTTTGAGTCTTTTGAGACCTTTTGTTTATCGCCCTTCGCTTGATTCTGACTAGACACCTCGTTCACCTGTTCTGCTTTCGATGAATTTACTCGTGTCAGTCTGTACCTCAGCCTCTTTACCTTGTTAGGCCAAAGATCTCCTCTTACAACCCTTTTTGGTCTTACTTCTTTATTATTTCTTTCTCCAATCCAAGTTCTCTTTCTCAGTACTCGACCCTCTGATTTCTCATTCTCACTCTCGTCTGATTCTGTTTCGTTTGCCTCTGGTCCATGAACAATTTTCTTTTGCTCCACAGAATTTTCCTCCACCAATTGAGATTTCCCTATTTCTGTCCCTCCTCGGGTCTCCGACATGCAATCTTCTTGCTGTCTACTTGTCCCTTCACTTAGCTTATCAGGAATATTCCCTACACCTCCTCGGGGGTCTTCCGCAATCTGTCCCTCTCTATCTTCTTCTGACCCTACTTCTTCAGGTGTAATCTCTAGTGGATTTTCAATCTCTTCATCTGACTCAGGTGTAGTCTCTGTGGAATTGCTCTTCTCTCTTCTTTCTCCTCCACTGCTTGTTGGAACTTCAGGCACTCTTACAGAATCCGATCTCTCCTCTGAGACTCTCAATGCTTCTCTTGAAGTCTCTCTCGGAAAGAAAAAAGAATCACCTGACTCTCTTTCCCCTTCCCCCCTTTCAGGATTCTTTTTTCTTCTCACTGGTTCAGTTTCTGCTTCATCACTGGAATCTGACTCTTCAAAATACTCCCTACCAGTCCCATCCTTTGGATTTGGAACTCTCAGAGTATGACTCGCATGAGCCCAGTTCTTCACACCAGCACACTTCACTGCAGTTGTCATAGTCAGAATAACTTGTCTTGGCCTTCCCCACCTTGGAACCAAGCAATTTCTTCTTCTGTGTACTTTTATCCTCACCCAGTCCCCTGGACTCAGATCATGGGCTTGCTTCTTTTCAAGTGTAGTAGTGTCTTCTCCAACCTGGTGAAACACAGAATGAACTGCGTCAGCCAGGCCTTTACAGTAATCCAAAATCATGTCATCAGTTATTGTCATCAACTTGTTGACAGGCACGAAAGCATGTCTCATCGCACGTCCCATTAATATTTCATGTGGACTCAACCCTGTGGTTCTATCTGGAGTAGACCTAATAGTCATTAGCACTAGAGGCAAGACATCAGGCCATTTCATTCCAGTGGCTAAACACATCTTACCAATTCGGTTTTTTATTGTGCCATTCATCTGTTCAACAACACCAGAAGCCTCTGGTCTGTATGCACAATGTAGCTTCTGCTGTATGCTCAATGCTTCACAAATTAAACCCATGAGCTCATTGTAGAAGTGTCCACCTCTGTCTGACTCAATTGTCACTGGGAACCCGTACCTAGGAATCAACTCTCTTAACAGTAACTTTGCCACTGTTATTCCATCATTTCTCCTAGTCGGATAGGCCTCCACCAATCTTGAGAACAAACAGACCACCACTAGAACATACCTCAATCTGTTCACTTGGGGCATCTCAATGAAATCTATTTGCATTCTGGTAAAAGGACCTCCTTCTCTGCCTATTGTTCCTAGGCTCACCACTGTCTTTTTTCCAGTATTGAACTGCTGACAAATCAAACATCTTTGACAGATGCTCTCTGCAATCAGCCTGAACTTTGCATTGTACCAGGTTTGCTTAAAGGACCTAATCATAGCGTCCCTTCCCAGATGTCCCTGGCCATGATACATTCTTGCCATTGTTGATAGCATCGAATTAGGCATGACTGGTCTTCCATCTCTATAGATCCAAACATGATCTGTCTCTCTCGGGGCACAACCTGCCTTAATCCAATCTCTCATTTCCTCATCTCCTGCTTCATCCTGCAACTGTTTCACTTAATCCCATGTTTCTAGGACATTAGTAAACATCACAGAACAAAAAGACATCTCCCTTTCTCACCCCCGTTAATCGAATGATTGTTCTTTGCACAATACTGTGCTATGTCATTAGCAAAACGATTACCAAGAGTAACAAAATCATCTCCTTGTCCATGAGCAGCACACTTTACAACCGCTAGTTCTTTAGGCAGCTGTATCGCCTCAAGCAACTTCCCAATCACCTCAGCATTCTTTATTGGAGTCCCACTCGACGTCAAGAAACCTCTCTGTAGCCAAAGCTGGCCAAAATCATGAACGACTCCAAATCCATACTGACTATCAGTCATCACAGTCACTTTCAGATTCTTCCCAATCTTGCAAGCTTTTGTCAATGCCACCAATTCAGCCACTTGAGCAGATCTAACTCCTTTCAAAGGCAAAGCCTCCATTACTTCTGAAACCTTACACACTGCATATGCTGCACTCAGCACACCATCATCAGTCCTCAGACATGATCCATCCACAAACAACACATGATCACTCTCAGGTAATGGCAAATCTCTTATGTCTGGTCTGGGTTTCGTGCAGTAGTCAAGCACATCCAAACAATCATGATCAACATCATCTCCCACATTTACATTTTCAGCATCTGGCAACAGAGTTGCTGGATTCACATTCACACATCTCTCAAGAGTCACGTTTGATGCTCCCAGAATGATTTTCTCATATTTAGTCAGCCGACTATGTGACATATATTGAGTTCTGCTTCTTGTCAAAAGAATCGCCACATCATGACTTTCAGACAACCTGGCAAACCCACAGCTACGGGGTCAAGTGTTGATCAGAAGTACGCAATTGGCCTTCTCAGTTGTCCATGTTTCTGAATTAACACTGAAAGTGCACAACCATTTCTCTCACTGCAGTACAACTCAAACTCTTTCTCATAGTCTGGCATCCCCAAAGCAGGAGCTTCACACATTCTGCTCTTCAACTCTTCAAATGCTGCCATTTGTTCTGCATTCAGTTCCAATGGGTCTCTCACCTCACTTTTAGTCAATTTAATCAGTGGCTTTGCTATCAGGGAAAAATTACTTATCCACTGACGACAATAACCCACCATCCCCAGAAACATCCTCACCTCTCTCTGGGTCATTGGGGCTCTCATTCCTCTGATAATTTTGATCCTGTCATCGGTCACCTTTCTCAGACCTTTTTCAATATTGTGTCCAAGATAATGCACCTCTTTCTTGCAAAATTGCAATTTGGCTGGAGATACCTTTAACCCTCCATCTGCCAGATGATTCAACAATGCTATGGTATCTACTTCACAAGCTTCACGTGTCTTCGATGCCACAAGTAGGTCATCGATGTACTGCACCAGTACTGAGCTTTCAGGCATGATCAAACTCTCCAATGATTTCTTCAACAACTGATTGAATATCGAAGGACTCTCTGTATACCCCTGTGGGATACGACACCATGCCAAAATACGCTGTCCAAACCAAAATGCAAAAATCGGCTGGCTATCATGATGCAATGGAATTGAAAAGAAAGCATGACACAAATCAACTACTGTGTACCACTCAGCATCATGAGGAATCTGATACAAAATCACTGACGGATTTGGCACAATGGGACAACATGCCACCACAATTTTATTAACCTTTCTCAAATCTTGTACAATCCTGAACTTTCCATTAGGTTTCTTTAGCCCCATTATCGGTGAATTACACGGGCTACTCAGTAACTCTCTCAAAACACCTTGCTGAATCATCTTATCAATTAAAGGGGTTATTCCCTCAATTATCCCTGGTGTCAATCTGTACTGTGGGATATTAGGATAAACAATCCCCTCTTTCACTGAAATCTTCACTGGATCTACATTATTCATCAATCCCACATCTTCACCAGTAAGATCCCAAACCGCTGTTTTTACTGTGTGTCTCAATTCTTGAGGCAAATCATCTGGATTAAACACAGCATATGTTCCAACAATCTCACTTTCTCTATTATCTAGAGTCATCCTGTACAGAACATCCTCATCTGGTGTCTCAAAAGCTATTCCATCCGGAGTACAGAAAATTGTGCAATTCATCTTACACAATAAGTCCCTACCTAACAAGTTCACTGGACTAGTGTCACAGACTACAAATCTGTGCATGTCTGAAAATTTCCCTATTCTTACCCTTACTGGTTCGGTAAGATGAGTCTTAATTTGTGTATTGGCTACACCAACCACTTGGATTGCTTCGTCCGAGAGAGGAAGATTTCTTATATCTGCTGACCTGACAGTTGATCTCGTCGCTCCTGTGTCTACCAAAAAAGTAACACTCTCCCCATTTATTTTCCCATCTACAAATGGTTCTGCCTGGTCTATTTCTAGAGTTGCACCAAGTATGCACTCTTCCTCCTCTCTTCGGCACCATCAATAGTCCCCTTCAGACTCACTCCCCTCATTCTTTAACCAGTACTGCTGTACCGGGTTTGAACGTCTCGGTTTGTTTACCTGCTCATCATTGTAGAATCCCGAGTCCTGGTTATACTTTTGGGATCCTCTATTCTGCGGCAAGGGCGATTTTGGCTCTTGACTCTGCTGTCTGACAACCTTCTGCTGTTGCTGCTGATGATTACATCCCTCGTTCTGCACCTGTTGATTCAACGATTTATTCTCATTACTTACTAATGGTGGATTGGTACACTCGGATCTCCAATGCCCCAATTGTCCACATTGTGACAAGGGAACTTTTTCTTTGCCTCCTCTAGATTCCCCTTTCCTTTTCCTGCATATCTGGGCCTATTTCCTGGATTAAGTGCCTGTTCCACCAACTGTGCTTCTTGTCTTTCTGCAACTTTCACCTGTGCCCACATTGCCTTCTCTTTCAGCTTTCTCTGTTTTGCCTCAATCTCATCACTGAAATATTTTGCATGTCTCAAGATTTCATCAATCTTCTTACTCTGCCAGTCAACTGAGTGTTCACGAATCCTTTCACCGATTTCAGGTCTCAAGCCATATACAAACCTGTATACAAAATGACTCAAATCCTTATCACCCAGGTGTTCATCTCCACTGAACTGTTTAAAAGCCAGTATCAGCCTTTCATAAAAATCATGAACTGATTCTTTCACTTCCTGATGTGTTCGATCTATCTTAACCCAGTCTGTCTCTTTCGGGGGTACTTTATTTTTCAGGAACACAATAACCTGGTCATATTTCCTCATCACCTCTGGATCTGGTGCTCCTGTTTTCGGATCCCTTGGATACTCCTTTGCAGGCCAATCTACAACTATTTTACACTCTGCCCACAAGTCTGCTGGAACAATTATATCAAACAGGCTATTCAGGTCAATCCACAGCACTTTTGACAATTTCACAAACCTGTCTACCTGCCTATACCACTCGACGGGCTTTTCTCTCAGTCGAGGGAAATCATTCGTAAATGACAAAATATCCTGTCTAGTCCATGGGACATGTACATATCCTCCTCCAGGAATCTCTCTCATAGGATAAGCATCCACTGTTTTTTCCTTTTGATTGATTGATTGATTGATGTACTTATAGAGCGCAGCTATCACCCTACGGGTATCTTGGCGCTTGCATTGGGAACCCGTCCTGGTTTTTCCCTGTAAGATAACCCGTACTGGGCATCCCCAAGGTGAAAGCCAGGCATCCCGCCGCGGGGGGCCGTTGTGGAGATTAAGCAGGCTTGTTGCCCAGAGCTGCATAGTGTGAAACTCGTGCTTAGAGTGGGCACCGAAGCGAGAATTATCGAGTCCGTGGACAATTGGGCTCTGGACCCTGCCACGTCGGGAATCGAACCCAGGTCCCGGGTCTGATCTCTGCTTCAGGGTATGCCTCCTCTAACCAGTGAGCTACACTTCTCCACTTTTCTCTCATAGGAAAAGCTGAATAAGTCCTGTCCACTGAATCTTCCCTTTTCTTGTACCATCTATCCTTCCACCTTTCCACATCACCCCATTTTCGCAATAAGGCAATCATTTCATTAATCTGTCCTGTTCTGCCAGCACCATTTAGATTCTCAATGTCTTTGTCGATAAAATCCACCCTGTAAGGCTTCTGCAAAGCTTTTACCTTATCCATGTCAACTCCCAATTCACTCGCTATTGCTTTTAACCTGTCATGTGTACTCTTAGCCCTCCAGGTGATACTCTTGCACATGAATAACAACTCTCCATCATGATGATTTTTTAACATTTCTATAGGAATTGTTCCAGCAATAAGCTCCTCCAATTCTATGCGCAACCTGGCTACATCAATTGCCTGTGTGATGAGTATAGGCCCCAGCTAGGCCCGTAGAGTACTAGGGTTCGCTCTCCTGTAACCGAAACTAGAAGGAAGTTGGCACGGAAACTGCAAAGTACAAAGACAAAGTTTATTAACCCTTAAGGGTGGTCCTACAATCCATACAACACTCTTCAGTATTGCATAGAGTAGCACAAAGAACTTGCGTACACGGTCCCCTTTTATACACAACAGAGGGGCTCATAAGTGGGTGGATACAACATGAAGCAAAGAAGATTGCCTTTTATGGACATTTTCGATACAGAATCAATATATGGGCGGAGTTAACACACTCCTTGAGCCCGCGAAAACATGGTCAAGCAAAGACTAACTGATAACAGATGTGGTCAAGTCAGGGCATGCGCCAGACGGACAAAGGAGCTATTTATAGACTGTTACTAGGCAGATAACGAGAGCAACCGACACGAAGATAGGACTCTTCTCGTGCTGAGCACGTGGAGACATGACAATACAAAATGGAGTCCAGACTTTAGTCAACATAAGGGAAGAAACTCGGTCCTAAAGGGGAATTCATGTCTTTAGTGAATGCTTAATCACATCGCTGTTTTCATTTTTCAACAGACGACCCTTTCAGCATTTACTGAAGACATCCGGTTTCTTAGAATAATCATCGTATATATCAATTTTCATCATTTCTTCTATTTCTTTGGTTAAATGTTTCTGATAAGTGACATTGGCAATAGCTTTCTTATCAGGAATACAGAATGACACACATAGGGAACAGAGTAAAGGACCACATTGGACACAAATGCAACAAGAAAACAGAATTGCCACGATAATACAGAGACCAGTTAAAACCTTCCATCCCCATGTGGTGATCAATGCCCAAAACCATCCAGAAAAGGTCCAAGTGCCGTTTTCTGTATGGATTTCAGCTGCAATTTTATGTAATTTATTGATAGCATTATAGACTGATGGCGTGTGGTCAGGGATGAACACACAACAACTACTTCCGATAATTTTACATGCTCCACCTCGGTCAGCTAACATAACATCTAACACCATACGATTCTGTAATGCAACAATTCTAGTAATTTGTAATTCTTCCGTAAGATTCCCAAGAGCAGCAGCGGTTTGATTTGTCACAGCCTCTACAACTCTTGTTAATCTTTGAACTTTCCTACTATTTAGGGCAGCTCCAACAAAGAAAAACAATCCTAAATTAAAATCAATATACTGCTGCAAACTAGTATCAGTTTGGTCAACATCATCAATAGATAGAGTACGTTTATACCTATTTACAGTCACATTATTCAACAACTTCAAATCTTTATGATAAGATGCAGGTGCCAAGAATACAGGAGGTAATAGGAATGCTACATAACATACTCCGGACCAACCGGCTGGCAAACGATAATAACCCTTATTCCCACATACGAAGTATGTATTATGGGATGCTAAGAAGGTACTATTATTCAACCCGTCAATGTTCAAAATAGTGATACAGTCACTAACACCAACAGGAATATAACCCACACTCTGGACGCACAGGTCCGCTTGAGCTTGTGCCACTTGAATCACGAATCGGTCCTTCCCCACAGTGTCTCTAGTGTTCGTGAAAATGTAGGGGATCGATTCATTGTCTGGTCGATACTCTTCCCATTCCCATACTGTCCCATTCGCTTGTGGATAACCATCTTTATCTTGATGACATTCCCTATTAAGTCTGAAAAGTAACCGTCCCACCGTTGGTTTCCGTGTGGCAAAAAGCAAAGTGTACCATGCTCTACAAGAGCCAATATGAGAAAAAGGAAGAGGTATGAATGGCGTCCCTCCTTTCTTCTGATGGGCTGGCATCAAACCACATATCCAACAGTTCGTAGCATTTGTAGCAACATGGGTATGATGCAACATCTGGTTGAAAGTGTTATTCAAATAAGACTGACGATGCTTCAATTCTTGATACGGAAGGGTATAAAAGTAGTGCTCCTCAGGCACTGGAGTGGTCAAAACAAGCAACTCACGAGCAGGAGTCACATCCTCAACAAACCATGTGGTTATACCAACAGGAGCCACAATGATAATAAAGCTTGTTGCACAAAGAATCCTTTTCTTCTCCATCTTGCAGTAAGAAACCAATATCTTCCTGAAACTAAAAGGTTGTCAGAACTCTTCCCCTTAGGCAGCCGTTGATTTCTTCGCCAGCGGGCCAAGACGGGTGTCACTACGCTAATGCAGGGCTGATCCCCCCCCCTTGTCTCATTGGCTCTCCGTTTCACTAACCTAAGGGCCGTTCTGACAATTTGTCCCGATACTGAAGAATTCACTTCCTTGGTCTGAGATGATATCGCCTTACTTCTGGAATCGTTGGGTCCGAGAAGAGCTCCTCGCTGTTGTTCGGTTCCACAACACGGCCTTTCTGGGTAGTCAGGATCTCCCGATGGTCGGTCAACACAGAAAGGCTCCACCAAACCTGGCGGCACTTTCCGACTCGCACCGCTGTTCTTGTCGCCAACAGCACCTGCTCAGGACCCGACCACCTCGGCTCCAGACTGTTCGTCCTCTCGAACGCTTTGATTAGGACATAATCTCCAGGTCGAAGAGAATGGCCTTCACCAGTGGATCGGTCAGGGAGCGCTTCTCGAACCTGTTGATGAATAGAAACCAAATTATCAGTCAATTGTGCCAAGTAATCGCTCATCATTATACAAGGTAGGTCATATACTAATTTTGGGTTTGGTGTACCCCAAATATTCATTGGGCGTCCGAACACGATCTCATATGGCGTGAGACCGGTTCGAGAATGCGGTATCGATCTAATTGACAATAATGCCAGCGGTAAAGCATCTGGCCAAGTCAAAGAAGTCGAAGCTTGGATCTTCGCGATCTTAAGCTTCAAAGTGCCATTGTACTTCTCAACTAATCCCGCAGACTGAGGGTGAAACACTGCATGAAATTTCTGGGAAACTCCCAGTCCTTTCAGTACATACTTAATAACGTCTGCTATGAAATGGGGTCTGTTATCACTCCACAACAGTCTGCAAACGCCATACCGAGGGAAAAACTCCTTCAATAGCATCTTGGCTGTAGTCATTGCAGTATTGTCTTTCGTAGGGTAGGCCTCAACCCATTTGCTGAAGGCACAAACCACTACTAGAACATACTTCAGATTATTACAGCGTTCAAGCTGAATGTAATCCATCTGCAATACCTCAAAAGGTGCAGTGGGTGTTACAAACCCTCCAGCTGGAGTTCGCGTCCCTTTTCCAGGGTTGTACTTCAGACAAATCATACAAGTCTGTACCACCCTCTTTGCCGTACTAGCAATCTCTGGATGCTCCCAGACTTGAGTAAGCAATTTTACAATTGCGGAAGCTCCAACATGTGCTAGCCCATGTGCCATCTGAACCATAGGTTGTACAAAAGCTGTGGGTAACTTCCATCTATCCATCTGCTTATTTCTCCAACAACCTTCATCATCCAATTCTCCATCATTAGACCATTGCTCCCGTTCCTTATCGGAAGCGGTCCTCTGTATTTCCAGCACTTCTCTCCTTGCATCGTGCCATCTTTCTACCTGCGACTTCACAACGTACATTGCAGTAGCACCAGGCTGCATCGCAGTCTCTCGTGCCACCCGGTCTGCCAAAGCATTCCCTTCTCCAACTTTATCAACCACTTTCTTATGGGCACTACATTTAATTATAGCAATCTTCTTCGGATATGTTAATGCAGTCAAAAGGTTGTGAACTAACTCTCCATGCATTATCTGTGCTCCATGCGACGTTAGAAACCCTCTCTCCTTCCAGAGTAGGCCGAAATCGTGCGCTACTCCGAAGGCATAGCGGCTATCTGTATAAACATTCACACACAATCCTGCACTGAGCTCACATGCTCGTGTTAATGCTATCAGTTCCGCTGCTTGAGCTGATTTCTGTGGTATGCGTGCTGTCTCCACTATTGTTTGCAGTGTGGTAATTGCATACGCTGCTGAAGTCGTACCATCTGGTAGCTTCAGGCATGATCCGTCCACCCACAGTTCTCCATCTACCTCTGGAAAGGGCGTATCCTGGAGATCAATACGACCCTTTGTCTGTTCCTCAGTCACCAGAATACAATCGTGTGCTTTTTGTGCTTCAGACTGAGTTTCCGGGAACGGCAACAATGTGGCCGGATTTAACGTTACACACCTCTTTAACGTAATATGAGGAGCCAAAAGCGTCAACTCGTATCCCGTTAAACGGGCACTGGTCAAATGCTGCGTCTTTGTCTGATTAAGCAAGGCATCAACAGCATGGGGTACTAATACCAACAGTTTGTGAGATAACACAATTCCCTCACTTTGACGTATTGACACAGCTGTCGCCGCAACCGAGCGAAAACAACCAGGCAATGCTCGGGCAACAGAATCAAGTACAGCCGAAAAATATGCACAAGGGCGCTGCTTGTCGCCGTGCCTCTGCACTAAAACTGATAATGCACATCCATCTTTCTCATGCACATACAGTGAAAAGGGCTTTGTATAATCAGGGGTCCCTAACACTGGTGCTGAACAAAGGGCCTGTCGCAATTGCTGGAAGGCAATTTCACACTCATTTGACCAGGGAAGAGGAATTGGTGTGTCTTTTGTCAAAAGGGCTAACAATGGCTTAGCTATGTGTGAAAACCCTAATATCCATTGCCTACAAAAAGAAACAAGACCCAAAAATGCACGCACGTCCTTCTGTGTGGAAGGCACTGGCGTGTCCAAAATTGCTTGAATACGATCTTGTGTGAGTGCACGCCCCTCCTTAGACAAAAGGTGACCCAAATAAGTCACCTTTGGTCTACAGAATTGCAATTTCTTCCTCGACACTTTGTGATTGTGAGATGCCAAAAAGGAAAGCAAGGATAACGTACTCTTCTCACACAGCTCAGGAGTGTCAGCCACCAACAAGATGTCATTGACATATTGTATAAGGGCGACACCCTCGGGCAAAACAAAGGAATCCAATTGCCTTTTCAATGCTTGACTGTAAATGCTAGGGCTTTCTGTGTAGCCCTGAGGGACTCTACAAAATCGATAAGACCTATTATTTAAAGTAAAACCAAAAAGGTATCGGCTATCAGAATAAATAGGGATCGAAAAGAAGGCATTTTTCAAATCAATAACTGAAAACGTGGTCGCCGTTGGCGGGACCAAAGTGAGCAACGTCGTGATATCAGAAACCACTGGATACTGGGGAATCACAATCTTGTTCACTTCCCTTAAATCAATGATAAACCGATAAACTTTGGCGTCCGTATCTTTCTTCAAGATAGGTAAAATAGGACTGTTGCAAACATTATAGGGGACTTCTTCCACTACCCCCACCTTAATCAAATCCTGCACAATCTGAATGAGTGCCTCTTCCCCCTCCTGGGAAATGCGATACTGAGGGAGGCACGGCAACACCGCACCCTCCTGGACGCTAATGTGGACAGGCGGGATCACCATCTGCCCCACATCAGTATCGGAAGTAGCCCACAAAGTACGAGGGAGGGAAGCTAAAACAGCCTCCTCTGTAACCACACACATACGTTCTGTCATAGGCTGATTATCGTTCAAGATCACCCGCACTCCAGTAGGGGAGCAGCGGATCATTGCTCTGAAGTACTTGAGCATATCAAGACCCATAATGTTGTCGGGCGTGTTAGGGGCAAGCAAAAACGGACAGGGTGCAGAAAAGCGGTCAACATGGAATGAAAGGGGTCGGGAAAGAGGGCTTCGAGAGAGCGTACCATCAAACCCTACCGATGTAACCATTAAGCCAGACGGGGGAGCCCTCGGAACCAATTGTTTGGACAGCGCACTGCGGGTGGCTCCTGTATCAACTAGGAACCGATCAGTAGAACCCAAAACCTTTGCTGAAACATAAGGACCCTTCTGATCAACCGGCACTTCAATGATTCCAACCCCCATCCAACGCAATCCTATGCATGCTGCGAATCATGGTACCCAGAGCGGTCAGTCCCAGACATCTGATACTGATGTTGTCGATCAAATACTTTAGGTCTATCTCGTTGCTGCACGGTAGGTTCAAACCGAGTACGATCATTAGAATTTCCTCTGAAATTTGAAAAACCCCCTCTACCTCTCTGTGGTCCTTGGCCACGTCCCTGACGAGATGCATACAATGCCGGGCAATCTCTGGCCCAATGACCCGACTGTTTACAATACGCACATTGATTCCTATTTACATCTGACCGACCCGAAGGGGGACCATAGAATCCTCCCCTACCTCTATCGACACCCCGACGAGGCGGACCATACACTTGCGCTAACATCACCTTTGTTTTCAAGTCCTTCGATTTCTTCTCCTCCTGCCCCTTCGCTTCTTGTTCCTGACGCTCATAATACTGAGCCATAGTCAGGAGGGATGCCGGAGACGAAGTGGACCAGGAACTTTCACTCGCTTTTAGACGAGCTGCTATTCCCGGTAATAAATTCGCCACATACTTATCCACAAAAAGATGGCGACCCGTATCATCCGTAAGTGACTGACCACTGAAATCGTGAAATGTCTCCTCAAAGCGCGTAAAGAAATCTGAAACTGATTCATCAACCTTCTGTTTACACGAAGCTAACATATTCCAGTCAATCTTTTTAGGGGGAATAATTGTTTTCAACTTGGTCAAAATAGCAGCGGGGAGATCTAAAATAATCTGAGGCGGTTTTTGCGCGGGTTTCCTCTCCCTATCCTCATCCTCAATCTCAGACCACTTGGCCCTAAAAGCGGCTTGATCATCCACCTTCCGCACAGATCGCCACATATCCGGTGGTAAGATAAGCCCAAAGAACAAATCTATATCTGCTAAGGTCATAGTACAAGAATTCAAGGCCCCTTCGACTTCTTCGTAAAAGGCCGCTGGATTCTTGCGGGGGTCAGGCAATGCATTCTTTAATGCCATAACATCAGCCCTATGCCAGGGAGTATAAACCCAATTATACACAAAATATCCCTTAGCATTGGCGGAAGTAATATCCGAACTAGTTCCCGCTCCTTTAGGAGGAACATACAAAGGTGCCGCCTCTCGCATTGGTTTAGCATGCACTAGTTCGCTCTTATCTGAGTGGGAGGTAGATGATTGGTCATCGCCGATACGTGAATCCGACTGCTTTTCCTCCTCTGCTTTTAGGCGCGCTCTCTCTTTAAGGTCACTCGCCGCGTCCCGTAATGCAAACAGCCGTCGAGCCGCATCAGGCGCCTTAGAGGGAGAAAAAACACCGTTACGTAATGCTTTAGCATCTAATACCACATCATCAGGCTCAAAAACGTTTGAATACTTCCGAAAAACAGTAATCACTTCCTCAGAAAAGTGTCCCAAAAAATACAACTTCTCTCTATCCTGCCACTTTTCCCAAGCGTCCAACAATTCAGTAAGGGATAGCTTGCCCTTGAGTGCACGAAAGGAAACTTGCCGAAGCTCACCCATTCGGTCAACTGATAACATGGACCGCGTGTCTACCTTACCCGCAACCAATCCAGAATCCTGTGATCTCGGAGCAGACGCGCCAGCATAAGGAGGCGGAGAACGATCTAATAAATAAAAATCATCTTCAAGATTAGTAAGGACAGGATAAAGTGGCTGACGGACAGCATATTGACCCGAGACTTGCAACCTACGCTCTTTCTCTTGTCTCTCCGTCAGTTCTCTTTCCTCCCGACGCTTCGCTTCCTGTGCTCGCACATGATCATTCTTCCGTTGCTCTTTATCAAACAGCGCTTTCTCACGTTTCTCTTGCTCACGCACTTCCTTCACCCATAACCGCACACACTCAAACATATCTTGACGAGCACGCCGTTTACACATACACTGTTCCACATACTCAATCTTACGCATATCAAATGATCCATACAAAGGCCAGCGCAACTCAGGATCCTTTTTGGTGTATTTCCTCCATACTGTGCTGTACATTATAGAAGAAAGACCATGTTTCACATACATATCCCTATTAGGAGTCCCCTCTGGGGGGGCTGGAGCAGATTCCTCGAGGTTCAACCGGTTTCCAAAGCAGCAGCACCACTTACGGAGTGCGCTAAAAGCAGGCATGCTCAAAAAATAATGCAAAATATGCAGTATCAAAAAAATGGCACTTAAACTTTGCGCCGTTCAAATGTACACAGCTCCGGAGAAATATCTCCACATTGCCTGCCTATATGTGTTGCAACGCATATATTCTCACAGTAATCAATACAAGATATGACCGGTCATCACAAATCAAACTCAAATGGCCAACCCAGGCATCAAAAACTCGGAGCAAGTACCGTACAACGGTTCTTACCAATCAAGAGTGTCCAGATTCCAACTGCCAAGCTCCAAAATTCGCCCAAACGGCTGTCACGGCAAAACCGACAGAAGAGGTCTCAGTCGAGGACCGGCGCCACCCAGATGGTCAGTGCGGAAGGGAAGGAAGAAAACCTCAGGATGCCAGGACTAAAATGCCTCTGGCAGTGATCACATCCCCGGCCAAATTCCTCACCTTCGTCACGACCAGTCCTTCGAGCATCCGAGTCGCCGATGAGCCCCACGTGACGGGCGCCAATTGATGAGTATAGGCCCCAGCTAGGCCCGTAGAGTACCAGGGTTCGCTCTCCTGTAACCGAAACTAGAAGGAAGTTGGCACGGAAACTGCAAAGTACAAAGACAAAGTTTATTAACCCTTAAGGGTGGTCCTACAATCCATACAACACTCTTCAGTATTGCATAGAGTAGCACAAAGAACTTGCGTACACGGTCCCCTTTTATACACAACAGAGGGGCTCATAAGTGGGTGGATACAACATGAAGCAAAGAAGATTGCCTTTTATGGACATTTTCGATACAGAATCAATATATGGGCGGAGTTAACACACTCCTTGAGCCCGCGAAAACATGGTCAAGCAAAGACTAACTGATAACAGATGTGGTCAAGTCAGGGCATGCGCCAGACGGACAAAGGAGCTATTTATAGACTGTTACTAGGCAGATAACGAGAGCAACTGACACGAAGATAGGACTCTTCTCGTGCTGAGCACGTGGAGACATGACAATACAAAATGGAGTCCAGACTTTAGTCAATATAAGGGAAGAAACTCGGTCCTAAAGGGGAATTCATGTCTTTAGTGAATGCTTAATCACATCGCTGTTTTCATTTTTCAACATGTGAATCTTTATCCTTCTTTTGAAGAACTTTCAACCAATCATTCAAATCTTCAGCCGTTATTTCAGTAGACCTTTTCACTGCACCCACTTGTTCTGCCATCCTCTGTGGTTCCAAAATCGCTCCTCCTAAACAACCAGTATTCAATCCTGAATTAGGCTGTACATCTGATCGTCCACTACATGTGTCATGTCTCAACTGTCTCGAATTATTTCCTCCCGTCCTCATTCCGGATTCCTCCAAAGAGCAAGTACCAACCAAACCATTTCCAACATAGGGAACTGTCAAACCATTTTCACCCATTCTTTGCTTATCAAAAATAGGCACAAGCGGACCTATGGTTACAGGCACTGTAACAGCTTCTAGATTTTTCGTCAGTTCTCTAATCTTCTCAGTCAGCTCAGATGTGGTTCTGGCTAATTCTCTTGTTTTCTCATCACCAATTCGATTCTCTCTCTCTCGCTTTCTCTCTCTCTCCCTTTCCGTGAAAGAGCTACTACTTTTCAGATCAGGTGTCACAACCTCAGTTTTAACAATTCGTAAAGTATCTCTTATTGGAGTAGCAACTGGCGTGCTCTCTTCTGGTTCTGGTCTATATGGAGGTGGTCTTTTGTAAATCATGTCATCCAAGACCTCATCCTCATAATCATTATCCCCATACCTTCTCACTTCTGCACCTGGCACCTTTTCTGTACCCTTCCTCTCTTCCTTCTCTTCAACTGTCCTCATAGGATATAGTCCGTCTGACATACTAGCATCTCGCCATCTCCTCATTCGATCATGATGAGTTTCACGATCATATTTTCTCCCAAAAATATTCCTATAATTGCCTCTACTCCTCTGCTTTTCTCGCTCATGCACCTCATCTTCCCATTCCACCAAAGCCTCAAACTGTGTCGGTCTTGGTCTAGGCTCCAGACACATCATCTTTTCCTGTAAATTTCTCAACACGGCCAGATTAAATGAACCATGTTCCGGGAACGCTAAAACACCATCGTCCTTAGTGTACTTAGCCCAGTTATCTAACCATATACAGGTATGATACCCATATTTCGCAACCATGAAGGATGCAGGAGTTCTTGTCGGAGGTAGCAATTCACCTTCTCTAGTTATTATGTTTTTATCCTTGTCGAACCACCTTTTAATTTTACTGAACAAGGATTTCTTCTTCTTTTCCTCCGCTTGGTAATACATTTTAGCGTTTACCACTATTCTCTAGTCCCTTCCACAACTGTACGATCTTTTGTCCAATAACAGCGCGACTCACACCAACGCACCAATTATAGCGCGAGCACTGTTCTGATCCACTACCCAATCACAGCGCGGTCTGTCTCTGACGTCAGTGGTCGCTGCAGTCGCTTCTGCTCTGTCTCCTGTCACTCGTCTACCCCTCCTTTACAAAATCTTCTCAGTAGACTTCGTTTCAGATTCTACAAAATCTATTAGTTACAACATATAAACATCTCCATTGTCTGCTTCGCTAACCACAAAATAGTAAAGAAAGGTCTTTCGCACAAGAATCCCGCTTCTCTCTAGAACAGCGCTTACCTCAGCTTTCGTTGACACAGTAGCACATCCCTCTACTCTGCCCTTCTATCATGCATCCATTAACTGCTTCCTCTAGGACTGCTCCAAAGAGTCTCACAATCAACTAAATGCTCATACATTCACGTACTTTCACACCCGAAAATGTAGCACATCCACACAGAATCCTGCCTTCCCGAGAACAGCGAACAATCTGTCCCACTACAGAATTATAACACACGTTAACCAAGCAGCGCTTACCTCTGCCCAGTCCTTCAAACAAGCTCAGAGAATACCTATTACTTCTCCAGCGGTAAGCTTTAACGGCGAACCTTACGGATCCCTGGGACTTAAGACCAGAGTTTCACAGATAACCTTCGCTACCATACGCACTCCTTTTATGCCAAAAATATATCTATAATAGTAACACACGACGATGTCACTGATTCCGAACCCAGACAATGTGACGCGCAACTTCAATTGTCACACGTTTTTCCCCGCATACGTACAGGGCCAACAATCTCGTCTTTCCCGAGAGCAGCACTTACTTCCCTCTGCCCTACTACGGAACCGTCACCAGCTCCCCACGTTCCAGAAGCCGTACACACTACATAAAACTCAATACGATGACTTCAACATATAGTATTAGTACATATACCAACATCAACCAATAAATCAATGAATCAAAAAGCCTATGTACAAGCAATCTATCAGATCAGGACAATAATCTAAAACCATCATACTGCTACCAGGAAACTGCTGCAGATCGGCGCATATAAATTCTCCCTACTTCCACGGATAGAGTAATTCCACAGTCGTACGCACATACACTCATCATACGCTAGGGCCCATCACACTAACATTCATTCAATTACTCTATCCACACTGAATATATGAGAGAAAACCTAACCAATCTGCATCTAATGCGAGGTCAATGCGACCTTAAAGTTATGTCTTGAGTCATGATTTTAAACACAGGAAATACATTCGGAACTCAATAAATGACAGAGAAATGACTACCCGACACTGGTATTCAAACAAAGGTTATCTTTTATCTAAATTAGTTCAAATGGAAGTCGATCACTAGCAAGATCATTATTCTCATAGTTACCTATTCTAGCTAAATGGGGCAGGACAGGTCTCTCAGTATAGTCTCCCGAGTCGCCGTCCTCTCGATCAGCATCCATCCTCACGAGCATAGGTTCAGGAAGAAGTGGCCTTAGACCCTCTCTAGTCTAACATTATTTATAGTAAAACTAACAGAATAAAAGTAACAAACAAACTCTAAACGTCCGTTGAGCCGCTGAGCAGAGCGAGCAGGAAAGGATGTATACTCGCAACATTTGGAAAACCTCCGCTCACAAAAATCACAAAAATAAAAACACGGAAGAAGGAAGCTCAAACTAAATAAGTTACATTCATGAATGCTCTTCCTCGGAACCATAGCGAAGCCACCGTAAGTTTATCTGAGTTCATTGTGGCTTTATTCTTCTCCAAGGGCAATTGGCAGCAAGCCTGGAGCTGCTGTCCTCACGGAAACTTTTATTTCAGCCAGAGGCCATGGTCAGGTGGTTTTCAACCATGTTCAGCAAGGCCTCTCGTCACATTTCAATCACTCGAGTGCAGGCTGTAAATATCGGCCATCCTGGATTAGGCCAAAACGGACCATCTTAATTAAAAGAAACACAAACAACGTTACCACATCGTAATGATTATACAGTGTCAAGTCCCACTACTACCCCTATGTGTATGTAATTACCTAGCCATCTGCGACACAAAAAAGCATTAAAGCACGTTATTTTTAAAGCGCAAACACGAAACAAATAGCACTTTAGCAACACTTATTTAATTAATTTGCACACCAACTTAGTTCACATATTAATTTGGCAACATAAAAGCATTCCCACGTGTGATTCTCTCATTAGTAATGTTGGTTAATCAAGACTTTTAACAAAATTATTAATTAGTGATTATTTATCATTAATTTTAATCATGACATATAAACAAAACTAGAGCTTAAATCTCAATAAATTTTCAATAGAAAACTCTGCTCCAGCACTTGTACCTTATACCCTTTAGGTTGGCGGTACAACCCCAGCAAACAGCTCCTCGTCGTATTCCATGTTATCCCCTATAATGTCACTAAGCATGCGTGCAATCTGTGCCCAATAATATGATAGCGTTGGACATAACCATAGCATACGAACAAACCTGGCATCTCTCTCAACGCAGCGCGGGCAATTTGGGGGGGCGGCAGGGAACATTTTGTGAAGTCTATGTGGGGTGAGGTATGCTCTCTGAACAATCAAGAATTGAATAAATTTAAACCGCGCATTGCGGGACACTATCTTTGGGTATGCCAGTACTCTCGCCCAGTCTTTGTCCATCAGTCCCTCTATGACATCTGCTTCCCATTTCGTCTGCAACACCCTGAGGGGCAATATTACTGTCCCTCTTATACCCACATAAAGCCATTTTCATTAAATGTCTACCATTGCCCATTAAATGGAGCATGTACACCAATTAATTCACGGGTGGCTCCTGTCCAGTTGGGGCCCACAGTTGTTTCACACAGTGAGACAATCCCGCGTGCAAGAGGAACAAGGCGTCCGTCAAGCAATTAGCATTTGTGAAATCCACGTGCGACATTAATGTGCCCTCCTGAAACAATGCTCCCACCGTTGCTATTCCCGCCGTCTCCCAGCTTGCTCTCTGTCCCCGCTTGACTATTCTTGATGGGATAGGTAGTCCTACAAGAGGGATATTCAGAGCATATGGTACATGAGAGCGGGTATACCGCTTGGCGCAATTCCAGTATTCCAACGGTATTTGCAGTATTGGTGAGTCCGTAGTGGCAATTGGGTGCCTGCTGTGTAATTCTGCATGCAATTCACCACGCGACAACATCCTGGTCGTGTACCCAATCTCCTGCAGGTTGTGACTTGCAAGCCAGAATGAAAGCCATTGTAACTGGCTCACCATATAGTAAGCTCTGAAGTCGGGCGCTCCCACCCCTCCAGTAGTGGTCGGAAGTTGCAACTTCTTAAGCGCCACTCTTCTTCTACCCATGCCCCACACCAGTTCTATCAGTAAGGAGTCTAACACCCTAAATATTGTCGCCGGGAGAAAAATCAGGAGTGTCGTGAAATAGTACAGCACTCTAGGCAGCATTACCATCTTAGCAATGGCTAGACGCCCCATAACTGATAACGGTAGTGTGGTCCAGAACGCTATCTGAGAGCGCAGCACGGTTATTGCCCTCTGTACATTGCCATCTACTATGTCTTGCTGTGTTCTATATATGTGCACACCCAGATATTTAAACATAACTGGAGCCACCTGTATCTCACTATCTCCGAAGCCTATCCTACCCGGAGCATCCAGATGGTGGAAGAAGTACGCCACTGATTTGTCAAAGTTTATGTGGAGACCAGACACCCATCCGACCTCCTTAAAAGTCGCTGCCGGAGCAGGAAGTCCATTGTGTAAATCTCAGGAATACAATATGATGTCATTAGTGTATAGCAATGCAGCGTGTGTCACTGGGCCTGCTGGTATGCCCAATTGTGGGCTGACATGCGCAGTTTGTGTGCTAGTGGTTCGAATGCTAGTATAAAGAGCATGGGGGACAGGGGGCATCCTTGTCTCGTACCCCTGTGTCCCCGATATGCCTGGGAAATATTGCCTCCAGTCCTTACGCGAGCCATCGAGGTGGGGTACAACAATCTAACCCAGTTGCTGTATTTAGCAGGTATCCCTTAAAAGCCCAGGGTGTCCAGCATGTAATTCCAGCTCAGCGTATCGAACGCCTGTCGCATATCTAATGAGAGGCAGCCCGCCCCTGGGAAACGCTCCAAGGGGGCCCACATTATTTGATATAGCCGCCTCACGTTTTGCACCGTACTCCTGCATGGTACAAATCTGCATTGGTCTACATGTATTAGCTTATTAAGATAGGGCAGTAAGCGTGTCGCTAAAATCTTACTTCAAATTTTATACTTGGTATTGAGGAGTGACAGTGGACGATACGCTGATATGTCATACATGTCTCGCCCGAGCTTGGCCAGTGACACCACTAGTGCCTGGTTTGTGGTCGGGGGAGAGCCCCTTCCTTAGCAGATGCCGTATAGAGTACCTGCAAGTGAGGGGACAGTTCCTTGGGTCAGGTTAAATGAAACTCTACCGATAGGCCGTCCATCCCCGGGGTCTCATGTCGCGGCAGGGCCCGGATTGCAGACACAATCACCCCCGTTGCGATGGGTGACCTTAGTTCGTCTTGGTCTGCAGCAGATAGCTTCGGCAGTCCCACTTCGTGTAGAAACTCCAGAATTTCTGGCCCCTGCGAGCCCCGAGGGGCGCTGTACAAACAGCTATAAATATTTGCGGAATGACACATTTATTGCTAATTGAATATCAGCCACAGCACCCGACGGGGAACATGTTTGTATTATTGGGGTCACTTGGGGCTAGTCCCTAATAATATGTGCTAGTAAGGTACCTACTTTGTCAGCCTCCACATGAGCTCTCTGGACATATGCTTTATAATCAATTACTCGCAGCCGGTCCAGCAGATCAGCATGCTCAACTTGCATCTTCTGCAGACTATGCCCCTAGGTCGGAGATTCTGCAGCTGATGTTTCCAGAGGACCCAATTGATCCTCAACTTCTGTCAATTTACGTACTATCTCCTGTCTTGCTCCCACCACTACTCCTATGGAGGCCCCCCTCACCACCACCTTGAACTCTTCCCGTTCTATTAGTGAGGAGGAGATAATGGTGGTACTTAATATCCCTTTGTCACCATCATAGCATGACAATTTCTACCCCTGATATAATGCTGGTCCTTCCATAATGGTGGTAATTTTTGTCTTGTCAGTGGCATGATGATACTTACCCTTGGAATAATGCTCGCCTTAGCATAACATTGGAAATTGAGGTCCTATTTTGGGCATCAATGGTAAGATGAGTAATTGCCACCCTTGCTATATTGTTCTAAAACTCAATATATTTATTTTGTACCATAAAAAGACTTTACTTCATATGGGGAGAGGAGTTGGCCTAAAGGTAAGGGCGGTCTACCTCGAATCTGGGGCACCGGGTTCGAGTCTCGGCAAAGACGCTGAACATCCTGTGATTCTGGGCAAATCCCTTAATCTCCCTGTGCCTAACAAAAATGAATGTGTTTTTTTTTTTTTATGAATGCGTCCCCATGTAACGCAACTGGTGCTATGTAATGCGCTCTGATACCCGATACCTTCGAGTCAAGTTCGCGCTATATAAAATTCCATAAAATAAAAAATAAATAAATAACAATATGTTCTGTGTGCCTGCTTCTTTTAGCCTAGTTAATCCTGGATGTTGGACAGTCTAGCCGAGGCAGCTAAAAAATAGGTTTGTGCTCATCAAAGGGCACACCCCCTTCTGCTTGGCCATCACATCATTTTCTCTAGCGAGCTAGTTGTGATCCTAGAAAAAATTTGTAGTAAAGTTATTTAAGTTGAGAATTTCACAAACAACATGAAGAATACGGGGGTCAGTGCGCCCAAGTGGTTCCACAAGCATGGGGGAGCAAAGAGCTGTGTATTGGAGATGTAGTCTTTAAATGTAGCGCTTTTTTGTAGGGGTGGTGAGTTGTGGTTTAGTACGAGTGCCACTGGGCCCTAATCAGTAGCGGCTGGCATCCATGGGGCGTGGGTGGGTGGCTGGCAGAAAGACGACGAAAAAAAGAAGAATAAAAAAGAACTTGCCTGCAGCCTGTCACATTGCCGTTTTGTGTTCCTCTCGTGGCTCCACTGCAGCCAGAGGCTCCCAGGCTCCCAGACTCCCCTGCGGCCAATCCTGAATGAGAGCAGCTTCAGGATTGGCCTGAGCGCCGATAATTTGCGCTCCCAGGGAGAGCTGTGCATTGCTGTCTCTAGCCCAGCAACGCAGCTGTGTTGGGAGAACTTCAGTGTGCATGACTCTTTTGCCAGCCTGAGACGGCCGGCCAAACCGTCATGCGCACTGATAACAGTGCAGACCACTCCCCCTGGGTGCCTGCAATCCTCCTGGCCCCGCCCTCAAGATTCCGGGAAACATAATAAAACGATAATAAACCCTGTTTTATTCTCGTTTTTTCTTTTCTTTTTTACTTTGCTGGCAGGGGGTGGCGCTCCTCCGCCATAGCGCGAAAGGGAAAGGGCACTGGGCCTCCTGACCGTCGGTTGGGTAGTAAAATACAGTCATAATTAGGGGTGCAATACACGCCAACGCCAGGCCGCTGCTGCACTCTTGGCAGGTACGCCCCTGGTGGGGTAGGAGGAAGCCACGTACACCTTCCAGGACAGAACAATTCATTCATCCCAACAGGCGCACTCGTTGAGAAACAAGGCCTAATTTCCGCATTTCTAGAAAGAAAATATTATATATTGTGTTAAGGTTGTTTAATTAAATAAATACACTTTATACTGGATGTATTAAAACAAAGCTATTGAGATGCAATTGGTCATGGTTATATTGTCGGCCACACCAGATAGGTGATGCCGATGTGAGTGATTAGGGAGCATCGGCCACTGTTGTTTTATCCCACAGAACAGTTCGTTTTTTTTCCATGGCAATAATGGTAGAGTACATTTATGAAGCTGTTCCCTTATTTCGATGATGCTACTATAGCACCACCTAGTGTTCACATTTGAGTAAGTTAGATCCCCTTTTGTCTTTCAGACCATAGAAATTATTTAAAACGTGATGCTGTGCTTTACTACAGCGTTCGACTGCAGGACATAACTTTAACTACTTTATTTCAGAGTTGACATTTGGCCATTTTCTGAGGTAGATCATTGATTTCAAATGCTTTGTTGAAACCCGCCCTACCTGTATCGTCAGTTGATGGGATTTGATCGGCTGTACCAACAGCGCATTAGCTAATCTAAGGTGACAAATACAATGTATAAGAGTTAAATATTATAAACGAGATTTTCGGGCTATCCTTCAAAGGAATGTAGATCAACACTGACATTCAGCAGAGCTCTGTATTTTTCAAAAGTATCTATAGGTAATGTAAATACATTCAATTATTTAAGATTTAATAGAATGGAGCTGGCGTGCATCTTTAAACGAGCGTTCTAAAATGACATTCGGTGTTGCCTTTTTCTCATGATATCATCGGTGTTCAAGTAAAAACTGTGAACTCTTTAGCCATTCTTTAGAAGGGCCATTGACGTCGGTTCATAAAAATACCAGGGGTAGCAGAAGTGATATCACCTGACCGTTGAAACCCATGACATCACAGGAAGTTAGACCACTTAAGGCTCTGACACAACAGGAAGTGACATCACCACACCTTTGACCTTGTATTTCACAAACCACTGAGAAATCACCGCTCTGGTCACACCAGTAGAACACAAAAACACGTACCACGTAAGCCACACTGGAATCAACGACTCTTCCAAGTGAATACTCCTCACTATGTGCGGGCTGCCTTCCGTTAATGTGCTTTGGCACCTCAACAAGTATACGATGTGTTTTTATAAATGCAATTGCAATAAACTCTTGCTTAAGGATATTCAGATGCTGATTTGAGCCCTCAATGAAAGGCTAGAAACGTAATCAAATATTCAGAGGCGGATTGAAAACTGAGTATCAGAATTGTCAAGACATCTTGACATCAAGGCATGGCCGAGTCCCGGTGGAGCTGCTCCGACAGCTATAGGGGAGACTGGCCCTGGCACACTGCTTTGGCCATCACCTACCCAGCCGGACTTCGGACATTTGTCTCGCCTTTTTCTCCGCCGATGTCTCCTTCTAATGGACTCCCAGCTCCCCTTGTTCTTTTTGAATCTTGAAACTCATCCGGCAGAGCCCGAACCGCATGGCCGATTCCCGGTGGAGCTGCACCGACAGCTATAGGGGAGACTGGCCCTGGCACACCGGTTTGGCCATCAACTACCCAGCCGGACTTCGGACATATGTCTCGCCTTTCTCTCCGCCACTGTCTCCTTCCAATGGACTCCCAGCTCCCCTGCCAATAACTCATGTATTGAATTTGTAATTTTTCTGTAATTAATGTGAATTTCTCTGTAACTGGTAACACGCTGTTTATTTATGTAAAGCGATCTGATACTCCGGGTCTAGCTAGTGCTACATAAAACTCTCTAAATTAAAATAAATAAAATAAATAAAATAAAATCTGGATGTAGGAATTGGTAGATGTCAGAGTGGTTATCTGACTGTGGCTCAGGTCTGTTATTGCCCCTTGGAGGGAAGCCACTGGGCACAAGAAGCACTGTTGTGCTTCTGGCTGCAGAGAAGCAGGAGTGCATGGAAGCTGAATGGCAGCAGAGGCCTGCTTACAGTTATTGGAGGGCTCAAGAAAGTCTCCCATTGTTTTCTATGACCTCTTCTTCTTTCCATTTTGCTTTTTAAGAAAAACTTGCTAGCTTAGCAGTTCATGAAGATGGCATTGTTTTAAAAAATGATCAAGTGACGTTGCGAAATTCCCATTTTTAGATCGAGCCTGGACAGAGCATGCACTGCTCTGCGAGGCATGATGTATACGAGTATGGAGATGAAGCTCCACCCACTCTCCGCCAATATTTTTCATTGGCTTTAGAGATTGTCCTTTGTAAATGCTGGCTTCAGATTTGTTAAAAGGCGTGTTAGTCCCTCCGTAGTACCGCCTTGTCTTCATTAGTGAACTCCTATGACGACTGGCACTTTTACTTTTGTTGTTACACGACATGTCTTATTTAGTTTGTAAGCACTATTTTCTTTAATGAGTTTCTCCTACTGCAGGCATGACATGCTTTCCTGCATCATTCAGTGTGCCATGCGCGCTTTCTCTGTCCAAGCAGCCCGGGACAATGGCGGACATTTCTTTAAAATGAAATAGGTCTCGCATTCACAAGAGTTTCAGCTATTGGCATTGTAAATGACAATGCCTTTTATTTATGTGTTAAGTATCAAAACAGATAAATAAAAGGCATTGGGCCCAATGTACAACCCTGTTTTGCATCCGCAAACAGGAGATCTTCCTGTATGCGGCCGCAAAAAAGGGTAATAGCATGTACAAATGCTATTTTGCGAGTCACTGACTCGCAAAATAGCATTTGCGACTCTCGCTATTAGGAAGGGGCGTCCCTTCCTAATAGCGAGTCAACATGCAATGTACTAATGTTTTGCGGCCGAATTTGCGGCCGCAAAACACTCGTAGTTTACCACCTATCTCAAGTAAGTAGTAAACCACTCGCAAAGGGGAAGGGGCCCCAGGGGACCCCTTCCCCTTTGTGAATATGTGGGAAATTATTTTTTAAGTGCAGGCAGTGGTCCCAGGGCCTGCCCTTAAACATCATTAAACTGAAAAACTTCATTTTTATTTTTAAATGAATCCAGTTTTCCTTTAAGGAAAATGGGCTGCATTAAAAAAAAACTGCTTTATTAAAAAAGCAGTTACAGACATGGTGGTCTGCTGACCCCAGCAGGCCACCATCCCTGTGAATGCTAGCCATTCCTAAAGGGCTCGCAAATTGTGCCTGCCTCATTAATATTAATGAGGCATGCAATTTGCAACCCTATTAGGAATTGCAAACAGTGTCTGAGACACTGTTGTGCATTCCAATTAGCGAGCCGCAAATTGCAAGTTGCAAATGCGACGCAATTTGCGACTAGCTAAGTGGCAGGTCGTACATCTGGCCCGTTGTCATTTACAATGCCAAAGCTTAAACTCACGCAAATGTGAGACCTATTGCATTATAAATGCTTGTTACACATTCTCACGCTGCTATTGATGAAAAGTGTTACTAAAAGTGTCTTATAAGCAGCACCATGAGAATTGTGTCATTCTAAGGCTGCTGCATTTTTCACATGATTGAATATGTAAAGTACTTATCATATAATCTACCATCTGCTGATAATTTGGTGATTTTAACAAATAATTGTTGCTAGATCAAATGGATCACAAGTTAATAAAAGCATGCCACGCATAGTGACACACATTGACAGTTTTTTTTGCAAACTTGTTAATTTGTACTCTTTAATTTGCAGTTTGCTGTATCCAGTCAGTGACAATACTGGCATATAATAAAATGTCAAACTGGATTAGTTATACTACCCTAGAAGGTGCACACATGATGATGTATCATTTGCCTTTACTTAATTAAGCCAACCATGGGCCGCATTACATATGCAGCACATTTTCCTTCATTGTGCCGGGTGCACCTTTCAAAAGGTACGCCCGGTGCAAAAAAGGAAAATGCACCCCATTATGGTGAATGAGCTGCCATTAGGGCAGCCGCAAACTCGCACATTCACGTGAAATACAGAGCGGCTGCTTTAACCCCTTCGGTGCTCATGACGGAATGGTTCCGTCATGACCCACGGTTGAGCTGTGCTCATGACGGAACCATTCCGTCATGACCACGCCCGCGCAAGATTCCGCCAGCACAGCGGCGGAATCTGCGCAGCATCGAAGGGGTTAAAGCCACTCTGTGTTTCACTGTGCAGGTTTGAAATCGTCTGCACTTTTAAAGGGAAATAGAGATCCTCTTGCAGGTGGGTGCAGTCAGTGACTGCACCCGCCTGCAAGCGGATGTCTGGGGGGTCCATAGTACCCCTTTTCCCCCCTGCAGAGGACTGCTCTCAGGAGGCGCATTGTCAGTGCACCTCCAGAAGGCTTCTTTGACTCTGCGCCCAAGGCCGGTAATTCAGTGCGGGCACAGAGGCAAAGGGATTCCCTCATTTGCATGGGGCATACCCCCATGCAAATGAGGGAATGCCTCCTTGAAGATTGCACTGGCGCTTTATGCGTGCCAGCACTATTGGTATTATATAAGGGGCCGCACAGGAGTGTGCAGCCCCTCCTGTAATAACAAAGTGCCCGAGGCGCGCAAAGCAGGAGCAAAGGCCCGTTGCGCCCCCGGGGCTCTTTATGCAATGCAGCCCAATATTGCATATTTTGGTCTACAATTTCCCAATAATGTCGATGAGACGGCATGAAAGGCATTATATTAGCAAACTGAAAATATGAAAATGTTACAAATAAGCAAAGGGAATACTTGGCACCTCTCCCCTACCTGTATTATTTTGCTCTGGGTGCTGCACGAAATTCTGCCAATATTTCTTTTTTCTGTGCGACCAATGGTGGCCCATGGAAGCAATGTGAGTTGACTGTTCTATTGTAAAGCTCCTTTCTTTTGCTCTTCTACTGGTCTTTTGACAAGGCTCCTGCATATTTAAAATACTGCAGCTATGCTGGCTTTGGGTTTGCTTCGGCTGTTCTGGCCCATATTTACAAGGCCACGCAAAGCCAGCCTATGTGGCTTTTCATGGCCTTGTAAATACGTCCCCTTTTCATGCAACACTTTGCATGAAAGGGGCGTGCCATGGGTGTTGTTGTGGGTGTTCCCATGCAACACACATGGGTTCTTACGTATTCCCAGATTTACAACATTTCATAAACTTAGGAATGCGTCAAAATCCTAACAGGGTGGTTTTGCGTTGCCTTGTAAATGTTGGCCAGCACATTTTGATGCGCCGCCGGTGCATCAAAAAAAGTGAAGCACCGGCAGCGCAGAGTGCTTGTAAATAAGCCTGCCAATGTTTATTGGAGCCTGAAGCTTGCAAGACCTTGAAGGGAATGTTGCTAGGTGACACATTGTTGATCAAGTTTCAACTGTTCCCGGTCACCAGCTAGCAGTAGCCTGGAACCTTTGCATTTTTAATTTGTTTTCTGCTACCAAGATGTCCATCACCTCTGATTCGTGCTGACTTTGCAGCCTCTGAAGCCAGGGTGACCCCAATAACAGTGTCAGGGGTCACAAGGGGCAAGCCAGGGGTCCTAGTTCTATCCCTTGGCGATTCTTAAATAACATTCCTTAAAAGGGCCCTTCCTGGGATAAGTCCTGCAAATTCACAAAGAAAATTGAGTTATGCACATGCATCTAACATCTGGGTCAATTTTACTTTTGCGGTGTCTGTGACTAGTGCAGATTCAAGCACGTCCCTCCTTCACAAAGGGTTGCCCTGTAATCTATTCCTGGCACGTCCCTATGCTTCCTACAGTGGTCTTGATCTAATGCAAGGGGTGGTGGAGAAGGAGGCAACTATATTGCATGCAATATATCTCTTGATGAAAAACATCTAATCCATTATATAGCAACAATGGTAAATCTATACTTGCCTTGACGATGTAGTGGTAGGTGATGTGGTCAGTCCAGTATGTTTGTAAACCAACACTGTTGCTCTCAACATATTGACAAAAAACACAGACAGAGGACAGAAATATCCCATATATACATTGTAGAGACAGTAGTTCATCACTCACAGGATCCATTATGGGGGAATGCAGATTTACATTCCAACCCCTAGCACAGGAGTTGAAATGTACGTTTCTGCACTGAAATGTATAGGTCCTTTATGGCCCATCTATTTCAATGTTGCTCTCTTGTTAAACTTGAGTTTGGTAGTGGGAGCCTGATTTAACATCAGTGGGCCCTTATCATAATGCCCAAGTGGCACATGTGAGCCATTTGTTATCAGAGAAGGGGGCACATGTCCACTTATTTTGTGATACCTGCAGGGAGGAACCGAAAATGTGAACATAGCATCCATGCTTGTTACCTGGTCTTTAAATTGCCTGCATACCCTCATCGTGAATTGGAACATATGGGTTCATAAACTGTTCACACACATTTCCTGGGCAAAGTTTGCTCCCAGAAATATGCAATGCTAGCTTTTTGAATTAGGGCTTTTGTAAAGGAAAAAGCAAAGACAAAATCTAATGGGGTTTGGTGATGGGACACCCACACATTTTATCAAACATATGTGTTTATTACATTACATGAAGAAACTGAAATTGTGTGACTATATCGAGATTTCCCTCATAAAAGTACATTTTTTGAAAGTACATTGGCCAAAAAATATTCGTTTTCATAGACATATGGGAAGGATCAGAGAAAGTGTTAGTCGCCATCTTGAGTTTCATTTAACCGTTCATAGCTAGTCATACATCTTTAAAATTTCAAGGCCATTTGTAAAGCCTATAGCATTTTGTGTGTTCAATCACCATTCTCCCACTAAATGTTATTTCTCTTGCTTTGTTTTCACAGCTGATACATTCTGATTAACAACGTCGAAAGTAGCCTATTTTAAGAGAAAATATGCAGAAGAGGAAGATGTACACAAAGAATATGAAAGATACTTTCCCAAAGTGAGCTTCCTTTTCAATTTTACATTAGGTGATATCAATATTCTTGATTCTTGTTTTTCAGTAGTTACACCTTTACCATTTGAATATTTCAGCACCTGATATTACCCGAAGATCGGACTTGCATTCTGAAACTCTCTCTGGAGAAGCTTAGGTTCCTTGAAGACCCAGAAACCTATCTGAGGAGGTCTGTTTTGATTAACAACTTGCTAAGGAAGATACATCTCGAGGCTGAGAAGGAGAGCTATGAATACTTTAAAGACGAGACTTGTTGTAGGACTGCATATGCTGATACTAGAAAACGGCTGAAGTTGATGGTCCAAGATTGCTGTTCTCAGTCTATTTATTATGAGGAGCTGCATTCCTATCACATTGTGCCTTATCCTACAGAGAATGTAATATATGGGATAGGGTACACAAGAAGTCACTTGGAGCAGAATTCTCAGGTGTTGATTTAGAGAGTAAACCAGAGTGTATTTTAGATTCCATGATACTTGTTTCTAATAAATGAGCTGTTGCTTAGCATGTGAAAATTAGGAACTAACTCAGGAGATCAAAGAAAGGATGAAGTATAAAGTGGGTGATAGGTATGAGGCTTATCTCTTTGATGAGAATTACTAAGAAATTGTTTGCTCAGAATATACATACATAGCTACTTCTTTAGAGTGGTATAAGCATAAAAGTAGACAAGTGTCAAATTGTTTATCAGAACCGAGTAGATAATGAAGTGCACAACAGTTAGACTGTTTAATGCTCATAGGAAGGACTAGCCAAAGCAGGGTTGTTGTTATATCAGGACACTTTACTAAGTTTCTCGATTTGTCACTGAAAGTCCTTGTGGTTCTTTCTGGTTTACTAGCATCTGCAGTGTAATTTTGTTTGTGTTGGCCTTACAGTTTACATGGCACAAAATATTTGATTTAAAATCTTCTGAAATATACTTTTAATCAAGGTAGACCAACCAATTTATGTTCATACAAATGTAGTAAAAGGTAATAAAAAATAACATGTGGCATACTGTTTTACATCAAAGTGAATGATGACTAAATGCTAAACATTTTTGCATTAGATATAAATTAAACAGTTAGGACTACAGCCACTGCTTCATTATTTTTGTGCACTTTTCAAAGTATAGATTAAAATTATCATGAAACACATTCAAGTATGCCCTTAAAAATATTTGCAAACATTATTCCAAAACACAGAATATGTAAGCCTCTATGTATTCTCCTTTAATGAAGAAATTGATAATTTGCTAGATGCACGCTACATAAGAGTTTATTTGTTTACAGATGTTTCTTTCATGCAGAGTTTCCCAAAATAAAATGTAATGCCTCACTATTGGCTACCTTTAATTTAATGCAACATATTCACATTTAGAGACAACCAAAGAGTGATGTCAGGTGAGGATGACTTCAAAGCCAGTATATTATATAGATGCTACTTTATCAGTATTCTAAACATATAGCCATATAAATGTAAATAGAAATGACCAGTTGACCTTAAAGTAGACCTTGGAATATAGCAAAGTGTATTTTGAGTCTTGGGATGATGGCCTTTAATTGCCAAAATATATATTTCTGTCAAGGGATCTTGATTAATATTCAAAAACACGGCAAAACCTCCCCCCCCCCCATGTGTGAGTTCCTAGAACACTCTCAAAGTAAAGGAAAACAAAATCTTTATTTTTTAAAGAAAACATATAGGAAAAATAGTAAAAACACATTATAAAATGAACATGTGTCTAAACCACATATAACAGTCTTGCTACCCAAACAAAACAGTTCAATATTGCCTTTTCAAAGTCAAAAATGAAAGGATAATGATCTTATAGATTTGCAGTCAATCATTAAAAAAAGCATCAGTCGCCCCAATCACAATATGCAACAGAAATAGAGTTAGACCATCAGTTCTGTTTTTTCTGGCTCAGTGACATAGATCCAAGAAGTTAAAGCTCTGATCTTTTCCATTCCTTTTCCAAAGAAGTTTGAATGGAAGATTTTTTCCCAAAATTTCCAATGTAAGGTAGAGTCACTTGAAACTTTGATATATAGATGCCCACTGATTTGTTTCTCATTGTGTTCATTTTCAATCTGTGGTATTTGTTTTTTTCTTTATGCAGAATATGGGGAAAATATCGAGTTGTTGCTAAGCTGGGGGGTGTGTCAGAGCTCTGTGCTAGGTTGGTGATTAGTGAAGTCATTGGAACCTAGAGGGGTGAAGCGCTTACCAATGCCGTGCTGACCCCTCCCTCTTGAAACCCTCCAAAGCCCATCAAATATTTCTAACAATTTTAAAGTCTAACATACATATTGAATCTCAAATATCATTTACAAAAACATTGGCCCATTGAATGTAGACTTTTATTAATAACTCCAATGGAGTAATATTTTTGTAAACAATGTTTAGGGCACAATATTGATAGACTATTTTGAGAACCATGTTCTAGCACCACACCCATTTTTATCTGCATTAACGTTTGATGTAGGCTCTCAAGGTTCGGAGAAGCCCACAGACATTTCCTTTGTAAGATCCTTTGGGGTGTCAGGTATTTGTCGTAATTGCCTATGATTTAATACTTGTACACAGATACAAACATAAGCTCCTCTGTAATTAATTCAAAGCCAATTTACCATATTTGATCCTCTTTTCCATTGCAGCATTTCAGGACAAGTTCTTTCTTTCTGAAGCAAGATAATTTATCTCAATTCTTAGCAGAAATGTTTGTAAATAAACGTTTTCTACTGCAATGTAAGCAACACAAAAATTCTTATTTTTGTAATTTGCCCAGCTATAAAAGGGCTGTTCAGCATATAGTTGCACAAGGAAAGCAAAAGACTGACAAATGTGAGGAACAATGGAGATAACCGACATACATTTAAGACTAACAGCAAGGTGGGACAGTTTGTCAACTTTTGCAGTGCAATTATGACCTCTGATATGTGGGCAATTACTAATGCAACCTTTGCTAGATTTCAACTGTATTGACAGGTTTGTATTTTACAATAAGTGTTCTTTCACACAATGGATTAAAAAGGCATAAAACAATGAAAAGTAGAATTTTTTTGGGGGAAAATCGTGTTAGTGTCAGCCAATTTAGATTCAACCAGTTGTTTCATCTTCTACAACAAATCACATTGCAGTGATCATTTTTAACAAACTGCAATTGTTGCAATTATGAGTCCTCAACTTTGAACCCTAGGTTGCACATATAATGACTGAAAAACCAAAATTATTTTATGGTTTTGCTGTATCATTCTTCTTCACCACTTATTGCAGTTGATTTATTGACCCCTTTGCAAGTGAAAGGCCGGTCACATAAAAGATCTAATCATAAAGACTTGATGATGTGTCTATATTCATTTATTAGACAGTGTATAGCATAGAGCACTGACCAACTCATAAAGCAAAGATTCATGGTCATTATTTTTCTCCAATTAATGTTGACTCCCTAGCTCTGTTGAACTATGACATGCATCTACGTTATTAGAACATTTTGCCAACACAACTACTTTACCTCTAATTTAAAAGATCCCTTGAGTGTATAAGTGAAAACAGTTCCATTTACCTAGTTATGTGTATTTAACAATCACCACAGCAGGTATTCTAGAATTCCATTTCTTTGATAATGTGTGCTTGTAGTTCAAGTAGGGCTGAACATAACTCATGTAAATTATTTGTAATAACGCATGATGCATCTCGCACTGAAAAAAAGTACCCAAATGGTCTGTTCGGGTAAAAAAAATTAGCTCAAAGTTTAATTTTGAGTTGATTTCCAGTTTTTCACACTCAACACACTGCCGCTTGCATTCTGATTTGTAATTTTGCACTTGAAAAATACCTAAATAGTTAGTTCTGGTTAATATTGACCTGAAATATTTGTTCACTGCCCATGTTAAAGAAACTGCCATTTGTGTTCAAATCACTGCCATTCACGTTCAGATTTGTAGTTTTGATAAAAAATTACCCGACCAGGCCATTTGGGTAAAAAAACCTACCTGAAATGGCGCTCGTGTAAAAAACAAAGTTACCAGAACAGTACATCTTGTGTTAAGATTTCTCCCTGAAACTAGGGAATGAAGAGTAATTGCATAATTTTGATAATTTCACATAATTTTGTTACGAGAATTTACCAAAATTATGCCAATTACTCCAGCGTATTTAGAATTAAGCACAGGCCTAGTTTTAAGATATATTGTGATGTAACCATAAATCCTAAAATGCAGGAAGACATCATCTAACAAAGCAGCATTCCTGAATGCTTATTGGTGTTGCTTGTTGAATGTAAGACTGGGTGAAGGTAACTGTTTTTTTCCCCCAAACTTAAAAGCCCCTTTAAGGTTCAGAAATATTTCTGCACGTAAGCATAGCACCTTTGTTGAGTATTTCAACACATTAATTGTGAATATTTTTTGGTAATAACTTGTCATAGTGAGAGAATGAAACAATTATGTAGGTTGCAACAGAATTATAGTGGAAGGATATACCTTCAGCACTATGTTTTTACATGTTTACAAATGATTTCAACAATAGATATACATGACTGTGTCCATATTTAAATGAAAACCTGTCTCCACATTTTAGAACAAGCATTATGTTTCCTTGATTGATTCTAATCAGCGCTCGCTGAAAATGCACCTAAATGTGGCAGGGATGTTGTATGTGTGTAATCAACATTGTTGACATATTTTTTTACATAGAGTACTTTAATTACCCAGGCTTCTTTTTTAAATTACTTTGGACTGCCTTCTGTAAATTATTGTAAATATAATGCAGTGGAGCCTTGCCAGAATTGCCTAACAGCTACAAGATTGTATTTTTGTATGTTAATGTAGCGTGATGTCCTAGAATGTATGCCTATAAAGCATCTCCAACTATTGTTCTGCATATTTGTAGGTACCTGAAATGAAAATATTTTACTTGAGACCGCTGATGGAGAGATCAAAATTCTCAGTGATGTTTGTTTAGTTTAGTAGATGCTATTGTGCCTTCTAATAGTCGGCCAGTGTGTACCGTCAGTGGAACTGATTAAAATAAAATACACAGTAAATGGAAATTATCACAAACTAAGCATTTTATTGATTGATACATGTTGGAGCACATATGATAAAGGATGCAGGGTTTAGGGATAGCCACACACTTGAGTTATCCCGCCATTATTTCTGACTTGCGTTGTCTTAAAATGGTTTCAGAATGTACAGGACAACCTCCTGTTGGCTAATGGGGTTTTGTGTTAATTTATCAATTTTATAGGGGTGTGGCATGCCATTCTAGTTGGCAAAACTGCTTGCATTGTTTCTTGCATACAATTAGTAGAGCCCCTCTGTATTTATGTGACTCAGGTCTGCATTCCTCAAATAAAAAAAAAGATATAAAATGCTGATCTTATTGACATTTGTGTGAGTCGGTAAAAAAATAAAATGTGATTAGACACAGTAATTAGACCACACTGATCATCAAAAGATAAATAACACACTTTATAATTTGTACTAGATTGAAAATTAAGCAAATTAAATCATCACGAAATGCTGTTCTGACACTACACCCAAAATTAATTTCTGCATGTATGGACCCATAATACAAAAGCAGAGAGATAGTCTGTTGGTCAGGCACCGGACCATTTTAATTTTGCCTGTGACTTTTGGTTCTGGTTGTCGAATCTGCATGAAGTTGTCTAATCAAATAGCAAAACTGGCTAAGCTTCGGCATTTCAAAGTCCACGCTGATCTGTTTGTGAGTTGGGGCAATCCACAAATCCACCCACTCTGATTGCCTGGCTTTTGTAGAAAAATTGCTGTTGTGGCCACCATTACCTAACACAGTGCATTGAACACAGTGTTGGGAAAAAACAAAACAGAAATAGGGCTCAAGAGGCCAGGGTGAGCATACTCTGGCCTGGGGACACAAGTGGGGGGAGGGAGGGGCGCTTAAAGAAATCTTCTGGCTTTAAAATTAATTTGTAAAAAGTACATTTTGTTAAGAAATTTAAGGATCATTGCCTGGATTCAGGAATCCTGGATCCATTTGTTCCTGAGGGGTGTCAGGATCTGCAAATCCAGCTCAGGATCAGTGTATCTTGAAAAGAAATGGTTGGTGCACCTTATTTGTGCTTGACCAAGAGCTGTGTGCAGCACGTTTTGGCTGACCGAGGGAGTGTAGGCCAAAAGTCTTAGGTCTCACTCTCAGTCTGGCTAACAGTGAGCCCAGTATTTTAAAATAATTATCCAAATACTTTCCTTTTCTTTCAATCCAGGATTTCACTTTCTGACTGAGCCATTCTGATGGGTTTGGTCGAAAAGGAATCCGACTCGGTTTTTTGGATGGCTTCCGACGGGCAAGAGCCCGTCCGCCATCCGGGAACCCTTCAGTACTCCCCTGGCCGGCTTTTTCCTGCCGAGGGAGTACGATGGCAGTTTCCCACTGCCTTTTTGTGCCAGCCTTTCCGAGACAGAAAGGCAGTGGGAAACTGTCTTTGTGGCCCCAGCAGGGCCCCCATGGGTGCGAGTCCAGCGAATGGAGGACTTGGTGCCCCCATGTTGATCCCTGCACCCAGTGGCAGACACCTTGGGGTGCCTGACATGGGGGCAGGGATGAACTGCACCTCTGCACTTAACGATGCAAGCATGCATCCATTCGGAATGCATGCTCCCATTGTTAAGTATAGGATTGCGATCCTACTTGCAGGTCTGGAACCGACGACAAGAGGTCATTCGGTTCCAGTTCCTGACTAATGTCAGACGTACTCCGGTCCATCCGACATAAGAATTGGCCCATCTATCTCAACACTCCAACACAAATACTAAACAGATGTGAAATTTCTAAGGCACTACCTCAACCTGCACTTACTTCCTGAGAGCAAAACAAATACATTTACATGAACATAATACCATGTCATTGAGGATGGTTGGCGTTTTTTTTACACAACAATATATTAACATTTGATGACAAATGTCACAGGAAAACCATAAGAATGGAGATGGGCTGCCAGTGTTCCCCTTAGTCCTGGGAAAGTGACAGCAGACAATGTCCTGTGAACAGTAAATGGACAATATCACTGTTATCAGGTGAACATGGGCAGCAAAAAGGATGCCAAACAGCAGACAAATCCATCAGATACATAACATGCATTCAAGAAGAGAAGTGAATTTAACATTGACGGATGTTAATGTTAGATGATGACATCAACCACAAGATGGGAGCACATCCACGAGTAACATTTCACACATTTTAATTATTGGGAAATGTGCTAACAAACATCCATTTTATGAGACAAGCTGCAATTTAAATTGATTGCATGAACAGCTAAATGTTTCTTTGTACAGCAAATGCAAGACCTGTATTTATTAGCTTCATTGCAAAAAATTTAAAAGGACAAACAACAGAGGTACAAAGACATATGATGTGTTGTGCAAGAGTGGATTCTGTCCCGCTTAACAACTTAACGCCTAAGCCTTTTACCACTAGAATACTTAGGGTCTGATTATGAGTTTGGCGGTCCATCGGACCGGCAAACCTGTGGTGGAAGTGTGGTGGCAGTTGGGGACCACCGCACCAGTGGTCCGACAGCCATATTATGAGTACCGCTGTCAGACGGTGGGTGAACTGCCGCAGATGCCGGGGATCTGCGATCCCTGGCGCGTCGGTCTTGAGGCAGCAAAATGCTTGGTGGTGCTGCATATTACATGTTTCCTCACTGAGGAATGAGACTGCATTTGTTAGAATGGCGGTGAGGAAACAAAGTGGGCCCTACAGGGCTCCCTGGTGCCTCATGGCCCATGGGATGCATGCAGAGGGGCACATTGTGTAACTTGCTGTGTGCATGAACCCCCTTCCCTGCAAGGCATGAACTTTACAGTCCATGACGTGCAGGAAGCGGCTTTGACGCTCCAATTGCGGTGCCATCCCACCCCTGCACCGCCAACCTCGTAATCAGGCCCTAAGTCTTTTTTTGAAATTTGTGGGTGGTCTCACTTTAACCTTTTTTCCACAAAACGTATCCATGCTTAATTTGCATCCTTTTTCCGCGACACAGCTCTGGGGCCTCATCTACAAGAAAGTTATGCAGTGCAACGCCACAAGCCATTTAGCTGCACCATGCTGCTTCATTTTCAAAGCACAGGGATGCATCGTATTAACAACAAAACAATGCATCCCTGTGTTTTCCACTGCACTGGTGCACAATTGGCTGCCATGTGCCAGCGCAGGCACCCTTGTGTCATTTTGCAAGGGTGTCTGAGCAGCGGGGATGATTGTTGTTGTGCAGGAGCAAACACCTCCCTGCACCAAAACAATAATTAATGGCATTTTCCTCTTTTTATGCATGTTGCAGAATGCAGCACACATGGAAAGAGGAAAAAAACGAGGAGAAATAAAAAAAAATTCTCCTTGTCGCGCCACTCCTATACCTCCTCGGGGAAGGTGTAGGAATTTGAAATTTGGGTGTGCCTCAAGTTCCATGGATGTTGCATAACAACACCCACAACAACACCCATGGAGAGTAATGCATAAAAGGGGTCCATATTTACAAGGCCACGAAAAGTCACGCAGGATGACTTTATGTGGCGTTGTAAATATGGGCAAGCCCATTGCACCACTGATGCGTCAAAAAAAGGGAAGCCCTGGTGGTGCAATGGACTTGTAAATAAGCCCCATGGGATTCTAAAGGTACCCAAAGTTTGCAGATTTCGCTGTTAGGAATGAAGAAAATAACCAAACCTAGGCAAGATGTTTTAATGAGAAAAAATAGTTTGCTGTGTTAAGATGACCATAGTGAGCAAGTAGAGTTGTAAACAATATTTTTTAACACAGGTTTTACATTTTTCAAAAATGTTGGTCCATTTTTCGAATTTTTGGTGGTTTCTACCTACTTGCATTTTGTGTGGAAACTGATGTGAAACCTATGGATTAACCCAAAAAGCTATACATTTCTGCTAACTAGACACATTTCCAAATTAAGCTAGGGTCATTTATGGCAATCGCTCATGGTTTTCCCAAAGAAGCTAATTGTTGACATAAAAAAATATTCAAAATAAGTAGGAAAAATAGCAATTGGTAACAGCATTTTCATTTCTTGGCCTATTACAAAAGTAATGTACCCTTATGTCTGTCAGACCCTTTTGCCCACATGGATATATGGTGTTTGTTGGTTGTCTATAAGCTAGCACCAGCAACGGAGCTGCAGTTTATAATTATTTCTCATTGGCTACCGACCATGCAGCAATTCATATGCTAGAATTTTAGGAAAGATAAATGAGATTGTTTGTACAACTCTGAATATAGGATAGCCCACAATATTGTGAATCAGAGGGCATTTTGCAAAATGTGGTTCTTTTTTGTCCATTTGCATACATTTGGAAGAATACAATTGAAAGAAATAGAGTTGATACTAACAAATGCACTACTATTTTGTGTTCCCATGCTCTCACTCTTCCCTCAATAAAAATGATACCCTATTTGTGTGGCTGAGCCTAACACCCGTGACAGGAAAGGCCCAACAAAGCGATATGGAGACATCAAATTATTGTCATGAAAAATGACCGTTGTTGTCGATGTGCGCAGCTGTGGATTTTTGAGCCCTGGCTTGGCTGACAGCACAAAAACCTAGCACACCCAGACGTTTCTGAAAACTAGACATAGGGGAAGTACTGGGTTGTGTGTCTTACATGAATCCACTTCCTTTTCAAGCCCACAATGCCCTGCAAATCTCAAAATGTGGCTAAAATCTCCTATTGTTCTCACACATCTGTGAGGGCAAGATCCAGAATCTGTTGGGATCCACAGAATTCTTACCACCCAATACTCTCTCAATTCTCTTGATAAAAAGGTTGACCCACTGGTATGGGAGTGTCTAGTGTCTGCAATAGGAATGGATGAAAACTGTGACTACATAGAAATCAGTGTCATCTTCACATGGTCCTTGGTTTGGCCTGTTCCTATCTCTGCAATAGACCAAGATGCAGATACGAATTTTGTGGGTCTCCACGGATTCTGGTAGTTTCCCCTCAGAGAAATGTAAGGAAAATACACGCGTTTAGCCAAATCTTGACATTTACAGGGCATTCTGGGCAATAAAATGTAGCTGGGTCCATGCAAGCCACACCACCCTGAATGCTTCTTTTTCTCTAGGTTTTCATCAATTTCCAGAGTTTATAGGTTTCTGTGGCTGTTAGCTGACCCAGAGCCCAAATACTGTGAACCTTCACAATGGCAAGTGACAAAAAATTGGGTTCTAACTCCTCTTCCCCGCTCGTATGTCAAAACTATGGACAACATAATCCTAATTTCCTCTTGCAATGCTATGAGGATGGAGATGCTCTAGGCCACAGGAAGGCAGAAAGACTGTTGGAGATTTAGGACTGGGGATGGACCGGATACCTTTTGGGGCTGCCTTGCTTATATTTATTTTCCCAAAAATCTTATTCCTGGTGTCTAAAGGGCTTTCTGCCACTAGGGGAAGGGTAGAAAAATGACTATATGGCCCTTTAAGGGTGGAGGCACTCCTTTTATGGTGCTTGACTGAGGGTGTAGCAAGACAGAGCTGTCACAGGCTTGCTTAGGGTAAGTGCTGTGGGCTTACGGTTCCGCACGCAGCAAGGCAGCAAACAACATTCAATAATTCTCTCTCTAGGCAGTGGGTTTTCTTACAAAAAAGGTAAATTTCTTTATTATGCACACTACTAAAGACTATGCAGAAATTAACAATTATAAACAGACTGGCAGGTGGAAATGCTTTTGGTGACACCATTTAAAGGGCCTCAAAACCAAGGGATGATGTACTGTAAGAATGTCACACAGGTTAAGCAGAACTTTAAATGTAACCTAGGCCTCTTACATTGCAGGAAACTTTAACTTTGTGTGCACCAGCAATCACTAACCCATAAAATCACAATGCCACCCAGAACAGCATAACACAACATGAAGAGTCATTAATCAAATTTCAGAGTATGACCAAAATAGTTAAGGACAAATTACAGAGTAGAGGATAGTATTTATAAAAGGCTACTTGCTCTTTTGGGCAGCTGTTAAAATTATAATTGCCATACTGTACTTGGTGCCACATATCTTTCTGGTGTTGTCCGGTTAGCACCCATATTGCTATGGCATTCAATCAGGAGGAGAGATACTGTTAATCTGACCCATAATATCATTGGGGACTGTCTAACCCTAGACCATGGACCTAAGATTGCTTGGCTGCAATATGTGAATTGTATACTGGGAGCTTTGGGTTTGGAAGAGGCAGTGGCGTAACGATAATTGAGGGGCCCCCCTGCAAGGTACATGGAGGGGCCCCCTCCGGACACTATCAGGAGCTCCCCGGCCGAAGTGCAGTGCTGAGGGGGCCCACTGGAGCTTGGGGGCCCCCCCACACTGCGGGGGATGCGGGGGCCTGTGTTACGCCCCTGGGAAGAGGCATATGTAAATCCACCTAGTTGTATGACTGTGGCCAAGACAAGAATTAAAGAAATATTTTTAGTGAAGTTCATGTGTGAGAGAGAGGAATCAAGTTGACTAAAATACTCAGTAAAGATGTATCTTATGCCCCCCCCATCACACAGGCTGATGAATTGTATTTAACGTTTGTGACAAACCTCCAACATTGTTTAATTTTAATGAGGTTTTGTATGAATTTAATTCCCCTGATGATGGGCTTTCCAAACAATGCGTACTCATTAAATGTTTTGCCAGCCAGTCCTTGTGATGGAAGGTCAGCTCAGTCAGATTTACATATATTGTTATTTTGCAGTTTTTATGATCTACAAAGGAAAATGTTCATTCTCCCTCTTCTGCACAAATATAATTTTTGTAAATGTCATCCAGCCCTTTATTTTATCAAAAAACTCAGTGATCCATTTCTATGTTATGCAACGGCCTTGTTCCTCTGATTTTCCCTGAATAGTAGGAGAGCTAATATAGAATGGGAGACCTGAGGTTAGTGGTGTGTTTATTAATTAATCTTGATGGCACTATGCCCTTTACAAATCTTATGATGATGTCCTTTCTTATTTTATTGCTTTCAACCCAGGATTTTAAATATGGATTTTTATTCTCGTTTTTTATTAAATATTACATATCATATGTATATTTTTAATGCTGTTATTATCCAGTGTACTTATCCAGTATGCTTTGGAAACATTGCGGAATAAAGAATTTTGATTGATTGATTGATTGATTGAGAGGCCTGTCTAATTTGCCTAAATCCCAGCGCTGCTAGAATGCATCTTACAAATATGTGTTACAGGGTGGAAAACTAAGGACACAACTAAACTATATGCTTAGAGATGCAGATAGAGGTGTGGTCACAGTCACATGGGGGTAGGGTAGATTGTGAGAACCAGACACCCTTGGGAAATAGCAGCTGATAGAATCAAGTCTCAAGAATGTTAAGAGACATCGATGGTAAGTGGGCATGTCCCGGTAAAGTAAGGGCTCTATTCCTGGGGCTGATTGGACCAGGACATAGGCTCTGCATGACTTTTTAGAATACTCCATTTCGGCTGCCACTTTTTTGTATAAAGGCCTGCTGCACGCAGGTTAGATTGTTTTTTTACAATGCCCTGAGGGTCAAGAAACAGGTCTGGATGGCTCAGTTCGAGATAAGACCTCTTAATGTATGAGATCCATGGGATCCGAGTAGACCTGTCCAGGGTCAAACAATCCTGGAGGACAAACTTGTTCAGATGAAGGTCCTCTTTGTGCCAGACAGAGCACCAAAGAACCAACGGACGAATGTGGATCAGATCTGAGATAAAGGCCAGACCTAGGTCCTCATGGACAATCTCAACTGAGCTGACAGTCAGGAGATTTCTAAGAAATCTGTTTTCGATTTTCTGTATGGAGTCAATGTTAGTGTAGCCCCAGATTTCACACCGAAAGTGGCCATTGGATTGCATTTGGCCTTGTGTAAATGTTAAATAAAAGTTTGGGGGGCTTGTGCCCGATTCGCCTGGCAAAATCGTGTACACTAGAAATGGCTCTTTGTAGTGGGTTCCCATTTTTCCATAACAACCGGTACAAGCTAATGCCAGAGTTCAAGAGAAGGCCTAGGTCAGTGAAACTGTCCACCCTGGCTAATACTTGGCCATTTGCAAAAAGATTACAGGATTTGTTTTTTTGTTTGGGCCAGCTACCATAAATTATTTTTTTTGAGAATTGGTAGAAAGGTTCAGAACATTGTTCATAAAAATGATTGAATAATCTAAAAGACGTTGCAGGCTCTTGGCAGTGCGGGCAATTTCATTTCATTTCAAAATCTTTATTCAGATAGCAGTGTATCCCTAAAAGCACAGGTCACATAACAGAAAAAAATACACAAGTCTATTAATTATAATAGCAATAGAATAAAATCATACATAAACAAGCATCATATTATGAACCGGTAAAAACAGTTTTCAGTAAAAGCCCGCTTAATATAAATCATTCAAGGTAATTGCGAGCAGGTTAAGAACTAATCTACAAACAGTATCCATTTGATTCATATTAAACATGATGACAATATATAAAGATTAATTCAATAAAGCAGCCTTCATAAAGTGCACATTGTGTTACGGACACGTACTGCAACTTTTAAAAAGGTGCCTAAACAACAAGTTAATTCATCGTCTTCCAATTTAAGAATTCCATGTAGGCTACTTCTAGGTGAATAGGCAAGATTTGTTTTAAAACGGTATCAAAAATAGTTTTGCGTATTTCATATCGAAAGTACAGAAAAATAAGAAGTGAAGTGTTGTTTGCCGGCTCTGACCACATGGGCATGGTAATTAATCTAGGTTAACATTATACCCCAGAGGGAAACAAAGTAAGAATTTAACTGTGCCAGCCCGTAAACAAAAAAGGAGTCCCTTCTCCCAGGGGCCTATTGGTTTTACAAGATAACTAGATGGCGTATGTGAGATTCCTCAATAGACATGTAGATTGCCACAGTCGTTTTCGGAGCCTCCCTTTCGTGTCTTACTTAGCTATAATGAGCATATAGGCCCCCCTGAAGGGCTTTTTTGCTCATACTGTCTATTTCAATAGGATTTGAGAAGACCAGTGCATGATTAATACCACTCAAGCTCTACCTCACTGCGGCACGTCATGGTATTTCCCTTCACTTCTCACACTTGAGGCAGTCTCTTATTATCTCTCTAGTGAGGGACGCTGCTGGGTTTTTCCAAATCTCTAGTCAAAATAGGGCAGAGCGGGCCTTTATATAATCTTCTATATAATGCAGTTTCAATTCGCTGTGGCAAACATATTGTGATTTGGAGATCAGTGCTTCCATGAGTTTTCGACAAAATCTGTTTTCTTCATGCTGGGTGCTGTTAGTCTTAGTGAAGCCCCAGGCGAAGAATTGAATTAATAGCTTTAGAAAACGTATTCTTCTTATATACCACATGGTCAACCCAAGAACCATTAGCAGCGAAGACTAGCTCCAGGAAGGGAAAAGTGCAAATGCATTGCAATTTTTGATTGTCCACAAAGATGGAATTTAAAAGATACTTTTTCGACCCACAAGACATGATAAACGATTTTTTTTAAATTGGAGCAAAGATCTAAACTAGCTATAAAATCCACAAAACCCCGCACTAGGATACGTAAAGCATTGGCTGTGCGGCCCATTAAGACCGCATCATCAGCATACAATAGGGCGGGGAGTATCTTACCATTAATGCTGGGGACATCATTTGTGAGTACTATCAGAGATTTGTGTAAGTCATTGATATATAGAATGAAAAGCAGAGGGACCAAGACACACCCCTGCCTGACCCCTCTGCCAACTCCGATGTCGTTTGAAACCTCCCCACCCTTATTGATCTTCACCCGGGCTTTCAGGTCCTTATGCAGGTAAGCTAAAAAATGAACTAAATCCTCGCCCAAACCATATCCTAAAAGAATAGACCATAAACGAGACCGGTTGACAAAATCAAAGGCTGAGGTAAGATCCATAAAAGCCAAATAAATTGGGGATTGCTGGGCTACTGTGTACTTACCAATAATTAAGTGAAGATTTAGGCACTGTTCGATTGTGTTATACGCACATTGCATCAAGCGCGCTACAGCTGCCTAAATGACTCAGACAGCTCCGTTCCATATGTGGTTCCACGCAGCTTCCTTGAGGCCGGGCGCATTCAGGACTACATGTCCCAAGAGGCCAAACGCGCTAGTTACGTAGTGGGAAATGCCCATAAAAGCGGAAACGACGCTAGGCAGAGCGTCGGAAATTCTTAGTGCCTGGAGGTGGTGCTGGCGTCTTGTTCATCGTGGGAGGTCTGGTAAGGGTGCTTCGCACTGACTCTCCCACATACCTTGTTCCCTTGATTACCGTCTTCCGTTGGTGAGCGCCATGGCGCTCGTGCGGAGGAAGGTGACGGTTTGCCTCAATCCCTGATTTCAGCGGGTCCCGTCCTCCATCGGGGAGTGCCTTTGCACTCGTGTGGAGGAAGGTGCCTGTCTGCCACTGTATCCTTTCACCTTATCCCGGCCACATACACGCAGTGACACTACTCTCATCACGCTGTATTGCCTGGTGTTTAGACATTCAGTCTTTGGAAATTTGCCTTTTTCTGAAACAGCGGTGACGGGGTTCTTGTCACGCTGTAAACATTGCTTTCTGGTATTTCTTTATACCCCTTCACACTTGTTTGGTCTACAACGTGTTTGTTTATGGAAACCATGGTGATATGAACCATGCTCAAGAAGAAGACTTTAATGCCAGTGTTAAATGATTTAATCCTATTTATCACACGTGGAGATTTATGTTGTTGTTGTTCTTCTGGCTCTATTTTCAACAGGGGTAACTCTGAGTGGTATAGGACTACGCTCTATCCCTGTGAGGCATAGTGGAGTCTAGAAATTTTAGGTTACTGTTAGAAATATTTAGTGTGTTCTCAATTAAGGCAATCTCTCAGCATTTGTTGTATGCATGCGTGATATATGTTCAGTGTTCCCACAATACAGCCACAACAAAGAAATGGGTGTTCTTACAGCAATGACATAAGCATTGGAGACGTGTCTCCACCTATGGGTGTTATTCTTTTATGTTACAGGTACAAGAGATAGTGTTTAGCAGCCATAGTTTCTTTATCTAGTCTGCTTCGTAGGGGTGAATACACGGTACTTATATTGTTGTAATCATTTCAGGTCTCCCTCCCTGCTGTTCCCATCCTTTCCTTCCCTCACTTGATCCTCCCACTGACCTGTGCCATAACGGCTATTAAGCCTTGGGAATATCAAGAGGTGGAACCATTTGAGCAACAAACCAATCCTGAGGACGGACCAACGTGACAGATTGTGCCTATTTTTCTTCTAAATCCCAATTGGCACGGTTGTAAAATACAATCCTCCAAAACCCATGTTTTTATATTATTGTATAAGATCCTCACTAAGATTTTAATTGTGTTGTCTGTGAGGGAGATCGGTCGATAGTAGCTTGGCTGAGAATGGTCACCCTTTTTGAAAAACATTTAATAAAAGCGGCGCCCAGAACTCGGGTTTATACTTGATCAAATCAATAGGCAACCCGTCAGGTCGGGGGGCTTTATTTCCCAAACTCTGTTGGATGGCATCTTCAACTTCAAATAAAGATATTGGGGTCCTAGAGGGGACCTGGTGCTCTAGGGGACCTCATTATGTATTGGAGCTGAGTAGATCATAGAAAAATGGGCTTCTCATGCCTCACTAGTTATGGTGCAGCTTATCGGGGTCAATAATTGTCCCATGGATCTCATGTCTTCGACCGCAGTCCAAAAAGCATTCCCATTCTTTAATGTGGCAGCTTGTGCAAGTGCGTCCCAGCACTTATTCTCAAGTTCTTCCTTCCTTTGTGAAATGGCTGCCTTGTACTTTTCCCTTAGCAGTTTGATAAGGGAAGGATTTCTGGGGTTTGTTGAGTGTGGCTTGCAAAGCTGTCTATTAATTAATGAACAGTCACCATTAAACCATTTCGGTCCATGTTGTACTCCCAAGATTGGTTTTGATAATATAGATTTGATCTCCTCAAATAATTTTGAAAAGGCACTGATTACCTCTGGATTAAAATCTTGTAGTGACAAACATGAGTCAATAAGTCTTGGACAGTCTTGGAGAAGAGATCAGTGTTATTGACTCCTCGCCAAGCCAATCCTAGGTTGTCTGTAGAGGGGATCAAGTTCCTAGAGTCACACTCATTATTATATGTCGGCCTAGGGGAGATTCTCAATACTATTTTAATAGGATTGTGGTCGCCATGAGTAGTCGGGAAAACCTCAGCTTTCACTAAGTAATCCGCAAGGATAGGAGAAATAAAAACATAGTCTATAGTAGAGGCACTACCCCAGCCTCTAAATGTTGGTTCAGGGGTTTTTCATTATTAGTTATAGAAGCAATTTCCATCACATTGGTTAAATTATGATCAAGTAGATGGTCCAATAATTCAACTCTCCTATTACATGAATGCACATTAGTACTGGGTCCTATGATTGGGGTAATTTCCCTAGGGATCTTGGCATTAAAATCACCCCCAAAACAGACACCAACTGTATTGCCCAGTCCGTTACAATGCTGTAGGGTTGTAATAAAATTGAACAAGTGAATAAAATTTGCATTACGTGCAGGATAAAAATCATTATTATAAAAATTGATTAAACATATGGGTACACCCCTTCTATATATTAATGCTTGAAATGTGTCATTGTTTGTATCTAAAACCTTGACGCTACCTCCCGCAGCAATTTTGACCCAATTTGAGAGACCACCAGATGGGCAACCAAACTTGGGAATTGGAGCAAGAGTATTAAAACATTCAAATCCTTCGATGTATAAATCTTGTGCGGCCCAAGTTTTCTGAAACATAAGAATGTCCTCCTCTCGTACTATGTCTAGCAGGGATATTTTTGACTCTAAACCAGCGACATTCCAACTCAATATATTTAAATTTGAATCATTAGTTGTTTTATTTAACATATCATGTTCAGCTGACTCTGAGGGATACAAATGAACATTCAATATAAAGGTGGTCTCATTAGTTACCAGTGATGGTGTCAGTCAATCCTGGATATCTAAATCAGAGAGTGCTAAACACCTATTTTGAGTGATTGGGTGCGGGGCGTCTTTTATCAAGGGCCCGGGATCAGTTTGTAAAAATAGCCCAACGGTAATGGGTAAATGTGTGTGGAGTTAGTAGTAAAGTCCTCCTGTGACTTCAATAGTTGATCTGACGGTCTGCGAAAACTGATCACTATACATTCCCCCTTTATGGTCTTTGGTGACACGCCCACCCACCCTACTTTTCGTACCATGATGATGTTATTTATATCTGACACCTTAAACCTTCTGTGTTTGGATAGCCAGTCCACACATTTATTACACAATTAATCCCAAAGCGCCCCCTGTTCTTTCTTGAGGGTTGGTACCCCTGCCAGCAAAAGAACATAAGGGCATGTTGCTGGCGGTAATCCTAAGACCTCCAAGTTAGGCTCAAAGGTCCCCTTTCTCTGGGAATCAGGTGCGCTGTTAATCAAACTGCCTAGCTTTGGGTTCACACCGGGTAGGCTAATCACTGGTTCGGACAGGTGGGGGGCAAATTTTGGACCGTCCTGGATGTGTTTTGTACACTATTAAAAATGGGAGGATTTTCTGGCACAACATTAGGCTTTGGTAAGAAACACTCCTTAACTTTACTACATATTATGCATGAGCATTCGGTTAGAGGACCATTCGACAACATTGGGATTGGGATCAGTGAATCAGAACTAGGCCCAGCATCAATTAGCAAAGTCGAACCCTCCCCTCTGATAGCAACAGTCTGATTGGTCTCTTATTGTTGACTCATTTTGTTCATTATAGTGTCCAGATGATCTAAACGTTCCCAAAGGGAGGTAAAATTCTTGTCTATCAGATCTTTGATTCGGTCAAAGACGGTGTCAACAACAGTGTCAATAAGCATATCCCCGGAAACACTATGTTCAGGTGTGGAAGATGCAACCTTAGTCTGTGTGCTAATAGAACTAATTAATGCTACCTCTGGGATGCGAACATTTAATGGAGACTATATCCACAAGCTCAAAACAGTACGTGATGAACTAGAACAAATAGGTTGTTTACTTTTAGAACTGGTGGGCTTCCAAGGCTTCCTTTTACGCTTGGCCACTAGGACTGCAACTATGCCTGTATTTAACTGTGGCTCGGTCATGTAATCTCCCTTGGGACTCCCACTGGGAAGAGCTGTATTGTTAGAACTGGATCCCGAAAGCATCAAAGTGCGAGGTGCAAGTATAGGCATTGAGCTGACTGCGGTCAAGAAACAGAATCAGCTGGGGCACCTCCTACTATTTAACCGTTCAGTAGTGCCTCACTTCCCAGGGACAAACGTCGCTCAGTTAGTTCGATTTCACTAGAGACAATACTAATGACCCTTTATGACATACTATCAATGCTAGTGGTAGCAAGCCGCAGAGGCAGTGTCCCTGTGCGTTTCCCCAAGATTGATACTTCAAATCTGTCCTATCGGTTTGTGATGGTACAAAAGGGCACTCACCTCAGTCACTTAGTTATTAGCAGATGAAAGAGGGGGGCCCAGCCCTGCCTCTTCCTGGCACTGATGGGCCCGGCCTTGGCCCAGGCTTCGCCCACTCGCGTCCCTTGCAGCGGGAGCCCAAGAATGCCTTTATGCACCTCCGGCGCATAGGGGATGGCGCTGGCGCCTCCTGGCGCTTAGGATGATGGGGGATGTAGTCCCCGGCTGCCCCCGTGCTGTAAAGTGCTGGTGCTAGTTAGAACAGGCTCCGATGACCAGGGCTGTCCAGGTAGGCCACTGCAAACGCCGGTCACTGACTTCATGATGTAAGCTGAGCTCGATAAAGAATAATTTACTCCATCATGAAACACAAGATTTTTGACAGCACACAATGGCGGGCCTGGCAGTGGCAAGCCCAAATTGCGGCAGCACCCCAAAACCAGTTAGCTAGCCCGGGCTGCTTCCTCCCAAAACAAACTCCCCGCCTTCGGTAGCAGGACAAAAAAGTACCTGGAAAAGCCTTCATCCTACCCTGGGAACATCTGCCTCAATTTTGGTTAAAATCTCCTCCAGTCAATTAATATACATTATGAATTAGAAGGGGGCAAGGATGCACCTCTTTCGATCTCCCTATGTATTTCAAATGGCTGAGTGCATTCGCCATTTGGGCTGTGCCTGACTACCCCATTGAGTCCGTTATGGAGATCTTTCATGAAGGCTGCCAGGACTTGGTCCACCCCATGTATCCCAGTTTAGACCAAAGCTTCTCTTTATTGACTTTATCAAAGACTGGGCTGATGTACATAAATGCCGGATGGATTGCCCCCACCTTTCTCCTGAGTATATTTGGCAATCTGGAGATGGAGGTTGAGGTTCTGTGTACCCATTCTCCTACCTGACCTGAACCTGTATTGAATATCAGAAAGAATAGGTCTCTCATCCGCCCACAAGGTGAGACTCTCAAAAATGACCCCCCGCCAATAATCTTAATCTCCACATTGATTAAGGAAATGAGTCTATAACAGGCAGGGTTGGTCCTGTCTCCATTTTGGGTCTCGCCATGGCAGCGTTTGCCCTGTCTCTTTGAGATATGCTGTATTGAGGTGTGGACTTTAAGCTCTGCTCATGTTCCGCCCATTTTTTCAATTGGTTCCTGTTACTGTCCTTTGTAAATTGATTTGGCAATAGGCTTGGTAGTCCCTCCTCAGTACCTCCTTTTCTCTGGTTGGAAACTCACATGAGGACTGCCCCTGTTACATGTGTTGTTACTCTATATGTTTTAATTACAGCCTGTGAGCACTATTTTTTAAACCACTTTCTCCTGCCTGCCGTTGTAGGCAGTACACGCTCTCCTGCAATGCTTTCTCAGTTCACTTAATTTCTGTGCCCTTCCCAGAACAACACCTCTTGACCATCGTCCTTTGTGTAAAGAGCAGGAGCGCACAATGTTTTCAGTTGCCCTGAGGTTCCGATGTCAGGCAGCCGCTTCTTTCCTGTTTTTGTTACGAGTTCATGGGGGGTCACTTTTGAACGTCTCTAAATAAAAATGTTTTGCAGTGGATGGCTTTACAAGGTTTTTGCGTTTATGCAAGCTTTGTGTACTAAACCACATACAATTGAGCATAGGCTGGCTCATTGTATCGACAAGGGTTAGTAAAAGACACAGAAAAGGGACAAATGCTTACAAAGGAGTCCATAGCACTGAAAATGGGGAGGTCATCTTCGAAACGAAGTAACGCCACGTTTCATGAAGTCCTTTTGAATTCTTTCCCCTCTAGTTTAGGACTTGTTTATATGCTAGCTACCACTATGTTCTACTGTGCCATGCTACCAGCTGACAATCCCTCTCCTGCCACCACCCCCACTGTGCATATGCCTTCCTCTTGTGCTGTAAGAGCCGGAACAAAGTTTTATTCTGTAATGATTTCAGTCAGTATCAATTGGCTGAGGAACAGGCCCCATCCCGTAAATTTCGCATATCCATTGGTCACTATAGTTGTGTATATGTGAATCACCCTTGCATCTCTTGCTGCAATATCATGCACATTGCCCTCTTCTGTCCTGTGTATTATTGACTAGTGTCTCTAGTATGTCGTGGCTGGTTTACTCAGTGGCGGCCTGTGACTTCTGAATGTGGTGAGCCTAAAAGTAATTTGTAAGTTCCACCTAGACAGCAAAACGACTTACACCAACTGACCCAATAATGTGTCTCACTTCTCAATGAGTGACTTTGTCTCCACATTCACGAGGCAGGCAAATGAATGCTGTTATAGTCTACATGAGCACAAACCTAACAGCGTAACTCAGAAGTGGTGGAGGCAGGGTCTACCAAATTAAATGGTTGTGTACACTACCATGAAGCAATTGTGTCAAACTTTGTAGGAAATTGTTAGCCCATGCTGTAAAACAGCAAATTCAGCCACTGTAATTACAAAAACCCAGTACATTTCAAACCACAAATAAATAATTGCCACCAATAAGTAAAAATAATTCATCACAATTTTTGTTTTAAGATGCACACAACTCTATATTAAGATTTAAAGGTGCTGTCCTTGCTTCTTAACAGATCGCGCATGCTGGATGTGCACCCCTGACCCCTCTACTTTCTCACTCATTTTATCCTCTGACCTGAGCCTCAGATAATGAGCTGCTCTTATCCCCAAAGCTTTGACTTAAATTCAAATGCTTTTCATATTCTCCGCTCTTGTGCCATATTAGTGCCATATTATTAATAGACCTCCCAGGACTATCTGGATTTCAAACCTTTTGGCACTTTTGAATCATTTACATGGCAGGTGCCGCCGGGTTAGAACTGGCAGAGCTTTATTTTCGAACTGTGCACGCACCTCTTCTGACTTCCATGATCTGTAAGAACATCCCTTTTGCTTTGCCCTTGACTCAGATATTTGGATCAACTTCACAAGGGAACAAGAAACCTGGCCTGCTTGTCTTTTGCATCCAATTCACGGGGGAACAAATGCTGCAGCTCCACTTCTAATGGGGCCATCAAAGTGCAGCCAGGACCTGGGGTGTCACAGTGGAGGAGGTTTAGTTGGCAAGGAGTCTCAGAACAATATACATAACAGAAGATTAGCATTTTAACACTTACCATTACCAAGGACAAGGCACCAAAACACAAGTGCATGCATCCACTCCAACGTGTGAGGAATGGGAAAGGGTGGAATATGTGCCTGGGAATGACTGATGCCTACTGTCAAAAGGGAGGGACACTTCAATGCTCCGAAACCATGACACTAACAGTGTCACTTGACTATAGAGAATACTGCCATTGACTTCAATGGCACTGATTCATTATGAAGGGCTTTAGAACAGTAAGCCCTGCGTTGTGTGTCTCAGTTCAGAAAGTTGATTTACTCTCCTGCTTCAGAGCAAGCTGGGGCAGGCAGCCTAGGACACACAGCCCAGACTTAAAATACATCAATTTGTATAGAGATACGATTGTATCTCTAAATATATCGATCTATTTAATATTTGTACAGGAATGTGAAGGAATATCAGGGCGGCCCAGCTCCAAAGCCCTAATGGAGAATCCGCCCCTGTTTTTACTTTAAATCTGGTTTGTGTTAGTAGAAAAGAGATTCACAAGCGACCTTTGATTCAAGCTACGGCAACCTGTGTGTCGGGGGTTTTGCATAAATAAAACTTCTTTGGAGCTTACCAAGGCTGGTTTCTCCCTGCTGGATAGCTTTTCCGGAACAGGCTTCACTTGCTTCCCCTCCTGGACGGTATTCAACAGCCATGTTCAGGCTAAGTGACACTGAACGCGTGGGCTGCTGGGAGATGCTGGAGTGTCTGAACCCTGCAGAACTGCGTTCATTAAGCGACACAGTCATGAGCCACCTAATCTAGCCAGTTACCCATGAAGGTAAGGTGTGTGCGGGGAGAACGGTGTCTTAGTCGGTGGGTGTGTTCCTTATCTATCTGTTGCCTTAGTTCAGTTCTGTGCCTCTAGAGACAGAGATGTTTGCTGCCTTTAATCTTAAACAATGGCGGCCGCGCAGCTCAAGCAACTCTATTTTCTCTTTATTCAACTTTTTTTGTAAACAGCACGGCACGCCTCCTAATCACCAATAATGGCAGCCGTGTGGGCTCAAGAGACTGACTGGAGACTTTCGGCACAATAAAAACGGCAAACAGAACAACTTTAACATTCAGTTTACTATTTCAATGGCAGTCCGTCTTTTTATTGCTCATGGACTCATTTGTTGGGGTTTCTTAAAGGGGAAGGGTGCCAACACACCATGCTCCTCACCCTTAAAACATCCCTTTTCTCTTCAGATAGTTTAAATAATCAGCCCCTGCAAACAAAAAAACATAACAAAAAAATTATCATTTGCGATGCAAATAACTCTAGTTTCACTAATGCAAGACCTATTGCATTGTAAATGCTTGTTTAAAGATTGGGATAATTTCCATGCAGGTGGAAGGTGACATCTGATAGCAGCATTAATATGGCAGGTGGACCAGGGCCCTCAAATCACCCAAAGATTTCAGGAGGTCTCCCGTAACCCCATGGGCCCCAGGGTCTTACCCAGGGACAGAGAATGGATGGTGTTGCTTACCTCGGCCCACTTGAAGGTAAGCTGAACAGTAAGAAGGGAAAGAGGGTGCAAGAGGGAAAGCACTGTCTCACCCAGATCATAAAGACCTGTGATACCTGGGCAGGTATCGTAGCTGCCTGTTCTGACAGCAGGGCATCTTTGAAGAAGAGGTGATTCACTATGGCCCAAAACTTAGCACTATTGTGCAGAGAACTTGCCACCACCAAGTGATCCCATAACTCTTTCTTCAACTCCAGCTTCCATTTCTTAAGGGCATTTTTAAAAGCTGCTGTGGCATGTTGAATGGTGACCCAGTCGCGGGGTATGCATTTTAAGGTAGCCATTGACTCTGTTTTGACCCTAACACAATGGGTATCAAACCATCTGCACAGTTTGGTGGGACACTGTTTGGTCAGTGCGTTATTGGTGTATGCACTAATGTAGTCAAGTGCTATGAAGATCTGGGGTCCGTAGGGGCATCTCCCAGGCAAGTGTCTAAGTCCTCCTGGCATAAGTGGACCATGAGAAGGTTGAATTCCTCATGAATGATGCTCTCCTATTTTGTCCTATGCCCCTGATCCCTTGGCTTGGTGAGGGCTAGATACAGATCTGCTAGACCCAATTCCGTTCCCCCACAGTGAAAGGTGGCCGAGAGAGGATTGTGATCACTGTAAGGGCTCCAGACTGGTGCAAAGCTCAACAAGGAAGGGAAAAAACCCTTGAACCAAAATTTAAATCAATATTAGTGCCAGAACCAATACCTTTGAAAGTGGGAATAACAGTTGGCTGATCAAGGTATGTTTGGAGGACAATATTCACGAGGCAGCATTAAGCCAAAAAAAGTGGCTTAGCGCAGCGTCGTAAATATGGAGCAGGCTCCTGCGCCATGGGACATCACAAAAGGGGATGTTTTGACAGAGCAAGGGTCTCATAAATGAGGCCCACAGTGAGACCTGGAAGACCTTTCTGATAGTTTTGTGACCAAGAGGCAACAGATCAGCCCTCCAATCCATTTTTTTGCATAGTCTTTCCTCAAAGTGATACATCAAAGAACAAATAAATATGCATTTGTAAAAATAATAATAGACTTAGATGTTGTGGCAAAAACCATAATTAAACTCAGCACTGTCAACCCCATTCAAGCCTTCTGCTTTCCTTTCTATTTAGCTAGCTGTCTGACAGCATTTATAAAAATCTGCTTTAAGGGCCTGATACATAAACAAGTAGGCACAGTATAGGAAATCTCTGCTTCTGCTTGAAACTACTGTTCCTGCTTTTTCCTACTCAACAACTTTCTCAGGAATATGCCTGGGAAGCTGTGCCATACAAAGGTTTTCAGGCATACCCTGGAAAAGTCAGGTGAGCGATTTCAAACAGGATCCTACTCCCTCTCTGTGAAGTTCGCCAAAATAAAGAGGTTTGGAAAGAGGGAATTGAACTCCCTGCGCAAATGCACATTGTTCTGTTTACAAGGAAAATAATTTTCCTTTTTTTAGCAATTCAGAGACCCCTTTCTCCACACCCCTACCAAACCTAGGGGAGATCCATTCCCCTTTCCACTCTGAAAGGCGAGTTGCACCAGGCTCTAATAAAGTCATAACCTGTTCCAGGGTGGGAAGGGGAGGGTGTGGATTTTTGGAATGCCCACAAGCATTTGAATTTGTGGAAGTTCACAAATCTCCGAGGTCTATCGCACCTTGGTATGCCTACTTCCCACTGTTATATTGGGATTTGCTGCAGAGATCTCCAAACTCAAGGAGTACTCCGCTAACAACAAATCTGCTTTTGAATTCAGCACTAGTTAGCTAACTACTGATAAACTCACCCTACTTCAAAGCAGGTGGAGAAAAGCACGCCTTTTTCTTACAATATTTTGAAGGATCTTTGACTGCCTGCATGCGATATTTGGATGATTGCTGCCAACCCAGGTTACACATCTAATGGTGGAATATCTATTAAAGAACAATAAACAAAAAGAAACAACAAAAAAATGTAATGCATCCTAAGGATGGTGAAATAACAATTTCCAGGAAACTCTGGGAAACACACTACCCCACTTTTTAACAATGTATTGAAATAAAAAAAAGCAACGGTACATTCTACAAAAACAACAATTAGCACACACAGGGGGATATGTACAATGAAGTGGCGGAGTGTGTCGTTAGCCTCCTTGGCTTAACTACACGCTCCGCCACTTCGGCAATGCAAGGCTTCACCATATTTACAAGAATGTGGTACAGCCTTGCGTTTCCCCCTGCGATGATGCTAAGTTTAACAACTTAGCGCTAACGCAGGCACCCTTGCACCATAGTGCTAGGGTATCTGTGTGCAGGTAGGGATTGGTTATGTTTAGGAAGGTGTCCCTGCCTCCACATAAACAATCCTAAAATGCCATTTTGTAACTTTCATGTGTGCTGCTTCATGCAGCACACATGAAAGTTACAAAATGGCATTTAAAAAAAAAGGTTTGTTCATGTACAGGAAGGGACACCTTTGTGTACATGAACAAACAATGGCATTGCTCCTCGTTTCGCGAACTAAAGCCCAGGATTTTCCTGGTCTTAATTTTGGAGCTGCCTCCTATGTACGCCACCCTTGTACATAGGGGGCAGCGTCAAGTACAATGGGTATTGCGTTGGAATGCCCACCACAACACCCACGGCACGCCCCTTTCACGCGAACTATAGCGTGAAATGGTGACTTATGTACAAGGCAGTATTAAGCCACATTAAGTGGCTTAACGCTGCCTTGTACATAAGGCGCAGCCCCTATCGCCATCTCAACGTCCGTAAAAGTGACGTTGTAGTGGCGATAGGAGATTGTACATATGCCCCTCAGTGTCTGCTCTAAAGTGTCCAAACGAGCGAAACACATGCATGAAATACAAGTTACCAAAGTACAGTTCTTTGGGAACATCCAATGCCTAGATTACTTAGAGTCAATAGCCTACTCACTAATGTAACCTTAAACCCAAAAATTAACCAACCATGCCAAACAAGAAAAACTACTAACTAGAACTGTGATATTTTTTTAAACTGTGTTTAAGTAATTTCCCTATCACATATTTTTTCTTTACATTTTGTGAAGTGCCCCTTTTTAAAATGTAATTAAAAACTACCTGTGGATGCATGAAACAAACAAATTGATGTTCTATATGAAGTACTTACAAACCTATTGATAAATATTAAGAAATAAAAATCAGATTTTCTAAATGTTATATACAATATAAAGCCATATATAGCTAATATATTTCAGACAAAAGTAAGCCTGAAAATTTAAATTATTTAACAATGACACTCATTCAAATTCAACACGATTCCTGTATGGTACACAAAACAAAATGTATGTTATATTTATATATAAATAATATATATAAATATTAAAGCTTTAAAGAAAAAGAATCTAAAACTTTACTAATAACACATTGAAAAAAAATCACACCAACCATTTTCCAACCATTTTCACAAATTAAAAATATTATTGAAATACACACAGGTCTAAAGCTGTTAACAGGACTCTGCCACACCACAGTTCATAAGACACATTTTGGTTCTAAAGACAAAAATAAACCATAAAATGAATTTAGAAAGCTCCAGTATACTGACAAATAAAGGATGTTGATGGAGCAGGTAGAGCAACATTTTGTATACCTCCTCTATTTTGCATGAAAGTATTAATTGAATAACCTACTTATTATAAATTACTAATTGTGTGCTGTGATATATTAAAAACTAACCATTTGCATACACAAATTATACGCGGGAACTTGCTATTTGCATGGCAAAATAACTCTAACAACTAAAATACGTATGCATATTAATATTAGTATATGTGGTAATTAGATATTGCATGATTTATGTTGCTTTTGTGACGTTTACATCTTCGTGGAGGACCGTAAAGGTGAATATAATGCTTTAAATTTCGCTATATGCTAGCAAAATACGAATACATAAAGGGATTAGTAAGGGTATAACATTAGAAGCATAATTTCTTTGTATTAATTACTCTTTTGTGATTGTTTCTCTCAAGTTGACATTTGGGCCTAACACAATATGGCGGCAGAAACCGAGTTCAGAAGTGGCCACCGTCACGTGAAGCGCGAAGTCTACTGCGCAGACTCGGATGGCTCCGTGAACTTCCTAACGACCTCTATACACTCTGTTCCTGTCAAGGATAGGTTATTGGTGAACTGCCAAGACCCCAAAAACTAGAAACTGGTATAAATGAACAATGGATTCTTACAACTAGAAGTCGAAAGTTTGCAACATCACTATTATATCATCACCGGAAAACATATCAGCAAAATCCATGTGAACCTGAACTGACCAAAAATCGGACGTTTGCCACCAACCAATCGAAATCTTTCTCCGCCCAAAAATGTTTCATGTTATCCCAAAATCTATTATAAAAGAGTAGTAGAATAGGGAGGGGGGAGAACATGCGGCGGTTACTATGACTGCACACCCTCTTTGACCCCACAGGCGATGACGGATGCTGGCACGACTTCTGGTCCTTTGGCGATCTTAAGGACTGTAATGTGCTGAGAAGAGGACTTTCGGACTTGAGCCTTGGCCTGCTTTAATCAGACAATTGATGACTAAATTTGGTTATGCAGAGCCAAAGAATTAGAGAAACCCCAGATAGCCAGAATAGGTAAATATGGTGTTCTGTGATTTAAATAAATTAATCTTAAAATTCTAAACTTTGATGAGACAAATGCTAATATTAATTACAATGACATTTTCGATAAACAAATATTGATTAACAGAAATTATGAGTTTGTGGTTTTTCGACAAAGAGAATAAAGGAGTCTTAAATGTGTTTTAGCTGGTTCTAAATCACCATCAATCAATCCAACTAATTGGTCCATCGACCAAGTGGGTGGAGTGCTTTGATGTTTAGGATTAGGGATCTATAGGTGACGAATGTTAATGTATATTTTGTAAGATAACTTTTCTCTCCCAATAGGTTGTAAGGTGTTTCCCCACATGTCCAGCGCTTGAATTATTCATCCCTCCTGTTTGCAGACTCATGAGAGAAAGTGTGAGTGTTGGTGTTATGGGCCCCACCAATGAATGCGTGCGTGATTGAGTAAGTGTAACGTCAGGTCTGTGACGCAGGGAGGATATTTGTATATTTTACTTCTTTTCCCCGGTCTTGCGCTGGATCAATGTAAAAAGAATTGGAGAAATGTTTTTGCAATGTTTAAAATATTTTATATTTCCTGACCCACCACACAAAAATCTAAATCTTACTAACTTCCACAAAAATACCATCTGTAAAGCTTAACACTTCAAACCCAACTTACCCTTTATTTACTACATATTAAACCCCATATACGGCCAACATAAATACACAGATGATGTTCTAATCTAGTATTTCTTCACACTAACTGATATAGTTTGAAAAACACATTACAATAAAACGAACTTTAACTATACCAAGCCTACCTATTTACTCCAATGTATATGAAAATAATGTTTCTTAACTGGTCTGGAAAAATAGGAAGCTGTAGCTACTTTCCTCAAGTCCCAGTGGGCAAGGAAATTAAAATACATTTTAAAATCGACCTAATTCCTAAAAAAATTGTGGTGAAATGAAAATGGAAAATAAACTGCAAATATGTTGCATTCAGTGCAAACATTTATTGTTTTAGTGTCTAAACATGTTAAAAAAAAGTACATTTTAATAACTGTTAACTATACAATATGTTTAAAAAATGCTTCTAATTATCTAACATAAACATCCTTGGTTTACTACAAAGTCACCAACTCCCAATGTACCCACAATAATTTTTGAAATGCAAAAAGGGTTTTTTATAACTTAAAAACAAACTTAATTGTGCATTTTTATTTTAAGTTTTGTTACATTTAAAAAAGATTGAATGTTTTATTTGTAATATTTGTATGTTCATATACATTATATAAGTGTAATAAATAAACCCATGCATGTTTTATACAATTTTATTTTTGTAACAGAAAATCAAACTTACTTTCTATACATTTTTAAAGAATTCAAATGAAATTTAAAAATAAAATATTTTTATATCTATTAATTTCAGATTGGAAGCCAAAATTGAAATAGTTTTCTTTCATGATGAACATCAAATTTTTGGTTTTAATATAACAACAAGTTTGTTTCAAAAGAGGTGTGTTTAAAAGTAGTACTCTAACACTTGTTTAAAAACCTTGAGTAATTGGAAGGGCACTCCAATTCTGTGAAAAGTACATACTTTCTATACATTTTTAAAGAATTAAAATAAAATTAAAAAGTAAAATATTTTTATATCTATTAATTTCAGATTGGGAGCCAAAATTGAAATAGTTTTCTTTCATGATGAACATACCATTTTTTGTTTTAATATAACAAGTTTGTTTCAAAAGAGGTGTGTTTAAAAGTAGTACTCTAACACTTGTTTAAAAAAACTTGAGTAATTGGAAGGGCACTCCAATTCTGTGAAAAGTACATAATTTTGAGATGTGTGGATGTCAATAGTATATAAATTGTGCAAGTGTCAATTTTAACACCAAAATGCTAAACACTGAAGAAAATGCTTAATTTAGAGAGGTAGTCCAAAACACATTAGAGAAAGTTCTTGAGTGAGTATTGGGTGTAAATATACTATACTAAGCCCAATAGCTAAAACATTAAGGAAAGTGCATATTTGAAATAATAACATTTACAATTCTAGCTCCAGTCCAACCAACATTTGGGAATATGCATAAATGGGTGAGCAGTTGAAATTTGCTATTCTATACCAATCCCGAAACAATACAGAAAGTCCTTGATTTGGAGGGTAATACTTATTATACTAACTCAAGCCCAGTAAAGAATCAAAAAAGTGCTTAACTGGGAGTTATAAATATATTATTATAACTGAAATCCCCAAAACAGTGGGCAAAGTGCACTATTATAATTCCAAGGGATAATATTTACCAAATATAACTCCTTTTCAACAAACATATGGGAAGTGTATGGGGAAATAGGAAATGTACTATCTAACTATGTATCACAGATATTGATGATTTAAAAACAAAATTGGAATGGTAATATTTACTGTTTTAATTTCACCCCAACAAATATTTGAGAAATGTTTACTTTTGGGTTACTATTGAAACTCCAATCCCAAAATATTGAGGAACAACAACAGGGCAAATAGCTATGTAAGTATGAGGGAAGGGCAAGCACTAGGAAAAGTATGTAACTTCAAGGTGTTTGAGTAACTGTTCTAACTCCAGTTCAGCAAACACTTTGGAAAGTGGATAAATGGAGCAGATGGTCAAATTGACTACTCTAACCCCCTCCCCCAACCAAACAGTGAGAGGAATGCATACTTTAGAGGGGTAAGCCTTACTATTCCAACTCCAGTGCAACAAACATTGGAGAAAGTGTTTAATTGGGAAAAGATGTGGGTGTGGATATATTATTCCAAAACATCTGGATGGTACATTGTTTGGAGTTTTAAAATGTCCTGTAACTCTAGTCCAGCAAACACTGTGAAAGTGTATAGATGTTTGGTGGAGGGTGTAATAGGGATAGGATTTACCATTCCAACTCACGTCTAACAAACATTGTGGGAATGTATCAGTCAGGAGATGTGAAATACTATTTTAACTCTAAGCCACAAACACTGAGGAAAATTCTTAATTTAGAATGGCAATTTTTTCTATTGTAATTCCAGTCAATAAACATTTGAGAATGTATTTAATTTGTGGGATATAGTATTCTAACTTCATTTTTCACACTATTAGGAAATTGCATATTTTTTTAGAGTTAAGAGTTACTATTCTAACTCCAGTCCTACAAGCTTTGGCGAAAGTGTATAGAATGACGGAAAAGGTAAAACTATACTAATTCCAAATCTCCAAGCATTTATGAAACTGTACAATTTGGACCTGTAAGCTTTACTAATTTAGCTCCATTTTACTTCTTTGCAACAAGGGCAAAAGTCATGTAGTCATGTTTGCCCAGCCGCTGTACAGAATGGCACAATAGGTACAAAAAGAACAATTGATGGACAGAATGCAGAACAATGTCATACATTCCCCCCAATACAGAGATCTGGGCCTAAATCCATCATTTTCTTGCTCACCATGCCATTCCAGTTTGGACCCAGCCATATGCAAATCAGTCTTGACCCTGTGCCCAATGGAAACACTCCAGCCCAAACTGCCAGGCCAGGTCCACCGTGGACTGGAAACAAGCATCCTAGGACCGGTTTCGGGCTTTCAGCCCTCATCAGCCAGGATAGCCTGACTCCAGTGGCATGGAGAGCACGGGACCCACGTCTGGGCATACCCGTCCCACTCTGGGTGACAAATGCAAAAAGGACAATTGATGGACAGAATGCAGAACAATGCCATACATTCACCCCAGTGCAGAGATCTGGGCCTAAATCCATTGTTTTTTTGCTCACCATGCCATTCCAGTTTGGACCCAGCCATATGCAAATCAGTCTTGACCCTGTGTCCAATGGGAACAGTCCATCTCAAACTGCCAGGCCCGGTCCTCCCTGGACTGGATACAAGCATCCTAGGACCGGTTACGGGCTTTCAGCCCTCACAGTCAGGATAGCCTGACTCCAGTGGCATGGAGAGCCTGGGACCCACGTCTGGGCATACCGTCCCACTCGGGGTGACAAATGCAAAAATACCAATTGATGGACAGAATGCAGAACAATGTAATACATTCACCCCAGTACAGAGATCTGGGCCTAAATCCATCGTTTTTTGGTCACCATGCCATTCCAGTTTGGACCCAGCCATATGCAAATCAGTCTTGACCCTGTGCCCAATAGAAACAGTCCAGCCCAAACTGCCAGGCCAGGTCCTCCCTGGACTGGAAACAAGCATCCTAGGACCGGTTTCGGGCTTTCAGCCCTCATCAGCCAGGATACCTTGACTCCAGAGGCATGGAGAGCACGGGAAGCCACGTCTGGGCATACCCGTCCCACTCGGGGTGACAAATGTAAAAAGAAAAATTGATGGACAGAATGTAGAACAATGTCATACATTCACCACAGTACAGAGATCTGGGCCTAAATCCATTGTATTTTGTGTGTCATTGGCACAATAGGTACAGCAGCCCACAAGTGCCATTTAACATCTAGACCCTGGGTGCTCTTTCTACACCATATACTAGGTAACTAGGGGCAAGTTAAAGGTGCCAATCAGGAATAATCTAATTTAACCTTTTTATACGGGGAGCATCGTCACTTTACTGGAGGTGAAAAATCTGTGGTGACCACGGAGAAAAGACATATCTCCTACAGTAGTGAATTTTTCATATATTTTGTGGTTTCAACCTACTCACAGTTTGTAGTGAAAGCAGATAGGAAACACATGGGTGAACCTGGAAAGCTATACATTTCTGAAAAGTAGCAGCAATTCTGAACTCAGGAAAGGTGGCATTTATGTAGACTACTTATGCTTTTGTAGGTAAGAAAGATCTACCCAAGTCAGTACAATATGGACTCTCCTCAATGTCTAGTTTTCAGAAATGTCTGAGTTTGGTGGTTTTCTTTGGGTGAGCTTGGATGTTGGCCAAGCTCATGCGCAAATTATGCAGCTATCCTCATCTCTTAAAAGGGTAATTTTACATGACAATAATTTAATGTCCCCACATTGCTCTAGTGGGTGCTACGTCTGGCCAAAAAATGTGAGAACTGGGGCAACGCTCTGGATCACCACAATTTCTTGAACTTTCCCTCATATAAATTTAAGGAAACTTTGAGAATTTGCCACAGCTTGAGGTTTTCAGAACATTGTGGATAAACAAAATTAGGGCTTAATTACGATGGCGTAAGGCAAAGCCCTCTGACCGCCATGTCATTGTGAAGAATCTCCCACATGACCCGCGGCATTGCCGTCGGTCAAATTTCGATGCAATGTACGCAAAATCACACCGCAGCGGACGGATGTCACAAAAGACTATCCACCATGGTCGGAAAAGCTGCAAATCTGGCCGCGGTGGATGGCGAAAGCTGTTCAATGGCTTGAAAAGGCCGCACCTGCTGCGGCATGACTGCATGGCGAATTATGATGAGAATGCGGAGCTGGCGGGCCGAGCACTGCGTCTGACCGCCAGGCACGCACATTGGCCAAATGAATGACGGACGGAACCAACTTCACAACTATGCCCGAAGTGTGCCTGTACTCCCTGCCACCCTCAATCACAACACACATGCCACAATGATACACCCCAACTTGCTCCTGGCAAGGAAAGCCATGCACAGCATGGAAGAGACATCGGGAGGTCATCACTCATGTAGATACACCCACATACCACAGTATAAAACCAACCCCTTCCTGGACCAGCATCCTTTGCACACCACAAGCCAAGACAGAGAGACAAGACACCATTGACTCACACTGCACAACATCACACCCACCTATCTCCACACAACCCCACTTTCACCCACACACCTCACACACTTCACATTTCTCCACCACTACCTTGCACCCTGTACCCCTCATTAATTTGCACCATGCTCCCCAAGACAATGCCCAAATCCACCGACTCAGAGTTGAAAGTGATGGTAGACAAGACAATCAGGGTAGAGAACCACATTTGTCTGGGCACCTGATCCAACACACCCTACTTGCGTGCAAGACTCAGATGTGGGCAAGGATCCCCAACAAAGTCAATGCCGTAGGGACCACCCTATGCACTGTGTGTGACATCAGGAGCGGTGGGGTGACCTCAAGGGAAGGGTCAAGCATCGGGCCCAGAGAAACCATGAGGCGGCCTAGAGAATGTGTGGCGGCCTAGAGAATGGGTGGCGGGCCTCCCATTCCACCACTAACCTACACCGAATGGGAGGAAAAGGTGCTTGCCATATTGCAGCCAGAGAGTCTCACAGGAGCCCGTTACTGCTGTTACTGCTGGATTGCTGACATTACCTTATGGACCTGCTGACCCGGTGATCCTGGGACCGCTGTTAGATCATATCGCCGCTGTCACTGAGGACTACAACCACCACAGCTCATTGCGGCGCGCACGCCGAGCATTGCGTCGGAAGCGTCTGGAGGCGCTCAAGAGGGGGCCAGGAGCCCGTTACTGCTGGATTGCTGACATTACTTTACAGACCCGCTGACCCGGTGAGCCTAATTGGGCCTTATTGCTGCTGTCACTGAGGACTAAAACCCCCACCACTCATTGCAACGCGCACAATGCGCACCGCGTCAGAAGCGTCAGGAGGCGCTCAAGAGGGGGTCAGGGCTCCCGCAGCGCGGGGGCCCCCGGCGAAGCCTGGGCCAAGGGCGGGCCCGTCCGAGCCCGTCAGAGACCAGAAGAGGCTGGGCTGGGCTGCTCCCCTGAGATTCCACGCTCCGAAGCGGACTATAACTCCCATAAAAGGTACACTGTAGAACTAGAGCATTTTGGTGGATTTTGTGGGCGTGGACGCCAGGCAATTAATAATTAATAATTAGCGGACGGAATGAGTAAACGTAAAGTCTCTGGTTCACTGGCAGGAGGGGGGGTGGTGTCGACCCTTGACGCTTTTATGATTAGAGCAGAGTCGGTCCTGACCCACGAAATCGAACTCACAGAAAAAAGACTGTCGCTTGACACACTTGCAGTCCAAAAATGGTCATCCATGGGAGGTTTTGTTATGGCCAAATCCCCTAGGGATGTGTATCAATCACTGGTCCCTTCTGGCTCTGTAACATCAGCCACTATTTTCAACGGGGTATAGCCGATTTTCCAACTTCACTGCCAGCGGCTCCGGAAAGGATTACAATTGCACAGATTAATACCATCAATCCCGCCCAAAACACCGCAAGGGACCCTGACCCTGATCCTGACCTGCCGACTATATTGGTGGGAGAGACACTGACGCATTGGTTGTGTAGGAACGCAGGGTTTAACATAAGAGATCATAGACACATCCTGATGGCAAGGAGGGTGTCCTGGATCGGTAGATCCAGGAAAATCTTCTCGGGGGACTGTGTGATTGTGACACTCAGACACTCTGAGCTTGTGCGTAAGGTTCTTGCTCAGAGTAGGAGGTTCTACCCAGATGACGCGGACTCTAGTATTAAAATGCTGCCTTTAGGTTTCTTTTATAGGCCATTGCTAAACTTAAACCAACAATATGGCTATGTAAGTCAACATGATTGTGCAAATTGGCGGGTGAACGTGCTGCCGCCGAACAACATTTTCGCCCCTCTAAGAGACCTAAATGACATTGACTGACTAGGTCCGAGGGGGGAAGAAGATAGAGCCCATGACCCCACCACAACTAATATAGATCCATCAGAGAGGGGAGAAGAGATTGTTCCGGGGACAGCTGAAGGTCGACCCACTAGTGACAATCAGGATGTAAATGGCCATGAGGAACGTATTACAAGCAAGATAACTGTTATGACCAGTAGTCCCCGGGCTATAACTAGCGTAGAAAGGCCCAATGAGAAATACATAAAAATAGTCTCCTGGAATATAGCTGGCTTATCTGCCAAAGTTGTCAATGATCAATGGTTAGGCTATATACGGGAATTCCAGATAATGTGTCTACAAGAAACATGGGAAACCGTAAATAACAACCTTTATCTAGAGGGATATAAAACCTTCTTTTGCCCGGCGCGAAAGGCAGCGTCAGGGAGAGCCAGAGGAGGGCTGGTCATATATGTAGACCTAGCATTACAGGGTAGATAGTCAGATCTGGCCTGGGACTCTGAAGTTGCACAGGGTCTCACGTTTCTTAACAAAGGTTACAGGTTACTTTTTATACATTTTTATAACGCATCGGCACAGGGACAGGTTTCTGCAAGCCTGCACGAGCTTAAAACCAGACTGACCCAGACACAGAAGCAAGGGCCGAGGGCGTGGAAGCTGGTTCTAGCAGGCGATTTTAACTGTCATCTATGCCCAAACTTGAGGGTATCCCAAGGAGTCTGGTCGTCTTGTACATTGGTGGACGGTCCACATACGGAACACACAAAGGAGGGGAGGGAACTTAGTGGCCTTCTGACTCGCATGCGCTAACAAATACAATCGATCTAATTGATGCCAAGCGGGATAAAACGAGTCATCCCACATTTAAAGGTAGAGGATGCGCCTCATTTATTGATTATATTTTTATCGTTGCATCACTTAAAAATTGTGTATCAGGATTTAGTAATGATCATAGCGCCTTTAGTGATCACAACCCCCCTCACTTTGGGCCATATGTAGGTAGCTAAATACCGGTCAGTAACGGCCGAAAGTCGGTAAATATCCCGTTACCGACCGGTATTTAGGCATTTGAGATGTAGGAGGCATGATTTAAGGATTCGGTAATTTACCGAATCGGTAATGGATCGGTAAAATACCAAATCGGTAAAACACAGATTCGGTAAATTATCGAATCCTTAAATCATATGTAGGGAGCACTCAAGTGAGTGTTTTATTGTATTCAGGATTCGGTATTTACCACCAAATACAGGTTGGTGATAAATATCGACTACCTTTCAAAAATCTATTTTTTGCTGTTTTGACAGTGCCATGTGGCAGACATACATGCCCTTAGGCATGTATGTGCGCCACATGTGCACACATGCACGATTCAGGGGTGCAACAGGGTGTCAATGTGACACCCTGCCACCCATGAATATGCTTCCCCTATTACCGAATCGGTATTTACCGATTCGGTAATAGTAAATGGCTTCCCATTCATTCCTATGGGCCTCCAGGCCCATAGGAATGAATGGGAAGGGATGCATTATTACCGATTCGGTAAATACCTATTCATAATTACCGAATATTACCGAATCGGTAATACTTACCGAATGTTTACCTACATACCATTTACCGATTCATAAATACCGAATCGGTAAAATTCGGTATTTATGAATCGGTAAATAGTATGTTACCTACATATGGCCCTTTGTCTCCTGTCGATGTATCCCGTCATCAGGAACACCTCATAGTAGAGGGGGGGAGGTCAAGGCCACGGGCCAGGGTAGAAGGCTGCGATGGATGCAGGTCAATGGTGAGGCCTTTTATAGATCCCTTTTAAAAAAAGGCGAGGGGGTGATCTTAAGGTGTTTAGATTTAGAAGTGGAAGGTGTGGAATTGGTGGAGGCATCAAACAAATAGTTGATAGCTTGTTGAGAGCCCCCGCCATTAAGGCTAAAACAGATAACCCTAGATGGTTTCATCCTCAATGCTCACCTGCCTTGAGAGAGCTGAAAGATGCACTAAAGACCCTTCCAAGAAACAGGGAACGGATGTCCCTCTGCTGAAAGAATTACAAGCGAGACGTCAAGGGACGTAAAGTACAACTCCAACGCCAAGCTTGGGAAGATCTAATGGAGGCAATGGCACTAAAGGACTCTGCCAATTTTTGGAGAGTCATAAATAGGTCTTGTTTTTATAACTCTAACAAGACCACGTTCTGCAACAATATCGTGCCAGAGCAATGGTGTGATCATTTCAAGGGTCTCTATAATTATCAACCAAGTGGGGTTCAGCCGCAGGAGCAGAATAGGGAGCAGAATAGGGATCATAGTATACACCCAGTAAAGTTCTCACTGGGTGAGGTTAAAACAGGAATCAAAGGTATGACTAGGAACAAGGCCCCTGGCCCAGATGGGATTCCACCTGACCTTTTAATAAGTAATACGGACCTCTGGGCGCCTATCCTGACAAGGGTGATAAATGCGGCAGTGGACACAGTAATGCCAGCATCTTGGTCCACAGCCACGATTGTACCTATTTTTAAAAAAGGCAATAAGGACAGCCCACAATGCTACCGGCCGATTTCTCTCATTGATGTGTCAGCAAAAGTATTAGGGCGGGTGGTTTTAAGCCGGCTGACAGATTGGGCCGAGGAGCACCGAGCCATAACTGACCTCCAATTTGGCTTCAGGCCAGGGAAATCTACCACCGACCAGTGCCTTGATCTATACCTTCTCTCAGCCAAATAAACAGTGGTCAGTCCAGGGACAATGTACCTGGCATTTATGGACTTGACCGCGGCCTTTGACAGAGTTAATCGAGGGTAATTATGGGCAATGATGGATGGGCTTGGGGTGGACCCGGGGCTCATTAACATCTTAAAGACCTTGCATCTGAATACCACTGCTGTTGTCAGATATAGTCAGGATGGGAAGACAACAGAACCCTTCAGATGTTCCAGTGGGGTCAGTCAGGTCTGTATATTAGCTCCCTTTCTTTCACGCTATACATAAACGACCTTGACTAGGCATTAGGCACCCTACAGGTAGATACCCTTAGGATAGGCTCCCGGTTTTGCTCTATGCAGACATCACAGTTTTATTGGCTCGCACCCCAAAAGGTCTACAGCTCCTAATAGATGGCTTTGTGTAATTTATGGAGAACCTGGATCTGTCCCCCAATCTCACCAAATCTTATGTCATGGAAGTGGGGGAAAAACCAGGTAAATGCTATAACTATAAAATTGGATCTCACCGCTTAGGAAAGGTACACACTTTCTCATATCTGGGGATTTTATTTGATGATCGTCTACATTTTAAACACTTATTAGAAGAGAAATGTCGCGCAATGATTAGCTGCACTGGATCAATAATGAGCTTTGCACAAAGGCTAGGATGCTGGTCCCCAGAACAGATTCTGAGATTATATAGCTCTATGTGTTGTGCTAAAGTGCTATATGGAAGCGAGGTATGGGGATTTATTAAGGCCATCCAATTGCAAATAGAAGAGAACATTTACCTCCGGCGTTTGTTAAAAGTTACCCAGAGTACTCCAGCTCACATTGTCCATGCAGAATTGGGTGTCCAACACATCACGGATCGGATGGCAGTAAAACCTTTAGTAAGTTGGGTAATGACCTGGGCAAATGAGGAGACGGCTCTAAGTAGGCAGGTCATAGTAGACTGTCTTTCTCTTGATCATGGGCTAAAAATCCCTTGGCTAAAATATGTGAAGGAGTCCTTTGAGGAAATGGGGTGTGCAGAACTATTCACTAACCCTTCCATATTGAGCATGCAGGATAAGGCCCCGGTCAAGGATCGGTTCTTTAAGTATGCTTTGATGATGCGGGAACACTGAGAGTTAGCCAAACCGTCGGTGAGAGGACATTTAGCGGTTAAATCCATCGAGGGTATTGAACCATACTTGTCTTGTTTGAGTAATGCTCACGACAGATTCTTAATGACACGGTTCAGGCTAAACCTTTTGCATCATGTATTATCAGATCTGGCAGGGTTTACATCGTCAATAGAGCTGAAGGGGCCCTGTGGCTGCGACCACAGGTCTCTACAGGACACCCTTCATTTCGTATTATTATGCCCAATTTATTCACGTCCCAGAAGTCTTTACCTAAAGGGTATTCTAAAGAAAGCTAAATTTAAACAAGCGCGGGTGGCTTTGTTATTTTTAAGATTGGCCCCAGATACTTTTACGCTGTTCTGTATTATTAACTTTTTAAGAGCTGCTTTTAGATTAAGGGCCACAAGGGGTAGCGGCTGCCCATAGATCTTCTGCCTGCTATTCCTTTATTTTGTCTGCTCAACGGTCCCTCTATCTTACATCAGTAACTTTTCAATTGGTGAATACAGAGTTTAAAGATGAATTAGACTGCTGAGGGACAGCCCATATACGACGTATATATTTTCTTTTTCTTTAACTATTTATTGAAATTGTATTATGTAGAACCCTGTCTGATGGATTGTTTCTTTTAAATTTGTATCTGTAACATTCCTTTTTAATATGATTGTTTCTTTTATGGTATTTTCACATGCCGAATAAAGATTGTTAATAATAATAATAAGTACTAAAAAATGTATCCCATCACACTGCAATGTACTGTTATGCACAACAAGTGAGCCTCAATCGCCAGGCCACATCAAACTCATGTGGAATGCATGCTTTCAATATGAATGGATCACAAGGCGAGCATTTCCTCACCCAGCTTCATCTCACAGGTAGGTAGTCAGCTCATGCACCCTGGCCTCCCTCCCAAACAGCATGGCCCACCCCGCAGCCATGTGTCAGATAATCCTGTCGACAGTGCCTCCTAACAGGTAGGTAGCCCTCTCACTGGGGAGGCGGTTGTTAAGCCCTGTCAGCAAGGCCACAAGGACCTCTGTCTTCCCGCACAGACACCATGGAGCCAACTGACCCCCACATCCCGCACCTGGTAGCCAACTCTGGAACCCTCAATACCATCGAGAGGCCACATGATTCACAGTGTCAGTGATGAAGTCACATGTAACTGCAAAGCACAATACAAGAACGCCATCACAAAAAGCCAAAGTGAAATTCCCATTGCCTCAAAGCAGAAAGACTCGGGTCAACACAACACATGCATGGAAACACTGTCAAACCTTACAAACCACAGGAGGCAAGTACAAAAAGCATAACACAAATCATAAGGTTGAGGCATAGTAGTCAGATACTCATTGAGAAGACACAAATGTCCAAGCATAAACTGAATCGGATGAGCAACAAGTTGGTACCAGAGGACATGTCCTTGGAAATACAATATCTGTACATATGATTTTGTTTCTTCAGCCATGACACATAGCCAATGAGCAATGTATGTACCTCCACATCACGTTCGACTGCTGACAAACTGTTATGAATGCATAGTAATGCCAAGCTAAAAAGTAAGGCCATCTCAAATCAAATGTGCCAAACATGAACATCAAAGTTGTGATGTGTACTGAACATGCTGACAATGTAACCTCTCTTCAACAGGTGACTCGCCAGCAACAGCAGGCGCCCATGCCATGGACGAACGCAGCCAGTGAACCCTCAGATGCAGACTCCCTGGTCTTTTCGGATCAGGAGGACCGACCTGGCGCATCCGGCGTGCCCAGGACAGCTCAGTCTCTGGCCTTCACTGTCCCCACCAACACCACCACGACTCCCACAACAGCTGCACCGCCAAGGCAGACCCCTGCAGCAACAACCTGTGTGGCAGCCACCTCCACTATCATAACCGCTGCCTCCAACACTGTCCCTTTGCAAGCAGTTGCGAATACCACCAGGCAGCCCGGGGATACTGGGGACGGTGTGCTGCTGCAGCGCCTGGCACCACCACCGGTCCGTGGCAGCAGAGCAGGTGAGAGGCCAACTGGGGGACAGCCAAAGGAAGACAATGAGACTGCGGCCCTGGACACCTTGCTAACTGTCCTTGGTGCATACCAGCAGAACCAGGGACAGATGGGCCAGGGCCATGAAGAACTGCGGGAACTCCGCCACCTGCAGAGCTCCATGAACACTCGCTTGGAACAACATGTGGAGTACATGGGACAGTTTGTGTGTGTCCTGAGGGACATGCATGTGGCTCAAATCGCTGCCCCCCCCCCGGGCCAGCCAGATGATAGTCACACCACCACAGCAGCGGCCACAGGGAGGGGTGAGTCACACTACGGCGAATCCTCAGACACCTCTGAGCATGCAGCAGGTTCCCCCCCGGCCAAACAGCAGAGGGGGCATCCCAAAAAGTCCCTGTGAGGATCATGTGGCACAGCACCGTGCTGTACCATTTCTCGGAGCAACCGCTGATGTCATCACTGTAATAAAACCGAGCATTGACTGTGGTTGTAAATACCAAACCACATTGCCACAAGGATGAGAGTGTTTGCTTGGACATTGGAACTCTACCATTGTGTGTTCTAACCTAACTATCCGTGTACCATCACTTTCTACTTCACCCCTCACCTGTCACACATCGCAAAATAAACACAACTCACAACAGTATGCCTTTGTGGCAAGAGCATTCTCATCAAAGTAAGTAGCATGTTGACTCACATTGCAATGTATCCGAATATGTAAAAGCGAAAATCCATTGAGAGAGTGGAGGTAACTGGAAAGACCCAGTGCCTCATGGGAACAGTCCAGCCCCAACTGCCAAGCCATGTCTTCCCTGGGCCGGAAACAAGCATCCTGGGACCGGTTTCTGGGTAACAGCCAAGGTAGCTTGGATCCAGTGGCAAAGTGAGCAAGGGACCCACGTCTGGGCATACCCTGCCAACTTAGGGCGAACAAAGCAAACACAAGGAGATGCTGTACTGAGTACTCAACATTGCATACACTCACTCCCAGTCACAGATATGGGTTGAATCCATCACGGTGGGTCCCTTGCTCACTTTGTCACTGGATTCAAACTAGCCTGGCAGATGAGGGCTGTTAGCTCAAAACCGGTCCCAGGATGCTTGTTTCCAGTCCAGGGAAGACATGGCTTGGCAATTCGATCTGGACTGTTCCCATGAGGCACAGGGTCAAGACTGATTTGCATATAGCTGTGTCTGAACTGGGGTGGCAAAGTGAGCTTAAGAATGATGATGGATTCAACCCAGATCTGTGACTGGGAGTGAGTGTTTGAAGAGTTTCAGCACTCCGTCCATCATCTCCTTGTGTTTGCTGAGGAAGCTGCCAGAATCTACTCGTGTCTCTGTTCCTCTTCCTGCCCAACTCAGGTGAAACACCTCAGTCACATGACAAGAAAGCATAATGACTGATCTGCATTTACCAGACTGCTGCGGGGTGAACTGTGCTGGGAGGTGAAGCAGTGTGCTCCCATCCCCCTAATAACATCATCATGAACATGACGGAAGTTGTCACAGATCACACAGCGCAGAACAATGAAATCTTAGCAGTGGGCCCACAAGAGCAAGCATCACATCCTGTCATGTGGACGATGGTGACATTGTCGGATTCACACACTCAAGTACTTTTGCACAGGGATTTTCAAGTGACATGTACAATCTATGCATGTTTACCCACATGTACACCAGTTCCTGACAACATACCGACGCTAAATCTGTTTTACAAACAAAGTTATCTTCTTCTGAATGGGCACAAGTGCTGCGGTCAAAGGGCAGGCATCGCTTATATAGGAACTGTTGCACGCCGTGTTACTTGCTGTAGCAACATTCTCCTTACTCCCCCATATGTGATTGTGGATATTCATTTGTGGCCTCACATTCCCACAGCAAAATCAGACTTCAATAAGTGTGCAGGCACAATGGGCTTCTGTTTCAACAAGTAGTTGCTTCCACATCAGCCCTGAGACCTTCGAATTCCAGGTGCCTTTACCTTCCCGTGCGATTCAGTCACTGCTGAACACGACACTCCCACTTTTTTCCGGCGGACTGACACAAGAATCATCGAAAGCCTCTGATACTGAAGGGTGTTGCACACTTTTTAAAAACATGTGGGCTCTGGCCTTGTCCCTTCATTGCATGTTATTTTTGGAGTACTACCGGGTGTCATTCCTCCAATTTTGAGACTGCATTTAGCGGTTTGATATCACTACTTATGGCTGTACAGCTGAGTGCTGGTTCTAGGAGTGCTCTCATGCCATGTCTGCCCATCCTGTGGCCCAGGTGAACCCCAGTCAGTTGCAAGTGTACCGTGACCGCATGCAGCTCCTCTTTGGATGTGTCCCATTAGCTGTGCTACGCATCAGTTATAGGCCAACCTTCCGCTATGCCTATTTCACCTGCGAGCAACCTGCGTTCTACTGCAAAAGATGCCCCTTTCAGTGGTCCATGGATGTCTGCCTTTCCAACACATCCCTTGCTGCCCTGGACCATGAGCTGTGGGTGAGTCCTTTGTTGGTCCATGATCAGGACTGCTCCGGTGATACACGTTTGTGGGATGCCTTTCAATGTGTCAGACAGGCTGACAGCTGTGCCTGTGCGCAAAGGCTCCTGTGCCATGCCTACATCGAACATCTCCCAGGTTGCCATGGGATGCTCCTTTCATCCTCGTGGTGCGAGGAGCACATCTGTTCCTTCATACTGCTGGATTGGATGGCGGTCCTTTTTGCTGGAGATGATTTGGATCGTCTTTTGGAACTGATTGCCGTCAAAGCTGCCTGTGCCTTCTCGGATTCATAACTACTTAACAGCAACAGGAACTGTTTGTGACTAATTCAATGTCCGTTTAACTTTTTCATGCTTACTAACAGGAATTGTCATTCAGCTCTCTGACTTTTGCCCTATCTGCATCTGCTTTGACGCTGCTGACCTCTGCGGTCTGTTTCGCTTGGTAACACAGACCTGAGCAAGGGGAGCCCATCATCTGACCGTCATGGACATTGTCAACTGGCATGAGCCCGGCTTTCATCATGCAGCTGTAGCGCACAAAATTATATGACGTAGTCGTTTTGCAAGTACATTAGTAATTGGCTGTCACATGAGAAGTGTCTGCAGAGCTTGTTCTCGGCGCGGTCCAGAAGTACTGCCTGAACATTCTGTCTGTGGTCAGAGGAGATTGTCCGTTGTCATTCTGTTATGGTCAGGCACTAGCACCCCCACTCAACAAGGTGACACAGCTGCTAGAGGACGCGAGTGCCTTTTATATGTCATGGGGAGGCGGGCTACTTGCGCCACACTTGGAGAGTGATCCATCCAGTGATGTGAGCGACACAGCACATGGTATGGGTATGTACATTTTACCATGTACTGGCTGAGCAATGGGTCTGCTGGCAAAGCACAGAGACCTGGGACATCTCATTCAACTCCTCCCAGCAATGGGTGGGGGGATATGCTTGTAGGTCTTCATCCAGAGGGATTATTGATATGACATCTTGCTTCATATGTTATGGATCTGTCACTATGGAAGCTGTATATGTACTCATGCATTCTCAACTTTTTGTGGCACGTATGTTGCCTGTATTGAAACTGTAGTAAAAAAGCGTTTCTTGTCTGCAATTTATCGACTTGTGTACACATGCTTGCATACCTCTGAGTGAGTGGGGGAGCTAGTGAGGCACTATAGCAATTGGGTCCGGTGCTAATGGGTGTTTCTGGGTGCTCAGTCCCTGCCTGCTCAAGTTCTCTATTCCTGCGCATAGTCCTGTATGTGTACAAAATGCCACCAACAAATCTCAAAGATTGTCAGACAACAGCAAGGCACGCAGACACAGTCATAGTCGCTCATTATTAACTTACACTCAACGGAAGTAGTTGACGATGAGCTGTTGTCGCTGGTCGAGGCCTTCTTCCTCACCACTGTCATCATCACTGGGCATGTGTGGGTTGCGTGTGGGGGGCTGCTGCTGTTCATCATAGTCCAGAATCACAGGGATCCTTCGGCACATGGCCAGTTTGTAAACAACCGCAATGGACCGCACTCCGCTAGCTCCTCCTCCGGGTCGCCCCAAGGGAAGCTGGTACATGAAGTTCTTGAGTAGTTCACCCCAGTGGGTGCAAGTAAGTACTTGTTGAACTGATGATCTCTGATGGAGTTCTTGAGTGGTTCACCCCAGTGGGTGCAAGTAAGTACTTGTTGAACTGATGATTTCTAGACACGATACATGTCCCGGGTTTTAAAATATCGCCCGAGACATGGCTCGGGTTTCGGGATAACTTCCCTCCTCAGTAGAGAAAATAGTTAGGGGTGGAAGAGAGAGCCGCCAAGCAACCGTCAAGGGCCTCAGTGCCCGCACAGGCACGCAGGTGCGTCGTCCAGGAGCTCGTCAGCTCAAGCTCGAGGGAGCCATTTTTATAAACAACCGCAATGGACCGCACTGCGCTAGCTCCTCCTCCGGGTCGCCCCAAGGGAAGCTGGTACATGAAGTTCTTGAGTAGTTCACCCCAGTGGGTGCAAGTAAGTACTTGTTGAACTGATGATCTCTGATGGAGTTCTTGAGTGGTTCACCCCAGTGGGTGCAAGTAAGTACTTGTTGAACTGATGATCTCTAGACCCGATACATGTCCCGGGATTTAAAATATCGCCCGAGACATGGCTCGGGTTTCGGGATAACTTCCCTCCTCAGTAGAGAAAATAGTTAGGGGTGGAAGAGAGAGCCGCCAAGCAACCGTCAAGGGCCTCAGTGCCTAGAGATTATTAGTTCAACAAGTACTTACTTGCACCCACTGGGGTGAACCACTCAAGAAATCAGTTCAACAAGTACTTACTTGCACCCATTGGGGTGAACCACTCAAGAACTCCATGTACCAGCTTCCCCAGGGGCGACCCGGAGGAGGGGCTAGCGGTGTGCGGTCCATTGCGATTGGTCTACAAATATGGCTCCCTTGAGCTTTGAGCTGACGAGCTCCTGGACGAAGCACCTGCGTGCCTGTGTGGGCAACGAGGCCTTTGACGGTTGTTTGGCGGCCCTCTTCTTCACCCCTAACTATTTTCTGTACTGAGGAGGGAAGTTATCCCGAAACCCGAGCCATGTCTCGGGCGATATTCCAAAACCCCGGACATGTGTCGGGTCTAGAGATTATTAGTTCAACAAGTACTTACTTGCACCCACTGGGGTGAACCACTCAAGAAATCAGTTCAACAAGTACTTACTTGCACCCATTAGGGTGAACCACTCAAGAACTCCATGTACCAGCTTCCCCAGGGGCGACCCGGAGGAGGGGCTAGCGGTGTGCGGTCCATTGCGATTGGTCTACAAATATGGCTCCCTCGAGCTTTGAGCTGACAAGCTCCTGGACGACGCACCTGCGTGCCTGTGCGGGCAACGAGGCCTTTGACGGTTGTTTGGCGGCCCTCTTCTCCACCCCTAACTATTTTCTCTACTGAGGAGGGAAGTTATCCCGAAACCCGAGCCATGTCTCGGGCGATATTCCAATACCCGGGACATGTATCGGGTCTAGAGATTATTAGTTCAACAAGTACTTACTTGCACCCACTGGGGTGAACCACTCAAGAAATCAATTCAACAAGTACTTACTTGCACCCATTGGGGTGAACCACTCAAGAACTCCATGTACCAGCTTCCCCAGGGGCGACCCGGAGGAGGGGCTAGCGGTGTGCGGTCCATTGCGATTGGTCTACAAATATGGCTCCCTCGAGCTTTGAGCTGACGAGCTCCTGGACGACGCACCTGCGTGCCTGTGCGGGCAACGAGGCCTTTGATGGTTTTTTGGCGGCCCTCTTCTCCACCCCTAACTATTTTCTCTACTGAGGAGGGAAGTTATCCCGAAACCCGAGCCATGTCTCGGGCGATATTCCAAAACCCGGGACATACATCGGGTCTAGAGATTATTAGTTCAACAACTACTTACTTGCACCCACTGGGGTGAACCACTCAAGAAATCAGTTCAACAAGTACTTACTTGCACCCATTGGGGTGAACCACTTAAGAACTCCATGTACCAGCTTCCCCAGGGGCGACCCGGAGGAGGGGCTAGCGGTGTGCGGTCCATTGCGATTGGTCTACAAATATGGCTCCCTCGAGCTTTGAGCTGACGAGCTCCTGGACGACGCACCTGCGTGCCTGTGCGGGCAACGAGGCCTTTGACGGTTGTTTGGCGGCCCTCTTCTCCACCCCTAACTATTTTCTCTACTGAGGAGGGAAGTTATTCCGAAACCAGAGCCATGTCTCGGGCGATATTCCAAAACCCGGGACATGTATCGGGTCTAGAGATTATTAGTTCAACAAGTACTTACTTGCACCCACTGGGGTGAACCACTCAAGAAATCAGTTCAACAAGTACTTACTTGCACCCATTGGGGTGAACCACTCAAGAACTCCATGTACCAGCTTCCCCAGGGGCGACCCGGAGGAGGGGCTAGCGGTGTGCGGTCCATTGCGATTGGTCTACAAATATGGCTCCCTCGAGCTTTGAGCTGACGAGCTCCTGGACGACGCACCTGCGTGCCTGTGCGGGCAACGAGGCCTTTGACGGTTGTTTGGCGGCCCTCTTCTCCACCCCTAACTATTTTCTCTACTGAGGAGGGAAGTTATCCCGAAACCCGAGCCATGTCTCGGGCGATATTCCAAAACCCGGGACATGTATCGGGTCTAGAGATTATTAGTTCAACAAGTGCTTACTTGCACCCACTGGGGTGAACCACTCAAGAAATCAGTTCAACAAGTACTTACTTGCACCCATTGGGGTGAACCACTCAAGAACTCCATGTACCAGCTTCCCCAGGGGCGACCCGGAGGAGGGGCTAGCGGTGTGCGGTCCATTGCGATTGGTCTACAAATATGGCTCCCTCGAGCTTTGAGCTGACGAGCTCCTGGACGACGCACCTGCGTGCCTGTGCGGGCAACGAGGCCTTTGACGGTTGTTTGGCGGCCCTCTTCTCCACCCCTAACTATTTTCTCTACTGAGGAGGGAAGTTATCCCGAAACCCGAGCCATGTCTCGGGCGATATTCCAAAACCCGGGACATGTATCGGGTCTAGAGATTATTAGTTCAACAAGTACTTACTTGCACCCACTGGGGTGAACCACTCAAGAAATCAGTTCAACAAGTACTTACTTGCACCCATTGGGGTGAACCACTCAAGAACTCCATGTACCAGCTTCCCCAGGGGCGACCCGGAGGAGGGGCTAGCGGTGTGCGGTCCATTGCGATTGGTCTATATGGCCAGTTTGTGTAGCATGCAGCAGGCGACTACCATCTGGCATACTTTCCGTGGTGAGTACTTAGGTGCACCACCAGTCTGGTCCAGGCACCTAAATCTTGACTTCAGCAGTCCAATAGTGCGCTCCACCACACGACATGTCCTCCCCTGTGCATCATTGTATTGGACTTCCCCCGCGTTGTTGGATTCCGCAGTGGGGACAGCAAACAAGGATGATTGGGATGCCCAGAGTCACCTAGTTGTGAGACAGACAGGCAAACAGTGTGATCTGAATGTTGGGGGAGAGCAGCATGTCACACATACATCACAGTTATTGACACAGCCCACTCACCAACAAGCCAGGCCCGCTCAGGGTGTAGATTGGCCATCAATTGGTGTATGGTGCTGTTCCGCAAGATGTAGGAGTCATGTGCTGACCCAGGATACTTCACACACACGTGTGAGATGACCTGATCTGCCTGGCATACCACTTGCACGTTGATGGAGTGGTAGTGTTTGCTGTTCCTATAGATGTGTTCACTTGCCTGTAGTGAAACGAGGGCAATGTTGATACCATCAATGGCTCCCACAACATTTGGAATGCCTCTCAGATCATGGAACTCCCCCTTCTCAGCTGCCAATTCATTCCGCCTCGGGAAGTGGACATGTCTGTCCTTGTAAAGCATCAATGCTGACTGGACGTCACCAAACACTATGCTGAACATGGGCTGTGATATCCCCTCTGCACTGGCCACAGTGTACTGGAAAGACCCAGTACCGGAGAAATGCAGTGCAGCCATAGCCTTCACTGTAGCAGACAATGCAGCCGGATATTTTCTTTTGGGCTTCAAATGGAGCTCCAACTGGGCATATAGGTTTTGTAGTGTGCGGCGATCCAAACGGAATCTCCAGATGATTTCGATGTCCTCCATCGTCACTAGGTCGAAAGATGGGTAGTCTCCTTCTACGTATGTCAGGGTACACAAGCATGGGTTGAGTTATAGATGAAATGTGGTGCGCAGCTTACCCAGAGACTCGCACAGCCACAACATTGACAGGCCTAATGGTCATGTGAAATGCACAAGTGACCTGCATTCAGACATTGTTTTTCTTCACTCCCTCGACATACTGACACTACGACATCCAAAGACGTCGATGTGTATGGCATATAGTACACACTGCTACATCAAGGTTGAGCTACCCTGTGGTTAGATGGCAAGGCAATAGTGTTTCCCAGCATCAGTGCTGAGTTGCATGTTGCTGCTGTCACTGCACGACCGCAAGCTTCAGTCCCACAATACACAACAACATTACGGGATGAGGGCAATGAGTGTCATCTGGACAACGCAACCTGGATGTACAGCACGGTGGACAAACACATGTGGACACTATTTAGTTTAGTTTAGTTTAGTTTTATTTGCATAGTTAATTAAAACCATTACAATACAAGCTTTAAAAATTGCATCTAAATGTAAAAAAACCCAATATGTCACTACGAACTTTAAATTACATCTATATACAAAAGAAACATTATGTCACCACTCACAATTTTTCCTTTCAAATTAAAATCATAAGATCTCAAATTTTAAACGACCGGAAATAGATATAGATTATATTGTAAAATTATCTAAAAGACAATTAAGAATCAAGTCTTGGCAATTTCTTTTCCTCTACCTTCATGAACTTCACAAGACTACAGTGCAGCTGAGGATCGTGGAGTATGAACATTATCTAAAAGACAATTAAGAAACAAGTCTTAACATTTTCTTGTCCACTGTCTTCATGAGCTTCACAAGACCACAGTTCTGCTGAGGATCGTGGGATGCGAAGAATATCTAAAAGACAATTAAGAGTCAAGTCTTGGCATTTTCATTTCCACTGCCTTCATGAACCTCACAAGACTACAGTTCAGCTGAGGATCGTGGGGTGTGAAGCAGGCAAGAACTGCCTGTCTTCGTGAACGAATTTCACGTTGCTTAAAATGGAATTTTAGCAGATGCTTTCGTTCTTCCAACAATTTGTCACAGGAACACAGCAAATGCGGCATATCCTCAGAAACGGTACCACATAAGCGACAGAGGGAGCCCGCCTTATCCTTTAACCAGTGTGGGAGGTGCCAGATACAGAGTAACAGACCCAGCCTGTACTTTAAAAATTTCATTTTGGTTGTTTTTAAATAGCTCAAATCGAGGTAGCTCTGCGGTGCCTGTGTGGAATACGAGTTCAGGATCATCCAGCCATGTGACCTTTTTGCGAGTGATGCCTTGTCTTCAACCCATGAGAGATGTTTAATTGTTTTCCTGACAAATCTTTTAAGCGTAGTATGGCTTGTGGGGGTGTCCCAAAGCTGATGTAAACCAAGATTCAACAGGCTCCTTTTGAGATACTTTGCGGCTGGTGAGGCTGGGTGTTGTTTTAGTTCCTTCCATAAATAGTCATTTAAGGTTCCTTGTTTGGTTTTTTGTGTTTTGTCCCAAACAGTTATATACGCCCCCTGTCTTGCCAGGAGCTGTTTCTAGATGCCAAACTCTAGCCTAATTTGAGCCGGTGAAGTTTGTTTGGGCAGGCTAAAAATAATCCTATACGCAGCTGTGACTGTGTTGTCCAGAATCTTGGAATCTCTACCTCTCAGTACTTCGCTCCCGTAAGTTATTGTTGGCAGCAGTTTAGCTCGTATTTCTTGTGTCAGAGGCAGGAGAGATGGGCCAATAATTCTGCTATTTAATGCTTTTAGAGCGATTGCCGAGGCAACGTCTTTACCTCTAATGCTAGTTTTCTGTACAGTAAACTGGCCAATTTTTACACCTAGATATTTATATACTGACGTATCCTCAATACGAGTATTTTTCCAAAACCAGGTATATGACTTATTCCTTTTCTTACTGATTGTCATTGTCTGTGTTTTCTCCAGGTTTATTGTCAGTTCATTTGCATCCGAGTATCCCTGTGTTGCGTTCACAAGATGTTGTAGCCCAACTTTTGTATGGCTGATTAGGACTATGACGTACGGTAATAATAGCCTTCCTAGTTTTGGTGCATGAGAGTTACAGCTATTGAGGATCGGTATTAGGACCCCTACAACAAGTTGAATAGTGTGGGAGCTAAAACACAGCCCTGTTTAAGACCCTTGATGGTTGCTATACGTCTTGATAGGAGTGAACCGTCTCACAACTTTATCTGGATCCACGTCTCCGTATGCAGGTTGATGAGCAGGTCTAACTGTGGTCTTGGTATCCCCCATCTCTTTAATTTAGACTATAACATGTTCCGGTTTATGTGGTCAAAGGCAGCCTTATAATCTATAAAACAAAAGTGAATCGGCATTTTAGTTGTTTCAGCCTTATCTATTAGCATGCCCATTGTTAAGATGTTGGAGGTTGTCCCCACCGATTTGGTGAAACCGGCCTGGTTAAACGGAATTAGGGATTTCTCTGTGGCCTAGTCCTGCAGTTCTTTCAAAAGTGTTCCTGCTAAATATTTTGCCTCGTTATCCATAAGGGCAACTAGTCGATAGTTTTGAGGAAGAGACTTGTCCTCAGATTTGAAAATGGGAGAGATGATTGAGCCCTTCAAAGAGCTGGGCAATATATTAAAGTGTCTTATTTCCAAGAATAATGGCTCGAGGGCTGCAGCCCATTCTTTTTCCTCTTGTTTATAAAGGATGGGCGGAATTTGGGTCGGGCCTGGCGCCCCCTCTTTTCTTCCCTTTATATTGGGTGCCTGATATGTTTTTGTAAACTTGACACTCCTTCATTTGCGGTTGGTGCAAGACCTTCTTGATTACCTGTGCAGTGTCAGTAATTTTTTGTTGACAGAATTTTCTTATCACATTAATGGTTTCTGTCTCCAAATAAAAATCTTTATCCTGATTAAAATGACTTCTAAGGTGGCTTGCCCAAACTTCTTCTGTGATATTAGAGAAAACTCCCTCATGCATAGGTCTTCAAAAATGGTTCATGGTTTTCCAAAATCGTGCACCATCACTCCGTTTGGAATCCGCATATAGTTTTGCCCACATGTTTTCCTCCACAGATCTGTTGGCTTCCCATTTTATTTTTTTCAGCAATGCCTTCGATTTCCGTAACAAGTCATGTTTTACAATATCCATAGGATTATACCGTAGTTGTCTCTTCGTTTGATAGATTGATTTTTTTGAACACTTGATCTTCTCGTTATGCTCTCGTGTAAAAGTTTTCGTGCTGCTGTGGCCCAGTTGCACCTGTTGCTTAGGTCTTGTAGAGTAGGTTGCCATAGTTGAAGTAAAATGCTCCCATTTCTCGATTTCGCTAGAGTGGGTTCTAGTGTGGAAAAGCTGTCTGGCCTTTTCTAGAGTGCCTCCATCGGTTGCTACTGAGTATTTAATCCTTTTATAGTTGATTCTATGGACTGACTCTTTAGACACACAGGATAACTTAAATTTAGGCTTGATGATATTGAGAGCAGTTTCTTGGGGGCAATGATCACTGTCTGCTTTTTCCCCTATGCGAAATGAGATCATTTGTTGAAATAAGGATAATGAAATAAAGGTATAATCCAGTGTTGTATTGATTCTAGTTGAATGAAAAGTAGTAGCTGGGGGTTTGTCTCCAGTAAATCTTCCGTTTAATGCTCTAATATTAAAGAGTTCGAGGTCCTGTAATATCTGCTTGTCTAGTTTGGTCTGTTTCGATATTTGCGACTTCCCTTGGAGTGGTATATCCCAGGCTGAATTTTGAATTAGGTTCTCGTCATCTGACGGGATTCCCATAAGATTGAGATTAAAGTCTCCGGTGATAATAAGATCTGTTTATGGTGTTTCCCGTATGCACTCCTCCATGAGCTTACATAGTTCTTTAGCTGCCTTTGATTTCCTTTTTGGATGGACATAGGCATTGATCAAGGTGAGGTTTGTTCCCCCGTGCCTGTTTCTGATTGCGAGATGTAGAAGTTTACTGCCATTGAGCTGTAGGAAGCTGGTCCAACTTCTTTGACCACATGGGCACTTGTGGCTGAAACATAGGTTGCTAGACCCCCTTGAAGATGACCATATTTCGCCCTCCTTGTTGCACCAGTAAAAAAACGCAAGAATCCATGAAGGTGTGGGGGGTCTGCTTGCCATGTTTCTTGCAGTGCCAAAATATCAAACAACCTTATATAACTGATAAAGTCTGGATCAGTCATTTTGGAGGCCAGACCATTAACATTCCATGAGCATATTCTTAAGTGATTATCCTCAATTGATCTTAAGTGGAGCCTGTTTGTCAATTTGCATGGTTGTTTATTGTTCTGGTGGTCCATCTTCGATCACTTAGTTCTGTTGGAGATGATGTCCCATCTTCGGTACTTCTAATAATACTGAGATGTTGCATATTTCTTGCTCCACTTATCCCCACTGCACCTCTAAGTACCGATGTTCCATGCCTGATTACAGAAGCCTGTGCTCCCTCTGTTGCTACAGGAATTAATAATTCTGGATATCTTGGTTTTATGTAAGGAATTATTGTTATCCCACAATTTTTGAATGTTTGAGCCTCTGCAAGTATTTTGTGTGCAATTAATGATGTTGTCCATGTTGCTTTAGTTTTTTCGCCACTTGATCCATCATCGGCTATGAATTCGATTGAGACCAGATCTGCAGTTGTCACATCTTCCAGGGAGGGAATGTGAGATAGCAGCCGTAAGTTGTTGCCTCTGTTCAATATGTCATGCCTGCCTTTCGATTTATAATCTGGACTCAGCCATGTAGTGTTTGTTACGCTTCTTGAGTCTCCTGGGCTCCAGATCTTTTTGTTGGATTTGCTCTTTTGAGTGGATTCATGACCTTTTGTTACTGACAGTGTTGCCTGGTTTATAGATAGTGCTACTGCATCTCTTTCTTTGTGACAAATTGTTTGTTGTCCTCTTAGATTGAACATTTGGCCATCTTCTCCTTGCCTGGGGGGACCTAGTGTGATTCTCAATCTTTTTATGGGTGCATATGTTTTATCTCTTTGGTTCGCCCTTCTATGTATGGATGAAGTCACTTGTATAATAGAGGCCAGTTCTCTGTCAGTTGTCTCTGTAAGATTATTCCTTGTTGTTTTCATTGGCATCTTAGGCAGTATCCGTTGGTCCATTTCATTCTCAGGCCTTGATGCCAAAGTGCCTTCACCAATTGTTGTTTTATTGACAATAGAACAGATTGTAGTGTAACTCTTTTGTGATTTATTCTGCTCAAGCTCAGATTGTGTTTTTCCTTTTTTTGTTAGTTGGGAAGTCAAGTTAGTCCCTTCCTGATGCGCGGCTTCTACTTCCTCATTCATAACAAGGGTTTGCATTTTCTCAGTTGCTCCCTTCACTTTGTTGACAGACTGCTTTACTGTTTTGCACTTACTGCATTTCTTTCAGGGGGCCCTACTATGCTTATATAATTTCCGGACTCAAGATCGCTTTGTACTGGTGGCGATGACGTCCCAAAAAGACGCTTAAATCCTTCATGGTTTGGGTTTGTTTTTTGATTTCGGCCTTTCTGTTTTTTTGCTCGCCTGTGTTTTGCATTCATTAGTTTATCTACTTTATCCTCCAGTGAGGCTTCCGGGCTCTGGCCATCTGATGTTTTGATTTCTCTGGCGTCTAGATCTCTAGTTGTATGAGCCTGGACTTCCTTTATCTCAAGGCCTCCCTTTTTTTTTTATTAGCTTTAGTCGGAGCTGTGTTTGTCGGATCACATGTTTCATTTTCCGTGAGTCTCTCAAGTGATTCTTTATCTGAGCCCTGCATGGACTTTTTAATTTGATTGCAAAGGTCATTCAGCATTGCTGGGAGGGAGGCCAATTTATCAATAATAGGACCACATCCACAACTTAAGTTTGCACCTTGCGAGTGGTCGTATTTATTTTGTAGAAGTGTGTTTAATGAACCCAACTTCCCGTCGATGGCAACCACAAAGACAGCCAAGGTATCTAATAGCGTCAGTTGGGTGTCCATTTTACCGGATTGGTAGTGGAGGGCCTCTAACAAGAGTTGCATTATTTTTACAAGCTAGACCAAGCACTTTCCTGATTTGTATACTTTAGTGGTCCTTCCTGGCTTACTGGATTTTTTGTCACATTTTGGTCTCCTTTACATACCCCCCATATGTTGATCTTGGTTACGTTCAGGTGTCCCTCTCGAAGTGTTCCCAGTGGGCTCACTCCTGCATTTGTCCTGGGAATAGGCAGCAATGAGATCTTCCCACTCTTCCTTTCCCAGGTATGAAGAGATTTCTGTCATTTCTACTGAGTCAATTGCTAGCTTGCCTTCTTTTTCTTTTACCCCCACTGCATTTAGCATTGGGTTTTGAACTGTTGCTTGTTCATTCCGATGAAGAAATGGCGTTGGAGCTGCCTGAGAGATTTCTATTCCTCTCCATTCCTCCCTTACCCTTATTTGGTCAGATTTGTTATTCATCAAGTGCGGTTTTGCCTCAGGGCTTCGCAAATCAAAGATTGTTGGTACATCGGTTGTGCCACAGTTACCAATACTGTTATTGTTATGCGTCGGTCCTCTGGCACCGACTGCATCATCGAGGTTTGATTGTTTTTCCTCAATGTCTTCTCCCAACGTTCCTAGTGCTTCCATGGATCTGTGTACTTGGATTAAAACAGTGTCAATTGTCTGTTCCTTACCGGTGGTATTAGTATCATATGTCGTCCAAGTTTTATTACGTTGTGGAGTTGATATTACTTGTAATGTGTTGATAGCTGTCATAATAGTCGTGCTTTTTGTCATTAATTCTATGTGCGCCAGTAAATTATGTCAGTTGTATTGGCTGTACTGACTGTTCTGGCAGAAGTGGTGATTGAAGACCCTGTACTTCTCTCACGTTTGAAAAGAGAGCGTCCCCTGCATTCTTTTAAAAGCAGAATTTTGTATAGATTTTTGGTTGGAACGGGGATTGGCAGTTTTTCGGTTTATTTGGTTTATTGATTGCTTCCGAAGTTGACGGCTGCCCGCAATTTTGCATACCTGAAATATTTGCGTCTGCGCTTATTTCAATTAGGGAAGCGTCCTTCTGTGATGCAGGCCTGGTTTTGGGTGATGGTTCATCCCTTGAGCCCTCAAGCATCTTGGAGGTTTGCTTTCACTTCTTTGTACCTCCTTTGACCATTGTACCTCCTCGGACCCGGCCTGACCTCAAGTTACTCTGGTACAAAAATGTAAATTAAATTTGAATTAGCTTTGGGTGGTAGTGAAAGGGCAGGGTAAGGTGAGGTAGGATGCAGTTATTGCAGTTAATGCAGTTGTTTTCAGAGCCTGGGGTAGACTCTCTGCTCACCTCTGATTTCCCCAGTATCCTCAATATACAGTGGTGCCTCACCCACGGTCCCTGGGTGGCTCTCACGGCCCTCGTAGCTTCTCACTCCCTCTAGCTGCTGAGGGAATCGCTAAGAGAATCGGCGCTCCCACCTAGCTGCTTCAGGGCACACCTGCCTATCACCACTGAGATTCTCACTCAGCTCGCTCGCTCGCCTCTGCGGGTAGTGTTCGTCAGCTCCTGCTCACACTTCACGCCGCCTCCCACCGCTATTGCCGCCTCCGTGCCCCTCCAGACCCCTCCCGACTGTCAGAAGGACCCAGGCGAGCAGCAAGGACCAGACCGCGTTCACCACCAGCGTCCGGGAAAAGCAGGAGGCGGGAAACAGGAAGCGGGCAGTGGGAAGCCCCTCGCACAGAACAGTGGTACCGCTGGTGTCGGCTGAGCTGGAGGAAGCAGGAGAAAGCTGAGCAGAGCAGAGCGGCATGTTTCTTGCTCTCGCTCACTCTTGCACCTGGCGTCTGGTTCTGGCAAAACCTGGAACGTGTAAAAGTTCTCGACAATCCCTGCTAATTGAAGTGGATTTTCGCTACCTATAAGTCCTATAAGTCCTTGAATCCATCGGCACCTCGCTGCGCCACACCTCTCCGTGAAATAAAGATGCTCCGAACCACCTCCGCAGCCTGCAGTAAGGTCACAGTGCGCGGTGTCCTCGGGATGCCCTCGGGAAACTTGACCGGCGCAGCCCCCGCTAGGAGGTAGATGGTGGAGGTGGACGATAAAGGGGGCCTGCAGCGGGGCTGGAGGAGACCTACAACACTTTTTGGGAAAAAGGGGGTGGTGATGGACAGAGTTTCTGAATGATGCAGAATACCCTTACCAAGTCAAGAGATCATGGTTTTAATCCATCACCGTTTTTTAGCTCACTGTACCATCCCAGCTCAGAACCAGGCTACATGCAAATTAGTCTGTACCTGTCCCAGTGCATGATGGGAACAGGGCAAACCAAACTACCAAGCCAATTCTTATACTGGGAAGGAAACAAGCTTCCGGGGACCAGTTTCTGGCATCACAGCCTTCGACAGCCCAGCTTGCCTGAATACTGATGGTGCAATGAGCAAGGGACTCACGTCTGAGCATACCCTCCCACACTGAGTGTGGATAAAATCGATTTGGGAAAAAGGGGGTGGTGATGGACAGAGTTTCTGAATGATGCAGAATACTCTTAACAAGTCAAGAGATCATGGTTTTAATCCATCACCGTTTTTTAGCTCACTGCACCATCCCAGCTCAGAACCAGGCTACATGCAAATTAGTCTGTACCTGTCCCAGTGCATGATGGGAACAGGGCAAACCAAACTACCAAGCCAATTCTTATACTGGGAAGGAAACAAGCTTCCGGGGACCGGTTTCTGGCATCACAGCCTTCGTTGGCCCGGCTTGCCTGAATCCTGATGGTGCAATGAGCAAGGGACTCACGTCTGAGCATACCCTCCCACACTGAGTGTGGATAAAATCGATTTGGGAAAAAGGGGGTGGTGATGGACAGAGTTTCTGAATGATGCAGAATACTCTTACCAAGTCAAGGGATCATGGTTTTAATCCATCACCGTTTTTTAGCTCACTGCACCATCCCAGCTCAGAACCAGGCTACATGCAAATTAGTCTGTACCTGTCCCAGTGCATGATGGGAACAGGGCAAACCAAACTACCAAGCCAATTCTTATACTGGGAAGGAAACAAGCTTCCGGGGACCAGTTTCTGGCATCACAGCCTTCGTCGGCCTGGCTTGCCTGAATCCTGATGGTGCAATGAGCAAGGGACTCACGTCTGAGCATACCCTCCCACACTGAGTGTGGATAAAATCGATTTGGGAAAAAGGGGGTTGTCATGGACAGAGTTTCTGAATGATGCAGAATACTCTTACCAAGTCAAGAGATCATGGTTTTAATCCATCACCGTTTTTTAGCTCACTGCACCATCCCAGCTAAAAACCAGGCTACATGCAAATTAGTCTGTACCTGTCCCAGTGCATGATGGGAACAGGGCAAACCAAACTACCAAGCCAATTCTTATACTGGGAAGGAAACAAGCTTCCGGGGACCGGTTTCTGGCATCACAGCCTTCGTCGGCCCAGCTTGCCTGAATCCTGATGGCGCAATGAGCAAGGGACTCACGTCTGAGCATACCCTCCCAAACTGAGTGTGGATAAAATCGATTTGGGAAAAAGGGGGTGGTGATGGACAGAGTTTCTGAATGATGCAGAATACTCTTACCAAGTCAAGAGATCATGGTTTTAATCCATCACCGTTTTTTAGCTCACTGCACCATCCCAGCTCAGAACCAGGCTACATGCAAATTAGTCTGTACCTGTCCCAGTGCATGATAGGAACAGGGCAAACCAAACTACCAAGCCAATTCTTATACAGGGAAGGAAACAAGCTTCCGGGGACCGGTTTCTGGCATCACAGCCTTCGTCGGCCCGGCTTGCCTGAATCCTGATGGTGCAATGAGCAAGGGACTCACGTCTGAGCATACCCTCCCACACTGAGTGTGGATAAAATCGATTTGGGAAAAAGGGGGTGGTGATGGACAGAGTTTCTGAATGATGCAGAATACTCTTACCAAGTCAAGATATCATGGTTTTAATCCATCACCGTTTTTTAGCTCACTGCACCATCCCAGCTCAGCTCAGAACCAGGCTACATGCAAATTAGTCTGTACCTGTCCCAGTGCATGATAGGAACAGGGCAAACCAAACTACCAAGCCAATTCTTATACTGGGAAGGAAACAAGCTTCCGGGGACCGGTTTCTGGCATCACAGCCTTCGTCGGCCCGGCTTGCCTGAATCCTGATGGTGCAATGAGCAAGGGACTCACGTCTGAGCATACCCTCCCACACTGAGTGTGGATAAAATCGATTTGGGAAAAAGGGGGTGGTGATGGACAGAGTTTCTGAATGATGCAGAATACTCTTACCAAGTCAAGAGATCATGGTTTTAATCCATCACCGTTTTTTAGCTCACTGCACCATCCCAGCTCAGAACCAGGCTACATGCAAATTAGTCTGTACCTGTCCCAGTGCATGATGGGAACAGGGCAAACCAAACTACCAACCAATTCTTATACTGGGAAGGAAACAAGCTTCCGGGGACCGGTTTCTGGCATCACAGCCTTCGTCGGCTCGGCTTGCCTGAATCCTGATGGTGCAATGAGCAAGGGACTCACGTCTGAGCATGCCCTCCCACACTGAGTGTGGATAAATTCGATTTGGGAAAAAGGGGGTGGTGATGGACAGAGTTTCTGAATGATGCAGAATACTCTTACCAAGTCAAGAGATCATGGTTTTAATCCATCACTGTTTTTTAGCTCACTGCACCATCCCAGCTCAGAACCAGGCTACATGCAAATTAGTCTGTACCTGTCCCAGTGCATGATAGGAACAGGGCAAACCAAACTACCAAGCCAATTCTTATACTGGGAAGGAAACAAGCTTCCGGGGACCGGTTTCTGGCATCACAGCCTTCGTCGGCCCGGCTTGCCTGAATCCTGATGGTGCAATGAGCAAGGGACTCACGTCTGAGCATACCCTCCCACACTGAGTGTGGATAAAATCGATTTGGGAAAAAGGGGGCGGTGATGGACAGAGTTTCTGAATGATGCAGAATACTCTTACCAAGTCAAGAGATCATGGTTTTAATCCATCACCGTTTTTTAGCTCACTGCACCATCCCAGCTCAGAACCAGGGTACATGCAAATTAGTCTGTACCTGTCCCAGTGCATGATGGGAACAGGGCAAACCAAACTACCAAGCCAATTCTTATACTGGGAAGGAAACAAGCTTCCGGGGACCGGTTTCTGGCATCACAGCCTTCGTCGGCCCGGCTTGCCTGAATCCTGATGGTGCAATGAGCAAGGGACTCACGTCTGAGCATACCCTCCCACACTGAGTGTGGATAAAATCGATTTGGGAAAAAGGGGGTGGTGATGGACAGAGTTTCTGAATGATGCAGAATACTCTTACCAAGTCAAGAGATTATGGTTTTAATCCATCATTGTTTTTTAGCTCACTGCACCATCCCAGCTCAGAACCAGGCTACATGCAAATTAGTCTGTACCTGTCCCAGTGCATGATGGGAACAGGACAAACCAAACTACCAAACCAATTCTTATACTGGGAAGGAAACATGCTTCCGGGGACCGGTTTCTGGCATCACAGCCTTCGTCGGCCCGGCTTGCCTGAATCCTGATGGTGCAATGAGCAAGGGACTCACGTCTGAGCATACCCTCCCACACTGAGTGTGGATAAAATCGATTTGGGAAAAAGGGGGTGGTGATGGACAGAGTTTCTGAATGATGCAGAATACTCTTACCAAGTCAAGAGATCATGGTTATAATCCATCACCGTTTTTTAGCTCACTGCACCATCCCAGCTCAGAACTAGGCTACATGCAAATTAGTCTGTACCTGTCCCAGTGCATGATGGGAACAGGGCAAACCAAACTACCAAGCCAATTCTTATACTGGGAAGGAAACAAGCTTCCGGGGACCGGTTTCTGGCATCACAGCCTTCGCCCACCCAGCTTGCCTGAATCCTGATGGTGCAATGAGCAAGGGACTCACGTCTGAGCATACCCTCCCACACTGAGTGTGGATAAAATCGATTTGGGAAAAAGGGGGTGGTGATGGACAGAGTTTCTGAATGATGCAGAATACTCTTACCAAGTCAAGAGATCATGGTTTTAATCCATCGCCGTTTTTTAGCTCACTGCACCATCCCAGCTCAGAACCAGGCTACATGCAAATTAGTCTGTACCTGTCCCAGTGCATGATGGGAACAGGGCAAACCAAACTACCAAGCCAATTCTTATACTGGGAAGGAAACAAGCTTCCGGGGACCGGTTTCTGGCATCACAGCCTTCTTCGGCCCGGCTTGCCTGAATCCTGATGGTGCAATGAGCAAGGGACTCACGTCTGAGCATACCCTCCCACACTGAGTGTGGATAAAATCGATTTGGGAAAAAGGGGGTGGTGATGGACAGAGTTTCTGAATGATGCAGAATACTCTTACCAAGTCAAGAGATCATGGTTTTAATCCATCACCGTTTTTTAGCTCACTGCACCATCCCAGCTCAGAACCAGGGTACATGCAAATTAGTCTGTACCTGTCCCAGTGCATGATGGGAACAGGGCAAACCAAACTACCAAGCCAATTCTTATACTGGGAAGGAAACAAGCTTTCGGGGACCGGTTTCGGGCATCACAGCCTTCGTCGGCCCAGCTTGCCTGAATCCTGATGGTGCAATGAGCAAGGGACTCACGTCTGAGCATACCCTCCCACACTGAGTGTGGATAAAATCGATTTGGGAAAAAGGGGGTGGTGATGGACAGAGTTTCTGAATGATGCAGAATACTCTTACCAAGTCAAGAGATCATGGTTTTAATCCATCACTGTTTTTTAGCTCACTGCACCATCCCAGCTCAGAACCAGGCTACATGCAAATTAGTCTGTACCTGTCCCAGTGCATGATAGGAACAGGGCAAACCAAACTACCAAGCCAATTCTTATACTGGGAAGGAAACAAGCTTCCGGGGACCGGTTTCTGGCATCACAGCCTTCGTCGGCCCGGCTTGCCTGAATCCTGATGGTGCAATGAGCAAGGGACTCACGTCTGAGCATACCCTCCCACACTGAGTGTGGATAAAATCGATTTGGGAAAAAGGGGGTGGTGATGGACAGAGTTTCTGAATGATGCAGAATACTCTTACCAAGTCAAGAGATCATGGTTTTAATCCATCACCGTTTTTTAGCTCACTGCACCATCCCAGCTCAGAACCAGGGTACATGCAAATTAGTCTGTACCTGTCCCAGTGCATGATGGGAACAGGGCAAACCAAACTACCAAGCCAATTCTTATACTGGGAAGGAAACAAGCTTCCGGGGACCGGTTTCTGGCATCACAGCCTTCGTCGGCCCGGCTTGCCTGAATCCTAATGGTGCAATGAGCAAGGGACTCACGTCTGAGCATACCCTCCCACACTGAGTGTGGATAAAATCGATTTGGGAAAAAGGGGGTGGTGATGGACAGAGTTTCTGAATGATGCAGAATACTCTCACCAAGTCAAGAGATTATGGTTTTAATCCATCACCGTTTTTTAGCTCACTGCACCATCCCAGCTCAGAACCAGGCTACATGCAAATTAGTCTGTACCTGTCCCAGTGCATGATGGGAACAGGGCAAACCAAACTACCAAACCAATTCTTATACTGGGAAGGAAACAAGCTTCCGGGGACCGGTTTCTGGCATCACAGCCTTCGTCGGCCCGGCTTGCCTGAATCCTGATGGTGCAATGAGCAAGGGACTCACGTCTGAGCATACCCTCCCACACTGAGTGTGGATAAAATCGATTTGGGAAAAAGGGGGTGGTGATGGACAGAGTTTCTGAATGATGCAGAATACTCTTACCAAGTCAAGAGATCATGGTTATAATCCATCACCGTTTTTTAGCTCACTGCACCATCCCAGCTCAGAACTAGGCTACATGCAAATTAGTCTGTACCTGTCCCAGTGCATGATGGGAACAGGGCAAACCAAACTACCAAGCCAATTCTTATACTGGGAAGGAAACAAGCTTCCGGGGACCGGTTTCTGGCATCACAGCCTTCGTCGGCCCGGCTTGCCTGAATCCTGATGGTGCAATGAGCAAGGGACTCACGTCTGAGCATACCCTGCCACACTGAGTGTGGATAAAATCTATTTGGGAAAAAGGGGGTGGTGATGGACAGAGTTTCTGAATGATGCAGAATACTCTTACCAAGTCAAGAGATCATGGTTTTAATCCATCACCGTTTTTTAGCTCACTGCACCATCCCAGCTCAGAACCAGGCTACATGCAAATTAGTCTGTACCTGTCCCAGTGCATGATGGGAACAGGGCAAACCAAACTACCAAGCCAATTCTTATACTGGGAAGGAAACAAGCTTCCGGGGACCGGTTTCTGGCATCACAGCCTTCGTCGGCCCGGCTTGCCTGAATCCTGATGGTGCAATGAGCAAGGGACTCACGTCTGAGCATACCCTCCCACACTGAGTGTGGATAAAATCGATTTGGGAAAAAGGGGGTGGTGATGGACAGAGTTTCTGAATGATGCAGAATACTCTTACCAAGTCAAGAGATCATGGTTTTAATCCATCACCGTTTTTTAGCTCACTGTACCATCCCAGCTCAGAACCAGGCTACATGCAAATTAGTCTGTACCTGTCCCAGTGCATGATGGGAACAGGGCAAACCAAACTACCAAGCCAATTCTTATACTGGGAAGGAAACAAGCTTCCGGGGACCAGTTTCTGGCATCACAGCCTTCGTCGGCCCGGCTTGCCTGAATCCTGATGGGGCAATGAGCAAGGGACTCACGTCTGAGCATACCCTCCCACACTGAGTGTGGATAAAATCGATTTGGGAAAAAGGGGGTGGTGATGGACAGAGTTTCTGAATGACGCAGAATACTCTTACCAAGTCAAGAGATCATGGTTTTAATCCATCACCATTTTTTAGCTCACTGCACCATCCCAGCTCAGAACCAGGCTACATGCAAATTAGTCTGTACCTGTCCCAGTGCATGATGGGAACAGTGCAAACCAAACTACCAAGCCAATTCTTATACTGGGAAGGAAACAAGCTTCCGGGGACCGGTTTCTGGCATCACAGCCTTCGTCGGCCCGGCTTGCCTGAATCCTGATGGTGCAATGAGCAAGAGACTCACGTCTGAGCATACCCTCCCACACTGAGTGTGGATAAAATCGATTTGGGAAATAGGGGGTGGTGATGGACAGAGTTTCTGAATGATGCAGAATACTCTTACCAAGTCAAGAGATCATGGTTTTAATCCATCACCGTTTTTTAGCTCACTGCACCATCCCAGCTCAGAACCAGGCTACATGCAAATTAGTCTGTACCTGTCCCAGTGCATGATGGGAACAGGGCAAACCAAACTACCAAGCCAATTCTTATACTGGAAAGGAAACAAGCTTTCGGGGACCGGTTTCTGGCATCACAGCCTTCGTCGGCCCGGCTTGCCTGAATCCTGATGGTGCAATGAACAAGGGACTCACGTCTGAGCATACCCTCCCACACTTAGTGTGGATAAAATCGATTTGGGAAAAAGGGGGTGGTGATGGACAGAGTTTCTGAATGATGCAGAATACTCTAACCAAATCAAGAGATCATGGTTTTAATCCATCACCGTTTTTTAGCTCACTGGGACAGGTACAGACTAATTTGCATGTAGCCAAGTTCTGAGCTGGGATGGTGCAGTGAGCTAAAAAACGGTGATGGATTAAAACCATGATCTCTTGACTTGGTAAGAGTATTCTGCATCATTCAGAAACTCTGTCCATCACCACCCCCTTTTCCCAAAAGGAGACCTACAACACTGCACAGCAAACGGCAGCAAGCGGCGGCAGGAAACAGATCACACCAAAAACCAGGGCTGGATCTGAGTCAGTCAGTTTACACACGTGGACATTATGGGGTCAGTCCTGCATGAGTGAGTGTGGAATTTGCATAACAGACATTGCAATGTTCACCTGAATGAGGCACAAATGCACATGGATTGTGTATACATGCCCACATGGCTGACATGACCGATGATGTCGGTCAGAGCTATGTTTGTTTGTTCCACATGTGCACCCCTATGATGTGTGTGTGAACATTTACAGGCAATGGCAGCTGTGCATACTGCAAACCACACCAGTATGTCTGTTGGGACAACTAGGGGTTACTAGTATGTCAGATTTGCAGACAGTGGACACCTCCGATTGTCTGCCTACATCACTGGCCCTTCACAAGTCGACCCCTGGCCAAGAGACACCAGTCAGTTGTCAAGGGATGTACAAGCGATGTTCACAGGTTGGATGTTTCATTACACAACATTAATACAGTGCGAGAGACCTTTGTCCTCTTTGACTCCTTCCCTCATCTTAGTGGGGCATGACTATGTATGTACTTTCATTCTCCTTTTCTTGGACATGCCATGTGTGTGGAGACTTGACTCTAGGGTCACACTCTCTCATACTTCACAGTGTAGTGACCAGCTGGTCACTGCTCTAGTTGTTCTGATGTACCAGACACTCCCAAAGGGCTGGCTTTCCCCCACCCCATAACCACCCAGCACAGGCATCACTGGACATGTGACCCTGCCAACAAACGGGGACGGACGCATGTGCCCTGGGCCAGTTCTCCTATACATGTACGGTGTCTGTGTGGTTATTTTATAAGCATGGGGGCCTCGTGCCCTACAACAGTACACATGGGGTGCACCAATCACTTTAAGCAAATGAGTTGTGATGTGTGATGTAATTTGCATGGCACCAATGCAAATGCAGTATGTGTTTGCATGCGCGGTAGCTGGCATCCGCAGGGATGACACGCATTTTCCACAATTGGACGATGCAGGGCTGTGGTCTCAGCTTCCCGGGCCACCGCGGTATGGCAGGCACTATGCAAATGAGCCATTGGCCAATGGGGGCCTTCAGCGTACATATTTTGATATTGCGGTGTGCGAGCTCTGCAACTGCGGGGCTCGGCATTGACCCCAATTGCCTTCAGGGGCACCGAGGGTCACTCATGGGGATTGGGTGGGCCTCCCACTTTGCATGTGGCAGGTTGCCACATTCATCATGGTGCTGCAACACATGCTGGGAGTTGGAGTTGTTATGGGGTTGCATGCGTGGAAATGTTTGGTAAGAACCATTGCTGTTGGGTGCAGCAGCGTCTTGTCTGCCAGAGGTGCAGCAGGTAGTGCAGCAGGAAGGCCTGTTGTGCAGGATCCATAGCGGCTCCGGTGTTTTAGATGGGTTCTGTATCGGCTCTTCCTCTCTGTTTTTGTGTTTCCGCCATCCGCAACGTGGTGGTTTTTGAGCTACGGTGGGAATGGCGTTTTGCCACATCGTAATCTGGTTAGTGGACGGAACGTGTTTCCGCATGCCGGTCTTGCTCTGTTGGCTCCATCCACCACCCTTGCATACGCTGGAAACGTGCGGAGCCTGAAAGACTGCGGCGGATGTTAAATGGCCTCTGTAGGACCATTGTAATTCGGTGGTCGCAATGACCGCACCTGGAGCGGGAAGGTGAACGCTTTCCACCACCGCCACTGGTGCGGATGGGCTTCCGTTCCTCATCGTAATGAGCCTCTTAGTCTGGTGGAAGGAAGTCACACAACACTGGACTCAACTAGGTGGACAATTTTCAAAAAATATCAGGGAGTGTAATTGTTCCCTTGGTGTTGGCTGGCTGTGTGCCAAAACATGGTAGCCAACACAGAGCACAATTTGGTGTAGAATTGTTCAGGCATTCTAGGAGATATTAAACTTGCTTTACCCTGGAGTCAAGCTGTTGAGAAAATGCCTGAAGCACAATGTTCATTGGTAAGACTGGCATAAATGTGGGAACTTATTTTGGGATTGACCCTAGAATTCTCAGTTGTTTTTTGTTGTCCTACAAGATGACATGCACATTGACAGTGAAAGTTAGAGAACAAAACTACGACATCATGTGTAAAGCCGTCTAACAAGATACTAGCTTCAAAATCTCATTTATATGACATTTGGAATTCACAAGCCTAGTTGAAATCTTTTAGCTGAATTTTTAGAAAGACATTTGAATCAATTCTAATTAATATTATATGCTCAATGTTCATTCGCTACTCAAGATGCATGCCAATTGGATTTTTCACAAGTATAAATTGAAGCCTAAAGAGGCAAATGCTAATAAAAGAGTATCTCACTTAAACGAAAACCCAGAAATCCCAGTTATTAAGATAATTTAAGTGTCAGAATCCTTAACCCATGACTTACAGCTTGTGAACTCTAATGCCACATCAAGGCACCATCCATTTTCAAGTCTATTTATTTACCTTTCATGCACCTTATGCAAAGTCATTCACAGCGGTCCAACATAACACAACACAACACTCCTACCAACAAACTATGCCATTCAAGGGTCCATCACATTCATACTCCCACAGAACTGAAACCCCAATCACATCACTAGCCTACAGCCAAACACACTGCGAGCCAACAGCAGCACATACCCCACCCAACAGCCACACATACCACAAGCCTACGTGAGTAGGGGTTGGAGAAGTGATCTTTTACTATCTTTTAATTTCTCTCTCTCACTTGGAGTCCTGACTAACACAATGTGGGTGCCAGGTAAACCTTTACTAATGTATCCTTGTGGTAGCCTCCTTAGGGTTGTCTTTCAGGCATATTTTGCATGCTTACTGTGCTAAATTCAACTCCTTTCACTGTGTGGAATTAAGTTGGAAGGCGTCCTATGATGTCTTTTAAGCCATCTTTCTGACTGTGTGAGTATAATTACATTTGAAAACTAAAGTACATATGCTGCTCAGGGTCTCATAAGATCCCTAAGAGCACTTCCAGAAAGCCTAGGGGCTTTAGTACTTGGTGGACAGGGTGCTCTGTCAAAATGTGGCATGGCTCATCTTTTGTTATGTGCACTTTTAATAAGTAATTCGGAAAATCTACCATGTTATGACAAGGGATGAAGGTGGCAAGCAGGCCACAAGTATTTATTACAGTTAGTAAAGACACAGGGCCTGAATCACAAAGGTAACTTACACTTTTGAGTAAATTACACTTTTGAGTTCATTTACTGCCTTCACAAAATCTGAGTTTGAATTTACTACAAAAGTGTAACTTACATTCTGATGTTGTGAATAGCCAAAGAGCACAGCTATATAAAGTCACATGGTAAGTATCAGTGAGAATGCTCCACTTCAGACAGTTTCCCAGAACTTCATGTTTGTGTGGTTGTAGTGCTGCAGGCACTCTTGTGGTTTGACACCCAGTGATGACCTTTGACTACCATTATTTTAACTGACTTTAATGTGTTATTTGATCCTAGCAATACCAAAGGGGATGCTGGACGGAGTGTTGAACATTGCAAGCACTCACCCCCAGTCAACTGATCTGGGTTTAATCCATCATCATTCTTTAGCTCACTCCGCCACCCCAGTTCAGACATGGCCATTTGCAAATCAGTCTGACCATGTGCCTCATGGGAACAGTCCAGCCCGAACTGCCAAGCCATGTCTTCCCTGGACTGGAAACAAGCATCCAGGGACCAGTTTCTGGCTAATCAGCCGTCATCAGCCAGGCTAGCTTGAATCCAGTGGCAAAGTGAGCAAGGGACCCACATCTGGGCATACCCTGCCAACTTAGGGTGACTAAAGCAAAACCAAAGGGGATGATGGCTGGAGTGTCGAACATTGCAAGCACTCACCCCCAGTTAACTGATCTGGGTTTAATCCATCATCATTCTTTAGCTCACTCTGCCACCCCAGTTCAGACATGGCCATATGAAATTCAGTCTGACCCTGTGCCTCACGGGAACAGTCCAGCCCGAACTGCCAAGCCATGTTTTCCCTGGACCGGAAACAAGCATCCTGGGACCGATTTCTGACTAGACTGTTCCCATGAGTGCTTGCAATGTTCAACACTCCGTCCATCATCCCCTTTGGTTTTGCTTTAGTCACCCTAAGTTGGCAGGGTATGCCCAGATGTTGGTCCCTTGCTCACTTTGCCACTGGATTCAAGCTAGCCTGGCTGATGACGGCTGATTAGCCAGAAACCGGTCCCAGGATGCTTGTTTCCGGTCCAGGGAAGACATGGCTTGGCAGTTCGGGATGGACTGTTCCCATGAGGCACTCCAATACCAAGAATTCAGAGGCTAAAGTTTGAGTAGAATTCTCAGATAATTCCCCAGAGCCAGCAGAGAACCGTGCTGACAGGAATGATAATATTGTGCCTTCAAACTCAACACAGAGAAAGGAAAACGTGTGCTTTTTGAAAAATGTTTTTTGCAAGAAGAGTCATGCTTGTTTCTTTTCCAGGTCATCATACTGCAACGTGTTGGTGTACCTGATGTCTGTATATGTGTGTCCCGTATGGGTGGGACCCCATGGGTGGGACCCCACCCACCCCTCCCTCCCCAACCCTAGAGTGATCACTGGATGGTGCAAGATGACATCCTGTGGCTAAACAAACCAGTCAGACCTCCAGACCGATGAACTGATTTCATAAACATGAAGTACAATGTACACACTTATCATTTTAAATGCAAGAAGGCTGTGTGTTTATTTAAAGAGAAAAAGAACAACAAAAATGTTGTCAAATTTAAGTGAAGTAGATGGTTTTATGATGTTGCCTTTATTTTTTAGTATAAGAAAAGAGGGAGCGACCCCACTAAGCAACAGTCAGGGTACTTCAAGTAATGATCAAAACAAACTCTCTTGGATCAGGTTGGAAGTTATATGCATAACTCACACTCACAAATGTTCATATATCAACTACATAGTCATACCTGTGCTCCATACACCACATGTCATGAACCCCCAAACCAACTGTATGGACATATATCTACAAAACAATCAATAAAAAGAGAATTTTTTCATTATTGTAAACAATGTATCATGAATAAAATCCTTTCTTGATCAATTTAAAAACATCTGCATCAGGTTTATACAATAATACAAAAAATACCTATGCATGAACACAAAAATTAGGAGAGACAATTTGCATGTGAAACATTAAAAACATCATCAGTTGGTTAGTCCATCTGGAATCAATCACAATAGTCCACTGTGCACTTAGTTAAGTTGGACCATACGAATTCCCTGGATATAACCTCGATCGGTATGGCGTCATATGCTTGATTCTATTTGCATCATTTATTTTGTGTGTCCATCAAACATTTATTCTTGCAGAGTATCCAGATATACATGGGCTATTTTTACATGCTTTGAAATGATTATTAAATGCCTTTATGATTTCACTGCTTTAAAATGTGTTTCAATCATAGTTGTGCTTTCAGTTGAGAAATGCAGTTCTTCAATCATAGTTGTGTTTTCAGTTAAGAAGGTTCAGTTTTTGATATATGTAGGTGATGATAGTCAATGGTCATGGGGTGGAATGTAGTGCTAGAGGCACTCTTGTGGTTTGACACCCAGTGATGACCTTTGACTACCATTATTTTAACTGACTTTAATGTGTTATTAGATCCTAGCCTGGATGTACGAGACGGTCCTGCATATACCTTGCTTCTCGTCTTTCTTGTAATTTTGCTGTCTTTCAGTGGGAGCTGTCACAGAGTAGAACAGTCTTGCCAAGAGCAGAGCATGTGGGATGTGCATTTGAAAGCGTGAAAGAGAGCGAGAGTTGTGGAATGTACTCTTTGGTCTCGAAGTGCAGTGTTGTGGGCAGTGATGCACACATGTGCTCGGTGTTGTACATTGAGAGATGAAGTGTGTGAATCAGTTGTGCACAGTTGTGCATTGTGTTGTACATTAATGAGAATTATGAAGTGTTTACTATTGGCTTTGACATGGCCTCATGTCATCCTTTTTTCCTGGCTTTGCCTTGCTTCAGCTTTTCTGCGTGCACAGCAGTGCTTGCAAGTTGCTTGGGTTCTTCACGTTCAAGGTCTTTCTGTTTTTGTGACGGATTGTTTATGTACTCTGAAAGGTTTTGTGAGCTTTGTCAAGATAGAGACTGGAACATGTGAGATTTGAAGAAGGGGACGTGAGAGCTCCTTCCTGCCGTGAGAATGCTTGCTCTGGTAAGATTCCTCTGGCCCGAGGAGAGGTCTATCTCGAACTTCTAGTGTGTTTAAAGCTGAGGGTTGCTGACTCGGAAACCGGGAGTTTGGAATCTGAGTGTGGGTGGATGTGTCTACCTCAGAGTAAACCCTGGTTGCTGAGGCTCTCAATCACGGCTGTTTACTTCCCCAGTCTGAGATGCGGTGTTTTTGCACCCGGTGATGTATTGAGTTTTGGTTATTGCCATTGTGATGTGAGCCAGTGGCTCTGATCATTTGGTGTGTGAGTGAGTGTGTTTTCTTTGTGATGTGTGAGGGAGTCAAGGTGCACCTCCAAAGTGCTCATTTGATGTATATATAGCTTTCTGATCTTTTGAGGGACGTCCAGTATATTTGCTTGAGTCTTATCTCATATTATTTGCTGCTTGTTTATCAATCAGTATTATTCATGCATTCTATTTACCAAGTGTGTTATTATTGCTTGCATATAAACATATATATATATCTTTGTATATTTGAATCTTTTGCATTTGGCATCTGGGAAAGCTTTTTCCGTTAAAGAGCATTGTGTGAGATGATAAAACCCCAAGCCTTATTCTAAAGATAGAGTCCTTGCATTTTGTAAAATAAAACCCTTTTCTAAAGGTATTGTTTGTTTTGTGTTAAAGTCTTTGACTGCGCCGGGTGCTGGGCTACCGTGTGGAAGATTCTGTATTATCTGATAGGCGCAATCAAGACAGTGGTACAAAATGAAGCAACTTAGAGGACAAAGTATGCTCATTGGGGATAGAAATATCAAATCTTTTACCTCTTTCTTTTCTGAGCGTAAACTTTGCATTGGTGAAATGTTCATCTCATTTTCTCTGCTGCGGAAACATGGCTGGCTAAGTGCTGATCCTACAGACTTGTAATGTCCTCCACAACATATACAGTAGAGGCTATTGCATCTACAGCTGTAAGACTTTCTATAATGGCCATCTGAAATTCAAGAAAGGGCATCAGTCTTTTCATAGTGGTCTGATGATAGACAACATATGCATTGCATGTTGCCATCTGGATCAGTCTGACAGTGAACTTATTGTACCTTGTGGGAGCTTACCGGCTCGCATTATATGGTTGAAATGCCTGATCGTTTTTATCCACTCTGCATATGTACATTTTGTCATCCGGTATATAGTTTGGCTAGCGGACTTCTGCTGACTGACCCCAAACCATAACCGGAGAAGTGCTCTCTTCATGATTTGTAATGAGTAAATATACTTCCAGCGTATTTAAGAATTTGACAGTCAGTGGTTTGTTGCAACACACTGCTCTGGCCTTCTGGAGTGCCTTAGAAACAAGCTTTAAAGGAATTCTGTTGGTGCCTTTGAATTGTACTGCAAACCACAGTGTCAACTTTGTACATCTCAGTGAACAGATGAACTCCTGTGTAGAAGTGGTTCACATAAAGGTTACAAAAGTGGCTTTTGATACAGTGTCTCATTCAGTTCTGCTGGAAAGATTGAAACATATTGGCATGCAGGGCGTGGCACTTGATTGTATCCGGTCTTATCTTGAAGACCGTGGTCAACAGGTTTTCCTTCGCCCTTTCTCATCACCAGTCAAACAACTTATATGCGGAGTGCCCCAGGGTTCTGCCTTAAGCCCGCTGCTCTTTAATATCTATCTTGCCCCGCTGTTGGCTCTCGTTTCCACGTGGTGGGTGAAGGTAGTTTCCTACGCGGATGACACTCAGTTGGTGTTCTCTTTCAAAGAACATTCCATGGATGCCTTTTATAAATGTAAGGAATGCCTGAAGGACATTGCTAGCTCTTTGATCAAAAATTACTTGAAGCTTAATGCAGACAAGACCAAGGTCTTGTTTTTCAATCAAGCATCTCCTCCTTTGTCGTGCCTCTGGTGGCCAAGGGAGCTGGGCCCCCGCCCACGCCTAAGGACTCAGTTAGAAATCTTGGAGTTAGGTGGGAGATGGACCTGGCTCTCACGGCACAAGTCCGGCAAATTTACGTGACCTGTTTTGGGAAAATGAGATCTATCAGGTAATTTTCACCATTTCCTGCCAGAAGAGAGCTGTAGGATTACGGTCCATGCATTGGAAACCTCCCAGCTAGACTATGCCAATTGTCTCTACCTGGGGTTGCCCCGCTACCTGGCCCACAGGCTACAGATGGTGCTGAATTCAGCTGCAAGGCTAATCCGTAGGGTCCCATTTGGCCAGCACATTTCTTATCACTTGAGACAGCTTCACTGCTTCCTGTGGCCAGGAGGATAGACTTTAAGCCACTCACCCTCGCTTTTCAAGCCATCAAAAGCAAGGGTCCAGGCTAACTCAGGTTGAAGCTTAACCTATATCATCAGGAGCGGACCTTGAGATCTAATCTGCAGTGTCTCCTCACTGTTCCTCCTTTTGCAAAAATGCGACAAGGAGACAGGTCCTTCACAATAAGGACTGCCAAACTTTGGAACGCCTTGCCCAGCCACCTGTGCATGAAAGAAATGGAACATGAGTTAAGAAAGGCTTTAAAAAGCTGGCTCTTTAGGCAGGGAGAATAGTAACTGGAGCTTCTCAGTCTCTCTAGTCTGTTTTATCAGCGCCAGGAAACCTCTGTCGAGGTAGCTGTGCGCACTATAAATAGCCATTGATTGACTGATTGAACCTTTATGAAGGAGTAATTGTATAGGCTCCCCTACAATCTTCTAACTAATTCCTAACGTGCAAGGGAAACCTGCAGGATTTACAGTGGAGTACTTTCCTGTACATACTCTCAGGCTGCATACATAACCAATGGAGCTCTCACACATCATAGCAACAAAACGAGTCTGGTGGCTTAATTTACTAATGTGTCCACTGTAGGGGCCGATGTTTGACCTCTTGATCACAGGTTCAAATCCTGGTGGGTTCCTTCTGATGTTGATACAATTACTACCATTGAGCTGGGTAACAATATACATCTGTTATTCGGTACCAAGATCACAAATACACGTTATGTCCATCGTGATACTGTAATGAGCTCTTTTGCTTGATATGTACTGACTGAATGGCATCCACTTTTTGTGCATGATCAGGGAAACGTAAGTTGCTATAGAGAATAGAGGGACAGAGGGACAGGGACAGAGACAGCGGGATGGGGTTGAGATAGAAGGAAAATTACATTGGGACAGGGACTGCTGAACAAGGGCTGAGACAAAGAGAGGGACAGGGAAACAGAGAGACAGACTGGGACAGAATGGCAGGCAAAGAGAGAAAGACAGGAAAAGGGAGACTTTGAGAGAAACATGGACATATAGAGACACAGGAACATGGCAGCAGAGAGAAGGATGCAGACAGAAGGACAGGGAAAAGACAGGGACAGAGAAAGAACAAGCAGTAAATAGGAAGAGTAAGTAGGACTAAGAGAAGGGGTAAGTCACAATAAGGAGAACAGTAGTATTATATTAGATTAAAAGTAATAAAATAAGGAAGAGAGGGTAGGAGTAAATATAAGAATTGAAGTAAACATAAGTACGAGTAATAGAATCAGAAGTAGAAGTTTGTGTAGGAGAAAATAACGCATAGGAATAAGAGTAGAAGCACGAGTATGACAAACCATATGGGTAATATTTGGAGTAAATAGAATGGTTGTAGTATGCCCATGAGTGCCCATGATACAGCAAGAATTACCACCATTTAACCAGAGTCAGCATTATACTAGAGAATAAGAGTAATGATAACAAAGAATAGGTAGGAGTAATTAAAAGAACAGAAGTAAGAATAGGTGTGAGAGTAATAGTAAGTAGAAGTAGGAGTATGTGTATAAGAAAAATAAGTAAGTGTAGGAGTAAGTGTAGAAGCAAGACTATGATTTAGTGAAATTGTATGAGTAATATTAGGAGCAAATCGAATAGTTGTAATATGCCCATGAATGCCCACAATATAACAAGAACTACCAGAAATTAATCAGTCAGCATTATGCGAGAGAGGGGCACCATAATTCCATGGATGCCCAAGATGTGCCAAAAACTGACATCTTAAAGCCAGGGGCAACATTATTTTGATGTGGGTAAATTCAGCAAGCTCAAATAACTACCACTAAATCAGGGGCAGCAGTGTGTCAGGGTTGAGCAAAATTGTGCAATAGATACCCACAATATATCACGGATAACTATCATATTGCCAACATTATATCAAAGGTGGGCATCAAGATATGGATGTAACAAGTGGGCTTCATCATGTCAGAAATAGTCTTAGTCTGCATGTGCACCTGATGCCTTTGGTTGCTCAAGATGCAAGGTGCCAGATTGCAATGCCTGCTAACAGGAATACTGCCAGGCCCTGGTACAAGGTCACCGAATATCTCTCTGTCTCTTTCTTTCACTCTCTCTGTCTCTTTAGCTCTTTCTGTTGCTCACACACACACACACACACACACACACACACACACACACACACACACACACACTCTGGCACATATATGCAGACATGAACACGTATACACTCACAGACATGCAAACACAGTCCAGTCCACACCTCATTTTAACTGGATCCTATTTTTTTGGGGGGGGCAAGAAAAAGTATAAAATATAGCTAGGGGTATACTCATGGTATTCTTTATTTATCTGAATTGTCCTGAGCATAGATTTCTAAGAACTGCCAGGGATAGATTAGCTATACCTGGGTGAGTCCGCCGGATAGGCTTTGTTCCTACCCCGGTGTGAGGGGTCATCAAATGATGAAGCATGCCTCGATAAGTTGAGGGTGAGATGCCTTCTCAAATTTTTTTTGATGACTCACAGCTGGGATAAGTCAAAAAGCCATAATGGATTCATTTTGGCTTCAGTACCCTCAAGTAACTTTTTTGGTGGTATGATAATTAGTACCCACATTATACCACTTCTTTTGGTTCAGTATTTTCTGCCCAGGTATAGTGGAGTTAGCTGGGCAAATCCCTAGATTTCCTCTTGGCGTGTGAGCGAAAACAGTTCCCATACTTAATATTAAACAGAGCAACTGTGCCTGGATGGTTGAGTTACCGTGGGGAGAAAATGGAGAAGAATGGAGAGGCAGCTGAAGAAACAAGCCTTCTCTCCAGGATGCCTGGCACCTAAAAGAAATGTAAAGGTGTGCAATTGGTTGATTAGCAAATGAAAAGGCTGCTTGAGAGCTAGTATAGGCGTTAATTGAGATGGTCTGGGGGAGTTGGTTCCTTTAATGGGAAGTTATAAAAAAGGTTTACACTAGGAACAGTCAGGGTCTTGCTAAAAACATAGCCTTTGCACATTTTGCAACAGACATACTGTGTGTAAAATATTTTTTCAACTACTGACATATTTACAGTGCTTTCTGTCTCAGACTTGGGCATCTTAGCACTATAAATACACCACACGATTTCCCTAGTGCACCAACCAGAAAAACACATTTCCTACCGATACATTTAAGTGCATTTATTTTTCATTTAAAGTGTGTGCCAACAAAATAGTTAGTGAATATTCTGTCCTTTTTGTTCCGACCCTGCCCCTCACATTCATTGACCCCACCCCCACTGTACTCAAGATCACAGTTTCCATACTTTTTTTCATGCATTACAACCACTTGTTTAAGTGTCTTTCACGTGCTGAAGCATAATAATAGATACCTTATGGTGGGCTTTGAAAATTACTTTGGCACAACTTTCTGGATGTGAGAGGAAATAGATTACTTTATATGCAAGTCTGAAGGGACAGCAACTGCAATTTCCATGGTTGAATCCTCCTTCAAGCATTCATAGGTTATGCAAACTATGTCAATGTTATGCCATGGTCGAGAAGAAGGTTCTTAACTTCTCACCTATGTTTTATCAGTGAGTGAGCACTGACGAGACCACAGCTCATTTTAGGTATGATTTTGTTTTCACTAAGAGAATCATTACCCCCTCTTATGTCCTCCTCGTCCCAGTCCTTACTATGTGAGGCAATCATGCCTCACGACAGCCAATTGAAATGTTAGTATTTCATTTATTTTTACCATTTAAGCCCCTCCCACCCACTGCCATGCCTGTATTTTTTACTGTCCGACACAGCGGTCAGACCGTTGGTGTTTGTTGTGCCGTGTTTCCTGTTTCTGCCGATTCGTGCTGGGGGCCTATGGTGCAGTGAGTTTGTTTTCATTTCATGACTACTAAAACATGTTTTTGTTACCTGACGTGCACGCTGACCTCACTTGTATTCCGGTCGGTCGTGCACCTGCTCCATTGCCAGAACACGCTACACGCACATGTGCTTGGCTGGGGCAGGGAGCTTTCCTTTGCGTTCTGGCCTCGGTCGTTTCAGTGCTGGAGTTTACTAGCTGCATCCGGCTCCAGCGGTCATGGTTTTTGTTTCTGTGGCTGTAGGGGAGGTGGCAGGGCTATCCCTTTTGACATTATAAAGTTTTTTGATGGTCGTGACTTGGTTGCTTGGTGACAGTATTTAGTGTGAGTGGTAGGGCACTTCCTGCTTTGTTCTGTGGCTTCCTGTGTGGTTTGCTCTTCCTGCTTTTGCCATGGGGATGAGGATTCATTTCCGGTGCCTGCAAAGTCTTTATCCAAAGCGAATAATGTTCAGGAGCTGCAGAAGGATGACCTGTTGTAAATTTACAGGTCTGCTTTGCAGGATTTGAATAATTCTGCTGTGCAGGCTGCGCTCCCAGAGCCTTCTGCTAACAAATCTAAGTTGGAGGATGATGAGGACATGGACAATTCCTCTAAGGGGAAGTATTTCCAGGGGAAGGTTTTTTCAGACATGTTGGTCCATATTCGTGAGGTACTGGGATTTGATCCTAATTCGTTGTCTGATGAGGGATTTTACTCCTAGTATAGTACCTCAGTGGTGGATGACCTGCCTTTTCATGATGTCCTCAAGGACATTCTGGCTAAGGAATGGCTTGGGGTAGGCAAACAGGGGACTCCTCGGTTTCTGGGGAAGTGGTATCGCCTGGCGGAGTTTGATGCCCTGTTTCCTCAGGTTCCTATGGTCAGTTTTATTTTGTCATCAATGGCTTCTTCTTTTTTATCTTTGTCTTCAGAAGAGGCTTCCCTTGCTGACCCGGTTGAATGGAAGGTGGAGTCTGCTCTCAAGCGTTCTCATTCTGCTTCTCATTTTGGGGTTTGAGCTAACACTTACTCAGCCTATGCCTCGCAGGTCCTTATCAAGGATTTTGAGAATTTGTTTGTCTGACTTCAGGATCAGGGGGATCCTTCCTCCTATCTTGGCACAGATGGAGGTCTTGGCTCAGTTTTTGTCTGACGTGACTTTTGATCCCTGCGGGCCTTCTCTTCGTCTGCCGGGGCAGCGGTGGCTATTCGGAGGTCTCTCTGGACCAAGCCTTGGCATCTTGATGCTGCTCAGAAGGCTCTGTCTTCTTCTCAGCCCTTTAGTGGTCGGGCCCATGGTCGGGGGACTGCGTACCATTATAAATCCCAGCCTGAGCAGCAAGCAGCAAGCAGCAACCCCAGGGTGCTGGACAAAAATGATTATGCCATTTGTTCCTGTATCGTTGGTCAAGTCTGATTTCCGGCATATAGGAAAAAAGGGTTTACCCAGTTGCTTTTAGGTCCAAGAGGGGGGAAAAAGGACAATTACAAACCGTTACAGCCTCTTATCCGACCTATCACTTTTTTTATCACCGGTAAGTACTCACAAAAAATCTTTTTTTATATGTACAACAACAATTCCCCATAAGCAAAAACAACTCATCGTCTATTAGATTTTTCCTTTTTATTTTTTTATTTAACAAAATTATAAATTTTTTATATATTCATATCATGTTTGTCTTTTCTCTTTTTGTGCTCAATTAGTCATAAAACATTTATATACATACAACTATTAATGTGAACATTATAGGCATTATTGTCAAATCACAGTTGTTGGATAAATGAGAAACCCCCGTACAACACCATTAGTTCTGCATTCTCACCTCGCATACTATTCATACATTCTAACAAACATACCACACAAAAAAGGAGCAATAAAATACACATCTGCAAAAATCATATAGGATACTATATTTGGTGACTTCCTAAAATTGATTATAACAATTGCAACATCTATTTGTATGTCCTCCTTAATTCTTTCAATTGATCGGTGAAATACACTTTAGTATCACCTTCTTCAGGACCAATAAAAACAGTTCTTTGATTCTGTACAACGGGGGTTCTCTGCAAATACAAGTGTAATTCATATAAGATATGGGGAATTGATATACGTAAGAGTCACTTTGAAAAGGTTTTTCTTTGTATTTATTTATTTTTTATTTATCATTGCTAAGTCATGCATGTCTCAAGAAACGATAGCTCCCTGTGGAAGATGAATGTAAAATAATAATTTCCAAATCTGAGAGAAACCCGTGAATAAAGTATAGGAAGCATGTGAGTTTTTATTTCCACACCGAAAAAAGAGAGACCTCCTTGATACCTAGCAATGGAGTGAAGAATTAAAGGAAAGAGTTTTGTGATAGAAAGCCTAAAGTTTCATGCTGGTCACCCTGTGAGGTCCAAGGAAACGTTCAAGAAAATATTTGAAATGACCTACGTTTTAAGCGGAACGCCAGATGGTCTCAAGTTCATACGACCCTGCAAACTACAAAGAGGCGGGTCATAAGGCCAATGTTTGTCTAAGACACGTATTGTCTGTTAAAAGACAAATGTGGAAATTAAACAAGATATTGTTCACTTTGTTGTTTTCTCTATGTATTATCCTTTCATATATTTATATAGGTATCAAGTGATGCTATAGCTTACCCTTGATATCTAAGTACTGGTCATGGTAGGGATTTCTTATATTTATTGTGATCCCAAATGATCGAGATGTTCAAAGGTAAGGTTGATGCTACGTCTCTGTCCCCTTGGTAATACCGTGTCTGCAATAGACATCCAAACTCAGTTTTCCTTCTCCATAGATGGAAACAAATCCCACTATAGTGTGGTATTATAGGCTATGATACAATAATAAAATATGCTATGTGCGTCTTACCCATAAGTAGGTGGAAATAGCAATATGTTTGTATACTTATCAGGCCCCTTGTTCAAATTGTAGGAAAGTTGTTTTTAATCATAGTTTTCAGCAGGCTCTGTGGGTTTTCATCTGCAATGTATAAAACAATATTCTAGTTGTTATCTTTCTGGGCCAAACAGGGTTAATTAAAATAGACACTTAGGGTATAAAGTCTTCCTAAATATTGTATATTGTATTCTTATGGTTATAAATGTATAGTTTGGGATAATATATATTAGTGAACATTTCCACAGTTTTTCCTACTATGATATTAGTCCATCTCTAATTAGCACTCTCTCTAAGACAGATAGTATAATATGTGGCAGAGGATTGCAGCTGACAACAATATAAGGTTTTGACTTCCAATATTTACAGCATTAGATATTTTCGTGTTTTACAAAAAAGTCACTAAAGCCTAGATGAAGCGGTTTAGGAGATTACTTTTCCATATAACTGGAACAGACAGTGCTTGGATAAATTATTGTTTATCGTTTCCATATGGTTCTCTGTGATTCACAGTAGGGGTGGGCGGAATTTGCGAAATCCACTTTCGCAAATTATCGCGAAAATGTTTTAAATTATCGCAAACAAGCGGAAATATCGCGAAGATGCAGAATTTTTTTTCCCGCATGTTCGCGAGATTTTCTGCATGGTTGCGGGTCGCCAACTTACCCATGTGGTTGCTCGCGGGCGCGGCCATCTTGTTTTGAGTTGTCTCGCGGTGCATGTTCGCGAGAAGAAAGACGTGATCGCGCGACGCATGACGTCACTGCGGGCGCGAACTGTCGCGAGACAGCGCAAATGGCTAAAAACAATCCAACATCTCATGGAGAACGTGACCGGATCAAGAAAACTTGTCGGCAAACGCAGGGATTCAGGTAAGGCGATCGCGCGCGCACGAGAATGTATTATTTTACAGCGCGAGCAAGAAACAAATTATCGCCAAGCTGCGGAAATCGGAAATTTTGACATTTTCGCGCTCTCCGCGGAACGCGAAAATGTCAAATTATCGCAATTTCCGCGAACGGAACAAAATTTTTGTCCAGGCCTAATTCACAGTAGATGTTAGGACCATCCTTTATTGTTTTCATGTGGTAACTAAAACTGTTACTGTTATCATTTTAAAAATTATATCTACCTGTCTTTAGGGCAATGTTTTTGGTGTTTTCTATTTCTACAGACTAAATGGGACACGATGTAGGTAATGTAAATATATATCTGTACAGTTTGCCGCTCCAGAGCTAGACAACCGATCGTAGCTTGAAAACAGTGGAAGACAGAATCGTTTGATATATTTAAGTGCCGTTGTCATCGATGGATACGCGTTATGTATATTAAAATGTCGCTATTATAGGTAAAGACTTGCATGCCTGTTTAAGTTAGAAATATTACGGGGTTCTAGACTAATGCTTGCGTCTTTTAAGTAGATGACACCTTCTTATACATCAAAATAACGTGAGCGTGTATTATTGATTCACGCTGTCAGCAGGGCTAGTTTCGTTTACGAATAGAGCCCGGGTTACTGTATGTGAAATGGAAAATCATTGGCCACCGGCTATAATGTATCCGGGCTGCACGGTAGTGCTAGATATAATAGCGATGCCCGCATATTATGATGTTAAAATTGTTACAAATGAGGGGGCTTCGAATTTCCTAATAGTATACCATAAGTGTAACCCGCATTCCCAGGTCCTCTTACCGATATCGTCTTGATCCCAAGCTTCTATCTGGGCATCATCTGGCTCAAGGGTTTTTCAGATTGATCTTCACGCGTTTTTATATTGTTGTTATGTGTATTTCCTGTGCGCTAGTCTTGCGATGTTAAGAGTTTGCCAGGCTCAATACCTTTTCAGATGTTGTTAATGTATGCGCCATATTGGAAAGGTGAATATGAAGCGTAAAAGAATCCGTCAGTTAGTAAGGTCAAACATTTTTGGGCTTACCCACAGTTACCTATTCCTCAAAATGTTCTAAATATGCCTACATTATATATGTGGACACAAAGAACAGAGTTTTATAAGGATAGCTTAATGGTGTGATTGAAGTATAGAAAATAAATCTCACGGTATTGCTATTGCGCATATTGTTTGTACTAGTTAGCAAGATATTATAAAGGCGCCACAATAGAAGTGAAGGGATGTAATTCTGAGATCTGTTAGTCGTCGTGAGTTACACTTGGCGTTGGATCGCGTTTAACCATCTAATTTACCATTAGCCTAAAGGAGAGAGATCTTATATTTCCTGGCACCGCCATCTTAGAAAGGTATAAAATCAATGTATACACCAGATGGTGAAATATTCATAGGGCTTGTCTCGTCGTATTTTAAATTAGATTAGCTATAGTTATGGCTCGCTAGGTGGTAATAAAGTATGACACGTCTAGTTGAAAGAGATGCCTTAAGGATAATAATAGGTGTTGCAGCAAAGTTAGAAACGGCCCATGCAATATAAAGGTCTAAGGGCCATATGTAGGTAGCAACACATTTACCGATACATAAATACCGAATTTTACCGATTCGGTATTTATGAATCGGTAAATGTGATGTAGGTAATGATTCGGTAAATTTTACCGAATCGGAAAAATTCGGTAAATATGAATCGGTATTTACCGATTCGGTAATGAGGCATACCTTCCCATTGATTCCTATGGGCCTGGAGTCCCATAGGAATCAATGGGAAGCCAGTCACCATTACCGATTCGGTAAATACCGATTCGGTAATGGGGGGAGCATATACAAGGGTGGCAGGTTGTCACATTGACACCCTGTTTCACCCCTGATTCTTGCATGTGTGCACATGTGGCGCACAAACATGCCCTAAGGGCATGTATGTCTGCCACATGGCACTCTTACATCTGCAAAATATTAGTTTTGCAAGGTATTCGTTATTTATCACCAACATGTATTTGGTGGTAAGTAACGAATTCTTAATTCTAATTTGCACTCTTTAGAGTGCTCCCTACATTCAGGATTCGGTAATTACCGAATCGGTATTTTACCGATTCGGTAATTTACCGAATCCTGAATTATACCACCTACATCCCAAATAGCTAAATACCGGTCGGTAACGGGATATTTACCGAATTACGGCTGTTACCGACCGGTATTTAGCTACCTACATGAGGCCCTAAGTGTTATGTCATATCTGAATTGGCAAGGTGGTAAAGTTTTTACCATAAATCCAAAATATCCAAACATGAGACTGTATACTATTATTTACATATTGATAAGTGATTATAGCTATGGGCTATTCATTTGTCCAAAAATATTAGACATGATGGTCATATGAGGCAATCCTACTGGTTGTGTACTTATACTGTCACTAACCAAGTTATCTCTTCTTTCAGGCCATTACGTACAGTATCCAGTGAAAAGATCCAAAAGGTCTCTCATTGTTTACGTATCTTAGTTTGGTCTTTTTCTGGTATATATTTGACTCGTTCTAAGATAAGCCATTGTAAGTTTGTTTCTGCATGTTGGCTTTCTCGATAGTGTCTCACTATGATTTCCGACCAGTGGGTCCTGTCTGTCAACAATCTGGGTTACTGGATTCCGTTCCAGGGCCCTCCCCCTTTGGACTGTTTTTGTGCTACCAAATTATATACAAACACGGAATTATATTCATCCTCACTCAATTGGACAGATGCCCAAATCCTGCATGGTGTCATAACAAAAACATAACAAAAATGAGTCAACAATATTCCATTTACAAACAATAGGTGAAAACAACAATTACTATTAACACAGGTGTCACCTTCTTCTGAGAAGTCTCTACAAATCCAACCACACTGTGTTAATAATATTTGTTATACACACGTAAAGGAATAAAGCTCTCCAAATGATATTGTGCATAAAATTAATTGCAAAACCATCATCATTAATTCCTAAAGGAGGACTGAGAGTTAAAGAATGTGCTTTTTATACAACCCGTTATGGGTCTGTGTGATAATGTTAATTGTAGTTTTCACCTATTGTTTGTAAATGGAATATGGTTGACTCATTTTTGTTATGTTTTTGTTGTAGGTCACCATGCAGGACTTGGGCATCTGTCCAATCGAGTGAGGCTAAATATAATTCCGTGTTTGTATTTAATTTAAATTTGTTATTATCAAGTATTAAATACCAATGATTAATTCAGGTAATCATTGCTGGACTTGCTTTGCATATATTTTTTCCTGAATTCCAATTTTTTTCTGTTCTCTGTTTGTAGCCCATATGATGCGGGGTGCTTAGGGCTGACCCCAATATAATTTTGATATGCAGGGGGTGGGGGCACGAGAGCACACCCAGGTGCAGGGAATAAAGTGAACAAAGAGAAGACACTTACCGCATAGAAAGACCAACAGGTACGCCAGTAGTCGAGACCTGGGGGGACACAAGGGGGGTTGTGGTTAAAAAGAATATAGGCAATGAGGAGAGGGAAGTGGGTGAGACAGAAGAGGGGTTGGGGGGAGTGGGCCTTGAGGAACAGGAGGAGAGGACAGGAGGGGAAGATGAGCGAGGAATGCAGTGGGTCTGAAGCAGTGAGGGGTGACAAGGGAGACAGTACAGCAGTAGAGAAAAGAAGCAGGAAGGCAAGGAGCAGTGGGTGAGAAACAGCTGGGTGGAGTGGGGTGATAGGTGGTAGGAGAAAGAAACAGTAGGGTACCGTACAAGGGGCTGTACTAAAAGGGTGGCACGGAAAGCTTGGTGGGGCGAAGAGCCCGGTCTTTGTGGTTGCTCAAAGCTAGCCTCCGGGATCGTCCAGCACCCTGTCTGCTGGTCCCCCTGTTCCACCTACACCACCCAGTGTGACAAGCAAAAAACACTGTCTGGCAGACAGAGGAACAGAGCAAGATGCAGAGATTTCCTCGTGTCAGTTGCTGATGGGTGAGCATGGCATGGTCCCTTGTGTAAAAATCAGTGGCGCCTCACCTGTTCAATGACATTGCTCTAGTCCTCATCATGGTACTCGCTGTGGCAGATTAGGTGACACAGGGCCAATCCAACACCCAGCCTTCCCCAAAACCTTACCTATCCTGATTGGCGCCTAACCACGCCAGAAGTACTAGTTTGTCCTGCTCTTATCCAGCAGTGTCACACTCACTGTAAAGGACCGTGGCAGACAACGCCAATCATGCACATTAGGCCCGATATCCCTGCACCTGCTGCTCAATCAGCTTTGCCAGTAAGTGTACCTAGCTCCCCTTCTATACCCTTCCACCGTTAAGTAAACTTGTGAACCCAGCCACTTTGGCCACAAGATGGAAAAACCTGGATTGGTTATCTGAATAACTACATCGGACCACAAGAGAAACATTTGGCAACCATCAAGAGGTCCCTACTACTTCACTTCACAAAAGAAGAAATTTACAAACTGTACGAACTGTACGAACACTTCCCAGGAACGGGTGCTGACAATGACTATGAGGCCGCCATCAGGGGGCTGAACATGAACTTCAACCCCCAACTCTATCCGGACTTTGAGCAATTCAACCTGCAGTAGGCCCACCAACATCAAAAAGTGAATCCATTTACTGCTTTGCGAGACGGCAAGTACATGCACAGAGGATGATCAGACAAAAGAGATGCGGGCACAACTAATGCAAAGTTGCAGGTCAGCAAACCTCTTATGCCTTATCTTGCAGCAACCAGACATCACTCTTGAGAACATCCTGATTCCAGCTAACTCGCATGACATCTCCGCGTGCAGAGACAAAGAAATGGAGGCGGTGTTGACCAAGGCGGATGACCCGTCACACCACGGAAAGTTGCCTCCCATCAAAACCAAAGCAGTAGATGCTGAATGCCAATGCCCAGCTCTGGCACTGCTAGTCATCGCCAGGGCCCCCACTGCAGAAACTGTAGTTTTTGCAGTGTCCGGCTTAAGGAACAGTGGTTGCAACCACAAACAACGGGTGGTGAGGCAGGTGGTGGTAATGTGGGAGTGGTCGTGTGGGGGTGTGTGGTGGTGTTAGAAATAATATATATACTTTTTAAACTTACCTTCAGCTGCCGGCTGCCGGCTGCCTCCAGCGTTGTGTCATGCCACATCTCTTCTTTCTGGTCTCGGCAACCCCTGGAACTGACTCCCATCCAATCCCTGTGCTACAGAGTAGCGTGGGGATTGGCCTGAGCAGGCTAGAAAGATGCTCCGCTTAGGCCAGGGACTCTGGGTGGGCTTCTCCAGCCCAGCTGCTCAATGCAGCCAGGCAGGAGAAACCTAAGTGTGCATATGTGTTTTGGTCAGCCTGAGATGCCCAGCCAAACACACATGATCACTCCCATGCCTCTGCCCCACCCCTCCCTTCAATGCTGGCAAATTAAAATGATGCAAGAACATTTTTTCTATTTTTCATTTGCTGGCTGTGAGCCAGGCAGTGGGACGACACTCCTCCGCCATTGCGGAGCAGCCGCCACTGTCAAGGAAAGGTATGCACCAGCTGTGGCATAGTGAACCATTTCACCCACATAGACCGCAGCAGTGACAGGAGACAGAACCCTTGGCAACCCTTTCCTCAATGATCTGAAAGCTCACAATCAATGGGGGAGCACAAGATCAGGACACCCAGATGTCTCGGAGACGTGGAATCCAGAGGAAAGGCACAAACAACATTTTCTGCCTATTGCCAATGAAAAGAGGCAACACCCATATAGTCTGCACCCTTCTGAATGCTCTCATTGACACGGAAGTACTAGTGAACGTGATGCGCATCAGACAGTATAACTGCCTCAACCCCTGCCCTCCCCACCCCTACGCTGGAACCAATCAAGATGAAGATATATATAAACAGGGAATGATGACCTTCTCCGCTGGCTGGAGTGCTGGAAGCAGTGGTGGAACATGGCCAGAAGGAGGTGCCGGTTGTAGTGTTCTGCTGAACACGTTCTAATGTTCAGCCTTGTGCTGTAACGCATACAATGGCAGCAGTCCTCCAGAGCATGGTGGGGGAAGAAGTGTAGCATGTATCTAAAGCACCCCTGCAACTGCTGCATATGAGCACCAGGGCTGTACGCCTGGACATGCGTCCACCGATATTTAGCCCTGCATCTGCTTGTGTGCCGAACTGCTGCAGCCCCGCCACACTGACTGGCCCAGCAGCAAGAGAAGTAGGGGGTAAAGTGCTGCTACACCACCGAGTGACTGCATCCATCTGCCAGCAACAGGTAAGAGGCATCTACGGGCTCCCCTATCGTCCCATGAAGTTGCAAGTGACCTATAGCAGTGCTGTCATGGGGAGTTGTGATGGCAAGAAGCACACTATCAAACCCCTTAGTATCGGCACTAACCTATGTCCCGTGGTGCCTGTGATCTGCCCCGTCTGTCGATGTACATTCCAGCAAGGACTCGGGCAGAGGAGCGCTTGCTTAAGTGAAGTGTGACAAGACAGTGCCTGCAGCAGTACTGAATACCCGGCCAAGTGAAAGGAGTCTGCTGGCTTGAAGAGGTGTTGCCGGGTGGCAGGAGACATCCAGCCGAGCGAGCAGGACTCCTGCGCCTGGATGTGGCATCTCCAATGTCCATAGAGACCCACAATCTAAGGACAGACTGCTGCAGCCTGGGAGAGGTACCACAGCGCCACCTAGCTGTGGCCCAGTACACCCCACCTTGCTGAGAGACTGAGTCGGTAATGAAGCAGCCGGACTGGGCCTAACATTGGTAAGAAAACAAGCTGCAATGGCATTGCATTGCCCCCCTCACCTGAGGTGCCCACGTGGGGAAGAGACTACACATATCCAAGGATGAACTATCTGGCACGGCCCTCAAGCCTGGACGAAAGTAGCTTCCCATCCCCTGTTCATCACAGAGACTGAGCAGGTCAGAGACTGGGAATCCATGGAGATACAGTGAAGGCTGACACCAAGATAAAACTGCCTGCAGCGTGAGTTCACCACGCCCCCTGATGTCTAGCGGTGTACACCACTACACCTGCAACCCCGGAAGCCTTTGGTCCCAGCATAAAGGAAACCTGCCATGACCGGGGAGAAGTACCCACAGTGCCACCTAGCGGTAGCCAACTGCAACACATTTAAGGATGTAAAATAGTATGCAAAGTAAAGGGCGCCGGCTAAAGAAGCCATCTCTGCAAGTCCAGGCTGGCTCTTTTTCTTGACAAGCCTCAAGAGCCCGCAGTGTCCTTTTCACCTTACCGGGGTGCCCACTGCAGTAAGGAAAGCCTGCTGTGGACAGAGAATAAGTTGATGCAACGCCTCCTGGCAGTAGCTCATGGCACCGCAATCTGGCTCCCACAGAGAGTGTGAAGCAGTGGTCTGGCCAAGTAAAAAATGTGAGAGGGTGCCTACGGTGTTGATGAAGGAAACTGGCGATACATAGCAGCACAGCACTGGTACCTGGCCTGAAGCTACCAGTGCACGAGCCTTACCACAGACTAGAGCAGTTACAGTAAAAAGGAGAGCTGGGCAGATGCCAGTCTCTGCAAATAGTGAGCTGCTCCCCTGTCTCCCAGGCACCGGTGTAAAGGAGAAGCGTCAGAGGAAAGTGCACACTCTCTAGGAGGAGAACGTTACACAGACCCTAACTGCAGGCATGGAGGCAAGTGAAAAAGACTGAGTACCACTCTGCCACCTTAAGGGGATATACCACGTGAGCACTAGTCCTGGGCGGTAAACTCCGCTCCACGGGTCGAGTTCACGGAGTTTTTGCAACTCCGTGCTCCGCTTGGAACACGGAGTCTAGCAAAAACTCCACCTACACTGCATGGCGGAGTTTACTGGTGTTCACTGCTCAGATCACTGCTACTTTCATCCCTTTGCCAACTCTTTCTGCTGCCTCACCTCTCCTTTCTCTTATCAGACTTGCTGCCTTAGCTTTCAGACAGTTTCTCCTTCTACCCACCTCTCCTGTTACAGGGGCCCGGCAGCAGCTTTCACTCTTGTTCATCCCCCACCCCTCCATTTGAATTTTTATGTTACTAAACTGATCTGGTCTCTCTGAGAGTGGAGTGAGCCCTGGAACCCAGAGGATACTGACAGAATGTGTGATCCTGGAGTGCAGGGTAAAAGTGAGGCAGCCAAACTCAGCTGTCACGTGCAGCAGGTTTCACTTTCTACACCGTCGGAGTAGTGACACTGTCAGCCAGGAAGTTGCACACCGAGAGCTGATAGGAGTATCTGATTCCTCTCTGCTCAAGGAGAACAAGCACGGAGCAGGAGTGGTTCACACAGGGCCTGGTCTGGACAAAGAACAAGCAAACATAACAGAACCAGAATTCTTCAGGCAAGGAGTGACTTCAGAAGTGGGACTATGCTATTCTGAGCCTAGGGAGGACACAGCTCAGGAAACCTGTGGACTGTCATGCAACAGGTACCGCCTGCAGGACCTGCCCTACCCCAGGAGTGAGCCAGGGCGATGAAGGGCTATTGGAATGTGCTTACTGCTTGTTACTGGTGAGTTTGGCACTTTTCAACTTTATTTATTCACTATCTCAATCCATCAATCAATCAATCATAGCATTTATAAAGTGCACTACTTACCCATGAGGGTCTCAAGGCGCTGGAGGGTGGGGAATGCTGCTATTGCTCGAAAAGCCAGGTCTTGAGGAGTCTTCTGAAGGTCAGCAGGTCTTGGGTCTGCCGTAGGTGGGTGGGGGGCGGTGTTCCAGGTCTTGGCGGCGAGGTGGGAGAATGATCTGTCACCGGAGGTCACTCTTCGGATGCAGGGGACTGTGGCGAGGGCGAGGTCGGCGGAGCGGATCTGGCGGGTGGGGGTGTAGAAGCTGAGTCGTCTGTTGAGGTACGCTGGTCCGGTGTTGTGGAGTGCCTTGTGTGAGTGGGTGAGGAGCTTGAAGGTTATCCTCTTGTTGACGGGGAACCAGTGCAGGTCTCTCAGGTGAGGTGTGATGTGGCTACGGCGAGGGATGTCGAGGATCAGGCATGCAGAGGCGTTCTGGATGCGTTGAAGCCGTTTCAGGAGTTTGGCCGAGGCTCCTGCGGAGAGGGCATTTCCATAATCCAACCTGCTGCTGACGAGGGCCTGGGTGACTGTTCTTCTCGTTTTGGTAGGGATCCACTTGTAGATCTTGGGGAGCATGCGGAGGGTGTTGAAGCAGGAGGAAGAGACGGCGTTGACCTGTTCAGTCATGGAGAGGGTGGAGTCGAGGTATCTGTCAGTATCAGCAGCCTTGCATGCCTCCTAAGAGTGGAAAAACATGGAAAAGATGAAACAGAATAGTCTCTTTAGTCAAGGAAAACCATTTAGGTTTTTAAGAAAGGCCTCACCCACCAACCTAGTTGGTGGCATGCTTCATCATCGGCCCCCACTAGGGGTACCGAATGTACCCCAAGTGTGCTGCGACGCCTGCAATTGTAGCGGAGCTGGTTTATTGTCAAGGTGAGTGTGCAGTGATGGTGTAGTGCATGTATATTTAAAAGCTGTCCCTCTGGTCCCAAAAAACAATTAGAATTATTTAATAATGGGCCATGAGCAGCATTAAAAGGAGGCAGGGGATGGCTAAGGAGGTATCAATGGCCGCCACCATCCAGTGGGGTCAACATGTTTCAGCCAGTGCCTGGAAACTGGGGCTGGCTTTCATCAGGACCAAGAAAGTGGAAGGTGAGAGGACAGGTCTAACGGAGTCGGAGAGAGGCCACACAGGTTTGCGGTATGAGCTCTGTCAGCTACAAATGGTAGCTGTGACAGAATACCCCTACTCCTGACTCATGGAGCCTGTTCCTTTAATCTTTAGTGATTGGAAATAAGAGGAATATCCCCTCTGCCAGTTAAGGCGCCTTAGCGTGCGCCGCACATAGACAGCTATACACACTCTGTTAGACCTGTCCTCTCACCTTCCACTTTCTTGGTCCTGATGAAAGCCAGCCCCAGTTTCCAGGCACTGGCTGAAACATGTTGACCCCACTGGATGGTGGCGGCCATTGATACCTCCTTAGCCATCCCCTGCCTCCATTTAATGCTGACCATGGCTCATTATTAAATAATTCTAATTGGTTTTTGGGACCAGAGGGACAGCTTTTAAATATACACGCACTACACCATCACTGCACACTCACCTTGACAATAAACCAGCTCCGCTGCAATTGCAGGCGTCGCAGCACACTTGGGGTACATTCGGTACCCCTAGTGGGGGCCGATGATGAAGCATGCCACCAACTAGGTTGGTGGGTGAGGCCTTTCTTAAAAACCTAAATGGTTTCCCTTGACTAAAGAGACTATTCTGTTTCTTCATATCTACATACACATATCCCCCTCGACCGTGGGGCTAGTTCCTTTTGATTTTCTACATTTGTACTCAGGGGTATTGAACCAGCTTCCTTTTTTTGTCTCTCTCTCTTTGATTTATATAAACATGGAAAAGAAAAGTAAGGGGGACCTTTCTTTCTTACACAGTGGTGTAGCAAGGAATATGGTCCCATTGATTGACTAATGTTGGGGTAAATGCAGCATTGTCAGGGTTCAGCGAGCCCCTCGGGCCCCGGTACCACTGCAGATGCTTCACCAGTAGTAGCATCCCTGTTCTCGCTGGTGGAATGGTTCTTTTGTATTCTAAAGTATAATTTTTCTTTAAGATTAGCAACCTAATAGCATCAGATCATACTCCGATTAACTGTTAGCCTGGCATCATTTACTTTTTAAATACTGCAAACTATTTTATTATATGCAAACCCCCCCAAATAAACGGAATAGTCCTGTCAGAACAGAACTTAAGAAAGGAAACAGTGGTCCCCCGTTTTTGGGACATTGCTGGTTGTTTTGTTTTGATTTGATGGCCTTCCACTTCTGGGTGTTGATGTTGTGTTTCTTTACCAAAGCAATTCACTGGAACACTATTTCACATGCTAAATGAACGTGTTGTATTTGTGTGATTGTTGTTTTTTCTTAACAGTAAAATAATTAGAATGGCTTGTCTCCTAATCTCCTCCTAAAATTTGACCGTATTGGTTGTGGGACATCTTTTTTTTTATATGGCTGATCTCTGAAGCTCTTCAGTGCTAGAAATAAGGGATACCTGGCGTTAGCTTTCTTCAAGAGCTGACTGCAGCACCTCTCTGGTTTACTTTGGAACATTAAACAGCCTCTAAGTCATAAAACTTTGTGAGAGCCAATTGACATCCAAGCCAGAACTAAAGCCCTTTGTTTGGTGGTTGCCAGACTTCCAAGGAACATCACTCTGATCAGCTGTATGTTGTTGGCTTCTATAGTAGTTTAGTGTTGTTACTCCACCCGCTCACGGAGCTACTCCGCGGAATTGCACTGAGTTTTTCGGTAACTCAGTGGAATTCCACGTGGTGAAACTCCGCAAGCTCCGCCCAGGCCTAGTGAGCACCACACGACCCCCTGTAGGCTGCCTATCATTGGAGTGGAGAGAATTAACCCCTACAAGGAGCATTGGGGAGCCAAAAGCTGCCCAGCCAAGAGCAGTTAGACAGCAAAGTCTCAAGGCCACGGTCCCCACATAAAACCTAAGAATGACGTGCTCAAAGTCACAACCCTCAGTGGCTATCTCACACCTCCGCGAGCAAAGAAGAGTACACCGCATGCCCCAAGTGGTGAACGGGCACCACCACAAGCCAGGAAAATGGACACACCAAGTGCCAAATAAGGTTGCCGGAGAAGAAGGACCGAGAAAGTGAAGTCAGAGATGCACAGAGGGCTGCACCAGCTAACCTGACAGCATGGGCAGGAGCCAGGAGAGAGATACCTCTCAGAAGAGAAGAAGCAATGCTGAACGCAGGAACAGAGAGACTACATGTCAACTGTAAAACCACAGCTTTACCATGGGCCAGAGACAGCACATATTGTCCTCCCTAACATTGCCTCAAGACGGAGTCACCAGTGGCTCAAGACAGGCAAGAGGAGAGTCAAACACTCCAAGTGGCAATCTGCCACCACAACAAGTGCACTGAAGACATGCGACACGTGGTCGGACACCACATCGCACTGCAAGCAAGAAGGAGCATGTCACACAAAGTAACCAACCCTGCCAAGTATGCCTGAACAGAATCAGGAGCAAGCGCCACAACAGCGCAGGCTCGTGGCGCAAGTACGACACCCTTGAGCAAAGAAGGTGACCTGCCATCCATCCAGGTAAAGAAGCACCACAAAAATTCCTGAGGAGGGGATGGGGACAGCGAGAAGTCAACAAGGAGTAGAAGCATGCCCAACTGACAGGATAGACCTGCAACAGGTCCGCAGCAAGACAAAAAAAAAAGAAAGATACCGTCCTAAGTGCCGGACGTGACCAGCGAGATGTCCATGTGGAGTGAACATGAGACATATGCCTTGACACCTCATCAGAGTGAGGAACCTAGTCAAAAGTAAGTAAAAGCTTGCCATAGATGGCATCAGAGCTAGCAAGTGTGCCTGCGTAAAGATAACCACAAATGGCCACAAAGTCCCTCCAGTCCTCCTCAGTCCAAGATGTCATCTCAAGCAAGATATCGCCGTCTATCGCCCAAGTGTGAGAAAGTATTGTAGTCATTACCCAGGTGCATCACAAGAAACAACTAAGGAGCATCGCACCACCAGAGTGGATCCAAACACCCAAAACATCTAGGAGACCAACGAGACATTCCTTGCACCTTGGGAGGGTAGCCACCCAGAAACCTTCTGTGTGCACCCCATGAACCTGAGGCCTGCCAAAGAGAGCATACTCAACCATTTGGACAAAACACCCTTAGGGTTGCACGAAGCTTGGACGTGGCCCTGTTGGGCGTTCCTCATTGACCCCTCAGCGCGGCCTATGAGAGGCCCCACCCAGCCCAGGCAGTCACATGACAATCCAGGGGCAAGGGAATTCCGGAGAGAGAGGAATCTCGACAAGAGAGATGTGTCTGCAGTAGCTCCACAACAGGCATTGGGAAGCATGGAGGTCACAGATATAGACTGGTCACCCGAAGACTCTCTGAGGAAGGCATGTGACCCCGAGTCCTGACGGCCAGAGAACACAGGCCATGAGATATCACCCTTTGCGGTTGACAGAGGGACTTGGTTGTAGTCCTGTTGCCAGTTCCTCAGCGATGCCTTGGCGCGGCTCTGAGAGGCCCCACACAGTCCGCGCAGTCCCATGGCAGCCTGACGGAAAGGCCTTTAAGGAGACTCCTGTGAGAGAGGAGTCAAGGTAGGAGAGGGAAGTCGGAAGCCGCTCTACCAGCAAGCACCAGGAAGCATCATCGCCTTCAAGGAAGGCCCTCATCCACCAAGGTCATCCTCAGTCTTTGCATGTTTGCCATCCACCGGAGTCTGAGTGCCTTCAAATAGATCTCCGAAATAGATGCCACCACTGCTCCAGATGCACCTCTATTGAACTGTGTAAATATAAATAGCCTCCCACACAGTGAGCCCGAATTACATCACTGAGGTGGATTAAAACCTCCTGACCGTGCGCGCCAGAGATCTAGCACGGCCGTGCAGATGGCCTGAAGAGGCTCAATGGTGCTGTGTGATTTACCAAAGGTTGGACTTTTGTTTGTTTCATTTCCAATAAAGTTTGGGAGGGATGTAGTGTCTTGCTGGACATGTACTGGTGTTCAGCCTAGTGTTCACCCATTTACTTGTGTTCAGCCAGGTGACCCTGGCTAATAAAAGGGGCCAGGCGCACGGGCCCTGGGCCAGTCATCCAGTACCCCACTACGGTATCAGCGTGCCTTATTTCCTAAGTCTAACGCCCACGACCCAACACCGGCAAAGTTCCATGTAACTAATTAAGGTGACAGGATACTGCAGAGGTGTAGCACCGAACATTAAATCTGAATATGTTCTTACTGCGACTACATTGCATTTGGTTTTTACAACATTAACAATGAGTTTGCAGCGGCGAAGAGGACAACAATCAACACCTCCCCTGAAAAAAATGTACCGTTTAACTCACCAGTTTTTTACTTGCCCCACAGATCTTACTGAGTGAATATTGCAGTCCCTCATCTTGTCACTTCAGTCTTCATTATTGAAGCTGTTTTCTGCTGTTCAGATCTCCGCCCCTTTCGCCTTTAATGAACCTTGAATGGGGAGGGGGGGGGGGGGGATGTTTGTATGGAGTCTTTTTATCACTTGTGGCACCAACGAGCGGAAATTTGTCATGAACGGTAACTGTATTATTGTATATTTATACAGTAGCGCCATCATGCGGTTTAATTGCTTAACTTCAGTTTTGACATTACATTTAAACAACCATTCCATACACAGTGGGTCTAATTATCCAGTGTTTTTCACACTTTCGATTATTCCTACAAGTGATTCGCACATTTTTCATGATTTTCCCAGGTATGAGCTTCATCAATACCTTTAAACCAACCTTTGAGCAAAAATACTAAGCATTTACTTACCAAGTATTTCCACACCTTCATGATCTGGGCGAATAACGATATTCTATAAGTGATTCATGCAATGTTCATGCTGTAGGTAAACTGTTGGTACTTGTATTATGCATAACTGATTCTAGAGTTTTTTTGTTACATTTTCCTTAACATTCAGTCTGTCTGCAGCTATTATCAATCAGCCACCACCTTTTTTTAATGAAAAGTTGGGAACCCACCCTACCATGGAAGTAATTGACCAAACTGTGTGCCATAGGGGGGGGGAGAAGTTCTCATCCCTCAGCAGAAAACAGCAGCTCCTTCTACATAACTCAAGTGTAGAAGGGAGGAAAGTATATGAAGATCTTCAAATATCTTCTGAACTATAGAGGAGTGGTGAACAATTCGATTTGTTTCTATTTACATTTAAAAAAAATTGGAAGAACTCTTTGAAGATATGATTAATGTTGTTCTAGAAAGGCACAGGTTTTATTGCTACACACAAGGTAAAGGTGAAAAAAGTTAAAAGTTATGTTGCAACTCTGAGAAGATTGTGATTTCGTGATATTTATGACTCTCTTATAAGAGATCAGTTAGTGAGATTCTTTAACAATCTAAAATTTAAAGAGAATATTTTGTCATGTAATGTAGATTTAAAAATGGCTATTGGGATTGTGAAAAGTGTTGAATAAACTGAAGAATGTGTGAATGAAATTAAAGGTCACGGTGACCCACCCTGTGTGTGAACTTACAGAGCATGTGGGTGTAGGACATTGGGTTTCTGGTTGAGGGGGGTGAAACCAATCTCATGTCACAACCCCAAACTCTGTCAGGATGAAACACAGGCAAACCCAAATTAACCTGTGCTTGACCCTCTGGTAGCTTGGCACAAAACAGGCTTAATTTAGAGCCAATGTATAAAGTATTTATGTGGCACAGAAATAAAGTGAAAACACGGCTCTGGAAAATTCCCACACAAATTTAGAAACACAGATTACATTTTATAAATCATTTGAGAGCAAAATGACAACAATCCAATCAGTAGAACCAGAGTTATGTAATTTTTAAGTTTTAAGAAAGAATAGTGTCTAAAAGCGCAAAGCACCAAATGTCAAAACACCATTTTTGGGTTGTTTTGATGTAAAGTAGAAAACCATAGTCACAACAGACGCAAGTTCTAAAGGGTTAGGAGTCAGTTTGTCCTTAATCATAGAAAAAAAACGAACCATGACATTTGCCTCTAGGTCTCTCAACGATGCAGAGAAGAACTGCTCAGTAGTAGAAAGAGGGGAGCTTGATTGTTTATGGGTCATTAGCCATTTTAGGTTCTTCCTAAGGGGTTTACTCTTTGTCGTTCGGACTAGTCATACACCTTTCATCCATGCCTTCACCATTAAAACATCCACACATGCAACACCCAGAATATCACATTGGCTTATTGGGCTGGAAGAGTGTATTTTTACTGTGGACTACCTTCCAGGGTTAAGATATTTTTTAGCTGATTGTTTATCCAGAATACTATTGGTTGAAGAAGGAGAGTTAGAAGAGCATATGGATGAATTTGTTTTGTCTTCCACACAGAAAAGTGTTGATCCTATTGAGTTGAAGGATGGGGAGGAGTGTGATAATTCTCTCAAAAAGATGTGTTCATATTTAAACAAAGTTTGGCCTTTGAAAGAAAAGTTAACACAAGATTAGAGACTTTTCTGACAAGTCAAATATGAGATCAGTTTCCAAGGAGACATGGTAGCACGAGGTTCTAGATTGATTCTTCCCATGTCATTAACAGAAAGAATAATTGATCTAGCGCATGAGGAACATTTTGTAATCTGGTGTTGGAACAGTAAGAGGTTAATTAGGATGTTGGTTGGAAAGCTTCTGACCGCTGGTCGGAGGCTTTCCGACTGACATCCCTGCTTTGACTTCCGACCACCGTATTACAATTACGGCGATCGGATTTCAACCGGCTGGTTAATCCTGATGACTTACAATGGGCTTGAAGAGCCCATCAGCCAGTCGGAAGGGCCGTATAATCCTATGAGGAAGGAGTTTCTGACATGTATTTGCTGTCAGCAAGTGCTTTTGGGGGCCCCCAGCAGGGTCCCTTTCCCCCTAGCCCTCCGGTTGGGGGCTTTAGGGACACCTACGGTGCCCCCCGTGAGACCCTGCACCGTGCTGCCACACAGTTGTGGTATTTACACAGGTTCTCATTTCTCTTTGGGAGTTTGTGTAACGGCTGATTTGCAGCTGCAGCACAAGCTCCCATAGAGAAATGGGAGTATGCGACCGCACCATGTGCGGTCGCATTATAATTACGGTGTTGGGATTGCTGACCGGAGTCTGTCGGTTTTGAGACCGCAACAGTGTCAGGCGGAGGTGAGTCTGCCTGACATCGTAATCATGCACATAATCTGAAGATTTTCTTATTATAATTATCGCGCATTTCTTTTAACTACACAAAGGTTGTAGATTCTGAAGAAAAGATCCCCATAACAGAGGAACATGCTGAGGATGAGGAAACCCAAGTGGAACCAGGCCCTTCATCACCATTATCGGCCGATACAACAGCTGCGGTCCCCACACCCACTCCAGAGTCATGGGAGTCAAGTTGTTATTATTATTGTTCATTTGTAAAGCTCATCGTTCACCTGGCATGCATTTTGGCGCTAACCGCATTCATCACAGAAAGTCAAAAATGACTAAAGACATCCCTTCTTGATTTATTTAAGATAGAGCCAGGTTTTGAGGCTCTTCCTAAAGCTAAATAGATCTGTGTTTGATCTGAGGAAGCTAGGCAGCTTATTCCACGCATGAGCTACCTTAATTTGAAAAAAGGCATGGCCAAAGGTTATCTGGGAGTTGGTTGGGGAGTTTATTGGGGAGCAGCACAGGAACTCTGTGTTGTCCCCGTTAAACTTTAAAGTATTGTCTCTGGGCCAATTTGCTATTTCCATAGGACAATCATGGAACTTATTCAGGTGATTCGGTTCCTCCTTATCTTTGGATATGATTAACTTGGTGTTGTCTCCATAGTTTATGAAAGTTAACTCAAAGTATTTAATTAGGGTTAGTAAGGGGAGTAAATACACATTAAATAGAATAGGGCTCAGTGTTGACCCCTGTGGCACACCATGCATCAGCTCTTTGAACTCGGATCTGAAAGGGGAGAGAGATAGTATGCCATCTCTCTGATAAATAGGATTCAATCCATTTTAGGAAAGTGCCTTCCACCCCAATCTCTTTTAGTCTGTTGATTAGGATTCTGTGGTTGATTGTGTCAATAACCGTCGATAGATTAAGCAAGATCAGGACTGCTGATTTTTCATCATCAACACGCCTCTTTAACTTACCCGTTGCTAGGATCAGGGCGGATTGTGCCATGGGCTGGTCTAAAGCCCATCTGTTCGGGTTTGATTAGGTCATTAGATTCTACAAAGTGTGATAATACTTTACTAGTGTGGCTCTCTATAAACTTGACTCAGTAGAGGAGCAGCGAGATGGGTCGGAAGGGGGTGACTAAGGCTTTCTTAAACTCTGCTGGGACCAACCCTGTTGCAAGTGATAGGTTGCATATTTTCCATAATTTTCCTTTTCTTTCCTGACTTTATGTGGTATCAGGTCTCGTATCAAGCCGGAAGAAATTGACATTGCTAGTGTCTGAAAGGACTCTTCCTTTAATAAAGCTATTTCCATTAGAAATATACCAGGCTTCACCTGCTGTTGGCTTATGTTGGGACTATTTGGAATGCTTGTAGATAGGTCTATGCTTTTAGAGTTTTCCGTCTGGCTTGGGGGGTTGTCTTTGTCAATATATTTTTATAATTAGTTCCACTTTGTTATGGCAGAAGTCTGACAGTTTATTACATAATTCATGTGTTGGTTCTACTATTTGTTTTGTGCAGTCTGGTTGAGCCAGTTCTCTAACAATCTAAATTTTTTTTTTACTTACTGCAGTGGTAATGGTATAGGCATAATAGTTTACTTTTGTGTCTCTGACTTCTATCTTATAGTTTTTTAATACCTCTTTTAGTTGCAACTTATCATCATTTGTATTTGTTCTTCGTCATTGTCTTTCTTGTATTTGACACTTAGCTTTTCTTTCCTTCAGGGCTTCTGTGTAACATGGGGCAGATGTTTTTTGTTCTGGTGTCATCAGTTTTATCAGAATGGTTTCATTTAGTGTGATTGTGATTTCATTTCGTAGACAGTTCTAATTGGTGTCTATTGTCTCTCCTTCTTGGAAGAAGAGTGTGCCTGCAGTATCTACAAATTGAAATTTCCAATAGTGATTTAAGGATATTATCGAAAGAATTATCTCAAGACCAGGACCGAAGGTATCTGTAGGGGAAAAAATCTGTGGGTTTTATGATAAATTCCTGGAACAATAAACAACATTACCTGTATATAGATTCACTACCCAATCGTTGGCTTAGAATTGAACTACTAAAGCTAAGAATTGGAATTAATCACTGTCACTGTATGCCAGCGAAGGGATAAAAAGGTTTATGAATGACAGTAAAGGGAAGTGTACCTGTATTTTAAGCGCAAAATGCAATACTTGCACATAGTTTTAGAATGTTTTAAGGGCAACACATACTGTATAACCTTGTATCAGAATTACTAATGTCTCTGCATAAAAATAAATAAAAACACTTTGAAATTTAAAAAAAAGAAAATCGTGCACAAGCTGTAGAACTGATAGCTGAAATGTGCACTCTGGACATAGCATGAGCCATTGGAAGGTTTATGTTCCAATTTAAAAAAATTCTTTAAAATGCATAGAAATGGAGCTACTTAGGTACCTTACTGTTAAACATATCCTGCATAAAAAGGTGGAGTCTTAAAGAATCTTGTATTGTATGGAATTTTATGTAAGATTTTAGCCCCTTTTTGACATAGGTTATTTAAGGGAATATAATTATGGACGTTGAGATGTTTTTATGTGTTTAAGGACCAATGGTCTAAACATTATTTTTGACTGACACTCCAGAGGATGCCACTGACTGGCGAATTATGCCCAGGCCTCTCAGAAAACGCAGTAGTAAGCCTGGTGCCATGTAGGAATCTGAGGTCCAATATGTGGCCAAAACCCAGCCCCAACCCGCTGGACCAGCCATTGGCAGGGCACAGGACTGACTTTGAAGGGGATGTAGTGAGCCACTCTGCACAACATTGAGAGTCTCTCATCTCCACGTAACCCGGCAGTCAGGTGCGGCAAGAGGATGTAAATAAAGAGTACGGGAGCCACCGGTGCTCAATCCTGACGGGTTAATTGCCTTTCCTGCAAGGTCGGATTGGTAACGGGGTCACACGAGGAATGGCTGAAGGGCCGGTGGCTGACTTCTAGCTGTGGGCTGCTTTTTTGGTCAGCCTGGGGGCTGTCTGTGCTGTTAGGATGCCGCCAGTGGCCTAGTGGGTGCCTGAGTGGCCTTTCTAGAGGCAGACGGGCGGAGGTATCATTCCTTTTCTCTCGCTAGGCCGGCCCATTAATGTATGCTGATTGAGAGGGGCAGGGGGCCTAAACAGAAGTGGTCTAACTTGCATTCATGTGTGGCTCAGCAGTGTGAACTAATCTGTGCATTTTTATTTTTTTTAATCAGAGTGAGGTTAATAAAACATGCCCCCACACTCTTTCTTTTCATAAAACTACGCTGAAACAGTGTTTTGTGGAAAGACAATACGCAAATGTGGCCCACTTTTTAGGTCTCGCTGAGACAGCGCAAGCTGTCTCTTTGAGACATTTTGTAAGTGGGCTTTCAAAAGTGCTGCCCACATGATTTGGCAGGCCTAAAGCTTGAGTGCACGATGGCGTGCACGTGCACAGCTGCTGCTCACACTCCCTCCTCCCCCTCCCTTTTCATCAGCTTTAATCAGGCTCCTCTGATGCTGGCATTCCCCCCTCCCTTCTCGCCCAGCCCTTCTTGTCACCTCGGCTTGTTTATTCGCGCGGTCGTGTCACTTTCACGGCCAATGCTTGTTTGTGTTTACTGCAATGCTTCATGATTGCAGCAGTGCTCGATGCATGTTTGTGTCCGTCCCACCCCTCCCGCACCGCCACTCGCCATCTGTGTGCCACCCCCCTCGTTCCTTAAATCGCCAGTGAAACGTTCCAAACAGTTCATGCAAAGTACTGCTCATCTCCGAGACGGCATGAGGTCTCTTTCTTTTTTTAAGTATCGTGCCTGCGCTTGTCTTATGTGGGACTGAACTGCTTCCATCACACGTGATCAGCTCCCTGCAGTCCAACCCTTGCCACTGGCCTGGCCCCCCTTTCTGCTCCCCAGAACAGACCCGACTAAAGGAGCAGCATCGACGTGATGCCTCTGGGACCCGTCCGTGTCCAGCGCCTACCCAGCCTGCCCTGCTAAAGTCTCTGGAGCAGACAAGTTGAGATAGTGAAGGGGTGGGCTGGGTCGTGCCATCTCATGCTCATCGGCTCTCACTGACATTGCCCGCCCTGGCTCTGAGAAGAAAAGGAGCTTTTTTCACCCTCCCTACTTGAGGGAAAGCAGCCGACCTGCATACTCACAGCAGCTGTGAAACAAACAGTCCTTGCAGGGAAACAACGACCTGCAAAAAGTGACACCTACCCATGCCCCAGCTGAAGAGGTAATCCAGACGTGCGGCGCAAAATTGCATTTGAAATGGTTGAGAGATTTATTTTTTATTTATAAACGTTAAAATAACAGAAACGGGGGCATTTTCATCCTTATTGCTACATACATGGAAACAATGTTTTATTTTAAATGGTGCTTGATAACTTATGTATCTTTGTTCACTTGGAGCATAGCCCCCATACCCCCCATAGAATGCTCTGCACAGGGGGCGTATCCCCCAGCAAACGACGGACGGCTGTCTGTTAAACGTGTTTTGGGAATGAGATGAACAGAGCACCCCCCCCCCACCCCCACACACTCCTTTGGAATCAGGGTACATATGCAAAAGCCCTTTCTCTGATAAAGGGTGAAGGATGTCAGGCGCCTGAGAGGGGGGCAAATCCCCCTCCACCAAGTCTGTCTATCCAGACATAAAGTCCGACATATGTGCTTCAAACGCTCAGAAAACAATATTTAGCAAAATGTTGGCATTTTCTATCTCGTCTAATTAACAGGGTTGGTATCTCTTGCGTGTTTTCTGTTTTCTTGGCGAGTGCTTTGAGGTCGCCAGTAATGAGGCCAGGAGCTCCGACACCTCACATCTTGGGAGCATGGGGGAGGAGCTTGAAGTGGTGGGGGCTAGACTGTGGTGACAGACGGGAAAGACAAGGTACTGGTGCTAGATGCTGGAGAAGAGGAAACAGACTTTTTTGCTGGGCGGGAGAATATAAGGTCTTTATTCAGAGTACAGCACATGCTGTGAACTGATGGCAAAGAACTCTGTATTTTAGACCTGGCAGAAGCAGAAAGAACAAGAACAGTGCTTCGATGTGAGCACAAAGAGGCAGAGAGTAGGCAGTGCAAGCTTCCATCGCCACGTTATAAATACAGCGCAGGCAAAGCACCGCAAGCTTCCCTCTCAGACGGAACAGACACTATAGTCAGCAGCAGTGCAAGCTTCCCTCTCAAAGAATAGGTGTAGCACAGGCAGCATCAGTCCAAGCGTCCCTGTATTGCAGGTACAGTACAGTTATCAACAGTGCAAGCTACCTTCCCGTAGAGAACAAGTACAGTCAGCAGAAGTGCAAGCTTCCCTCACACAGAGAACTACAAGCTTCTCTTGCAATACAGAAAGGAGAGCACTGCCAGCAGCAGTAATGCAAATTTCCCTCCTGTAGAGGGCTGGTACAATACAGGCAGCAGCAGCAGTGCAAGCATCCCTCCCACAGATAGCACATACAGTACAGACAGCAGCACTACAAGCTTGCCTCACAAAGCGAAGTACATGCTTCTCTTTGATACAGAAAGGACAGCACAGTCAGCAGAATTGCAATTTTCCCTCCTGTAGAGAGCAGGTACGGTACAGACAGTAGCACTGCAAGCTTCCCTCCCATAGAGAGCAGGCCTGGCAGAGGCAGCAGAACTACAATCTGTTCTCACGGAGAGAGCAGAGACAGTACAGACAGGATCAATCCAAGTTTACCTCACATAGAGAAATGGTACAGCACAGGTGGCATTAATGCAAGCCTCTCTCTCATACCGAATAGGTACAGCACAGACCATGTCAGTGCAAGCACCCCTTGCACAGAGAACAGGTACAACACAGGACAGCAGCAGTGCAAGCTCCCATCATATAGAGAATAGTACAGCACAGATAATATCAGCTCAAGCTTCTGTCACACATAGAACAGGTACATTAAAGGCAGCATCAGTCCAAGCTTCCGCCCCATAGAGAACATGTATAGTACAGTCAGCAGCAGTGCAAGCCTCTCTCACAGAGAGAATACATACAGCATAGACAGCATCAGTTCAAGCTTCCCTCGCATGGGAACTGCTACAGCACAGGCAGCAGCAGTGTAAGCTACCCTCGCATAGAGTACAGGTACAGTGCAGGCTTCAACACTAAAAGCTACCCTTGCTTAGAGAACAGGTACAGCACAGTCAGCATCAGTGCAAGCTTCCTTAACCTAAAGAATAGGTACAGTACAGACAGCAGCAGTGCAAGCTTCCCTCACATAGAGAATAGTACAGCACTGACAGCAGCTCTACTGGTTTCTCTCTCTCACACACACACACACAGAGATATAGAACAGGCAGCATCAGTGAAAGCTTCCTTACCCTAAAGAACAGGTACAGCACTGGCAGAAGCAGTGCTAGTTTCCTTAACCTAAAGGACATGCACAGCACAGGCAGCATCAGTGCAAGCTTCTTTAAACTAAAGAACTTGTGCAGCACTGGCGGCAGCAGTGCTAGTTTCCTTAACCTAAAGGACAGGCAACAATGCAAGTTTCCCTCACAAACAGCACAGACAGCATCACTACTGGTTTCTCTCTCTCTCACGCACACACACACACACAATATAGCACAGACTGCATCAGTTCATGTGTCCCTCCCATAGCGAGCAGGTACAGCATAGGCAGCAGCAGTGCAAGCTTCTGTCACATAGAGAATAGGTACAGCACAGACAGCAGCACTACTGGTTTCTCACACACACAAAGATGTAGCACCGGCAGGATCAGTGCAACCGTCCTTAACCTAAAGAACAGGTAAAGCACACACAGCACCAGTGCAATCTTCCTTAACCGAAAGAACAGGTACAGCACAGACAATGTCAGTGCAAGCATCCCTTGCATAAACAACAGGTACAGTACAGGCAGCAGCAGGGCAAGCTTCTCTCACATAAAGAACAGGTACAGCACAGACAGCAGCACTACTGTACACACACACACACACACACACATCTATCCCTTGCATAGAGAAAAGTTGCAGCACAGATAGCATATAGAATAGAACACCATAGGCAGCAGCACTATGGTTTCTCTCACACAGGATATAGCACAGACAGCAGCAGGCAAGCTTCCTTCACTCTCAGGGCAGGAAGAGCCTCCTTAATATTAATAATAATAATAATAATCATGATTTCTAAAAGGCTATTTGTACAGCGTTAACAAACACTTCCCAAAACAAAATATCTTAGTGCTATTAAGTAATCAAGGACTACAAGTAGAAAGGCCGTGTTTATGCACCGCTTGCAGGTTTTCAAAACACAAAAAAGAAAGGTATTGTCATTTAGAATGCCAGTAGCTTTCAAAATCTCGTAAATGCGAGACCTATTGCATTGCAAATGCTTGTTTTTGGTGTGCCCGGGCCGATTTTTGATCCCAATCCAACCCTGCTGTCCTGTGTATTTTGTGACGCACTGCGAACGTGCCCCTTCACGGTGCGGGCTCCTGTCTGCCATGCCACAGTGGTGTCGAGCAGCCCATTCCAATCCAAAAGCCCCTCTTTAAGAAGCCCCCAAACCTGCATGCCACTAGGAAAATGTCAGTACGTGGCAGAATCGCCAGTGTGGCCCAGGTACCTGCCTACTTCAAACATGCCGTCCTCGAATATTTGGTTGCATTTATATTTCTCACAGATGCTGCTGAGAAGAAGCATCAAAACACGGATATTTTAGGGAGGCACGGATTTATGTCTTCCGCTCCCTTCCGACAATGTTTATAGGACAGTTCAAGCACAAAAAGAAGTGCTGCGGATTGTAAATTATGAAGTTAACTAGTAGTGTTCAATTTTTGTATATTCCAGCAGATGGCAGCATGCGGCAAGCTAATAGCTAAATTACTTTCGTAAGATCCTCGCTTCTGGTAGCATCAACCAATCAAATTAACATTGGCGCACGGAGTAGGTATCAGAAGCTACCCACTCAAAGCGCGTTATCCAATACATTTCTACAAGTTTGTGTCTATCTAAAAGAGTCTTCACCATCTAATGTGGCGCGCTTCAAATGGCTATGCCACTAATCACGGCAAAATCAACGTTTCAACAATATTTATTGTATTAGAAGCAGTGATATTTTTGTGGAAGGAAAAAATGCAGGCATGCAGTCTATGTGCAACAGCCAAGCAAAACAATGATGCAGTTTTGAAACAAAGCACCTACAAGGGCCAGAAATGGTTAAAAAGGCAAAAGTATAATTTAAAAATGCAATAAAATTTAAGAACGTTTGATGCAGGAAACAAAAGTTTAATCAAAGACCTTAATACCCGTAAATAACAATAGAAAGTCAAAAAACACGAAGTTAGTATATGGGGAGCAGTATCCCTGTCCTAAAGTACTTTCTGGGGCTGAATTGTAAATGATCAGCTGTGTAGAGTTTGCTAGCTCGGCCCAATCAAAGATTTCCCTTTCCTGACGTAGAAACTGCAGGATGGTTAGCCTCATTAAGGCAAACGTAGAAAGTTTATCTCAGAAGGACACCTCGAGGCCACATTTGTATGTGAAATGGAAGCTTTGCAGTCTCCTACTTTACACCAAAAACCCAGAGCAGGAAAAACTGCAGGGCCAAACTGCCACAATTGGGTTTTACACAAGACTTGCCACTTTGTCCCAGTCCTCAGATACAAATTGTCTAATTCCCAATTTCTAAAACAATGTTTTGTAGCACGGCCTTCCTGGTTGTAGTGTCCTTCGAGACACGTTCTAGTGTCCTGCAGGCAGCTGTCATTCCAGCCACTCCCTCGAGGGCTGGACACACTGCACCCGACACCCATCCATCACGGGTGCCACGAGTGACGTGGCCCCGTCAATAAAAGGGCCGAGTGCACGTGCTCATAGCCAGTTACTGCTATACGTCTCCTGGTGTCTATGTCATTCACTACGGTAATGTGGGCCTGAGGCCCAACACTACACTGGTGAAATGACTTCCAAACGTCCCCTCTGGTTAGTCACTCTCCATTTCATGGTTTTCGGTTTCATAAGCGGGCGTTTAGCATTCAGTGGAGCTGCTGGTGCAGTAGCACCGGCCCAAAGGTGAGGGGGCAGCCTCTGCTGTAACACCTGCAGATAGATTGCAGCTTATCTTCTATGTATGATTTAAATAGAGAGGGCCTGATGCACAAAAGTAAACTTATACTTTTGTGTACATTTACGATTGTTTGCTAGTATCTGTAGGTGTGAGGAGTTTTCGCACATAAAAACTCCGCACTCGTAAAGATACTACTTGTTAATACCTTTGTGAATAGCAAACAATCGTAAACATACACAAAAGTCTAAGATTACCTTTGTGAGTGAGGCCCAGAGCCTGGCACTAGATTTTTTTTGGGGGTGGAGGAATTGTTGGGGAGGGGTTAGGAAGCAGAGGATAAAGGCGAAGGAAGTGAAGGAATAACAAGCATTTACAATGCAATGGTCTCGGCAATATTATAGGTAGAGCTATTGGTATTGCTCATTATTTTTTTATCATTTTTGTATCCCTAAATAAATGGCATTGTCATTTCTATTGGCATTAGCTTTTTTTTTGCATATGTGATACCTATTGCATTAGCAGAGAGAGAGTGAGGTAGTGAGAGAGAGAGGTAGATAGAGAATGAGGTAGTGAGATAGAGAGTGAGGTAGTGAGATAGAGGGAGTGAGGTAGTGAAAGAGTGAGGTAGCGAGGGAGAGGGATGTTGTGAGGTAGTGATATATAAGCATAGAGTGATGTTGTGATGTAGTGAGATAGATAGAGAGGTAGTGAAAGAGAGAGTGAAAGTGAGTTAGTGAGATAGAAACAGTGAGGTAGTGAGATAGAGAGTGATTGAGGTAGTGAGTGAGAGAGAGTGATGTAGATAGTTAGGTAGAGAGAGAGAGTGAGTTAGTGAGAGAGAGTGATTGAGATAGATAGAGAGAGAGAGAGAGAGAGAGAGAGAGAGAGTGAGGTAGTGAGAGAGTGAGGTAGTGAGAGAGAGAGGTAGAGAGATAGTGAGGTAGTTTTAGAGAGAGAATCAACTACAGACATATAGACCTAGTCACATAGATGTAGACATACACTATGTCATTGATCTACACATACAGAGCCACCCATACACACATACAGAGCTACTCACACACATATACAGAGCCATACAGATACAGAGCCACATACATACACAGTCACCCACGTACAAATACAGAGCCACCCAACATACATTATGAGGCATATGCGGAGCTGCATACAGCTTCAAATTAAACCAGATCATTTACAGGCAACGGTTAACAGCAAAGTGTACCACGGCCCAGCGGGTTCGGCTGTGGTGCGCCGTTGGGAGAGGATGTGATGGAATTCCGGCGATGGGCAATGCCGCCAGACCTGTGAAAAGGCACCTCTGGCATGTCGGCACTGCGCCTGCAGATGCTGAAGCAAGTAATTAATCAGCTTTACAGGCCAGGGCCTTACCACCCTGCATTCGCCTGATCTCGGAGCTAAGCAGGCCTGGTCCTGGCTAGTACCTGGATGGCAGACCTCCAGTTGCTCGAAGCTCGAGTTTTGGTTTCGATATTAAAGTGAGTTAATAAAGAAATGCCCGGGTCTGGATGTGCATGCGCATGTGTCTGGTGGGGAGCCTCGGTCCGGTCTTTATGCCTCCTGTGGGGAGGGAGTGGCCCTGAGCCAGACCTGGGAAGGAGCCAGTCCCGAGGCTCCCTGGCTGCTTGTACCTGCCCATCGTGAGGTGAGGGCGTGGCGGTTCGGCGCTCGCTGCTGACATCTGCGGTCACTGCAGGTCACACTTCAGGATCAACTCCCAGCCCTCCTCCTGCCGGGGTCAGTATATTGAGCACCATCGCTCTGGGTCATAATGACACCAGTTGTTCGTAGCACCTAGAAACAGCAGAGGTGCTATACCAGACGCTCTCTGTGTAATTACACAGTCTACGACCAGAAATACATAGCCACAAAAGACGTCTGCATTTCCCAAAAGGTGGAATTGACAGCCCGGGGGGTTGAAACATTACAGCCCCCTGCTGCTGATAAGGACCGGACGGCCCGGGTCACCAGGACGCAGTGCTAAGTGATGTTTGTTTACCAGCACTGTGCATTCTGGGAGTTGTGGTTCTGCTGCGTTCGGTTGGATCAATTGAAGTAAGGTCCCTGGATCCAGTGAAAGAAATGCCCGGGTCTGGATGTGCGTGCGCATGTGTCTGGTGGGGAGGTCCCTCTCTCTCAGATATAAGTCAGGATTTAGTCGTCAACTGTTGGGGGTCACAAAAATAGGAAAGGGGTCCTAGGTACAAAGGTATTCCTTGCTTCCATCCACACTTCCTGTGTCGTGCATCGGAAGCTCTGGGACGCAATGGCCCAGAATTAAGAGATGGGCAATCCACTGAAAGTTTGGACCAGGCTCGAGCCTGAAGCTCGGCTCTGGCTCGGCTTGAGGCCCTGTTGGAACCTCGAGACCACGACGAGCCGAGCTTTCATGTGCCTTTTGCCACTCCCCTCCTTCTTCCTGGTCCTGGATGTTGCGGTTAGGGCCAGAGCTGCGGACTTCGGAACTTGGCAGCCAGGGTTGAGTCTCGGCAGCGCTCAACATCCTGTGTTTCTGGGCAAATCACCTAACCTCCCCATCTCTAGAAACAAAGAATGGTGGCCACGTGTAATGTAAGTGTTGGCAATGGAAAGTACCTGCGTTTCGAGTTTTTACAAAATACAAACTACAGCAAAATGCACATAGGTAAAAACAGATCTTTAGCATAAGAGAAGACAAACAGATAGCTATTTACTGGCTGCTTTGTACAACGTGAACCCAGAAAGGGTGGATAAATCGCGGCTTCCCCTCTTAAATTGTGTGAACTTAGGCAAATATTTATTTTCACCAAAACTCTCTTTCCTTCATAATCACCTATTAAAGCACTTTCAAATAGGTGCGTTCAGAGTATGCTATTGTTGCTCTATAATATTCTGGGCCACGTACAGTGTTTATATGACCCATATCCTGCCACTTATTTCAGTAATGGTTCATGTTTAAAAACTATCCCTTTATGTAGTTCTTGGCGCGGTTTCATAATGTGAGGTATCAATGGCAAAGTTTCTACATCTTTAAGAAATGCACTGTTTTAAATTTTGAAGGGACTTGATCACATTTTACATGATGTGTGTTGTACGAGTTACATCGCAGCCATTTTCAGGGCTGGGCTCGTGCACAGGCTCGAAGATCCGAGCCAGAACCTTGACTCGGCTCTGGCTCGGCTCTCCCTGTTCATTTGTTGGCTCGCCCACCTCTTTCTGGAGTGCTCAAGCCTGGCCGGGTCCACGGCTATCGGTGAGTGAGACTCTCGCCTCCTCTCCCCGTTCTGCTGGCTGCCAGCGCTCCCTTTCCCAGACCACGGATGCAAGATTTTTCCAGTACTACGGCCAAGTGTGGTGTGATGGGGACCCCGCTCTTCGGAGTGTATGGTCCTCGGGGAGCCCCACGGATGGGGCAGCTAGTAGGGCGGGGCTCAGGCTGGGAGCGTGAGAGAGGGGACACGGAGTGTGAGAGAAATTAGAAAGAGAGAAAGTCAGGGGGTTCGGTGGGAAGAAGAAGGAAAACAAAGACGCGTGAGAGAAATTAGGAAGAGAGAAAGTCAGGGGGGATTCGGAGGGAAAAAGAAAAACAGGCAGGCTGGGAGCGTGAGAGAGGAGACACGGAGTGTGAGAGAAATTAGAAAGAGAGAAAGTCAGGGGGTTCGGTGGGAAGAAGAAGGAAAACAAAGACGCGTGAGAGAAATTAGGAAGAGAGAAAGTCAGGGGGGATTCGGAGGGAAAAAGAAAACAAGGAGCCAGAAAAGGCGGGTCAGAAAATGCAATAAGTTGGAAATGTTACACATAGTAAATGACATAAGCCACCTAAATACACGCAGAGAACTTCACATGAGTATAAACAGTGCGTTCTGAAGGTGTTCAGGCTTACTTTTCCCACTTCCCCATGTCAACTTTCTTCTAATCAGCCCTTTCCAAGATGGCTGCGAAAATGACGTCTGCTTTCTGTTTTGATTAGACACAAGCCGGTAGTGTTGGGATGGCTGCATGATTTGTTTCTTCGTGCCTGGAGTCAGCCTGTATCATTGCAAAAATGGCAGCGCCTGTCGAAGATGGTGTGCATGCACCAATGCCAGGCAGATGTGGTTTCTATGTGGCAAAAAAGAGCAGATTCTGCAAAATGAAAGACGTATTGTGAATTTACCAGTAATGTAAATAAGCTATGCAGCCCGAGCAAAGTAAAGAGGAACAAGCCAAGGGCACCGGAAGACACCACCGCCTTTCTCCGAGGCAGAGCAGAAATGCCTCGGAGAAACGCAGCGTCCTTTTCGGATTTGGGGGCGTGTTTTGCTGTTATCTCCTCCTTGAGACTTCTTGCAAAAAACACGCCCCCCGATCCGAAAAGGACGGGGCCTGATCTGAATGACTGACCTCTTCTCCAATGGCTGGCCAGCATTCAAGAGGCCAGCCAATGGAGAACAGGGGAGAAGAGGGGCGGGTTCAAGCCCCTCTTCTCCAAGTCATTAAATCTCTTGACTTCCGGTTCTGCCTTCGGCAGACCGGATGGTCCCGAGACCTAAAAAAGGAAAGAACTCACCACTCTAGTTAGGGCAAGTAAGTTACACATCAAAGATAACCTGTGCTCACCCTCTGGTAGCTTGGCGCAGAGCAGGCACGCTTATCATCAGAGGCAATGTGTAAAGCGTTTTCACAGCACACGCACACCAGTAACACAATAAATCCACCACAAAGGAGACTCCACACAGTATTATATAAAAATATATAGTATATTGTACGTAAAACAGACCAACACAGCATGAATCATAAATACTGTGCATACTACGCAAATTCTGAAACAGTGCTCGTTATCCTGACAACACCAGAATGAAAAACAACTTGTATCACATCAGGGCATGAAATGCAGCAGCTTCATTACAGGAAGAAAACACATAAGTCCACATATCACCAGAAAACCATAAATACTTAGGGTCTTATCTATGAGAAACGGGTCTCTATCGGGCTCTGTTTTGTGCCCTGGCACAGGTGGCCAGTTTTTTTCCGGACTGCATGACAGCAGGCACATCGATGTGCGTTGCTCACTTCTCTCACTAGTGGAGAAGTTACGGCATGACATTATGCCAGGTGAGTGTTGTAGGGGAAGATATATCCTTTAAAGAGAGTTATTTTCTCTCTGAATTCCCCTTCTCTTTTTGAAACTCAGAAGCATCAACATTGTCGTGGTGTCACCAGGGCTATACGTGGAAGCTTTTTCAATTTTATATACAAGCCATAGTTGCTGCTTATTTATCTTAGGCAACTAACAACCCTTGACAAAGCCAATAGCCCTGACTTGTTGTAGGTATGATGTTACTTGTTGTATCACATATCTGGATGCAATGACAGAAACAGCAAAATAGAAGTCGGGCGGCACACTATGCTAAGCACAGATTTTTAGCCTATGTGTTTTTAAGCCACGCCCTTAATTAATTTGGCCATGCCCGTTTGAGAGACCCCCCAGTTTTTTCATCCCACTTAAAGCCATGTGCATGCCACTAGGAAAATGTCAGTACTTGGGCTAGGATGCTTGATTCCGGTCCAGGGAAGACATGGCTTGGCAGTTCGGGCTGGACTGTTCCCATGAGGCACAGGGTCAAGACTGATTTGCATATGGCCATGTTTGAACTGGGGTGGCGGGGTGAGCAAAATAATGATGGATTAAACCCAGATCTGTGACTGGGGGTGAATGTTTTGCCAATGTGCAACATTCCATCCATCATCTTGTGTGTCTTAGTGTCTGCCCTATGTGGGAAGGGTATGCCCAGACGTGGGTCTCGTGGTCACTATGCCACTGGAGTCAGGCTATCCTGGCTGACGAGGGGTGAAACCCCGAAACCGTTCCTAGGATGCTTGATTCCGGTCCAGGGAAGAAATGGCTTGGCAGTTCGGGCTGGACTGTTCCCATGAGGCACAGGGTCAAGACTGATTTGCATATGGCCATTTCTGAACTGGGGTGGCGTGGTGAGCAAAATAATGATGGATTAAACCCAGATCCGTGACTGGGGGTGAATGTTTTGCCAATGTGCAACATTCCGTCCATCATCTTGTGTGTTTTGCCACATCAGAAGGGCAACAGATGCCATGGAGCCACACATTATGCAGCCCGGACACCCAAGAGGGCCACAACACCCACTGACACCACCCCCCGGACCACCACTCCCTGGCACCCCCCCCAAAGACTTGCCACATCAGCTACAAAAAACCATGTACAACATATTTTGCATGATGTCGCACAATCACAACAGTTGAAATGCATGTGTCGTCACAGAAATGAGCATCACACATTCACTTTCGGAAAACAAATACAACTTTATTAAAATGAACAACGAAATCAAATGAAGACACATTGCGCCTCCCCTCGGGACAGTCCTTAGGTCACAGCCTGCAAGACAAAAAACATGATGAGAAGGTGTGTCCTGCGCACATCAAAGGACAGAGAGAGAGAGAGAGAGAGAGAGAGAGAAGGATAGAGATGGAGGGAGAAAGGGAGAGAGAGAGAAGAAGAGAGGGGGAGAGAGAGAGAGAGAGAGAGAGAAGAAGAGATGGGGAGAGAGAGAGAAGAAGAGAGGGAGAGAGAGAGAGAGAGAAGAGAGGGAGCGCAAGAGAGAGAAGAAGAGAGGGTGAGAGAGAGAAGAAGAGAGGTAGAGAGAGAGAGAGAGAAGAAGAGAGGGGGAGAGAGAGAGAGAGAGAAGGAGAGAGAAGAAGAGAGAGAGCCGCCCCTGCGAACCCAGGCCACACTACTCACCTGTTGCCACTAGTGTGTTTCCAACCACTTGCCAGCATGTAGTGCAGTCCATTAAGTCACACATCTGAGTCAGAGCCGTCATCTGAAACAGAGTCCAGATACATGACTGGCACAGTACACACACTCGCACAAGACAACAGCGCCTGCCCGCCCGTGCACACCCAGGCAGAGGCATCACATAGGCACCCGCCGCCCACGGATCATGCCCACCCATGCACACCCAGGCCTCACTGCTCACCTCCGCCACCGGCGAGTAGACTGGATGTCTTACCACATGCCTCTGCAAGCCACAACCTCGGGGCCCGCGGACATGGCACCCTCCACACCATGCAGCCACGCTCCGCAGGCCACCAGGTCTCACGTGTGTAGCTGGGTCTTGAAGACTCCATGGCTGATAACACACCAGTGCACCCAGCCACATTCCAGGCTGCACACCAGCTCAGTTTTGATTTGTTCAGCATTATGTACATCAATTGTGTGTCTTTTGCACACCCGATCAGCCCAATGGGTGCCACTAAGTCTGTGACCCGGAAGCGAGGCCACGTGGTGGTAGGCCTGCAATGCCCACTGGCTCTGGCCTACACTGCTGGGACAGGGCATCATCGCAGGGTGCCCACCCGCTCAGCAGCATAAGGTGCCACTGACTCAGTGCACCTAAAGTCACCGTCCCATGGCGGGGGCCTGTGCCTGCCACAATGCGCCGGCTGCGACTAACCCTGTGCAAACCCAGTCAGCACCACGTGGTGGTCGGCCCATGCCGTACGCTAGCCTGGGTTGCCACTAACCCTGTGCAACCCTAGTCAGCGCCACGTGGTGGTTGGCCCATGCCATATGCAGGCCTGGTTTGCCACTAGCCCTGTGCGCAGCAAAACTCTTGTGCCCTTCATGATTGATAACCATGGCGTCCGTCATCCAGTCACCACGTGCAGAGGAGAATGTGACGTTGTCAGCCCCCTATGTTGGCGGAGTCACATGGCCTGTGACGCCTGTGCCGGATGGGTGTGGTGTGCGTGCAAACCTGCCCTCAGGGAGTGGCTGTGACATGCTGACAACTAGACCAGTGACCTGCACACCACAAGCGAGTTCACCTGCGACGGGTACCCTCTGAGCGTAAGCGGAGTGGTCTGGCCTGCCGTACGCCGGACCAGCGCAGGGCTTGCCACAATGACACGTGGGCTCTGGGCGTGGTTCAGTCAATGTCCGGACAAGGAAGTGAGTGATGCATGTGTCCCAGTTGTAGTGTTCACGGGACCCGGTACACAAAATGCAATGTAGCACCCTCTGACTGGCATCCCACAGGATGACCATCATTGATGAAAGGGAAATCACGGTCCCTACATTCATCCACACATGCATACATGACTGATGATGGACATGACACAGCAGTGCGTCAATGGATGTTTATTGCACATCCAGTGCAGATATGCAGCCGGAGCGGTTCAGGGCAATGCCCAGCACACTACACCATATGGGCCCGCGTAGGTCCAGCCAGAGTCCATCCGGGGATGACAAGTCCTGCTGAAGGGAAGGGTACAGTCCGCAGCCTGGCCGCTGTGTCATTGGTCATCAATCCGGAAGTGGCAGTCCATGTCGCTGTCCAGGGTGAGTGCAGCAGAGTGTATAGTGGGTCAGTGGAAGGTCATGAGGCCATGTGTGGGACCAAGCAGACACAGGCCAGGTGGCGGTAATGAATGCTAGTGCCTGGTCCTTCTGACCACAGTCCCATCCATGTCCTCATCCCCGGGTGTGAGCCCTGCCCCACCTGTGGGTGTTGCAGAACCGGCTGCCGCACTGTGTGCCACTGACACATCAGTGGCCTGAGTGGATGCGCCTGCCGCACTATGTGCCACTGACACATCAGGGGCCTGAGTAGATCCGGCTGCCGCACTGGGAGGCACTGACACACCAGGGGGCGGGGATGTGGATGGTGTGGGGGCACCAGCATTCATCGGCGCCACACCTTGTGGCGGCAATGCCATGGTGGAGGTCAGTAGGGCATGATAAATCCCAGCTACATTTCGATGACGTGTAGCGTTGGCTGCCATCCTTTTTCGCCTCCATCCGCACCATGTCCTCCATTAGCCTCCGTATGTGTGCCAGCTCACGGCTGGTATCGCTGGATCCACTCTGAGCAGACAGCTGTTCTACTCTCCACGTCATGACTCCAGCGATGTCAGTCAGGTCTCGTTGGAGACCATGGGGCGGACATAGACACCCAAGGATGGCGTCCAGTTTGGCAGCCATGATGCCGAAGCCCACCCGCACCTGCTCAGCCGTCTCCATCTGGCACTCTAGCACACGGCGTTGGAAGGCCATGTGTTGTTACTGGAGGTCTTGGGAGGGTGCCGGGGCTGTGGGTGCCTCCTGCTGGGTGGTTTGGGTGGTGGGTGGGGTCTCATCGATGTAGCTGGACTGCCCTGAGCCTGAAGGTGAGTAGCGAATGAGGTCAATGATGTCCTGGATGGTTTGGGTGTCGATGCTGGTGTTGTCCTCCTCGTCATCCATGAAGAGTGGCTGGGACTGCTCTGCAGGAAGTGTTGATGGTGCCCCTGCGATGCGAAGGGGAGATAGTGTATTACTATGTGTCAACATGTGTGTAGACGCATGGTACAGGTTGACATTCAGACGGCATGGCATTGTACATTGTGATAGTCTGTAGATCTGGGCGATGACCCAGCGTCATTGTGGCTGTGCACTGTGCTGTGATTGGTTGTGCATGTGTGCCATTGTGCCCATCTCCACCGGTCCCCCCAGTACCTGGTGGTCACTCACCCAGTTGCGGTTGTGTTGTGTCCTGTCGAGCAGTGTCTGGTCCCCCGACTCCGACCACAGTCTCCACGCTGATGACTGTCGACACCAGCTCCTCCATGTCATCCAGCTCCAGCTGTGGCGCTAGGCCCCCACCTCCAGTCTGCATTGCTGCCCTCTGGATGGCGGAGAGTTTCTCCTTCCTCCTCCGCTTGATGTCATTCCATCGCCTCTTGACCTCGTCCATTGTCCGCTTGTGCTCTCGGACGGCATTCACCTTGTCGACAATGTCCCGCCATATTGCAGTTTTGGTGCCTAGTGACACGTTGGAGGTGACAAAGAGTTGTTGATGGTGTTCCATCACCACCGTGAAAATGATCCTGCTCGCCTGTGGACTGAACTTCATCTTCCTCGTCTTCTTGTCCTTGCCCCTCCCTGTCCTCGTGGTCCCAGGCTGGTCGTCTGGGGTGCTTGTGAGGTTTCGCTCATCCTCTGCGCCTGCTCCGGCTGCCTCCATGGTGCTTGGGTGTAGGTCAGTTTGTGTGTGGGTGTTTTTTCTGCTTTTATGGAGATTTTTTCCACCTGCCAGGTGTGTGTTGCAGGCCTGGCGCTGCCTATCGCTGATTTCCTCATCGCGCTTTGTCCCATCGCAGGTTTTTTGGTGTTGTGGTTTGTGTTTTTATCTCCATCGAGGTGGGTTTATCGCCGACATTGTCCACGGTTTCGGCAGACTATCGCATGATACCGCCTTGTTGTGAATCCCACGTTGTAACGGGGTTATTTTCCCGCGATGGGCTGCGATATTGAAAGTTGCGTTATGCTACTCTTGCGGTAGTTATCACAGGTTCTTGTGAATATACCCCAAAGTTTTGTAGCATGGTCTTCCTGGTGAAATGACTTCCAAACTTCAACACTGGTTAGTCACTCTCCATTTCATGGTTTTCTGTTTCATAAGCGGGTGTTTAGCATTCAGTGGAGCTGCTGGTGCAGTAGCACCGACCGTAAAGGTGAGGGGGCAGCCTCTGCTGTAACACCTACAGATAGATTGCAGCTTATCTTCTACGTATGATTTAAATAGAGAGGGCCTGATGCACAAAAGTAAACTTATACTTTTGTATACATTTAAGATTGTTTGCTAGTCACAAGGGTATTTATGAGTAGTATCTTTAGGAGGGCAGAGGTTTCGCACATAAAGACTCCGCACTTGTAAAGATACTACTCGTAAATACGTTTGTGAATAGCAAACAATCGTAAACATACACAAAAGTCTAAGGTTACCTTTGTGAATCAGGCCCAGAGCCTGGCACTTTATTTTCTTTTGGGGTGGAGGAGGTGTTGGGGAGGGGTTAGGAAGCAGAGGATAAAGGCGAAATGGAGACGAGAGGAAGAGAAAGGAATAAAAAACAGGAAAGGCTGTGTTAGAAATTGAGTTTCTGGTTGACTAGGGTATGCACCTAAACCAGGCAGAACTCACCACTCTAGTTAGGGCAAGTAAGTTACACATCAAAGATAACCTGTGCTCACCCTCTGGTAGCTTGGCGCACAGCAGGCAGGCTTATCATCAGAGGCAATGTGTAAAGCGTTTTCGCAGCACACGCACACCAGTAACACAATAGATTCACCACAAAGCAGACTCCACACAGTATAATATAAAAATATATAGTATATTGTACATAAAACAGACCGACACAATATGAATCATAAATATTGTGTATACTATGCAAATACTGAAACAGTACTCATTATCCTGACAACGCAAGAATGAAAAACAACATACATCACATCCGGGCATGAAATGCAGCAGCTTGATTACAGGAAGAAAACACATAAGTCCACATATCACCAGAAAACCAGAAATACTTAGGGCCTTATTTATGAGAAGTGATGCATCCCTGCGGGAAAACAGTGATGCGTCACTTCTCAGTGCGCCCTCCTTGCGAGATGATGGATGCGTCATATTTACTGTATGACACATCAATCAATCAATCAATCAGTGACACTTATAAAGCGCGCTACATACCCGTAGGGTCTCAAGGCGCTGGGGGGGGGGGTGCCGCTACTGCTCGAACAGCCAGGTCTTCAGCTTCTTTCTGAAGGAGAGGTGGTCTTGGGTCAGGCGCAGGTCGGACGGGAGGGAGTTCCAGGTCTTGGCGGCCAGGTAGGAGAAGGACCTTCCTCCTGTAGTCGCTCTTCGGATGCGGGGGACGGCGGCGAGGGCGTGGTTGGCTGATCGGAGGTGGCGTCTGGGAGCGTGGAAGTTGACTCGGCTGTTGAGGTAGCTCGGGCCTTGGTCGTGCAGGGCTTTGTGTGCGTGGGTGAGGAGGCGGAAGGTGATTCTCTTGTTGACGGGGAGCCAGTGAAGGTCTCTCAGATGTCCGGAGATGTGGCTGGATCGTGGGATGTCGAGGATGAGTCTGGCTGAGGCGTTTTGGATCCGCTGGAGTCTCTTCTGGAGCTTGGCGGTGGTACCGGCGTAGAGGGCGTTACCGTAGTCCAGTCGGCTGGTGACGAGGGCCTGGGTGACGGTCTTCCTGGTCTCTGTGGGGATCCACCAGAAGATCTTCCGTAGCATGCGTAGGATGTTGAAGCACGCCGAGGAGACGGTGTTGACTTGCCTGGTCATGGAGAGGGAGGAGTCCAGGATGAAGCCCAGGTTTCGTGCATGGTCTGTCGGTTTGGGTGCGGTGCCCAGGGCGGGAGGCCACCAGGAGTCGTCCCAGGCGGAGGGTGAGGAGCCCAGGATGAGGACCTCCGTCTTGTCCGAGTTCAGTTTCAGGCGGCTGGTCGTCATCCACTCAGCTACCTCTTTCATCCCTTCGTGCAGGTTGGCTCTGGCGGCGGTGGGGTCGTTGGTCAGGGAGAGGATCAGCTGGGTGTCGTCGGCGTAGGAGATTATGCTGAGGTGGTGTTTGCGTACGATGGCCGCGAGGGGGCTCATGTAGACGTTGAAGAGGGTGGGGCTCAGGGATGATCCTTGGGGGACGCCGCAGATGACTTCGGAGGCCTCTGACTTGTACGGTGGTAGGCGGACTCTCTGTGTTCTTCCGTCGAGGAAGGAGATGATCCATTCCAGCGCCTTGTCCTGGATTCCGATGTTGCTGAGGCGCCGTACTAGGGTGCGGTGGCAGACCGTGTCGAAAGCCACGGAGAGGTCTAGGAGGATGAGGGCCGCTGTTTCTCCATTGTCCATCAGGGCTCGGATGTCATCGGTGGCGGCGATGAGGGCGGTCTCGGTGCTGTGTTTGGCTCGGAAGCCGGACTGTGAGGGGTCGAGGGATCCGTTCGTCTCGAGGAAGGCGGCCATCTGCTTGTTGACGGTCTTCTCGATGACTTTGGCTGGAAACGGGAGAAGCGAGATGGGGCGGTAATTCTTGAGGTCGGTGGGGTCCGCTGTTGGTTTCTTGAGTAGAGCGCTGAGTTCGGCGTGTTTCCAGCTCTCAGGGAAGATGGCGGTGTCGAAGGAGGTGTTGATGATGTCTTGCAGGTGGGGTGCGATGACAGCGTCGGCCCTGTTGAAGACGTGGTGAGGGCAGGGGTCGGTCGGTGATCCGGAGTGGATGGAGTTCATCGTGCGGATGGTGTCTTCGGTGCTGATCGGGGTCCAGGCGTGGAGGGTGGTGGTGGGGGGGGGTGGTTGGTCGGTCATGGTGTGCGTTGGTTGGTTGTTGAAACTGCTGTGTATGTCCGTGATCTTGTTGTGGAAGTATGAGGCGAGGGAGTTGCAGAGGTCTTGCGATGGGGTGATGTCGTTGTTTCCTGCGCTGGGGTTGGAAAGCTCTTTCACGATGTTGAAGAGTTCCTTGCAGTTGTGTGCGTTGTTGTCCAACCGGTCCTTGAATGCTGTTTTCTTGGCGGCGCGGATCAGCTGGTGGTGTTTCCGGGTGGCAAGTTTGTAGGAGGTCCTGTTGTCCGGTGTCGGTTCCCTTTTCCAGACTTTCTCGAGGGCTCGGCAGTTCTTCTTGGAGCTCTTGAGTTCGTCGGTGAACCATGGGGCCTTCTTGCTGCCGGGTCTGCTAGGCGGGGTCCTCAGCGGGGCGAGTTCGTCCGCGCAGTTGCTGATCCACTTCGTGAGGTTGTCGGCGGCCTGGCTGGGGTTCGCTGAGCTGGCAGGAGGGTGCTGGCTCAGGGAGGTGGCGAGCTGGTCTGCTGTGATCTTGTTCCAGCTTCTGCGGGCGGTCTGTTGCTGGTGATGGTGGGACGTCGTTCTCTTGAAGGTGAAGTGGACGCAGCTGTGGTCCGTCCATTGAAGCTCTGTGGCGTGGCTGAAGTCGATGTCTGTGCTGGATGAGAAGACGGCGTCGAGTGTGTGTCCGGCGAGGTGGGTGGGGGTGGACACCAGTTGCTTGAGTCCCAGGTTGGCGAGGTTGTCGAGCAGGGTGCTGGTGTTGTCATGTCGCAAGGAGTGACAGGTTTGTCAGTATTACTGACGTATCTTTCAGCGCAAAACTGACGCATTGCTGGTATTGTGTCGGAAGCATGACGCAACTCCAGCAATGCAGCGGGGAGGGCTATGATTATAGCACTGCGTCAGTCTGACAGCAGGCGTAAGATATTGACGCAATGGCGTTCTAGAAATGGTGCACTGAAATCTCATAGATTTCGATGAGCCACTTCTACGAGGCTTTTGTGTGGGAACGCCCACCCTGCATACATTATACCTGATGCAGGTATAATATGACGCTGGGCTGTACAAAGTGAGGCATCTGCATAGATGCATCACTTTGTAAATAGGGCGCAATGTGGCACTTATTTTATGCCGCTAGTGCGTCACAAAAAGTGATGCAACAGCGGAGCAAAGGTGACGCAGGGGCTCATAAATAAGCTCCTTAGCAGGTAAGGCTGACATGTGTAAAGATACACACATGAAATCCACATACAAATATGACAACTTAGGGCCCAGTGCACCTGCTCTGCTATTAGCAGGATTATGGCAGATTTCTGAGCCTAACGTTAAACGAGTGTATATAGGCATGAAACGTAGACCGCAGGAACTCCTGCGTGCCTACTACATGTGATACAATAATTCTAGCAAGTTCTTGCACCATGGTATACAAGGGCCTTGACGAAGGTGGGAGGCGGATAAGGACTTTCCCCAAACTCTAAAGAGCACAGTGCATCGACGTCGGGAGCGCCCGGGCCTAGTTCAGATAAACCCAACCCCATGCATACACTGGGCGGTGAGGGACACAGTACGATACGGCAGCGACTGCTTGGATATGCTTAATGTAAAAATCAGTCAGTCAGTCAAGATAACTTTATTTCGGTCAGCAGACCATAAAAGTACAATAGAATATTTACACGTACAGAAGTAAGACCATAAATAAGAATTAATTTAAGACAATTATTAAACATTACGTTATCATTGAGAACTTAGTAGAAACATTCCATCAGTTAAAACTCATCCTTCTTCGCCACATGCCAAATAGGAAACGGGAAACAGCATAAACAATGGGAGGGTTAGTGTCATACGTCAGGACTCTGCATGCTTGGGCACACTGTCTAAGGCCCAAGTTTTTGCATAGGGGTACAAGCCAACATTTTCGAATTGTGCGGTAGACTGGGCAAAAGAACATAATGTGAATAATGTCTTCATGACAGATTCTACAGGCTGGACAAGTGCCCTCCTTTGTTTTATCCCATCTGGATGTTAATGCCACAATTGGCAGGGACCCATGCCTCAACTGAGTATATAATTTTCTGGCTAAAGGAGGCTGAATTAAATCCAAGAATGCCTCAAAGGCAGAATCTGTTTTCACCATTAGGAACTCAGAGGTCAACCTCCCCAGATACATAGAGCAGCATACTTTTTTAGAATTATAAGATCTTACAGCTGCCCGTATCTCTGACTTCTGAATCCTCACACAACTTATAGCCGGAGTATCCCAAAGATGGGATAGACCGACTAAATACAGGGAAGTTTTGATATGGAGAAGCCATGGTATTTCCTTGTGATTTAACTGTCTCCATACCGCTATGAATTCCCCTCTATAAGTTGTGAGTTCAGGAACAGACCACAGCCTTTTCCAGAAAAGTAGTGGTCGTAGGGCAGCCATGTCACTTACAGATTCTAAATCCATGTCCAAACGTAATGGTGTTAGGGGAGTGCTCTGGGGGACACCAACCAACCCGCGCATAAAAGCATGTTCTACCTTCTGCATGTTGGATGTGTTTGTGTGGCCCCACAGTTCAGCAGCATATAAAGCCGCGGACCTCACCTGAATTTTATAAATTTCCAGCGCAGGAGTGATTGGCTTAAATATGGAAGTTCTATGAGATCTTCCAATTCCTCACGCTATCTGCGAGAGTCTCAGGGAAGATTTAGCTACATGAGCATCCCATATAAAATGCTCAGTTAAGGTGACTCCCAGGTAGGTAAAGGTCTTGACTCTTTCTAGGGGGACCCCAGCTAATGAAGGGTTCGGACGGGTGCGCCTAGGGGGGCTGAAGATCATGAACTTAGTTTTCCCCAAGTTAATCTCCAGTCCCCTCGAGGCACAGAAAACCATAAAACCGTCCAAAACCCGCTGGATACCCGTTGATGTCCGCGACAACAGCAATGTGTCATCAGCGAACTTCAGAGCGGGGACCCTGCCAGAAGCCAAAAACGGAGCATCGCTATCCTTAAGGTTATTTAGTTCATTAATAAGGCCGTTTACATATAAACTAAACAATGTGGGAGCCAGTACACATCCCTGTCGAACTCCACGAGTTACAGGAAAACGGGCTGAGAGTTCCCCATTCTTCCCGCACCTCACCTGTGCGAAGTTCCCTGTGTGGAAGCGAACCAGGACATCAAGAAGAAACGTTGGTAGACCAAGATCCTTTAGCACCGACCATAATTTCTCCCTAGGGACCAGATCAAAAGCGGCTCGCAGGTCCACAAAAACGAGATAGAGGCTGCCACCCTATACTCTTGTGGTTTTCCAATAGAGGACCTGGAGCCGAAAGATCTGGTCAAGAGTAGAAATTCCTGTTCGAAAACCAGCTTGCAAAGGCGTCAGAATTTTATTCATTTCCATCCAATCAAGTATTCTATTAAGAAGTATTCTACCCATCAGTTTTTGGGTGGTATCCAATAAACTGATGGGTCTATAGTTGGATGGGGCGAGTGGACAGCCCTTCTTAAATATTGGAACGATCTCGGCTCCAAGCCATGTCTCTGGCAGCGCTGAGCCTTGCAAGACCGCGTTAAAGAAAGCGGTCAGGTATGGTGCCCAGATTTTAGGTTCGGAACGAAAAAGGTCCCCAGGAATCTTATCAAGACCTGGCGCTTTATTTAACGGTAGACCTTTGATTGCAGTTTCAACTTCTTTTAGGGTAATGTAATCGGAATATTAATCAACCCCATTTCCGTCTGTTAAATCATATGGTCTCGTCCCTGGTCCTAAATAACTCTGGGATAAGGAAGGATCTGGAAAAACAGCCATCACTGGGGCTGACATATAATTCTTGACCACGTTGGAAGTGGTCCTCGAATCAGGGGTAGAATAGAGTTCATTGAAATGTGCCTCCCATACCATGGGGGCAATGTTGGATACCCCCTCCTCCTGCTCGCCACTCGATGAAAGAGAGACAATATTCCAGAAATTCTTGTAATCCTTGAGAAGGAGTGCCTGCCTCATATCCTCCCATCTAGTTTCCTCCCACTCTTTCCTAGCCCTATTCAGTTCCTTTTTATAGGCCAACCTAAGTGTTCTAATATTAAAAGTAACCTTTGATTTAATTGCGACAAGCATGTCTCTCTTTGCAATTTTGCAGGCATAGTCGAACCAGGGGTGAGTTTAAGCCCTTTGGCACCGAGGCCTGGCCATTGGATAAAATATTTCTCCAAGAGTCGTGGTCAATTTCCTATGTATTGCAACAGCCTGTGTAGGAGAGGCAAGGACCGCCATTTCGCTAATTAATGGGGTGGCAATCTGATAGATTTTTGCCAGGCGTGTTGGCGAATTCAAACATATTGGCCATTTAACCCTTCTCCTGTTATTAGACAAAATGTATGGTGGGGGGGCTGGCAATATACTTGGATCTGTATTGAATAGACCAAAAACGCCAGGCTTAAGGAATAAAACCAGGGCGTTATGGTCGCTATCTTGCCTATTTACAACAGTGAAATCTTTAAGCTTGTCCCAATGTTTAGCTTCTATTAAAATATAATCTAGAATAGAAGTGCTATTAGCTCTGTTAAATGTTGGTAGGCCAGAGCAGGAATTATCAAACCTTCCATTGCACGCCCATAAGGGCATTGCAAGTGTGAAAGATTTGATTTGTAGAACGAGCTTGGTCCATGCCCTTACTGGGGCTATCACAGGAGATGGAATAAATCCCGACGAGTCCACATCATTGGAATCATCACAATGAGGGATACTCAAGGGTTCATACTGGCAGTTAAAATCACCAGCCAGAATAATCGATATAGTAGGGTCAAGGGACTGGATAAAGGAGTCGAGGGTAGTAATAACGTTTGACTCATTTCCATTTGTAGTGGGTCTGGAATAAATGTTTATAAGGGCCACTTGTGACTTGTCTGGTAGGATTAGTAGGACACATTGGATGTCTAAAGAGTTTGTTCCAAGTGTAATGGCTTGAATCCCCAAATGTGTTCCTACCCAAATAGACAGGCCACCAGAAGGGCGGCCCTTGTCTGAAGATACCGCAAGGATATCAAAGGTCGCAAAACCATGGCATATACTCCCTTCCAGGGCCCAAGTTTCTTGCATAATACAAACGTCATGGTCTGCCATAAAGGTAAGCCACTCTGGCTCCAGTAATTTGTTCCTTATTCCAGCTATATTCCATGATAAAATCTTCACACATCCCTGATTCCTTTTGTCTAAGCCATGCGCCTCCTTCCTCTGTTCTACTAGGGGGGTTTGCACTGGAATTTCATCAGTTCCCTTTTGAGCCCTCTCACTATCGTTAGGGGAGGAATCTGTGCCAAAAAATTGGAGAGAAGTAGTCACCGTCGATCCGGAGCCACCCTTCGAGTCACTATGAATAGATTCCGTGCTAGGGGTTTCCCCATGGATCAGTCAATCTACCTCCTCTAAGGCACTGAACCTATTCCTATGGGCATATGTCTGAAGGGGGGGGATAGGATTAAAAATACCTTCCATGAATGAGTTCCACTGACAGGTCCTATTGGGTAACAGGAGCTGATTTCTATTGCGTTGGGGCCTCTGTGCATAGGTTGGATTTGGGTTTTGGGTGGGGTAAAAGTAAGACAGATGCAGGGGAAATATCTGAGAATTCCACCAAGGAGGGACTCTACAGATATGATCCACTACAACAGGGTCCCTAAAATTAATTATTATGACATCTCCTGCCACAGTTTTGGGACCCCTTCCAATCCAATCAATTCTTCTCACCGCCAAAATTTCCCCTGTCATATTTGGGGGGAGAGCTCTGTTTTACTTAGCCATTGAATACATTTATTTTTCAGATCACTGTCATATTCTTTTTTCCCCTCGGAGAGGGTTGGAGCACCTACTAGGACCACCACAAAGGGTTGTGCCTCTGGGGGAAGATTAATGGAGCACAGCTGGGAAGTACTAGCCCTAGGCTCCTCAGATGTCTTTGCCATAGATGGAACAATTTTTGAAAGTGTTGCTTTTTCTTTGTAGTGTGGCCTATGATTAGCAGGAGGAGTCCCTAAGGGCTGGGCGGTGGAACTCGCTGCGACTGTAACAGGGGGAAGTGTAAGCGTAGGATTTATATGTTTGTCAGTGCTTGATGAAATTCCCTGGTTTAAATTCTGCACTACTCGGATATCATCGGTTACTGCCCTCAGACTACCAGATGTAGGTGATGTCTTGTCCTTAGTAGTTGTAGACTTCATTGTACCCCCTTCCAACTTATTTATGAAAGACGATATTCTATCTAATTTGGAAACAAGGGGTTTAATATGGGAGGCTATAATTCGCTCTAAACATGTCTGTAAATCGGCCACCATATTGGAGACCCAACATGGCACCCCTACTTGGGGGTGCAATGAGCTATCTAGTGGGGTCACCAAGTTGTGGTTGGGCTGCGATTTTTTCCCGGGTTTTCTAGTTTTTGTTTGGGGACAATTTTTCCTTAGTTTATAGCCTAACTTCCCAGGTTTTACTATCCCTATAGGGGAGGAGGAGGGAGGAATGGAGCGGACATCCACAGCATTATTAAATGATATCACAGAGGCCTGGACTAGTTCCTCATTCCTCTCAAATTCTTGGGATATCTGTGTACAAGGGAGCTCAGCATAAGTAGTAACAAGAGAGGAATCAGCAATCGTAGGGTCAATGGTAGTAGCAGAACAATCCCCCCCATAGTCTTGCAAACATAAAGTAGGAGTAATAGAGAGTCTCCTTTCTGTGTTTTCTATGGCAGTGGCTACAACTCCGATAGTCTGTTGAAGCATTTTGTCAATGGCCGTGAGTGTCGGTAGCGGTTGAGTCGTAGATGGATGAAGTTTGGTATTAGGGCGGGCAGCCAAAGACTTCCGTACTTTGCCAAATTTACTCATGGTTTGAATAAAGTTCTATATACTATAACAAGTGGAACCAATGTACAGTAACACAAACCAAATTTATTAACGAGTCACTAAGAGCCACATCAAAGAAGTAATGGCTCAGTTAGCCCATAATCAGTACCTTCATTGCACAGCCAGCCGGAGTTCAATGGTTGAAATCCTCTTCCGGGATGTCTGTAGCAGGGTTGAAATGATGCGGCCCAGCCCTGCCCCCTCCTGCCCCGGACGGCCACAGACGGCCCGCCCTCTGCCCGGGCTCAGCAATAAAATAAAGTAATGAGCTGTGGGAGGTGCTGCGTGACCTCAGAGACCACTCTAGTCATTGAAAATACAGAAATAAAATACAGTGCGACAGGCTTCACTGCTGAGAGTGGAGTCGGGCTTGGGCTCAGTTCACAGGGCAGGTGAGGTGCAGGTGCATACAGCGCGTCATGGTTGCTTTAGCAACCGGGTGGGACACCTCCATCAGCAGTGTCCATGGAGCTTGATGCAGGTGCACCCAGCAGTTGGGATGTCGTTGGGCCTCACACACGGGGCCCACGGTGCTGGGGAGACGAGTGGCGCTGCAGAACGGCTCCAAGCAGCAGGCAGAGCTTGTGTATGAGCAACGGACAGATCCTCCTGCAATGCTTGTGCGAAAATCAGCAAACCAGGCTCACAATGGTGCAAGTGTACAGAAAGCACCACACTCACAGGGGGAAATCAGCAAGCCAGGCTCACAACAGTGCAAGAGACACCCATAAACACCACGCTCTGGCACCCACTGGTAATTAGGAGTGCCCCCCAAAGCAGAGTGCCGGTGCTTGACAAATGGTACAGGGGAATTAGATGCAGGCAGCTCACAAGGTCTTCACCAGGAGAAACAAAATAGGCTGTTTGTCACTACCAGGACGTGCCACACTATAAAGGCACATGTCCTATCTTTTACCTACACAGCACCCTGTCAATAGGGCCACCTGGAGCCTACCTTAGGGTTGCCTTATATGTAGTGAAAGGGGAGTTTAAGGTTTGGCAGTTAGTTTTCACTGGGGGTGAGTGTATGATGTTCTCAAGCGCTCCGTCCATCATCTCCTTTAGTATTGCTTTGTTCGCCCTATGTTGGCAGGGTATGCCCAGACGTGGGTCCCTTGCTCACTTTGCCACTGGATTCAAGATAGCCTGGCTGATGAGTTATGAACCCGAAACCGGTCCCAGGATGCTTGTTTCCGGTCCAGGAAAGACATGGCTTGGCTGTTCGGGCTGAACTGTTCCCATGAGGCACGGGTTCAGACTGATTTGCATATGGCCATGTCTGAACTGGGGTGGTGGAGTGAGCTAAAGAATGATGATGGATTAAACCCAGATCAATTGACTGGGGGTGAGTGTATGATTTGCTCAAGCGCTCTGTCCATCATCTCCTTTAGTATTGCTTAGTTAGTTTTCAATGCCAAGGAAAAGTGCTAGTAAACAGCGCACGCAGGCCCTCCAGTGCCAAGCCAGAGAGACAGGTTTGAAAGGCTACGTCTGGGGACGGCACAAGCTCTGGGATAACACTGCATAAAGGGCCAGGTCCAACAGGCTGAAGGCAAGAGAGGACAAGGACATAGAAAGAACAGATAGACTAATCAGAGGTTGGGGGAACGAATAAGAAGACACATAGAAGAGAGAGGATACAGAAGGCTGGGGAAAGAGGAAAGAGGGAGAGAGAGAAGAGGGTATAAGAAGAACGCTGCAAGAAAATGTGAAAGGAAGGAAGGAGATAAAAAAAAGTCAGAGACAGGGGCGGAAAAGAGACAGAAAGAAACAGGGATGAGAGGATGAAATATGGACAGGTTTATGAGGTGTTAGACTTGGGAGTCTCTGGTTGGCGCAAGGATGCCCTTGTGTCAAGCAGGGACCCTCTCCTCTACGTCAGGGCGCAGGATAACCCCTTTGGAATGACCCGTGCTCACCCTCTAGGTGCGTGGCGTGAGCAGCCAAGGCTATCCTCCAGGCGTTAGTCAGTTAAGCAGTTGTAATCATACACACAGTAAATACATCAATCCCCCCAGAAATGGACACCAGACAGGGATATGTAGAAAAATACGCTTCTTTATGTAAAAATAGGTATATATATATCAGCAGACTTATCACAAGACCAATAACGTTTTCTCTAGGCCACCAGATTGTAAAGCAGGCAAATGTTCTTGGTTGCAGTTTCAAACGGATACTCTTTTAGTCTCTTAAAAGCATTACTTTGGGGTTCCAGTCACTTTGAGGGGATTTAGGCCAGTCCTAGCCCCTTTGGTGCGCTTCGCCACGCTTCCCTCTCTTTTCTGTCAAGGATCGGCCCGCACCCTACCGCGGCTCACGCATCGGGCGTGGGCACGCCTGCGCCATGCACGGCTCTTCCCCAGCGTCTCTGAGGCAGAACGGGAGGCGAGACGGGCTTGTGGTGCGGTGGGGGCGACGGGGAGCAGGGCGCCTGTCAGAGGGCTCGAGGTCCCAGGAAGGACGGCGGGAATATACACTCGCTCTCACTCACCCGGGGAGACTCTGAAGATAGCACAGCCCTCTGGCACGATCGGCTCCTGATGACAGGGAAATAAGGCATTGCGGGCCCCGAGCCCGATGCTGGAACTTTAAGAAACGTTGTAGTTGCTTTGGGAGTCGGCATGGGACGGTGCGACTCGGTGATGATGGGGGCACCTTTGGATCCTACGTCAGCGGGTGCATGCACTCAGGCAGGCGCGGCCCACGACCCTCAGCACGGCGGTGCGGGGGTCTCCACAGCGGGGGCGGCGCGGCCTGGTCCCAGTCCGGGATAGCGAAGCGGGGTCACAGGGCACGGTCCGTGCAGCTGATGACCCGGCGGGGATCACAATTGTCGGAGAGGAATTCCGGCGGGAGGGGCGATAGCGCTTCAGCGCCCTCCAGTAGCAGACGGTGGCAGAGGAGCAGGTAGCCTAGCCCGGGGGCAGAGAGCGACTCCGGTCGGAGCGAGGCTCTCACGGGAATAAAGGCAGGCAAGCTCCCGAGTGTCACGGCCCTAGGAGGGGGGCGATGAGGGGCGCAGTCTTTCTCCAGCTGGATGCACACACAGCTCGAGTTTCAGGATGAGCAAAGGCACAAAGAACCCACTGGTCCTGGGGTTCAGTTCAGGGGGCAAGCTCAGATCAAGCCCTTGGAGAATGTTTAAAGCACAAAGTAGCAAAGTCTTTTCAGCAAGTCTCTTCCTCTCCTTTCTCAGCAAGGCAAGCAGCAGGCCAGTCCTTCCAGCGTCTTCTTCTCCTTCTAGTTGGGCAGAGGTTCTTTGTGGTAAAACAGTATTCTGATTTCTTAGGAGCCAGGCTCCTACTTTTATACAGTGATTCTTTTGTTCTTTAGCGCCAGGGGGCCTGGGCCTAGCTCAGTCCAGTTCTGGAGCACTTTGTTATGGTGACTCTGCTCTTTCCTTTCAGCAGCAGGGCAGAGACATCAGCCGCTCCACAGGGTGTGGAGCCAGCTTTGTGGTGGCAGAGCACAGGTCTATTCAAGAGTCAAGGTGTACTCCTCCCACCCATCCTGGTGTAATCTCTCTACCCACCACCTGGCAGCCAGCCTGTCTCTGGGGATTCCCCAACCCTGCTCCTTACTGTTGCTAGGCAGAACACACAAACACAGCAGAGGCGGACTGAAATGGCCAGGTCAGTAAATACTAACTTTCTAAAAGTAGTATTTACAAACGCAGGATATTAAAATAAACTTTACTAAAAGAAGTATTTTATTATTCGAAGTGCAGGCATACTAAACTTGACATTCTACCATGCTCTATGAGTCCACTGGGGTCACAGCGTGTAGTGACTCCAGCAGCCCATTCTGGCCTATGGAGAGCAGGTAGCCTTCAATAGTGAAAAACGAAAATGGCTGTAATTCACTATCAGGACATGCCACACACTCAGGCCTTGTCCTACCTTACACCCACAATGCACCCTGCCCGTGGGCCTACCATAGGCGTGACTAACATGAGGCAAAGGGAAGGTTTGGAGGCTGGCAAGTGTGTGCACTTGCCCAGCCAGCATGACAGTACCGGACTGCACGCAGGGTCTGCAGTGGCAGACCCTAGACACATTTTACACAGCCGCTTTCTGTGGGTGGCGCAACCAGCGCTGCAGGCCCACTAGCAGCATTGGCATTCACAAGCCCTGGCACTCCTGGTGCACTTTACTGGGGACTGACAGTAAATCCAATAAACCAATCATGAATATCAATTACAGGTACACTTTACCTAGGGAGCACTTGCACTGCGGCACGGATTAGCCGTGGCGCAGTGCCCTGAGCAGACAACACCAGCAAAACATTTGAGGCACACCATCAAAAAAGTGGAAGGGAAACTTACGCCAAGGTGCCAGGTCTAACACGTGTCCCCTCCAGCTGAAATGTGGGGAGAACTACCCTTGCCCAGGGGGTTCCTCGTCACTAAGGCGGAAATACCTGGACAGACCGTCAGCGTTGGCGTGATCTGTACCAGGACGGTGTTCCACCGTAAAGTCCATACCCTGTAGGGAGATGGACCACCTCAACAGCTTTGGGTTCTCACCCCTCATTTGCATCAACCATCTGAGGGGCCTGTGGTCTGTCTGAACCCGGAAGTGAGGCCCAAACAAGTAGGGTCTTAGCTTCTTCAGCGCCCAGACCACAGCAAATGCTTCTCGCTCAATTGCACTCCACCTACTTTCCCGTGGAAGTAACCTCCTACTGATGAAGGCTACGGGTTGGTCCCAGCCCTCCTCAGTCATCTGTGAGAGAACAGCCCCTACACCATGCTCTGAAGCGTCTGTCTGCACTAGGAATTCCTTGGAGAAGTCAGGGGCCAAGAGCACGGGTGCCGTGCACATGGCAGTCTTCAGGGTGTCAAAAGCTTTCTGACAGGTGTCAGTCCAGATCACTTTCTTGGGCTGCTTCTTGGAAGTCAGCTCTGTCAAGGGGGCAACAATAGTTCCATAGCCCTTGACAAACCTCCTGTAGTACCCAGTGAGCCCCAGGAAGGCCCTCACTGCGGTCTGTGTCTTGGGGGGTTCCCAAGCCAGGATGGTCTCAATTTTGGGTTGCAAGGGTGCCACCTTGCCACTCCCCACTTGGTGTCCCAAGTGCACCACGGAACCCTGCCCGATCTGGCACTTGCTTGCCTTGATCGTGAGGCCTGCTCGGCGCAGAGCCATCAACACTTCCCAGAGGTGGCGCAGGTGTTCGGGCCAGGTGGCACTGAACACTGCGATGTCATCCAGGTAGGCGGCACTGAACTCATCCAGTCCAACCAACACCTGGTTGACCAACCTCTGAAAGGTGGCAGGGGCATTCTTCATCCCAAATGGCATAACCCGGAACTGGAAGTGCCCATCTGGTGTAGAGAATGCTGACCTCTCTTTGGCCCCATCGTTCAAGGCGATTTGCCAGTACCCAGACGTTAAATCAAACGTGCTGAGGAACCGGGCAGCCCCCAGCCGATCAATGAGCTCATCAGCTCTGGGGATGGGGTGCGCGTCAGTCTTAGTTACTGAATTGAGTCCTCTGTATTCCACACAGAACCGGAGTTCAGGTGTGGCTCCCGGCGCAGCAGCTTTGGGGACCAAGACCACGGGGCTGGACCAAGGACTGCTGGAGGACTCAACCACCCCTAAAGCAAGCATTTTGGAGACCTCCTCCTTGATGCAAGCTCTGACCCTGTCAGTAACCATGTAAGCCTTGTGCTTCACAGGTAAGCTGTCTCCTGTGTCCACATCATGGACGCACCAATCTGTGACACCAGGAACCAGGGAGAACCTATCTGGAAACTGCCCCAGCAAGTGGCGGCAGTCTTCCTGTTGTTCGGGCATCAGGGTGGGTGAGAGGTTAACTCCATCCACTGACCCATCTTTCTCAGAGGCTACTAAGAGGTCAAGAAGAGGCTCAGTCTCCTCTTCCATTCCATCATCAGTGGCCAGCAGCATGCCCACTTCGGTCCTCTCCAAGTGGGGCTTAAGGCGGTTAACATGTAGGACCCTCAAAGGGTTCCTGGGAGACTGCATGTCCACCAAGTAGGTGATAGGACTTTTGCGCTCCACAACCTCAAATGGACCTGTCCACTTATCCTGAAGTGCACAAGGCTCCACTGGGGCTAAGACCCACACCTTTTGTCCAGGTTGAAGCTCTACCAGAGTGGCATGCTGGTGTACCACCGCTTCATCTCTTCCTGGCTGGCTTCCAGATTTGCCTCAGCAAGTTGCCTGAATCGCCTAGTCTGGTTTCTGAAGGCCAGCATGTAACTGTATACATTCTGGGGAGGTTTCCTGGGAGATTGCTCCCAGCCTTCCTTTACCAAACTCAGAGGTCCTCTTACCGGGTGACCATACAGAAGCTCAAAGGGGCTGAACCCTAGAGACTTCTGTGGCACCTCTCGGTAAGCAAAGAGCAGGCATGGCAAGAGGACGTCCCTCTTACGCCTCATTGGACCGTCTAGGCCCATGATCATGCCTTTGAGGGTTCGGTTGAATCTCTCAACCAACCCATTTCCTTGGGGGTGGTAAGGAGTGGTGAACTTGTAAGTTACCCCACACTCCTTCCACAGGGATTTCATATATGTGGATATGAAATTGGTCCCCCTGTCGCTCACCACCTCTAGAGGGAATCCCACTCTGGAGAAAATTCCCATCAGTGCCCGTCCCACCACGGGGGCCGTCACTGTCCTCAGAGGGATGGCTTCAGGGTAACAGGTGGCATGATCCACCAAGACCAGGATGAACCTGTTGCCCAGGGCTGTCTTGGGGTCCAGAGGCCCAACAATATCAATACCCACTCGCTGGAATGGCGTACCGACCACGGGGAAGGGTTGCAGAGGAGCCTTGTGCTTCCCCCCGCTCTTACCACTTGCCTGGCAAGTCTGACAGGTCCTGCAGTAGGAAACTGAATTCTTGTGCATTTGGGGCCAGTAGAAGTTGGTGACAAGCCTGTCATAGGTCTTGTCCATCCCCAAATGTCCTGCTAAAGGCACATCATGAGCCAGCCCCAGTAGGAAGGTTCTGAACTTCTGGGGTACCACCAGCACACGGGCTGACCCAGGTTCAGCAGCCTTAGGCTCTGAATACAGGAGGTCACTCTCCCAGTACACGTAGTGTGTCTTGGCCTGAACACCATTGGCCTGGTCTGCAGCCTGCTGCCGCATACCCACGAGAGAAGGGCATTCATCCTGCTCCCTGCAGAATTCCTCCCTGGAGGGGCCTCCTTCTTGCTGCCAATGGGTCAGCTCAGGCAGGTCTCCCAGTTCGGCAATCTGTTCCCCGGTAGGCTACAGAGCATCCCCTCAGGGTCTGCTTCCTCCTGAGCCGTGGGAACTTCGGGGGCCGGTTTCCCGCGCCTCCTGCGCCTTCTCCCTAAGGCTGGTTCCTGGACCTCTCCCTCAGGCTCCAGGACCCTTTCAACACCCCTACTGGCTGCCATTGACCGGGTGGTCACGCACGCCCAGTCGGGTAGACCCACCATCCTCAGATGCGTGGTCTTCTCCACCTTTTCCCAAGGGGAGCTCTCCAGGTCGTTCCCTAGCAGACAGTCTACAGGCATGTCAGTTCTCACGGCGGGAAAGAAACGCTACAGGCGCAAGGGTGTTGAAAGCGCCTAGGAGCTCTGGTGGATTGCGGCAAGTTCACCCAATGTTCAGCAGGTTTTCTGGCTTGTCCCCCGCTCTGCCGGGGTCAGGGTGCGTTTTGTAGTGCCTCCGGGCGCGCTGATGACGTGTTTCCAGATCCGGTCCCAGGGGATCCTGGGAGATGTGGTTCCTCACAGCGGTCGCTGTAGCAAGCGACGGCGGGAAAGAAACACTACAGGCGCAAGGGTGTTGAAAGCGCCTAGGAGCTCTGGTGGATTGCGGCAAGTTCACCCAATGTTCAACAGGTTTTCTGGCTTGTCCCCCGCTCTTCCGGGGTCAGGGTGCATTTTGTAGCGCCTCCGGGCGCGCTGATGACGTGTTTCCAGATCCGGTCCCAGGGGATCCTGGGAGATGTGGTTCCTCACAGCGGTCGCTGTAGCAAGCGACGGCGGGAAAGAAACGCTACAGGCGCAAGGGTGTTGAAAGCGCCTAGGTGCTCTGGTGGATTGCGGCAAGTTCACCCAATGTTCAGCAGGTTTTCTGGCTTGTCCCCCGCTCTGCCGGGGTCTGGGTGCGTTTTGTAGCGCCTCCGGGCGCGCTGATGACGTGTTTCCAGATCCGGTCCCAGGGGATCCTGGGAGATGTGGTTCCTCACAGCGGTCGCTGTAGCAAGCGACGGCGGGAAAGAAACGCTACAGGCGCAAGGGTGTTGAAAGCGCCTAGGAGCTCTGGTGGATTGCGGCAAGTTCACCCAATGTTCAGCAGGTTTTCTGGCTTGTCCAATGGCTTGAACTTGAGCCATTGGACAACGACTCTCTATGTTGTCAGCATTGACAACCCTACAGTAGGCATGGGCTACAACCTGCTCTTGAGACACCAGGTGTTGCCTCACCGAGGTCACGCTGGCTCCTGTATCTCTAAGAGCCTCAACCTTCTTTCCATTGATGGTCACTACTTGCCCATATTTCTTAGTGTTAGAGGGTAAGTAGGTTTCAGGGACCATCTCACTGTCTCCTAGCGAGACTAGGGTCATATGCGCAGGACCCTCATCCCCCTGGACTGCTACCTCCTCCCCAAAATTAACATTAGCTACTTGCCGGGGTGGAGCACCAGTGGGTGCTGTCTTACCAATCAGGCGACACTTAGGATCAGTGGCAATGTGACCCGGGTCACCACACCTGTAACAATTGAAGGGCCCCTTTGGAACAGGCCTACCTGTCGGGGCCCCGTTCTGCTTCGGGGGCGGGGGAGGCTGGTTCCCTTGGGTACTACTTTGGGGGCCTTTTTGGAACCCTGTCTGTTTACCCTTGTCCCCCCCACTCTTCTGCTGGGGACCCTGCCCACCTTTGGCGGAGTCTCCCACTTGACCCTTGTGGACCCTGGTGCTGAGCCAGCGGTCCGCCTCCTCAGCAAGCTTCCTCGGGTTGGACAGCTTGCTATCAATCAGGTGCTGGCGTAGCTCAAGAAAACATTGACTGGACAAGTGCTCCCATGCAATTAAATCAAGCAGCCCTTGATAATCATTCACTTTGCTACCCTTCACCCAACCATCCAGGGCTCTGCAAAAAAAAGTTACATACTCCACATACGTACTCTCAGGGATCTTCTTAGTCTCCCTGAACCTCTGTCTATATAGCTCAGGAGTTAACCCATACCTGGTCATTAAAGCTTCCTTCATATGGGGATAGGAGATCTGGAGGTCTAGGGGCAAATCTAACAGTGTGTCACGCCCTTCAGCGAGGAACCTTCCCCACAACTTCGTTCCCCAGTCTTTCTCAGGGACCCGGTATGAAGACATGGCTACCTCATAGGCTCTAAACCACTGCCCTATGTCATCCTTTCTAAAATACTCCTTAACTACATCTTTGGGGATGTACACCTTGGACTCTACCTGCACCGGCGGAGTGCTGCCACCAGAAGGAGCTGTTTCCAAACTTTTCGCCTTCAGCTCCAACTCCTTCAATCTTATATCATGATCCATGTGGCGTTGTTGTGCCTCCAAGGCCAACTTCTGCTTCTCCATTTCCATTTGTCCTGCCAACTTTGCCTTCTCCATTGCATGCACCCTGTCTGCTGCCCTGTCTGCTAGCTCCTCTGGGGACAGGATTCTGCTGGGCTCCACAGGGTTGTCGGGTGGGACGATGTCCCCCGCATTCTGTGGGTCTCTTGACTCTTTCCAGGCTCTCAACGCCTTGAGGTACTGGTTCTTCCTCTTGAATCCAGTATGGGGAACTCTGAATTGTATACTATAGCCTTTCAATTGCTCTATTGTGTAACCTTCCAGTCCCTCCCAATCCACCTCATGCATTCCAGAAATCACAGAGAGTGCTCTTCCAGCAGGGAGTGAGCCAGGCATGGTTGCAATAATGGCAGATGTCTCAACAAAGTTCAACAAATGAAAACCTGTGGCTGCGTTACTTGGTCTGCTCTCACTATCTGGTGATTAATAATTCACTGTATGCAGATTACAAATGCAAATTCGAAATCCCACCGCTGCCACCAATGTTAGACTTGGGAGTCTCTAGTTGGCGCAAGGATGCCCTTGTGTCAAGCAGGGACCCTCTCCTCTACGTCAGGGCGCAGGATAACCCCTTTGGAATGACCCTTGCTCACCCACTAGGTGCGTGGCGTGAGCAGCCAAGGCTATCCTCCAGGCGTTAGTCAGTTAAGCAGTTGTAATCATACACACAGTAAATACATCAATCCCCCCAGAAATGGACATCAGACTGGGATATGTAGTAAAATACGCTTCTTTATGTAAAAATAGGTATATATATATCAGCAGACTTATCACAAGACCAATAATGTTTTCTCTAGGCCACCAGATTGTAAAGCAGGCAAATGTTCTTGGTTGCAGTTTCAAACGGATACTCTTTTAGTCTCTTAAAAGCGTTACTTTGAGGTTCCAGTCACTTTGAGGGGATTAGGCCAGTCCTAGCCCCTTTGGTGCGCTTCGCCGCGCTTCCCTCTCTTTTCTGTCAAGGATCGGCCCGGACCCTACCGCGGCTCACGCATCGGGCGTGGGCACGCCTGCGCCGTGCACGGCTCTTCCCCAGCGGCTCTGAGGCAGAACGGGAGGCGAGACGGGCTTACGGTGCGGTGGGGGCGACGGGGAGCAGGGCGCCTGTCAGAGGGCTCGAGGTCCCAGGAAGGACGGCGGGAATATACACTCGCTCTCACTCACCCGGGGAGACTCTGAAGATAGCACAGTCCTCTGGCACGATCGGCTCCTGATGACGGGGAAATAAGGCGTTGCGGGCCCCGAGCCCGATGCTGGAACTTTAAGAAACGTTGTAGTTGCTTTGGGAGTTGGCACGGGACGGTGCGACTCGGTGATGATGGGGGCACCTTTGGATCCTACGCCAGCGGGTGCATGCACTCAGGCAGGCGCGGCCCACGACCCTCAGCACGGCGGTGCGGGGGTCTCCACAGCGGGGGCGGCATGGCCTGGTCCCAGTCCAGGTTAGGAAAGCGGGGTCACAGGGCACGGTCCGTGCAGCTGATGACCCGGCGGGGATCACAATCGTCAGAGAGGAATTCCGGCGGGAGGGGCGATAGCGCTTCAGCGCGCTCCAGTAGCAGACGGTGGCAGAGGAGCAGGTATCCTAGCCCGGGGGCAGAGAGCGACTCCGGTCGGAGCGAGGCTCTCACGGGAATAAAGGCAGGCAAGCTCCCGAGTGTCACGGCCCTAGGAGGGGGGCGATGAGGGGCGCAGTCTTTCTCCAGCTGGATGCACACACAGCTCGAGTTTCAGGACGAGCAAAGGCACAAAGAACCCACTGGTCCTGGGGTTCAGTTCAGGGGGCAAGCTCAGATCAAGCCCTTGGAGAATGTTTAAAGCACAAAGCAGCAAAGTCTTTTCAGCAAGTCTCTTCCTCTCCTTTCTCAGCAAGGCAAGCAGCAGGCCAGTCCTTCCAGCGTCTTCTTCTCCTTCTAGTCGGGCAGAGGTTCTTTGTGGTAAAACAGGATTCTGATTTCTTAGGAGCCAGGCTCCTACTTTTATACAGTGATTCTTTTGTTCTTTAGCGCCAGGGGGCCTGGGCCTGGCTCAGTCCAGTTCTGGAGCACTTTGTTATGGTGACTCTGCTCTTTCCTTTCAGCAGCAGGGCAGAGACATCAGCCGCTCCACAGGGGGTGGAGCCAGCTTTGTGGTGGCAGAGCACAGGTCTATTCAAGAGTCAAGGTGTACTCCTCCCACCCATCCTGGTGTAATCTCTCTACCCACCACCTGGCAGCCAGCCTGTCTCTGGGGATTCCCCAACCCTGCTCCTTACTGTTGCTAGGCAGAACACACAAACACAGCAGAGGCGGACTGAAATGGCCAGGTCAGTAAATACTAACTTTCTAAAAGTAGTATTTACAAACGCAGGATATTAAAATAAACTTTACTAAAAGAAGTATTTTATGATTCTGAGTTCAGGCATACTAAACTTGACATTCTACCATGCTCTATGAGTCCACTGGGGTCACAGCGTGTAGTGACTCCAGCAGCCCATTCTGGCCTATGGAGAGCAGGTAGCCTTCAATAGTGAAAAACGAAAATGGCTGTAATTCACTATCAGGACATGCCACACACTCAGGGCTTGTCCTACCTTACATCCACAATGCACCCTGCCCGTGGGCCTACCATAGGGGTGACTAACATGAGGCAAAGGGAAGGTTTGGAGGCTGGCAAGTGTGTGCACTTGCCCAGCCAGCATGACAGTACCGGACTGCACGCAGGGTCTGCAGTGGCAGACCCTAGACACATTTTACACGGCCGCTTTCTGTGGGTGGCGCAACCAGTGCTGCAGGCCCACTAGCAGCATTGGCATTCACAAGCCCGGGCACTCCTGGTGCACTTTACTGGGGACTGACAGTAAATCCAATAAACCAATCATGAATATCAATTACAGGTACACTTTACCTAGGGAGCACTTGCACTGCGGCACGGATTAGCCGTGGCGCAGTGCCCTGAGCAGACAACACCAGCAAAACATTTGAGGCACACCATCAAAAAAGTGGAAGGGAAACTCACGCCAAGGTGCCAGGTCTAACATGAGGGAAGGCTATAACTATAAGAGAGGTAAAGAGAGGTAGAATGAAGAAGTTGGAGACATCTAGCTACCATTAGGGCAGCCAGTTCAGAGACGCACTCGTCCTGGGATGTCAGGGGCTACTGCATCCCATTACAAGTAAGTTTTATTACCAGCCTGAGTGCATGGGGCCCTTTTCCTTTCTTGTTTCAGGGTCCACGGCCCCCTTACTATGGCAGTAATTTAAAGGCTTTACACAACTCCTGATTTCAGTCCAGAGCAAAATGCCTAGTTTGAAATGGACCTCATGATTTCTCTGCCATTGGAACAGCTTCCTCTGACCACATGACCTTCTGCATGCCCCAGCCACTGGAAGGATGAGTCATAGGGTCAAGAAGGAAAAATGATTATTTGTTTCTCACCCACAGATTTTCCCTCGAATAGGCAACCACTTCCTCTGCTACTTTGCCTTCTGTACCCGCCAGTCACAAAAGCAACTTGCCAAGCAAGCAAACATGGTTTTCTTCTAGAAGCCTGACATTTTAAGGCTTGTGGGCCTGGAGGGAGCTGGTTCCTCCAATCTTGGTGGCCAAGACCCAGAAATGTATTAACAGTGTGATGGCTTTTCTCTCCACAGCCTTCAATCATGCAAGCATGACTTATTGAGTGCAGCAAACAGAGAATTATTTTGTTCTTCTTCATTCCAGGCAGCTCTATGCTTGCAGTAAGCCAAGCCTGCCAATCCCTGAGCAAACAGGATCAACATTTCCAGACTTCCCTCTCCAGATTTTACTTCCGTGTAACCACTTCCTTTGCAGTAATAAGCTTTATTGCAAAATACTATATTATTGTCCCATGCACTTAAATATTCAAGATAGTGCCTCCTTGCTTTATTGGGTTGAGATCTACCTTCCTGGTAATTCTACCCTGTTCTTACAGCTCATTCCACTAAATTGCAAAGTAAATCATCCCTCTGCCAAAACATATGATGGCATCCTCTCTAAACCTCGCTCCTTTAACCTGCCTGGCTGCTACACAATGAATGGGTGTTGAATACAATAGATCTTTAACACTATAACTACTGATACAAAAGTGTTATCAAAGCCAACGTTACCACCAATGGATAATCAGGCAGAATCAACAGAAAAAAAAACATACAGGCAGATTGTCTAGGTAACTATACATTTACGCATAAAATGTTCAACTCGGGCTTCCTCAGGGCTCTTCCCTCAGCCCTACGGTATTTAGTATCTGCAGAAAACATCATGCCACCTTGATTCAGTCATTCAGCTTCTAAATGTAAGGATGTGCTGATGACACCCAATTGGTCTTGAGGTCAGATGTGGGGTTGAAATATGTGCAGGCAACTTTTGAGGACGGTATCACTGCGGTGGCTGAGTGCATGACGAAGAAGGGGCTGCAGCTGAACAGTGATAAGACTGAAGTCTTGGCTGTTGGCAACAGCCCTGATATCTGGTCCAACCTGTCGTGTACAAACAACTTAGGACCTACCCTTTCACATTCATTATGGGTAGAAATCTAGGGGTAATGCTAGATTCATAATTATCACTTACTTCTGAGATCGATAATGCTACAATCACCTAGTTCACGGTCCACAAAAACATAAGGAAAATGTCTCCTTTGCGTCCAGTATACATTGTAAGTCAGTGGTTCAGGCAGCTGTCTTCTCACACCTGGATTTACATTGGTCTTCTCAACTACTCAATTGATAGAGCACAGATGGTTCAGAACATGGCTGCAAGATTGGCCGTGGGCCTAAAGAGTAAAGACTGAGATTCACAATACCTCACTAACCTCTACTGGACCACTGTTAGGGAGTGCACATGGTTTAAATGCCTTTGTTTGGCGCAAGACTTTTATACTTTGGAGCAAAACATATCAAATATATTCCTTTTTGTAGGCCTTGGCGGTAAATTCCATTCCGCTCGCGGAATTTGCAGAATTTGGGTAATGTCGAGTTCCGCAGAGAACGCAGAATTAACAAAAATTCCGCAATCTGCGGCTTCGCGGAATTTTTTGCTTGTTCGCGCTTTCAAAATGCGTGTTCGCGAGATATTTCCTCCCAAGCATGCAAACAGCGTTTAAGAACAAGAAGAAAGCATCGCGAACGGGCATAACAAGCAATTCTGCGAGTTCACGGAACTCTGCGTGCTCGCGGAGAGTTTTTACCGTTTCGCGGAGCTTTGCGTATTGGGACAAAGCAAATTCTGCCCATCCCTATCTTTTGGCATGCTATGGTCACCTAAGGTATACTTTTTAAAGGCGCTCAGAGGTAGAAAGGTCAGACTGGTGGCATGTGTGAAGCGTCCCATGCTGCAATACTACTCTAGATTTGTCTCCCAAGAGACATAAAAAAGGAGAACAACCATCTGAAATTAAAGAAACAACTTCAAACGTGGCCGTTTGGGCTACACTGCTCTTCCCTATTCTTAGGTTAGTGATGAATCTCCTTTTCCTTCTGAACATGGTAACCTGCTCTCACAGGCTGACTCTCTCTTTGGTGCAATTTGACTCCTACTTTTATGCTTTAGGGCTTGCTGCATATTCTTAGTTTTTCTAGTGCTATTTGACCTCGACGTTTATGCTGTAGGGCTTGCTGTTTGTTTCTTACTTCTGTTTTTCTCTCTCCTTTCTCCATATCTCCTGTAGGTGTGGCTCTGCTCAGCACTCGGCTACCTCTTTGGGGGGGGGGGTCACCATTTTCTGCACTATACAAGTTCACAATAAATCAATCAATCCATAAATCAATCAACCAAACATTCAATCAGTCTACTGTGAAAATGCAATCGGTAAGGTTACGCTTCTATTACCTGTAGGACTTTTATTAAATTTAAAAAGGAAAGTGTATTCTGACTTTCTAAAAGACATGTTCCTCTTTGATTACATTTTTTTCACTCGACACCTAATTCAGACTTCTTCTGAGCCAGAACCACCAGCTGGCAATAACAAGAAAGACACCCAAAGGTCACGACGAGGAACAAAGAGCTGCTCCAAAACCCACAGGATATCATCTGTTCCTGAGCACCTCTTGTCATGTATCATTTTCCTTCCAGACTGTAGCATCAGTCGTGGCGGGTGTCGGGGCAAAGTGGCGGGTGGTGGGAAGGGGTAACAATAAAACAAATAAACTAAAAAAACTGTGTCTGAATCCTGTCGCATTGCTGCATCGCTTCTGGCACCACTGCAGGCACAGGCTCCCAGACTGCCCTGCGGCCACTCCTGATGCTGCTCTCACAACATATAGCAGCTCCAGGATTGGTCTGAGCACCCTCGATTTGCACTCCCAGGGAGACTTGGAGCCTGTGCCTGCTCTCTTTAACCCAGCAACGCAACTGGAGACAGCTTCACTGTACATGACGGTTTGGCTGGCCTCAGACGGCCGGACAAACTGTCATGCGCACTGATAACAGTGCCCACCATCCCCATCAGTGCCTGCCATACCCTCTCCCCGTCCCCCAAGACTCCACAGTAAGAGAAGAAAACAAAATGATAATAAACATGCTTTATTATCGTTTTATTTGCTGCTGGCGGGGGGCGGGTGGGCGACGGTCCTTTGCCATAGCGGAGGAGGCGCCACTGTGCAGCACAGAGACAGGACATAACTCCAGGATTAGAGGAAGGCCAGTGCCAAGCACTGGAAGGAGAGTGGAGATGCCCTTTGCAGCTTAGTTTTATAAATTGTACCGCTAAGATAGAGTTAGAACGAATAGGGAGATCAGTCTTCAATAGCATAAATATGAGGAGGAACCCAACACAGTGCTGCCCACAGAAGGAAACAAAGGCTGAGGTAACCCTGCAGGAATTCAAACCAATGAGCTGCAGGCAACTAACTGATGCCAGGAATTAGCCTTTACCCACTAGGTTATTTCATTCAGGGAGAACAGCAATAGATAGCAGAACTAAGCACCATGCAATCTAAAGAGCCTCAAAGAACAATAGGTTAGAGAGCTCACAGAGCCTGCACCAAGTCTGTTGTCATGAAATATAGAGAAAGAGTCTTATGTGGGAATACAGGTTCAGAAATGTTCATCATCAATGAAGTTCAAGGCCCTTATCACCAGCAGCTTGAAAAATGGGTCAGATTTCCCCACCCGACAAGTTACCGATATGTGGCATACCATCAACTGCAGGGGTGGGGAAAATCTGGCCCGGTACGAGCCAGACTGAGAGGTACCACTAACAAAAGCGGAATTACCAGGGGAAACAGTAATTGTTAAAAGTAAAAAGATCTGTAGCGTTCCTGTCCTGTCTAATGGGGATGGTACCCCATGACATTAAGGCGGTTACTCCTAAAGAAAGATTTACCAACAAGTCACGCAACACAGAGCCTCAAGTAAAGTTGTTGTGCTGCGTTGTGTGAAAGGGAGGGAGCAGAACAGTTTCATATCTACTACGACACAGCTCTTTTCTGCTCTCTACCTTTGCTGGATCTCTTTAGGAAAACGTGAACCAATGCAGCCACCCTTGCCCCCTAGATCAAGTGTGGCTGTGCTGTCTCAAGCATAGGTTTTGTACCGGAAGGACGCCATTTTAGAAGAAATCCTATGCTTAACAACTTTTCTCACTTTGTATGCTTGCTATACAATGCACTGACATGCAAAGTGGTTACAAAAGGAGAAACATTAAATATATCTTATCGTTGCACCTGCTTCGAGGAGATATGGCTTTCAGTGCAAATCCTTGGGCCCGATTTACAAAGGTAACTTATGTGTAGTAAAGGTACGAGTGCAGAGTCCCCAAACTCAGTTCAATTTTTCACGCTGCAGACTCTCTGCAGTGTGCAGTGCTGAGATTCCACCCTAAGTGTGGAGATTCCGCCCCGGTGCGGAGACTGCGCTCTCATAACTTCACTACACGTAAGTTACATTTGTGAATCTGGCCTCTTGTCTACAATTCTCTGGGAATGGGGATTTGCGTCAAAACCCATGGGTGGTTGCATAGGAACACCCAGGCATCACCCACGGAACGCCCACTGAAAGCAAAGTTAACACAAGACAGCGCTTTGCACAACATTGCATTATTTTGGGTTACTATCCAGCGCAAATCACGATTTTCATTGGATCGTAAATTCCAAATGAACCCTTTGCTTCGGTTCTTGCTTCTGAATGTGGGTCCAGGTGTGCATCTGGACATAGTGTGTTAATAATTGGCAGGGGAAGAAAAACCTGAGAAACTGGCTCTGCCCAGCGCAGAATCCAGCTCTATGTCTCAAAGAAACTATTTACCGCCCTCGCTGCTATGAAAAAAACTCCTGATCGAAATGTTGCTGGGCCACATAAATAAACCAAATTTAAAAAACAATAAAAGAACGTGCATGCAACCCTAAAAAGTGCCCTGCACCAAGAACGCACAATCATTTTGCTTTGCGATGCACTCATTCGTGGTCATTTTGCAGAAAGGGTTGTGACAACTCAATGACATCTGAAATAGCTGGTGCTTAAAGTAATTGATTCTTGGCATCGGGCCTCGCGAGGGCAGTGCCACCGGTCTCCTGTGAAATATCTGCAAGTGAGTTAATCTCTGAAAAGCAAGTGTCACGCGGGAGCTCTGCCAGCAGCAATCAATGGAAGTTCCCGGTCTTATTCTTCTCTTCCTTGTTTTGAGAGCACGAGGGTTGAATACAACGCCGCCTCCGTTCCGGTGCTCATGAAAGTATTACTTATGGCAAGAGTTATGACATCATCATTCTCGGCTATCAAAGTCACCCCATTAGTATGCGCCTAGCTGCCTCCCCATTATGAATGTTGGCAGCCTCTGGTATGTGATCACTTAACTCCAGGGGTGGGATTAAACGTAGCTTGCCTTGTGATTTGCAGCACTGTTTTATGCAGTGTCTGCAATTTTTTTTTGTTATTGCGCAGTGCTTCCTGGCAGTGATGTGAAGAAATGGATTTGGGCAGAGTATGTAACTTTCTTGTAGGAGCTATATCGATTTCTGGCCCAGCCTCAGGTGCACTCTGTGTAGCATTGCCATAGCCTGTGATTTGCCCTTCTATAGTCCTGACGACGTGTTATTGTTCTAGACTTTTTCAGTTTTTTTCTGCATTGGCTAAATTATCTTTGATAACTCTCCAATGATTGCTTGATGTTTATAGATCTGCAAAAATGTAAAAAGTGCCTGATTTAGAGGTTGGTGGAGATGGTACTCTGTGGCAATGGTGAAGGAGTACCTTCTCCGCCAAGCAGTGGCGTAACGAAAGCTCAGGGGGCCCCCCTGCAAGGTACATGGAGGGGTCCCCACTCCGGATTTAATCCGGAGCTCTAAGGCCTTAGTATTGGGCTGAGGGGGCCCCCTGCAGCTCATGCCCCCCCCCGCACCGCGGGGGATGTGGGGGGACTGTGTTACGACCCTGCTGCCAAGAGCCTCAGGTGTGTCACTTTTTTCGACGCTCCGGTAGCGGTATGCCTTGCGCCATACTTACAAATTGGCCTTAAGCCACTTTTTGTGGCCGCTTTGTAAATATGCTATTCTTTCACACAGGTACCTATGTGAAAAGGGCATTCGATGGGTGTTGCTCTGGGCGTTCCACCGCAGCACCCATTGCTTTTTGATGCTTGCTCCAGATTACCAAGAATGTGTAAATCTGAGGCAGCGCCCAAAACGAATGCTATGCAAGAGCAGGCGTTAGAATGGCGCACAAGGAGAAATGCTTTTGTTTCTCCTCCTTTTTGCTTTGCATTAAATAATGACGATTTGCTACTTCTATGTGTGCTGCAGAATGCGGTACACATGGAAGTAACGAATAGCCATTAATGATTATTTATGTGCAGGAAGGGACACCTTCCTGCAAATGAACAATAATTCCCTGCAACGGAGGCACCATTGCATTATGGTGCAAGGGTACCTGCGTGGGTGCTAGGCAGCTAAGTTTATCGCCAGCACTAGGGAAAACATATGGGTGCACCATATTGTAGTAAATATAGCGCACCCCTGCATTTTGAAAATGTTGGTGTGCGGCACTGCCAAATTTGGCGCAGCTCTGCGCTCCGACATTTTGTTGTACATATGCCCCTTACAGTCGGGCACAACTTAAATATGTCAGCGGCGAAAACTCCCATAACAAGGATGGTAATTTCTTTTTTTAAAGAAAATCCTGCTTTGGGATTTTGTTTGTTAAAATATTAAAAAGGTGTTATGTGATGGACCCGCACAGCACACTTTCAATGCATTGAGAATAACTGCTGTGATAGTGGTTCCTGCCATGTCCACTGGGATGGCAGACGTATCTAAAGCAGCTCCAAAGTCTCCTGCTATCCTTTAGGTTGTAGAAATATAGCGGCTTATTTTGGTTTGGTGGGCGAAGTTGAGTGTCTGTCAGGATGGCGTATGGCATTACCTTCACCGTCTCAATGGCACTCTCCCCACAAAATTTCAAGATGACTGTGGGTCCTGCAGTTATCTCTGCACATAGAAGGGAGCCACTGTCACTGCAGTTTCTTTCAATGCAGTAAACATTTGATGGATGGTTGACATCAGTTTTGACAGCCATCCACCAAACAATATGTCATTTCTTGTTTTTCAGAAACAAAACTTTCAAGTGGGCTTTCCTCCTTTGTGTTGGGGTCATTATTGATTTTTACCTGTCCCTCACCACAAGGTTGTTCCTGATGGACAGGAAAAAAAGGCATTGCTCTGCTCCCTTAAATAGGGTGGATGGTGCAGGGCACAAGTCAAGGGTACACATGGGTAGACAACGTCTACCTACTATTTTCACAGGATGAACGCTGTCTACACTGACAAGAGGTTAGGCCCACTGAAATGTGCCAAACCTGTTCCAGTGTAATTTTCTGGGGCACTTTCAGCAGCATCTGCACATTTTCTGATTTTGTTCTTAGGAACAACGTGCAGGCGGGAGGTGGATTATCAGATTCCAGCTGCGACCATAACAAAACCCGAAGGTAAGGGGCCACTAGGCCTCCTTTTGTTGGAGTATTCTGTCTGGGAGCTATTGGGAGCCTCACACCTAGATGCAGTGGAGGGGAAACATCTTCACTTCGCAGGTACCTAAGAGAGCCATGCTTTTGACTTAATTCTGTCCCTGTATGTAAGAGGTATGCATGCACTGTAAGAAAGTCAGATGTGTTGGTCTGTCCCAGTATTTACACAAATAACAATTTAAGTACCACTGTTTTGTTTTGTGTATTTTGTAGCGCTTTGGCAGTACTCATCCCAATGTAGATTGTCACAGCGCTTTACATCACATGTACATATTATATATTGACAATGAATCATATGTGTGTAAATCAATGTATAGGATGTGTTACATAAGAGAGGGAGGGTTACAAGGTGTAGGAGCCACATGTCCTTCATAGCTCACTGTGCTATATTTGAAGGATTACAATTTATGAACTGCAAGTAACAAAAGGATCTCTGTGTTAAAAGCAGTAATCCACTTACACATTTACAGAAAACAAAAATCTGTCTCCTGTGTGCTACATAATGTGGTGCTACATAATGTGCTTTGCAAGAGACATATTAACCCTCTATGCTACTTTGATTCAATATTGGGACTAGATAAAACACAGAGATCTCCAGCAAATACGTTATGTTCCATAGTTATCTTACCATTATTATTATTCCCTGAGATTTAGTTGGCACACAAAGATCTCTGCAACAGGTCCCGTAACCCCATAAGATATTTTAAAATACAGACATTGCAACCAATTAAGCAGAACAGATTTGCTGCCACATTTCTCATTGTTGAAATTTCTTTGTGGCAGGATAAAAAAAATTGAAAAAATTATAAGTTGAGGCTCAGATCTAGCATTGGGTTGCATCAGTTTGTATGGCACAACCCCAATGCAAAATCTAATTTCTTAAATGTTGTAATGCACTCAAAGTTACTCATGATAGGCCTAATGTCACTTCCTGTGAGGTTATGGGTTGTGATGCCACTTCCTGTGATGCCTCTTGCAATGTCGCACGCTGTGATGTAATGCACCATCATAACACTTGCATTCTGCCTAACTTTGTTTATCCCTCCCACTTCTTTTTTAGGACTTGTGCACTGGGGTGGTGTATTGTCCTTCTTCTGATGGCCCCTACTCTTCTGGGCCATCAGAGAAAATATTCCAAATATGAAACAAACGGTGGCTCTGTCAATGGAATACTTTGGAAGGCTGGATACTCTGTCACGTTTGCGAGAGAGTACAGTGTTCTCCAAAATCTTAATCGGGGCCTTATGGCCTTATTTAGATTTAGAGAGACAGGATACCCTCTCTGAATTTGACAGCTATCCTGTCTGCTGTATTACAAGTGCAAGAGACTCAGAGGCTATAGTGCACTTATGATACATAACTCGCACCCTACCATGCTCAGTGTTGTTATCAATGATGTCACTTCAAATGTTGGAGGGATGTTATCAACATTCAAATCCTCGGGAGCGGCCAAATCTGCACAGTGCATGGCCTTTGGCCCCTGCAGCCCTGCTGGCTCCCCTGATAGCACCAATAATGGGTGGTGGCAGGAGCTGGCAATTCTTATTTTTAATATTGGGGAGGGGGGCACACTGCTCCCCTCCCCAGCCTTTAGGGCTCCAGTGTCCAATTCCGTGGGGTTGTTTTATTTAATTAGGTGAGGGGCGTGCAGCCATCCTCCATCCCCTCTGGTCGTAATTTTTTTAAAGGGGAGAGGGCCATGGGGCCCCCATGCCTGAGACTCTGCGGCTCTGGGGACGGCATCCTATGTATGTATGTATGTATGGCGTATTTGTATATCGCAGACTGTCACCCGAAGGGTATCCTGGCGCTTCAGACAGTTATACCAACACCACACAGAGCAGTCAAAGAAATTAATCAGACCTAGGGAAGAGAAATGTTTTGAGTTCCCTCTTAAAAGAGAAAAAGTCTCCAGAGCTTCTCAGCGACAAGGGAAGAGTATTCCACTGTTTAGCTGCCACAAACCCAAAAGCTCGCCCACCCATCCGAGCTCTCATTACCTTAGGAATTACCACAAGATGTGCTGAGAGCGACCGAAGGGAGCGAGTGGGCACATACCACTGGAACAATTCTTGCAACGGAACAGGTCCTTGTCCATGAAGTCCTCTGAACACTAAGCAAAGTGCTTTAAAGATGACTCGTTGCGGGACAGGTAACCAATGAAGATCGACTAGTGCCATGGAAGAAGAGTCGGAACGGCGCCGGGACAAAGCCAACTTGGCCGCCATATTCTGCACACGTTGCAGTTTAGCCACCAAATTAGCTGGGGCTCCCAGGAGTAGTGCGTTGCAGTAGTCCAACCTACTCAATATAGTGCCACGCACTACTTCTGGCCGAACGTGGGCCGGCAGCAACGGCAAGATCTTCCACAGCATACGGAGCAGCATCATACAAGTGGCCACAGTTTTATTTACAAAAAGGTCCAGTTGAAGATTGGGCCCAAGCACTACACCCAGATTCCTGGCAGAGGCTGCTGCCAAAGGAACATCCGGAAAAGAGGCGGGCCAGAAGTCAGGAGGCAGCGGTCGAGGGACCCGATCCAGCGAGCAGTGTAGTACCTCTGTTTTGGAGCCATTGAACTGCAGAGAGTTCTGCCTCAACCATTCCGCAGTTGACGCCATACACTGATGGAAGGTCTCCAAAGGCACCGCATCTTTGCCCTCGATGGAAAAAATGAGCTGTGTATCATCGGCATAGTTAATAACCGAGATGCCGAATGATTTAATCAGACTCACTAGAGGGTAGAGGTAGAGGTTGAACAAAATAGGGCTGATGGCAGACCCTTGCGGAACACCCTGCTTAACTGCTTTGATCTCCGACTGGAAAGGTGGCAGGGCCACTACCTGCTGCCTATCACCCAGATAGGAAACCAGCCAGTCACGGGCCAGGCCCTTCACCCCTACATCCTCAAGTCTTCTGACCAAGATGTCGTGGTTGACCGTATCGAATGCGGCCGACATGTCGAGCAGCACTAAAAAGGCTGCTCGACCAGTGTCGGCCCGCGAACGAAGATCGTCTAAGGCGGTCACCAGGGCAGACTCCGTGCCGTGTGCAGGTCTGAAGCCGAATTGAGACGTGTCCAGGCAGAAATTGGTCTCCAAAAAACTGGACAAGTGTCTAGTAACCAGTTTCTCCAGAATCTTAATGGGAAAAGGGAGCAGCGATATAGGTCTATAATTCGCTGGGCAGGTAGGGTCCAAGGTCTCCTTCTTCAATAAAGGTGAGACCACTGCCAATTTCCAACACTCCGGGACACGTGCCAAGGAAAGAGACTGACAGCAGATAGCATGCAACGGAGGAAAAAGCTCCGCCTGGAATACTTTCCAGTATTTATGTGGCAATGGGTCGAGCGGGGAGCCGGAGGATACACTATTAGCCAACGAGCAGAATTCCTATGTGCTGTTTTCTTATCTTATGGGGAGGGTGCAAACGGCCTCTTGGGCCCACCCCCCAGACCCAATACATGGATCCTTTTTTTCATAAAAGGGAGGGGTCACACGGTCCCCCTACCAGAGCCAATAGTGGCCCCAGGGACCCCATCCACCAGGGCCTTACATGGGTGCTTCAGTGCCCGCCCATGGCACACATAAACCAGTGCATTGAGGGCCATGGTGTGAGCCCCAGTTCACAAACGGATCAGCTGGATGCTCCGCGAACTTGCAGCAGGATTTTTAAAGATCATTTTGGCCCCAGGGCGGGTCCCTTTCATACCCCTCGATTAAGCATAGAGGCAAGGTATTGCGTCCCTGTCCCCTTATACCTATTTTTTATGTTTCTTTGTAGTACTCGGTTTGAGTCCTGAGTCCCAAGATGGCTGCAGCCACATCCTTGTTACTATGGGGACAAACAATTGGATCTCCTCTGGAGATCTGCTGGCCTGGAAAATCTTGCGATGTGTGAAATATCCAAACTAGCGCAGAGTGCAGTGGCGTACAGTGGAGCAAGGTACATTATAGTAGTGGCATACAGTAGGACAGCATGGAGTGTCATAGAGTGGAATGAGGCTGAGTGGAATAGCACACAGTGGATTGCGTAGAGTGGAGTGACATAGAGTGGAATAGCATGTAGTGGCGTTAGGGGACATAAAGTGGAGTGGTGTAGAGTGGAATAGCATGAGGTGTCATACAGGGGAGTGGTGTAGAGTGGAGTGATGTAGATTGGAGTGGCATACTGTGGAATAGTGTACAGTTGAGCAGCATAGACTGTAATAACGTACAGTGGGTGGAGATTTGTGTCGCGTAGAGTGGCAAACAGTGAAGTGACATAGAGCAGAGTGGCATAAATTGTAATAGCATACAGTGGATTGGTGTAGGGTGCAGTGGCGTACACTGGAGTGGCATACAGAGTGAGATGCAGTAGCATACCATACAGTGAAATACGTACTGTAGGGTGGAGTGGCATAGAGTTGAATAGCATAGAGTTGATTTGCGCACAATGTAGTTGCGTACGGTGGAATGGTGTATACTTGAGTGGCATGAAGTGGAGTGGGTTACAGTGAAGTAACGTAGAGTGGCACGGCATACAGGGGAGTGGCGTCAAGTGGAATAGCATGAAGTGCAGTTTTGTAGAGTTTTGTGGCTTACAGCGGAAAGACGAAGAGTGGAGTGATGTAGAATGGAGTGTGGTAAACTGTAATAACGTACAGTGGAGTACGCAAAATGCAGTGGCATGGAGAGGAGTGGTGTACAGTCGAATGAGGTACAGCATAGTGGCATACAGCAGAATACTATGGAGTGTCATAGAGTGGAATGGTGCAGAGTGGAAAAGCGTATAGTGGAGTGGCATATCATGGAGTAGTATAGAGTGGAGTGGTGTAGAGTGGAATAGCATACAATGGAGTAGAGTAGAGTGGAGTGGTGTAGAGTGGAATAGCATACAGTGGAGTGTTATTAGAGTGGAGGGGCGTAGAGTGGAATAGCATATAGTGGAGTGGAGTAGAGTGGAGTGGAATAGAATAGAGTGGAATAGAGTACAGTGGAGTGGTGAGAGTGGAATTTCTTAGAGTGGAATGGCGAGGAGGGAGTAGCGTAGCGTGGAGAACTGTACAGCAGAGTGGCATAGGCTGGAGTGGCATAGAGTTGAGTGGCACAGTGTGGAGTGGTGTAAAGTAGATATGCCTAGATTAGAGTGGGGTTCTAAGGAATGGAATATAGTAGAGTGGCATACAGTAGACTGGCATCGGGTAGAGTGGCATAGAGTGGGATAGCATAGAGAGGAGTGCCATACAGTGTAGTTAGATACAGTGGAATAGTGTAGGGCAGATTGGCATACAGTGTATTGGCAGACAGTGTAATACAGGCTGGAGTGTCGCACAATGGAGCTGCATTTACTGGAATAGCGTACATTGGATTGGTGTAGAGTAGATTGGCATAGAGAGGAACAGCGTATAGTTAAGTGGTGTACAGTGGAGTAGCATAGGGTGGAGTAGCAAGAGTGGAGTTGCATGCAGTAAAATTGTGTAGAGTGCAGTAGCGTACAGTGGAGTAGCGTGACTGGAGTGGTATAGTGTGAAGTGGCATACAGTGGAGTTGCATAGATTGGAGTGTCATGCAGTGGAGTTGAGTACAATGAAATAGTGTTGAGGGGATTTCTGTACAGTGTAGTGCATACAGATTAGTGGCAGAGACTGGAGTGTCGTACATTGGAGCAGCATATAGTAGAATAGTGTACAGTGGAGTGGTGTACAGTGCAGTGGCATAGAGTGTAGTGTGGTAGAATAGGCTGGCTTATAGTGGAATAGTTGTGGGTTGAATAGCATACAGAGGAGTGGTGTACAGCAGAATAGTGTATACGAAAGTGGGGAACAGTGGAGTGGCGTAGAGTGGAATAGTGTAGAGTGGAGTGGCATACACTGGAGGAGAGTAGAGTGGAGTGGCATTGAGTGTTTAGAGTGGAATACCACAGAGTGGAGTACTGTAGAGTGGAGCGAGGTAGGATGTAGTGGGGTAGACTGTAGTGGCTTACAGTCTAATAGCGTACTGTGGAGTGGCGTAGAGTGGAGTGTTGTAGAGTGGAGTGGCATACAGTGGAATAGTGTAGAGTGTAGTGGCGTAGATTGGAGTGGCATACAGTGAAGTAGTGTACAGTGGAGCGGTGTAGAGTGGAATAATGTTGAGGGTCTCCTTTACAACTTTTTGGCACAATGCAGTGACACAAGGCTTCTTGCTGCACTGCCCTGCAATAAAAGGAAAGGGCAGGAGTGTGCCGTAATAATGAAATATGGTGCATTTCTGTCTTTTCTGCCTGTGCCGGCACACAAATTGGTTCCTAGTGCCAATTCAGGCACCCTTGCACCATGGTGCAATGGTGTTTGAGTTGCTGGCATGATAGTATTTATGCAGGAAGGGACACCTTTCTGCACAAAAACAATCAATGAGGCATGTTTCTCTTTCTATGTGTGCTTCAGAATGCAGTACACATAGAAAGAGGAAAAACAAGGAGAAATAAAGATTTTTTTTAACATATTCCCAAGTTTACAGATCCTTGTGTATCTGGGAATGTGTAAAAACCCACCGGAGTTACATGGGAAAACCCACTCCTATGCCCATGGAATGCCTACTCGATGAAGAGTAAAGCAACGCAGCGGTTTCCACTGCCTTGACTTACTCCATATCTATGAGGCCATGCAAAGACATGAAGGGTGGCTTTGCCTGGCCTCATAAATATGATTGAAAGGCCTGCGCTTGCCCTGGGTAATTCGAGGGGACTTTAATGACATACTGGATGTATCACAGGACCGGTCATTCCCGCCACTCTGGGGTATGGCGGCATACACCGGAGCTTCACTGTTTCATAGATTGATGTATGGATGGGGGTTAGTGGATGTCTGGAGGAATCGCAATACCGCCTCTTGAGAATGTTCTTTCCACTCTGCAGCGCATGGTCTTCATGTCCGCCTTGATAGAGTGTTGTGCACAACTAACATGCTACCATACATGACTCAGACAGACCATCTTGGACGCATGCATTCTGATCATAACCCGCTTTCTGTAACAATACCATCAGACACACAGCCCTCCCCGATCCCAACATGGTGTTTATAGCCCACTCTACTGGAAGACCCACCTTTTCGGGAATCCCTCCACACAGCCATAACAGACTACTTTGAACATAACACTAACACAACATCGTCCGCACTGTTGGAATGGAATGCATTTAAGGTAGTGCTCAGGGGTGAATGCTTGGGAAGAGGGAGTGGAATGCGGAGACAGGTGGAAAACAAACTCTAAGAATTGGAGCACCAATTAATGTCCCAGATAATTTCACAACTCTTAACTTAGCGCAGACTGTTCCGAGTTGTGCACTATGCCCAGCCGATCTGGCCCAACTCAGGCTGTATGTGTTTGACCTGGAGAAGGCATTCAACACTGTCAACTGAAAGGAACCCAAAGGCGGACTTATATATTTGCACCTCACTCTAGTTTTGTTAATTCCAGAGTGCTGCAACTATCACTCCAGCAACGTATTTAGTTCCAAACAGTGGGAACTTCATCAGGGCTTGAATAAAAAGTGTCAGTAGGTTCAATCTTCCCCGCAAAACCAATTTTCACATTCCAGCTCAGTGACTTGTTACTTAGGGAATTCCCAAGGCATCATCATGCCCATTTTCAAATACCTTGATAAGTACCCTCTTCAGTCCGCGTTCCAACTTGGCTGAGCAGTATGTGTTATTAAGCATATATGTTCAATGGGGAAAAAAAGAGTACAAATAAAGGCTTTGAAATAACAAGACTGACTGGACTTCATTACCTGGCGCACCTCCATTCACTTTATCGTTTAAGGTATCCAACACTATTGAATGGCCCTTTAGCTTCAACGTTCTGGTCTGTTATTTACTGGGCTCCTACTTTATCAATCTGGTAAAGCTTCTTTACGTCAGCCCAGATGTGAGGGTTAAGACGGGACAAATGGTATCACAACCTATAATGGTGAGAAGGGGCACCAGACGAGGTTGTCCCTTCTCTTTTTATTGGCCATAGAGCCATTGGCATTGTCGATGTGGGCATCTGCAGCCCCTGGGGTAACCCCCCCTGGCAACAAAACACATGTGATTTCTGTAGGAAGGTAGGATCCTTCTGCATGTGTACCCCCACTTGTTGCCTTTTTGGTTATGCTGTTTTTGACTAGTCTGACTGGGATCCTGCTAATCAGGACCCCAGTCTATCTGCTTTCAGCCTAAACTGTTATGCTATGTACTTAGGTACACCCCAGATTTGGATACTGGGGTGCCCTTGTCAGTCCCTAGTATATAGTATCCATGTACCCAGGGCATAGGTACCCCCGAGGTATCCCATGGACTGCAGCATGTATTATGCCACCCATGAGAGACCATTCAAAATGGAACTACAGGCCTGCCATTGCAGTGTTTGTAAGTCGCCGCATGCACCACTTACTTAAGATATAGGTTTACTATATCTAAGTGTCGCTGCACTTAAGATCTATAAGTAGGCTTTTCTGTTTTCAGTTTCTATTTTTGGTAAATTCTGGTGGGGTTTTTCCTGTGTTTTCAAGTGATTTCAATACCTTAAAGAAACAGTCGTTATCAGTGGTTACACATTTTCGTGCCACTAAAAACAACAGAAAAAGTGTTTTTCCAGCGTTTATGGAACGTTTTGCTTTTAATATTGCTTGCTTTCTGCATTGATAGAACATGGTATATAGACAGTGTACGTATAGTGTATATGAGGTCCAAATAGATTTTTGCAAATTAAACTTATTGTAGTACACCATAAAAGACTTCTTCAGTGAGTCTTTGGTCATGTGCGCCCGCTCTTTCCTTCCCATGTAAACTTCTGTGAAAAAGCCCTCTCAACATTGGCACTTGAGTAGGGTAATGTCAAAACAGCCAGTACACAATTTGTTAACTCTGGTGACTGAAATAGCTTTCCATGCCAATACTGGTGAACTTGAAGATTGCGATACTTAGGGCAGGGTCTGCAACATTTGCATTTAGCTGGGCACTTATGCACTCAGAGTTATTGAAGCGGTCAAAAATGAAGCAGCACTTTTGAAACTATGGAGGAAATTCCCCTTTACTGAAGGGATCTAGAACTCGTACAGAGTACCACAGTGATGTTTCATTGACTATAAATGCCATTGGTGGTGAAGGGACATTTCTATGCCTCATTGCAAGCAATTTCTCACGTTGTAAAATAAACGTTCCTGAATTGGTCAACATTGCTTTGCTTACCAAGAGGCAAGCACTCTAACATGGAACATATTTCAGTGCCAAATTCACTAAAGGTGTCGCCCAGCCTACTCTCAAGGAGATGTTTCACATATAAACCAATTATGCTGAACACTTGGCAGACAAGGGTTTTTCCAGACTCTAGTTTTTTTATTATGTCCTCTACAGCAGTTATGTTTTCCTGTAAATATCTAATAATGCAATACAGTGTACTTTTTCACATCACTATAAATATGCCACCAAAGATCCTTACATTTCTTGCCTTTGGCATCATCACTCACAAAAAAGTCTGCAAAGGGTTGCCACAAGGATATTATAGCATTCCTAGCCCCTTGGACTGAGAACCATCAGCTAAAGGACACAGTTGGAGTGACTCTTTCTTTGATGCCACACAAAGCACGAAATGAGAAATATTTGCGTTTTATTTCCTGCACATAAGAAAACAGTGCACCAGAATAGATTAAAAAGTCAATAGCATCCCTCATTAACTCTGAAGATTGTAAAGATGCTTTCAACATACCATCTAACAAGTGGCAAGGATCTCCTACAGAGAATCACTTCAGCTTGGGTATCAATTTTGACAGGTCATCACACAACTTTTTCATATACGTAGCTGAATCACTGCAAATACAAACACTATCACTCCAATCTTCGCTGTACTCGGACAGAACCTTTTTTGCAGAGCATTCCAAGTGACATAGCATTCTATGTTTTCCAAAAGTCTGGTGTCATGTTTTCACCACTATCCCAGATGCTCGGTGATAGCGCTCTTTATACATATACTTGTCACTATACCTTGCATTGAATGTTTAAAGCCTGAGGTGTTGGCAATTCACCTAATATCAATACTGACCCACTAGAAACTGTGGGCTAATGTATTAAGGGTTTTTACCCATTCTCTGTGGGTAAATGTGATGACACATATTAGGAAAGATTCTTATGAAACCAGCCATTTTATCAGTGAAAGAATCAAACGCAGCCAAAATATCAAATATGATTTTGATATTTCCTGATTCTCTACAGTTTATAAAATAACTAAAAGAGACCTAAACCCTGCATCTTTAGACCAGACCACAAAACTGAAAAAAGCAAAAGGAAGAAGAAACAATATTTTAGTGGCATCCCTAAACAACAAAACTCAAGCGGAATAATTTTAATCTTATTTACTGCTAGCTTGTATAACAAAGTTACATTGTATTGGCCCCTTCTTGAAGAAAAAAATGACTCTTTCACTCACTTTTTCTTTTCTTTGAATGGCATTTAGTTTGGGGTTGTGCGTGTGTTTTTTCAGTGTTTATATGTTTTCACTGGTGAGGGCTAGTTCTCTTTCAGTGGGGTTTCATCAGTTATTATAGGATTAAACCTAAAACCCCACAGCCTATCTATAAGTCACCCCTATAGCAGGCCTTTACAATCCTGACAGCAGGGTGCTTGGTTCTAAGTGAGAGGGTACCCCTTCATGAGCAGTATACCCCTGCAGCCTACGGAGTCCATTCTCCCGGGTTGTCAGTGAAGCAGCCATATACTCATATAGAGGGGCATTACGCGACTGTGTGATGACCATCTCGAAAATGGCTGCAACCAACCCTATCATGTTTGGTGTCAAACATGTTGGAATCATACCACTATACCGGTAACCGGTGCGGGGGGTATGATTCCACCCACCAGGAAGGCCCTTCGTGGGGCCCTCTGTGTTCCTGGTACCAGCCTTCTAGCTCCAGACAGCACCATATGGTTGCTACCGACCAGAGACACATTTCTACCCTTCTGCTGCTGTGCCAAGGTCAACCAGGGGAAGCAGAACAATAGGCATCCTGTCACAGGGAGGTGTTACACCTCCCAGACAGGATTTAGTGTAATAGGGCTGGGTGGGTGCCCTTGCCAGTGCCTGAAAACCTGCAGGAGGGGCACATTTGGTTTTCCTGTGCATAGTCCAGTTCAAAGCAGTCCTGGGAGCTGTTGGGTCCCGCTCTTGCACAAAACTGGACAAAGGACATAGGAGTAGCCTCCCTTCTGGGAGTATACCCTGCATCTTTCCAACCCTCTCCCATGGGTACTTAAGGGCTTACCTGGTTGTAGGACCTTAGATTCGTCGTGGACAAGATTCAGAACTGAAACTCTGGCACTCTGGACTTCGCTGGACTTCGTTTGGGCCTGACTTCGTCTCCCTCTCAGTCTGCTGCATCGTCTGTGACTGTGTACCATACAGTATCCGTGTAAGACCTGTGGAGCATCCAAGACGCCTGAAGATAATCTCCCTTGGAGTGAAGGAGTCACTTCCCTGCATTCGCAGGCACTGCAACACTGCTGACTGGTCTGCTGATCCCGAGCTCCTATGGACTATGAAAGGCTCAGCAACACAGGAGGTGGGTTTCTATATTCCTCGATGCCCAAGCTGGCCTTTCACCAAGTTTGAGACCAGTATCCCTCGGGGGGGCTGCAATACCCGAACCCCTGTGTACCATGTACTTTTGGAAGTGCATGTACTTGTTGGCAATCCTATGACAAGTGCATTGGGCTTCAAGTAGCCCCAACCTCTAGCAACTTTTCCCACAAAGATCTTCAACCACCTCACACCGTGTGCCCTCTGGCCTGTTGTTTTATTAAGCTGCTTGAGCTCCTTTTGCGACTCCTGTGCCTGTGGACTGTGGATCCAATTGAGGGTCACTTTTGTTTTCCTTGGTCTCCCCTGATTGCTCTGGGCTTGCCCTGACTCCCCTGCTTGTGCTGAGACTCCTGGACTTTGCTGGCCCGAACCGTACACTTCATTGACTTCCTGCATGGGTTGCTTTTGCCAAGACATGTTGGTGCTCCCGCCAGACACCTACCCCTCAGCAGTTGACATCTTTAGTGGGACAGCTCACATCCAGCTCCTGGTCATCCTCAACGTCGCCTGGTCCCCGCAGCTGCAGAGTCAAGGTCACCGTCAACTATCCTGAAGCACCCAACATCAGTGGGCTTTCGTCTACTGAGCCCCTGATCACTCTCAAGTGTCCCAGACCCTGTCCCCCCTGCTTTCAGGTACACCTCCACAAGAATCCATGTTTGGATTCCAACAGACACTTTCTTCTCTTCAACCAGCGGTTTCCGATGCCACTTCACACATATGCACCCGGCTTCCCTGGGATAGGTAACTTGGGTGCCACAGTATCCATGCGTGGGGTGGCTCTCCAACCTTCTGTCTTCCACAGGGTTTCTTCAGGGTCCACTGGGAAGGGTCTTTAATCTTTAAAATTCCAACCTCGACTTGCACATAGACTTGTACGGAGCATGCGGTCGTGTTCACACACTGCACATGCCCTCCGTGGGTTCCCTATCTATTCACCTTGGGTAGTTCCTAGGGGTCCCAGCAATTCTACGTCCTCTCAACATTGTCCTGACTCGAGTCGTGGTTCTTATACGTGTAAGAGTTACTGTAACGTACTAGATAGTGTTATATAATATATACATATTTTTATAACTATTATGTGGTTCCCTTTTCCTTTAATCTATACTATAAGATCGTATTCTAGTAAAACAAGCAGCTTTACACTCCTTCAAGACTAAGCCTGAAGGCTGCTCTCCACAGCTACCACTTGGATAGCTTTCTAAGGTTGTCTGAGACCTCTTAAATCACCATAAGGGTTGTCTGGACTGGTGCGAGATGCCCACTTACATTAGTGGACATTAAATACCAGGCCAGCCTCTCACCATTTCCCTATATGCAGATGACCTACTCTCATATATAAGGTATGTAGGGATGGTGCCTGATGTTATGGCACATATATTCAATACATTTGCGCACATATTGGGACTGCGAGTTAACTGGAACAAGACTTGTGTGTTCCCATTTGAGCCTACAAAGCCAAACCCAGAGTTCACTATTAATGATACCCCAATCACCTGGCAAGTAACCATGTTTAAATACCTGGGTATTAGATTATATCATGATGACGAGGACCTATTAAATGGTAATTTCTGTATCTGTGCAGATGACTTTTGGAAAACGCTGTTCCTTTCGGTAGTGGGAAAGGTGTCCCTTATGGGGTACTTCCTCGGCTCCTCTACTTTTTTCACGTACCTGCCGCTTTATTTATCGCCATCTATTCTTTGACAGATTGAACGCATGTTTTGGGCGCTCATCTGGAACAATTCCAGATGTAGAGTGGCGCTAACAAAATTGTATCTGCCATTGGATCGGGGAGGCCTTACAGTGCCTATCCAGAGCACTACTACCTGGTTTCTCAACTTTAATGGGTGGCATGCTGGGTGGCGAGATGGCATCTAGATGACATGGCAGGCACTGATATGGCAAATATTGTACATAAGATATTAGCTCCTTATATCTTACTAGAAACATACGACCTTATGCACCGGCAATACCACTTCTGGGGATGTCGTGGGGTAGTAGATTAACCACACCGGCGGATCTCGATGCCAGGCACGGGGAGGGGCTACACACGCTGAGTGACTTATATTTAGATGGTACACTGATACCATATGCGGACATTGCAGAAGAGACTGGAATATCCCCAGGACACTTTCTCATGCATGCCACATGGTTGAGCTTACTTCAGGGTACTGCCAAAAAACTTAGTGCTCCAATATATACATGTCATGGGCAACGGCAAGCATCTCACTCGCTGGTTTGCAGATGCATTCCACATACACACAGCAATAGCCCTCACCCCGCTGCATGCAAAGTGGGAAAATTACCTAGGCTCTCAAAGTACAGATACTGAGTGGAAGGTAATTCTGGAATGTCCCAACTTGGTCCCTCGCAATGCCACATTTAAATTAATCCCATATTACATAGTGCAAATCTAACTCCGGAGAAAATCAACCGCTACTTTAATAGAAATGATGCGCAATGTCCCAGATGCTCTTGTCCCACTGCATACATTGGCCATATGCTGTGGGCTTGTGCTGGGCTAAGGCAGTATTGGGAGGGCTAACACAACACCTAGCCGAATGCCTGGACAGACACCTTGCGGACACATGGGAAACATGTATGCTGTATTCCCACGAGGCAAGCAACATAGATGAACTAGCCGTTTCTTAGACCTAGACCTGGGGCTGGTAGTAGTTTAGAGACTCCTAACAGATAATATGGAAATTCAAAGACCCGCTGCAGCTCATAGCTTGGACCTGCTCTATCCTTAATTGTGCAAGGGCAGAGGCAGTGTCTCTCCGGAGCAAGAACACCTTGGGGCTGTGCAAATTTCCTATTACAGATAATTGCAACTCTATTATGGTGCAAATGAACGTATCTCCTGACACGGTAGGTGAGCACTCTCAGACAGAAAACTAGGAGATTAGCTGAGAGGATAGGGCGAAGGCCGACCCGGGTGCACTAACACGGGTGTAATGCTTAGTGGGGGTGCAGATAGATATGTATGTGTAATCACAATTAATAGCAAAGTCATGATGCTGGTGATGATGATTTTATTGTAACCTCGAAAGGGGAGGCGTGTGTTTTAGGGAGGGGGTGGTGGCGCTACATATGGGGTTGCGCGAAGGTTGAGAATGTTCCGCATGTTGGTGTGTTATAATCTGAATGTTTTTTCATAATAAGTCTGATACAGATGGAAACAACATCTGCATTTGTTTATACTGTATACATTCCACATTGAGGGGTATAAACATGGGGCTTGGTTCAACACTCTTAGAGTACGCAGCTGTATAATGTCTGCATGATGGGCCTTATGGTGACAATAATAGTTATGGTACTTACAGAGACAAAATCAATTTACGCAGATGGACTTTTACATACGAACAGCTACAAATGCATAACTGTGGCTAATGACGGAGCTGATTGGAACTGCTGTGGAAGCCACTGGAGTGATTTGGAGAATCATGTAACCCTTATATACGTGATATGAAGTGTATTGTGTCATTGTTTCTCTTATTGTCAAAATGTATTAACAGATTAAACAATAAAAGGATTGAGAGGCCTGCACCATTGGAGCATCATAAAAAGTGATGCCCTGCTGACGCAGGCCCCTTGTACAGTGTAGTGATGTGGAGAGGTATATATTGAAGCAGCATAGAGTAGAGTGGAATAGTGTGCAGTGTCGTACAGTGGAATAGTGTAGAGTGTAGTAGTGTAGAGTGAGCAGATTGGAGTATATATATATATATGCATATATATTGTGATTTATCTCTAATTCCAAATTATCTGATATTAATTGCAATAATCCTTAAAAATTATTTAATTTATCAGCAATTACCATGGAGGATGAATTATTGTGGTTCTCTTTGATCTAAAACTTTGATTTCCCTTTAAATAACATACCTTGATCGACGATGTAATTCACGTCCAGTATGTTTTCACTTTCTACTATTTTTTGTAAATGGTTTCTTTAAAAGACACTCTGGACATTAGGACTCTATGGTCCAGTGGAAGGCTGAGTGCCGAAACGCGTCGACCTTCCTTTTGTGCGTGTTCCTGATGTTTGCTGAATAAACACTAATCCAGTGTTCTCTGTGGTGCCGTGCTTTCCTTTGTTGCGACGAACCCCAGGATTGAGGGAGAAGCGAGAGAGAAGTTTGTTCATATTGAGCGATGGCTGCCTGCGCTCGACGTGCACCCGGGAAGCGAAACGGCATGGCGATCTAAGCAGCTACCTGATACCGGAAGGAGAAGTTACTCGCCGGCTGTTCTGGTTGCTGTTTGCTGCCCATCACCTATCTATTACCTGCTTGGAGACTCCGCGACAGGATCGTGTATACACGGAGGAGCAACTCGAGAACCTCGGGTGAGTGAGGTGACGGGGAAAGCGGTTGGTGGCGCCTTGGTTCCTGCGGTGCAGTTTCCGAGCTACCCCCGCCGTGTACCCTACACCTTCGGTGACCCTTTGCTCTCCATTTTTGCTCAAGTGCAGAGGAACTGTGTTAGAGAATTGTCACGATCAGATCCTCGTTTCACTTTCTCCCGCACACCCGTACGAATCAAATACAACTATCACTATCGAGCAGCATACAACGACCATATTCCCGGAATTGACTAGTACGAATCACTAGTCAAGTAACAGAGACACTATCCCACCAGGAACAATCATCTAACTACACGCACAAACAAAATAATAATTTTTTGCATCGTAATTGCACCATATTGAACCACAATACCCACAATCCACCATGGCTGAGAGAGTAAAAAATCGAGCACAGAGAGCACGTGATCTCCTCAACGATGACTCCAATCCTTCTCACAAAACTGGCAACGGTGTATCTAGTGGAGACAAGAAAAATAGAACCGTCTCCTGCATTTTAAAAGAATTACAAGCTGCTCGCATCCAAGAAGTTAACAAATGGTGGGAGAAAACAACGTTAGAAAAATATATCGAATTCAAAAGAATTCCCAGAGGCTTGAGAATCCTCATCATGCCCACCCTCAATGACTTGGATGCTGACTTAATCAAACAATGGCAAACCGATACCAACGAATGCTCATTTAGACTAATGGCCACCTTGATTGCCCACGCTGAAAGGAAGTTAGCCACGATTGCCATAACTATTAAAGAATTGGAGACAGAGTTGAATCAAGTCCCTTCTGATGAGGAAATTACCAAACTTATTGAATCAATGGAAAAGAAAGTCAATAAACATGAGGATGATGTGGAAAAACGTAAAGCTAACAAATTTAACAGGGACAGACTGGACTACACTTATGGCCGAATTTATACTTTTGCCAGAAAATACGACACATTGAGAAATCGTGTAGTCATGGACAAATACAGTGGACAAGAAACTCCTGCGTCAGAAGAGAGCTCTGAATTAAGCTCAGCTGATGAGGATCAAATTACCTCTAGTCTGGATTTTTCCGGGGAAATGCGCCTCATGCAGATGACAACGCGACAAAGAGGACGCGGCCAAGGACCATCACGGGGGAGAGGACGATCTCAAACCCGAAACGGAGAACCAGGAGAGGCGGTCAGACCCAAAAAGGAAGAGGAAGAGCAAAACAAAATTAAAATCACAAGATCTCAACCTGATTGTTAATCTCTCCAATAAAATTCTCAATAAAGCACAAACCTCACTGCTTAATAAGGGCTTATCCTTCTGTCCCAATAAAGACATGGATCTAGCCAACATACGCATTGACTTGTACAAATTTTGCCGCAAAATCAAACTCAAGAAATATTTTGAAGAGAGACCTTCCCAACCATCTTCTACACTCCCACCAAGCCAACCCACTCAACCCTTGAGTATTAAAGACATTCCAGCATTAAGAACAGCTACCTTATTACAAACTGAATCTTCTACACAAGTTGGTGCTAGCAGCCTTCCTTCCATGTCTGACCTACAATATTGTCAAGACACAGGCCTTGAAACCAACAGAGGAGGTAATAGTGGTTCCAAAAACCGATCAACCTTCTGCCCACAACTTCCTCCCGGCAATAAAATCGATCTCTTTCAAGAAATTATGGTGGAGGAGATCAATAAGATGTCCACAAATTGCCCTACATCATCGAACAAAAAGTTCAAAACTACAACTAAACATAAGAATAAGAGCAAGACATGGAACCTCACTTTTGAAGAACACAATGCATTAAAAGAACTACGCAATGATCAAAACATCATCATTAAAGCCTCTGACAAAGGCGGTAACATTGTTATCCAAAATTGTGAGGATTACATTAAAGAAGCTGCTAGACAACTTAACAATAAGGATCATTATGAGAAATTAACAAAGAATCCAATCAAGAATTGGACAGAGGAATATCATTTGAAACTCTTGGCTTGGAGAGAGAGAGAACTTATTGATCTGGAAGAATATTTATACTTAAAAACAAATCATCCTATCACGGCAACTATTTATTTCTTACCAAAGATCCACAAGTCAACTATTAATCCACCAGGCAGACCCATTGTTAGTTCCATTGGCTCTCTATTAGAATCTACATCTCGGTTTATTGACATCTTCTTAATGAATTATGTTACAGCCCTCCCATCATACTTGAGGGACACAATGGACTTTTTGCAAAAAATTGATCAACTACAGTGGAAAGAAAACTACATCATGGCCTCCATTGATGTTTCTTCACTTTACACTTCCATCCGCCACCCTGATGGAATTGCAGCAGTAAAAGAATTCCTTGATACCAGAGCAATTTGTTTTTTGGAACATTCTGAGATGTTGATTGAAATGCTGACATACTGTTTGACACATAACGTCTTCCTGTTCAGAGGAGAACTGTTCCTGCAAAAACAAGGGACTGCGATGGGCACATCCTTTGCTCCAACTTATGCCAATCTCCTCATGGCAACATGGGAAACTGAAGTCTTAAAAGACGATCGCGCAAAAAACATAAAATTCTGGTCAAGATATATCGATGACCTGTTCATCATTTGGGAAGGCGATATAGAGCTCTTTACAAACTTTCTGGATTCTCTCAACACCAACAGATACCAATTGACCTTTACATTTACAACTAGCACCACCAACATTGTATTTCTGGATGTCGAAGTATTTATACTGAATGGCAAATTCTGTACCAAAATGCACAGAAAACCCACGGCCAGTAACAGCATTCTTCATGCTAACAGTGGACATCCAGCTAAACTTAAATGGAGTATCCCCTACGGGGAAATGTTAAGAGCCAGAAGGAATTGCTCAGAACTCTCAGATTTCAGCCTACAAATAGATGAGATGAGTCAACGTTTTCTACAACGAGGCTATCCCTTGGATGTAATCCTGACTGCAAGAAACAGAGTTATAAATAAAAACAGAAATGAATTACTCCAAGTAGGCCGGAACAAAGAGGACACTGCTACCATAACGAGACTCATAGTTGATTTCAACAATCAAAGTAATGAATTCCAAAAAACCATATCCAAATATTGGGAAGTACTGTTGCTTGATGAAACCCTTAAGAAAATCCTGCCTCCCGGTCCAAGAATTACTTATCGAAAAACTGCCTCTCTGGGAGACATTCTCACACACAGTCATTTTGAAATTAAACCGCAAATCACCACGTCTTGGTTAACCCCACTGGGATTCTGGAAATGCTCAAAATGTAAGGCGTGTGAACAGGGTAAAAACATCACTTCTTATCAATTACAGAATGGCCATCATGAAAAGATTCAAGACCATATCACATGTGAATCAAAATATGCAATTTACAGATTGGAATGCCCATGTCAGAAATACTACATTGGTAGCACAATCAATAAACTTAAACTCCGCATCCTACAAAATCTGCGTGCAATCAAGAATAAGGACTTCACATATCCCATGGCCAAACATTTTTTTGACTTCCACTCAAGTGACAGTAATCTGCTCAAGTACTCTGGCATCAAAATTGTCCGACAGAAAGAAAGGGGTGGACACCGTATTCTTGAGCTAAGAAGAGCAGAGTCGAGAATGATTTTACTAATGGGTACAGAAAACCCATTAGGACATAACTTGGATGCCGAACTGCATGGGCACCTTTGAAAATTCTGAACTGACCACTTATGATGGGCTCCTTCCTGTTTCCCTCTCTTTGGACTTGTATATTATTTCCAGTGTTGATCTAAAATTGCAAATCGTTAATTGTTTTCACGGTATCTCTCTTTACTTATCCCTCCTCTGATTATTGCTGACATAGACATATGAATTTGATATTGCAACAGTTGAAATTGTCTTTAGATGATTCTAGGTTGGTAACGTTATGAATTCTTGACAACTAATTAATTTTGTCCACTGACACACATACTTTATGAGAAAACTCCTTTCAGAAAATCATTTGTGTTTGGTAAAAAATTATGATGACTCACTATGTGAACATTTAATCGTTAGCAGGACTTCATTATTTACAATTGCCTTAATCTAATTGACTCCCTCACAGTCTAAAGGTACTTTACCGCGATTGTGATTTATCTCTAATTCCAAATTATCTGATATTAATTGCAATAATCCTTAAAAATTATTTAATTTATCAGCAATTACCATGGAGGATGAATTATTGTGGTTCTCTTTGATCTAAAACTTTGATTTACCTTTAAATAACATACCTTGATCGACGATGTAATTCACGTCCAGTATGTTTTCACTTTCTACTATTTTTTGTAAATGGTTTCTTTAAAAGACACTCTGGACATTAGGACTCTATGGTCCAGTGGAAGGCTGAGTGCCGAAACGCGTCGACCGTCCTTTTGTGCGTGTTCCTGATGTTTGCTGAATAAACACTAATCCAGTGTTCTCTGTGGTGCCGTGCTTTCCTTTGTTGCGACGAACCCCAGGATTGAGGGAGAAGCGAGAGAGAAGTTTGTTCATATATATATATATATATATATTTCTTTCCCAGGTGCTCCGGTATGCCCACCACCTCCAAAACAGAGGGCGCGTCGACGGGCTGACCGCCAAAGCCCGGCCCGAAAATATCAACAAAAGGGTTCCTTTTAGAAAAAAGAAAGTCAACGCCTTGTTTGTTGCGCACAATAGATTTAATGTCAGCACAAACGTTAGACGCGTTTCGCCTGTAGAACAGGCTTGTTCACTGTTCTACAGGCGAAACGCGTCTAACGTTTGTGGTGACATTAAATCTATTGTGCGCAACAGACAAGGCGTCGACTTTCCTTTTTCTAAAAGGAACCCTTTTGTTGATATATATATATATATTTATATATATATTACCTACTGGTGGTCGCCAGTAGGTAGTTATAGTTACAACCTAGTTTCCATAGGAAAAGCATTTTTTGATTTGCTAATAACGTTGGCGTCGTTTGACGAATCTTCGCGAAATTCTCCCCAAAACAGTCTATCCAGGTAAGCTCCTATCCTAAAAATCTGGAGGTGATTCGTCAAGTGGGGGCTGAGAAAAAAGGGGGGTCCCAAAACGGGTTTTCCCCATGTTAATTTCCATAGGAAATTCTGCGACAAGCTACAGCCCGAACTGCTGAACGGAATTACCCCAAATCTGGCAGAAAGGTAGAGCTTGGTTCAGAAAGTGACCTTTTTTTAAATGGTGTAAATCCATTCAGTAGTTGCTGAGAAATTAGAAAAATAAAAGTTTTGATATCTGGGCGGAGCCTAAGTCCCGTGTATGAGCTTCACTGTCATTGGCTGTCAACACTCCAAACCAGGAAGTGTTGGCAGCCATCTTTTGACTCGGTATAAGCGAGTCACCAGAAAACAGAGAAACAAAGGTATAAAACAAGAGAAGGGGGCAGGGTAGAAATACCCTGACCCCCTAGGCCTGCTCAGGGGGTCCCAGAAGGACCCTCAGGGCCAAAGAAAGCATTAAAAAATATATATATATATATATATCGACGCAATTCGCGCTGGGGTCTCGGGTTCCCGCGTTTTATTTTATTGAGACCCCGGGTGGGCTAGGTCCTGGGGACTTTTCTTAAAAAATAATAGCCGGGGCCCGCTGGGGCTGCAGGGGCCCGCTGGGGTCCCTGCAGACCCAGGTATTCACTCATGTTGGGAGGGGGGCTGCGCGGCCCCCCTCCTGGAGTCCTCCATGTGCTTATAACTTTTGCGTCGTTTGACGAATCTTTCGAAATTTTCCAAAAAGTTTCTCTTTTTTGATCAGCTCCTATCTTGAAAGTTTAGGGGTGTATTGAGGACCTACAAGGTTGGTTGTTGATTGAAAGCAAGTTTATTGCGAGATATTTGCACCCACGACCAGAGCCATCCAGCTGCTAAGACATATGACAGGGTTATTGGTCAAGGGGGGGCTGAGAAAAAAGGGGGGTCTGAAAAAGTGTTTTCTCAATGCATTTTCCATAGGAAACTTTAGACATGGCTACAGATCAAACTGCTGAACGGAATGATGCCAAATCTGGCAGGGAAAAAGGTATTGGTCCAGAAAGCGAGCTTTGGTTGAAATGGCTTTAATCCGTTCAGTAGTTTTTGAGATATTAAAGGAAAAAAAGATATATATATATATATCTGGACGGTGCCTAATTCCCGAGCACGAGCTTGCCTCTGATTGACTGTTAACACTTCAAACCAGGAAGTGTTAGCTGCCATCTTGTGCCTCGCATCGAGTGAAAATATTAAAGAAAGGTCCAGGTGCAATTTAATATACAGGAGCTCTGTCTGTGCGAGATACCCCTTTCACGCTGTGTCTCCCTACATCAATAGGTAACACACCCTTTTCCTCCATCAACAGCAAACCTCCAACAACATTCTTGGGCCCGAAAGTCTCCCTCTGCGAACCACTTGTTGGCTCACAGCTCTTCAGGTGCGAGTTCTCTGGCCTGCAGTTGTATCTGTGAAGCCAAGACTGGAAATATATTGCAGGTCTCTCTCTGTGAGATATGCTCTTCACGGTCCCTCTCCCCACATCACTGTTCCGTAGCTATCCCTTTGGAAGCCAATGGCCCACACCTTTCCCTGTACCACTCGGCCCACAGGTGTTCCTCTGCGAGCTGGCCCGCAGCTCTCCCTCTATGAGCCTGCCAGTCGGCTCGCAGCTCTTCATCTACGAGCCAGCCCGCCGGCTGGTAAGTCTCTGAGAACAGATGCAATGGAGCCAACAATCATGCAGGTGGGACACACAACACTGCTCCGACACCCCCCAGCAGCAGCTCCTTGTCCGCCATCCCCCCTCACCTCACCCCCCACAAACAAATGTGACAGTCACGTTAGGGAATCTGGAACGTAAAAAATTGGGTATGGATTTACATATAACACATTTTATTAAAACAAAACAACAACAAATAAAACTATGTACAGCCATGTCATGTCATCGCTGGACCAATTGTGAATCGCAGCCTGCAAGACAAAAAGAAAGATAAGATGGTGCGTCATGCGTTTAGCAAAGGAGAAAAAGAAAGAGCGAAAGAGTGAGAGAGAGGGAGAGAGAGAGAGAGAGAAACAAAGAAAGAGTATGAGAGGGAGGAAGACAAAGAAAGAAAGAAAGAGTGAGAGAGAGAGAGAGAGAGAGAGAGAGAAAGAGTGAGAAACAAGGAAGAGAGAAAGAGAGAAACAGTGTGAGAGAGAGGAAGAGAGAGAGAAAGAGTGAGAGAGAGAAAGACAGAGAAGGAGTGAGAGAGAGAAAGAGAGAAATAATAAGATAAAAGGAAAAGAGAGAGAGAGAAACAGTTTGAGAGAGAGAAAGAGTGAGAGAGAAGAAGAGAGAGAATTAAAGAATAAGAAAGAGAGGAAGAGACAGAGAAAGAGAGAAAGTTTGAGAGAGAGAAAGGAAGAGATGGAGAGGGAGTGTTGACACTGGAGAACATTTTCGCAGCTCACCTTTGTGCCACCGGTGTGTCTCCCACCACGTGGCAGGACATAGTGCACCCTCAAGTTTAGTCATCTGAAAGATAGTATAGAATTAGTAATTGCAGAGTACATACAACTACACACGCCTAATTCTGTGTTTCGCCAATGCGCACTCAGGCTGCTGCAGCCCATCCACTCCCACCGCCGGAGGTGTCTGTGCGCTCTTGTGCGCCTAGGCTGCTGCACACTATCCACTCCCACCGCCCAGAGGTGACTGCCCGCTGCTGCCTGAAAGAAGCCTCTCTGCTCACCTTCCGCCACTGGCGTATGTGTAAGAGGGTCCACCACGTGCCGAAGCAACTTTCTCAGGCGTTGTCAGGAAGGCCACGCATCATCGCAGGTTATACACGCGTTCAGCTGTGGTGGTGTTGGGGGGGTCGTCGAATCCTGAATCACAGCCTGTTATATAAAAAGCAAGATAAGATTGTGCATCATGCGTCCATCAAAGGAAAGGGAAAGAGAGAGACAGAGAGAGAAAGAAAAGTGAGAGGAAGACAGAGAGAAAAAGAAAGAAAGAGTGAGAGGAAGACAGAGAGAAAGAGAGAAACAGTGGGAGTGAGAGGAAGAGAGAGAGAAAAAGAGAGAAAGAGTGAGAGGAAGACAGAGAGAAAGAGTGTAAGAGAGAGAGAAAGAGTGAGAGAGAGGAAGAGAGAGAATGAGTGAGAGAGAGGAAGACAGAGAAAGAAAGAAAGAGAAAAAAAGAGAAAGAGTGACATACAAGGATGAGAGAAAGAGAGAAACAGTGTAATAGAGGAAGAGAGAGAGAAACAGTGTGAGAGAGAGGAAGAGAGAGAGAGAAAGAGTCAGAGAGAGGAAGAGAGAGAAAGAAACAATGAGGGAGAGAGGAAGAGACAGAGAAAGAGTGAAAGAGTGTGAGAGAGAAAAAGAAAGAGATTGAGAGTGTGAGAGAGAGAAAGGGTGTGAGTGACAGAAAGGAAGAGATAGAGATGGAGAGTGAGTGTTGACACTGTGGAAAAAATCCTCACAGCTCACCTTTCTGCCACCGGTTTGTCTCCAACCACGTGCCGGGATATAGGGCAGCCCTCAAGCTTAGTCATCTGAAACATACTATGGAATCAGTAATGGATAAGTACATACAACTGCGCATGCCTAAATCGCTGTTCCACCTTTGCGTATCCAGGCTAGTGTACCCCATCCACTTCCACTGCCCAGAGGTGTCTACCCGCTGCTGTACACCCAGGCTGCTGCACCCCATCCACTCCCACTGTCCATAAGTGTTTGCCCGCTGCTGCGCACCCAGGCTGCTGCACCCCATCCACTCCCACTGCCCAGAGGTGTATGACAGCCGCTGCGCACCCAGGCTGCTGCACCCCATCCACTCCCACTGCCCGGAGGTGAGTGCCCGCAGCTGCGCAAACAAGCCTCTCTGCTCACTTTCCATCAACGGAGTGTGCTGAAGAGGGTCCACCACGTTCCGAAGCAATATAGTATAGCTGTATGAGTGTATATGACAGTGCTGTATTGATGAGTGACTGCATGTATGAGTGACTACATGGGTGAATGAGTGGTTGTGTGTGTAGACCTAGGAATCAGTGAGTGGGTATGTAGTAACTGGTATTGGTGTGTCTATGGTTTCGAAAATGGTAGTCTGTATTTTAGAGTGGGTGTATGAAAGGTTATATTAGGGTGTGAGGAGGTGCATCAGATTATCACATGGGTGATGTCATCAGTGATGTCATTTGAGATGACATTAGTGATGTCATCAGTGATGTCACTGACCCTGTCATGACTGATGTAATATGTGAAGTCATCAGCAATGCATTGCAGGGGCGCAAGTTATAGTTAGCTCAACTAATTATAACGGCAGAATTTTCTGGTTTTGTATGAGTGAAATGTCTCATTAACTATAACGTCCCTGAAACCTATGGTTTTTTCTGTGAATTTCTAAGGTTTTATAAATGCTAATTCCTAACTATAATGTCCCTGAAACTTGTGGTTTTTTCGTGAATTTTTAAGGTTTTTTAACTGCTAATTTCAACCTATGCCTACATAGGTAGAACATGTACAGAAAGATGAAGAAAGGCATAGAAGTAAGCAAGAGAAGTGCAGAAAGAGGGAAGAGAGGTGTAGAAAGACAAAGAAAGGTACAGAAAGAAGTAATAGAAGTCCAGAAAGAGGAAGAAAGGTATAGAAAGTAGAAAGAGAAGTGCTGAAAGAAGCAACAAAGGTACAGAAAAAGGCCTACTTCGACTGTACCTTACCACAGACTCATACAAATTAGCCTAATCAGTAATCCTTCTCCCAAGATGTCTTAAACCTCACTTTTCTCTTGAAGGTTCACTATCAATCGAGTGCTCAGAATGTTACACCTACCAAATATAAAACAGCAATCTTAAGCATATCACTGTTGTAAGTCTGACCAAGTTTGTGAGGCTCTGCATGCGTGTGTCTCTGCTTTTACCTAGTGACATGTTACATAAAAATAAACATGCAAATACTTGAATACCTGTGTTTCAAATAGCATAGTCTGTAAATTTGTGTACAAAAAGGTAGCAGCAAGAAAAGTGCAAAAAGAAGCAACAAAGGTGCATAAAAAGGGAAGAGGGGTGCAGAAAGAGGCAAGAGAAGTGCAGAAAGAGGCAACAGAGGTGCAGAAACAGGCAGGAGAAGTGCAGAAAGAGGGAACAGGGGTACAGAAAGAGGCAAGAGATGTACAGAAAGAGGGAAGAGGGGTGCAAAAAGAGGCAAGGCGGGTGCAGAAACAGGCAAGAGAAATACAGAAAGAGGGAAAAGAAGTGTTGAAGGAAGCAATAGAGGTGTAGAAAGAATCAAGATAAGTGATAAAAGAGATAAGAAAGTTGCAGAAAGAAACAAGAGGTGCATTCAAATCAAGAGACGTGCAGAAAGAGGCAAGTGAGGTGTAGAAAGAGGCAAGAGAACTGCAGAAAGAGGCAAGAGAGGTACAGAAAGAGGCAGTAGAGGTGTAGAAAAAGGTGTAGAAAAAGCAAAAGAAGTGTAGCAAGAATGCACTAGAAGTGCAGAAAGAGGAAGTAGGGTGCAGAGAGAAGCAACAGATGTGCTGAAAGCGGCAAGAGGGGTACAGAAAGAGGCATGAGAAATGCAGAAAGAAGCCACAGAGGTGCAGAAAGAGGCAAGAGAGGTGCAGAATAGGCAGGAAAGGTATAGAAAGAAGGAACAGGGGTGCAGAAAGAGGCAAGAAGGATACAGAAATTTGCTAGAGAGGTGCAGAAAGAAGCAAGAGCAGTGCAGAAGGAACCAACAGAGGTGCAGAAAGAGGCAAGAGAGGTGCAGAATAGGCAGGAAAGGTACAGAAAGAAGGAACAGAGGTGCAGAAAGAGAGGTGCAGAATAGGCAGGAAAGGTACAGAAATAAGGAACAGGGGTGCAGAAAGAGGCAAGAAGGATACAGACATTTTCTAGAGAGGTGCAGAAAGAAGCAAGAGCAGTGCAGAAGGAACCAACAGAGGTGCAGAAAGAGACAAGAGGGGTGTAAAAAGAGGTAGGAGAGGTACACAAAGAGGCAAGAGGGATACCGAAAGAGGCAAGAGGGGTGCAGAAAGAAGGAAGAGAAGTGCAGAAAGAAGCTGAAGAGGTGCTGAAAGAGACAAGAAGGGTGCAGAAAGAGGTAAGTGAAGTACAGAGAGAAGCAATAGAGTTGCTGAAAGAGCCAAGAGGGATGCAGATTGAGGCAAGAGAGGTACAGAAACAGGCAGGAGAGGTGCCGAAAGTAGCAGGAGAAGTGCAGAAAGAAGCAAGAGAGGTGCAGAAAGAGGCAAGAGAGGAGCAGAAAGAGGCAAGAGAGGTGTAGAAAGAGGAAAGAGGGGTGCAGAAAGAGGTAAGAGAGGTGCAGAAATAAGAGAGTGAGTTTCAGAAAGAGGCAAGAGAAGAGCAGAAAGTGGCAAGTGAGGTGCAGAAAGAGGCATGGGAGGTAGAGAAAGAGCAAGATAAGTGTAGGAAGAGGCAAGAGAAGTGCAGAAAGAGGTACTTGTGGTAAAGAAAGAGGCAAGAGCAGTACAGAATTAGGCACGAGAAGTGCAGAAAGAGGCAAGAGAAGTGCAGAAAGAGGCAAGAGAGTGGCAGAAGGAAGAGAGTGATGTACAGAAAGAGGCAAGTGAGGTGCAGAAAGAGGCAAGAGGCACAGAAAGACGCAATGGAAGTGCAGAAACAGGCAAGATTTATGCACAAAGATGCAAGAGAGGAGCAGAAAGAGGCAAGAGAGGTATAGAAAGAAGCAAGAGAAGGACAGAAAGAGGCAAGTGAGGTGAATAAAGGCAAGAGAGCTGCAGAAAAAAAGCAACAGAGGTGCTGAAAGAGGCAAGTGAGGTGCAGAAAGGGGCAAGAGAAGTACAGAAAGATGCAAGTGAAGTCGAGAAAGAAGAGAGTGAGGTGCAGAAATAGGAAGAAAGGTGCAGAAAGAACCAAGAGAAATGCAGAAAGAGGCAAGAGAGGCACAGAAAGAAGTAAGAGAGGTTTTTGCACTATTAGTACCAATTTAACAACCACATTTAGCAACAAGGAACATGTGACCATTCCAGTTTGCAAAAGGGCCTCCCACCATGCTGTAACACGTGACACAGCATTTTTGAGAACATTTGAGCCGTTTGAGCTAGAAACAATGTTTTTTTTTGTTCAAATCTGCCGATTATGCAGCAGATGATGTATTATTGTGCAAATTCGGAAAATGTTTAATTATATGAAAATTGGTGCAGCCGAACAGTCACATAATTCCAGTGGCCCTGCTCAAACCTCCGACTAGGTCCAGAAGTGCTCCTCGGTGGTTTCTTCTTTTTTTGTGTCTCATTGAGTTTATAGTTTAGCTTCTATGGAAACAAGGAAGACTAAACCTGAGGTTACCACTCCACAACACAGACTACAATACCACATAATTACTCTCCATAACACATAACCCCACTTCACATAAATCCTATACACTAAATACCACATAATTTCTATCCACATAACTTTACTGCACAACATACTCCATAATTCCATTACACACAACGTACATCCACTCTACTCCCAAAAACATAAGAAAAAATCTTTTACATTTACAACACCAATAGCTCTGACTCTCACAAATGCGAGACCTATTGCATTGCAAATTCTATGTTTAACTAGTAGTCGCGTTTGCAGAGTAGGTGGAGAAAGGAGACTGGGCCTCTGACCAGCGCTCAGGAATTCCGCTGTGTAGGACTTACAGGAGGTACTAGGAGGGCTTCTTGGCCCCCAAAGTCCCTCAGGAGTAAAGTGGATTTAATTCCCCAACCAGTAGTGTGCCAGGAGGTGCCCCTCCCTGACCGATTTCGCCCCAGGGACCCCATCCCCGGGCTAGGCCATTCGTTTATTTTTTAAAAAGGGAGGGTTGGCCGCGTGGCCCCTTTTCCCTGGGCCACTTTTGGCCCCGGGGACCCCATCCTCCGGGGCCTAGCCTCACATTGGGGACCACGGGGGGAGCCCCAATGCCCCTGAGGTCCTAGTTGGCTCCTCGCCTCCTGCGGGAGCCGGAATTGGTTTTGGACAAGGGGAGCTGCTGACATGCAGCTCCTCTTGTCCAAAAGCAATCTGCTTTGCTTCATGGAAGCGAGAGTAGGTTTCCTGATCTTGCTTCCATGAAGCAAAGTATTGTTTGCTATGGCAGGGTGGGAGCCATGCTCCCGCCCTGCTATGGCAAACTGTAATGTCTCAGGGATAGGCACACTGGGACATTGCTAGAGCCAGCCCTGAGGGTGACAGTCCCCAGGGCCAAGGAGGGCTCTGGGGGGACACGCAGCCCCCCCAGCAAGTTTGAAGCCCTGGGGAGGTGGTGGTCTTCGGGGCCGGAGGGCCGCTACAGATCCCGGGTGGGCCACGAGGCCTCCCCACATTTATTAACTCAATGCCCCAGGGAAGTGGTGGTCCCCGGGGCTACGGGGGGCCATGTGGCCCCCACACTTCATGATCAATTCCACAGGGAGGTCGTGGTCCCCGGGACATTGTGGGGAGGGGCAAGAGCCCCCCACACACTTTATAATTTAAATTTAAGCCCCGGGAAGGTGGATGTCCCTGGGATTTTGTGGGAACCATGAGGCCCCCGCCCATTTTGAGAAATAACCCGGGGAGGTGGTGGTCCCCGGGGCAGCGTGATGGTGCAGGTGCCCCCCACACATTTGTTTTCAAGCCCCGGGGAGGTGGCGGTCCCCTGGCCCCCTCACCCTCACCCTCACCCTAATAAAACATTGCCCCTAGGACCTGGTCCAACCGGGAATAATGTTTTATTTTTGCTTTTTTGGGCTTTTTCTGGCCCTGGGGGTCCCTGTGGGACTCCCTAAGTAGACCTAGGGGGTCAGGGTGTTTCTACCTTGCCCCCTTTTCTTGTTTTTTAGCCTTTTTTTATCCTTTTTCTTGTGACTCGGTTTTACGGAGTCACAAGATAGCTGCCAAAACTTCCTGGTTTGGAGTGTTGACAGCCAATCAAAATGAAGCTCGTGCTCCGGAGGGTTCCCTCCTCGGCCCTCAAATATCAATATTTATATTTATATTTTTTTAATTTCTCAGGAACTACTGAATGGATTTACACCATTTAAAACAAAGGTCGCTTTCTGAACCAAGAGCTACTTTTTGCCAAATTTGGTGTAATTCTGTTCAGCAGTTCGGGCTCTAGCCATGTCTAAAGTAGGCCTGGGCCAAAATTCCGTTCCGTTCGCGGAAATTGCGATATTTTGACATTTTCGCGTTCCGCGGAAAGCGCGAAAATGTCAAAATTTCCGCATTCCGCAGCTTAGCGATAATTTTTTTCTTGCTCGCGCTGTAAAACAATACATTCTCGCGCGCGCGCGATCGCCTTACCTGAATCCCTGCGTTCTCCGACAAGTTTTCTTGACCCGGTCGCGTTCTCCACGAGATGTTGGATTTTGGTAGCCATTTTGCGCTGTCTCGCGAGAGTTCGCGGCCGCATTCAAGTCATTTTTCACGCGATCACGTCATTTGTCGCGCGATCACGTCTTTCTTCTCGCGATCATGCACCGCGCGAGTATGAGAAGATTGAGATCTCGAACATGTCATTCTACATCGCGAGCCAGAGAATGAGGACGCGGGCACATGAAATCGAACGCGAACAGGAGAAAGAGACCGCGAACACGTCATATCCAACGCGACAGGGACAAAGAAGAGAACGCGATCATATCGTTTTCGACACGCCGGCGGAAGTAATGTGAAGCTCGAGAACTCAACAACGTAAAATTTACAATTTGGAGAGGAATATCGGCTCTAGCAGCATAAAACCATCTGCAAATACTGATTTTGGATGAAAAGAACTCCTTACATTCACATTTGGCTTTCCTTTTTTGTGCAAGGAGTCATTTTTTTACAAGGTGGAGAGAGGGAGGAAGTGACACAGATTCTCCAACTTCCTGTTCCTGTCCAGCAGGCTCCTCCCAGTGCTTTGTCCATCTCCTGCTCATTCTGCCTTTGGATTTGGAGCTGGAAAGATCACTCTTTTTGTCTGCTGCATCATTGCAATTGGATTTCAGGATTTTTGGAATAGGATATTTTACAAGTAAGTGGTTGTTGTGTTTGATTGTGGGCATTGCAGTTGTTGTGTAACTACAATTTATTTTTGATAATTAATTATCATTATTCCTTTTTTTTTTTTTTTTTTTTTTTTAATTTTGTGGGTTGTAGTAGTAGGCCCGAGCTAGCCATGGGCATGGCCTCATGGGTGTGTGTGTGCATGATGAAGCAACTGTTCCTTTTGTTTTTTGAATATATTTCATTTTTAATCACATTTAGGGCATGGATGGCATTGGATTGAGTTGGGGAAGTGTGTTTTTTGGGGTGGCCTTGCTGATGTTGTTGGGCCTGGCCATGTGGCTGGTGGCCATTTTGAGGCCTAGGCCTGCAAGCTTGCCTGGCCTTGTCTGCCAACAGGCCTGCTTTCATCCACTGCTACCAGAGCAGGTAGCCACAGCTTTAGTAATCTACTGTTTTCTGTGTGCTCTGTTGAATTTAGACATCATTTAGGGCATGGATGGCATTGGATTGAGTTGGGGAAGTGTGTTTTTTGGGGTGGCCTTGCTGATGTTGTTGGGCCTGGCCATGTGGCTGGTGGCCATTTTGAAGCCTAGGCCTGCAAGCTTGCCTGGCCTTGTCTGCCAACAGGCCTGCTTTCATCCACTGCTACCAGAGCAGGTAGCCACAGCTTTAGTAATCTACTGTTTTCTGTGTGCTCTGTTGAATTTAGACATCATTTAGGGCATGGATGGCATTGGATTGAGTTGGGGAAGTGTGTTTTTTGGGGTGGCCTTGCTGATGTTGTTGGGCCTGGCCATGTGGCTGGTGGCCATTTTGAGGCCTAGGCCTGCAAGCTTGCCTGGCCTTGTCTGCCAACAGGCCTGCTTTCATCCACTGCTACCAGAGCAGGTAGCCACAGCTTTAGTAATCTACTGTTTTCTGTGTGCTCTGTTGAATTTAGACATCATTTAGGGCATGGATGGCATTGGATTGAGTTGGGGAAGTGTGTTTTTTGGGCTGGCCTTGCTGATGTTGTTGGGCCTGGCCATGTGGCTGGTGGCCATTTTGAGGCCTAGGCCTGCAAGCTTGCCTGGCCTTGTCTGCCAACAGGCCTGCTTTCATCCACTGCTACCAGAGCAGGTAGCCACAGCTTTAGTAATCTACTGTTTTCTGTTTGCTCTGTTGAATTTAGACATCATTTAGGGCATGGATGGCATTGGATTGAGTTGGGGAAGTGTGTTTTTTGGGCTGGCCTTGCTGATGTTGTTGGGCCTGGCCATGTGGCTGGTGGCCATTTTGAGGCCTAGGCCTGCAAGCTTGCCTGGCCTTGTCTGCCAACAGGCCTGCTTTCATCCACTGCTACCAGAGCAGGTAGCCACAGCTTTAGTAATCTACTGTTTTCTGTTTGCTCTGTTGAATTTAGACATCATTTAGGGCATGGATGGCATTGGATTGAGTTGGGGAAGTGTGTTTTTTGGGGTGGCCTTGCTGATGTTGTTGGGCCTGGCCATGTGGCTGGTGGCCATTTTGAGGCCTAGGCCTGCAAGCTTGCCTGGCCTTGTCTGCCAACAGGCCTGCTTTCATCCACTGCTACCAGAGCAGGTAGCCACAGCTTTAGTAATCTACTGTTTTCTGTTTGCTCTGGTGAATTTAGACATCATTTAGGGCATGGATGGCATTGGATTGAGTTGGGGAAGTGTGTTTTTTGGGCTGGCCTTGCTGATGTTGTTGGGCCTGGCCATGTGGCTGGTGGCCATTTTGAGGCCTAGGCCTGCAAGCTTGCCTGGCCTTGTCTGCCAACAGGCCTGCTTTCATCCACTGCTACCAGAGCAGGTAGCCACAGCTTTAGTAATCTACTGTTTTCTGTTTGCTCTGGTGAATTTAGACATCATTTAGGGCATGGATGGCATTGGATTGAGTTGGGGAAGTGTGTTTTTTGGGCTGGCGTTGCTGATGTTGTTGGGCCTGGCCATGTGGCTGGTGGCCATTTTGAGGCCTAGGCCTGCAAGCTTGCCTGGCCTTGTCTGCCAACAGGCCTGCTTTCATCCACTGCTACCAGAGCAGGTAGCCACAGCTTTAGTAATCTACTGTTTTCTGTTTGCTCTGGTGAATTTAGACATCATTTAGGGCATGGATGGCATTGGATTGAGTTGGGGAAGTGTGTTTTTTGGGCTGGCCTTGCTGATGTTGTTGGGCCTGGCCATGTGGCTGGTGGCCATTTTGAGGCCTAGGCCTGCAAGCTTGCCTGGCCTTGTCCGCCAACAGGCCTGCTTTCATCCACTGCTACCAGAGCAGGTAGCCACAGCTTTAGTAATCTACTGTTTTCTGTTTGCTCTGGTGAATTTAGACATCATTTAGGGCATGGATGGCATTGGATTGAGTTGGGGAAGTGTGTTTTTTGGGCTGGCCTTGCTGATGTTGTTGGGCCTGGCCTTGTGGCTGGTGGCCATTTTGAGGCCTAGGCCTGCAAGCTTGCCTGGCCTTGTCTTCCAACAGGCCTGCTTTCATCCACTGCTACCAGAGCAGGTAGCCACAGCTTTAGTAATCTACTGTTTTCTGTTTGCTCTGGTGAATTTAGACATCATTTAGGGCATGGATGGCATTGGATTGAGTTGGGGAAGTGTGTTTTTTGGGCTGGCCTTGCTGATGTTGTTGGGCCTGGCCATGTGGCTGGTGGCCATTTTGAGGCCTAGGCCTGCAAGCTTGCCTGGCCTTGTCTGCCAACAGGCCTGCTTTTTCATCCACTAGGATCAGAGCAGGTAGCCACAGCTTTATTGATCAAGTGTTTTCTATGTGATCTGTTGAATTTTTAGACATCACCTTCCTGAGAGTGTAGTGTGTGGCTGTACACAGTACTAGTAGTATAACATAGCTCTAGTTAAAAAAAAGTCATAAATGGCTAGACTATCTTTTGTTTGCACTAGTACAGTACTAAGTAACTGAACCACAAAAACAAATGCAACATTTCACTGATGTTCTTCTCCTGTCTTCTTTGCTTTTAGGTGCACAAAAGACAGAGTAGGAGGTGTCATCGGCATCACCTGGCTACCCGTTGTACTGCCAGCCAGCCAGAAGTCCTGCTGCGCATCACGCCCACGTGTGACCAGAACTTGTTGTGCATCTGCCTCCTGCCTGACATCGGAATAAGATGGCCCCAAAGAAAGGTATCAGGTCCAGTACCAAGAAAGTTGCTGGTGAGAAGAAGGAACAGAAAAAGGAAGTGCCATTAACCACGACTGGTGGTGTGCCGGCCAAGGTTTTTTTTGGCACCAAAGCGTTGTCCGGGAACCAAGCTGGGACCAGCACAGCGGTCCAGCAACCCCACCAACCTAGGCCCAAGGGCTTTACTGTCGCAGAGGTAGCCAGTCTACTAATGGGCAGCGATGTTGAAGAAATGTCATTACCGCAAAGTAGTACACAATCAAGTTCAACGCAGGCGCAAACTCAGCATATCAGTGTCAAGCCGCCGCAACCAGAACAGCAGCAGCCGCCGCAACCAGAACAGCAGCAGCCGCCGCAACCAGAACAGCAGCAGCCGCCGCAACCAGAACAGCAGCAGCCGCCGCAACCAGAACAGCAGCAGCCGCCGCAACCAGAACAGCAGCAGCCTCCGCAACCAGAACAGCAGCAGCAGCCGCAACCAGAACAGCAGCAGCCGCCGCAAAGAGAACAGCAGCAGCCGCCGCAACCAGAACAGCAGCAGCTGCCGCAACCAGAACAGCAGCAGCCGCCGCAACAGCCCACCATAGTAGTTGTTGCTCCTGACGTAGGGGCATTTCAGGAAATCGAGCTTCCTGCAGACAAAGCGGAGCGAAGTCAAACCACTGTTTCAGAACATCTATTGTCTTCCAGACCACCAGCAAGGAAAAGGAGGCTTAGTCCATCATCTTCTTCTTCAAGCCCCGCTTCTGATGATCGTGATGACACTTGGGTCCCACCAGCTCGGTCTGAGAGTGAAGTACGCCACAAGACATTGCTTCTGAAAAGGAAGGTCCCAGAAAAACTTAGAGTTATGGAGGTAGATGTAGAAGAGGGGGGTGATGATGTTGATGAAGACGAGCCAGTCATCACGCACATTACTCCCGCCCCAAAGGGATTGGAGACCGACATTCTCACCCTATCCAGAAAGGCTGCTACTGAGCGGGATGTAGCACGGATCTCACCAACACAGGTTACACCACCACTACCTCCAGCTGCCACATTTTCCAAGGCCCGGCAGGGACCTACATCCAGCTCAACCATCTCAGTAGGAAGTGGTAGTAAAAGTCACAGTGTAGGTGGACAGGGTCACATATTTTCAAGAACCCCCTCAAGTTCATCTGGTGTTGAAAGTGGCACATCCAGCAGTGCCAGAAAGTTCTCCTCCCCAGTTTGGGACTTCTTTTCTGTTAGCGCCAAGGAGGAGAACGTTGTTATATGCGCAATTTGTCGGCAAGGTGTTCGGCGTGGTAAGCTTGGTACAAACTATGGTACCGGAGGACAAGCAAGTCATCTCAGAATACACCACACTATTGTGTGGGAGGATCACCTACGTAATTTAAAAGAAAGTAGGAAAACTAAACCCTTTGAAGTTGGTCAGGAATCAGGGAGCGATATTATTGTGGTGGCAGGTGAAGAACAGGGAGGCATTTCTAGCCCTGTCTCCAGTAGTGCAGTCACTGCAGTGGTAACGCCCACATCCTCCTCAGTAACATCAGAGTGGCACCGCAGTAAGAGCCATACTCAGAGTGTGGGTGAGACACCAAGGCGACCGGCGAGTACCTCAATGAGACAATCTGTGTCGTTGAGCCTTAGTGGGTTAATGGCACCACTAAGGAAAGTAAGCCAGCCTACCATTGACAGCATGTTTAGGTTGGAGGGGCAGTTCCAACGCAACCACCCAACGGCACGATTGTACAATGCGAAGCTGGCTAAAATGTTAGCGCTGGACCTTCTTCCTTTTTCATTTGTGGAAGGGGTGGGTTTCCTTGAATTTGTGTCTGCCATCTGCCCGAAATGGAAAGTTCCCAGCCGGTCCTATTTCGCAAGAATTGCTGTTCCGGCACTACATCATGATGTGCTGGAATTGGTTGGTCACGGTTTGCAGCAGAGTGCTGTGCACAATATCCACCTGACAACAGACATGTGGACCAGTTGCCAAGTCACAGATTACATGTGCATCACTGCACACTGGATCTCTTTTGTGGGGGTTAAAGATCAACTATCTGCACGAGGTGTTGTTGACACAGCTGCGATTTTTGAAGGTACTCGGAAACATGCAACTGTAGCCATGTTCGCCATGGAGAAATCTCATACGGCTGAAAACATTTTAGAAGAGTTTCGCACCAAGGTTTTGGAATGGCTGCGGCCCAGAGGGCTTGGTATTGGTTTTGTTGCCACAGACAATGGCAGTAATGTACTTAAGGCCATGGAACTTGGTTCCTATTTCAGGGTTCCGTGTTTGGCACACTGCATAAACATTATAGTGCAAGACTTTCTGAAAAAAGAACCCATAGTAAGCAATTTACTGTCCATCTGCCGAAGAATATGCACTCATTTCAGCCATTCTTTTAAAGCTCGGAAGCAGCTGAGGATCCTCCAACGTGAGCGTAGGATGCCAGTCAAGGCACTCATCCAGGAGGTGGCAACACGTTGGAACTCAACGTATTACATGCTTGATCGTCTGTACGAACAGCAGAGGTCACTCAATGAATATGTCTGGTACAGAAGCAGTGATGCTAGTGTTAAAGGCATGACCCTTCAGATGGAGCAATGGACCCTAATTCAATGCCTGACTGAGATGCTGTCTCCTTTTGAGGTCTTCACACGTGAAGTCAGCAAGGAGGACTGTACAATGGGCCAAGCTATCCCATTGTTGCAAATGCTAGAGCATGAGCTGAATAATGTGTCTGAATCCTACAAAGGTGTAGAGGACAGAAGGCAAGCCCATGACTTGGTGGAGAGCTTATCCAGGCGCTTATCAGAAAATGTAAGGATACAAAATAAAATTTTGTCACAAGAACATTACATTTGTGCCACAATTCTGGATCCACGTGCAAAATTAGGACTATTCCTTTCTTTTTCCGACACTGATGTTGCCCGGTACAAAAGTTGTATAGCTGAAGCAGCCATCAAGTTTGAAAACGAAGGGCTGCTAATTAAAATCCCGCCACATCAACCCACAACAAGTACTGATACTGAAGCAGGCCATGCAGAATCAAGTGCAACTTCGTCGGCTGAGGGCAGTGCGGTTGGCTCACAATCGCAACACTCAGCATCACCATCGACTACAAAAACAATAACTGGATCATTCGGCCGAGTACAATCATTATCAGATTGGTATGTAAAGATGGGCCGTAAGCACAGTGCTGATGCACAGAAAAAACAGCACAAAAGCTTACCAGCAGCAACCCTGAACATTGAGCGGATGGTCCAGGCCTATCTGGACGACCCAACAGAGGTGTACGTTGATCAAAACCCAGTGCAGTATTGGTATAGGAAAAGGTCTGAATGGCCACAGCTCAGCAGGCTGGCGATAAGCTATCTGGCTTGCCCTGTCGCAAGTGTCTCTTCCGAACGTGTTTTCAGTGCTGCTGGTTCCATTGTAACCTTGAGAAGGACCAGTCTATCTCCCAAAAACGTGGAGAGGTTAACAATGATCAAAATGAATCAGCACTTCATACCACCGAATTACACAATGCATGAATCAACAGAGGAAGATGAGGACAGCGGCTCAGGTGACGGAAGTATTGTGTCAGATGATTACCTACTACTGGAAGATCCCCCAGAGTTTGAGGACGAGCTATACTTCCCTGACAATTAGGCTCGCACTTACTGTCTTCCTCCCTTTTTTCCCCCTTTGTTTGTGTCTGTTGTTCCGGTTATAAACTTGTGAATCGCAACCAATGCATTATCACCGTCTTCTAATCTTCTAATTTAAGATACAAGTTTCAGGTGTCTGCCATTTGACACTACAGTCCTCAGAATCCAGCTCCTCCGCTCGATCATACTGCATCTCCTGGTCAATTCCATTTCCCTCATGAATGATGATTGGATGATGGTAACAACAAATTCAAACTTTCCTCGTCCTTCCAAAACAAGTGGACCATGAATCTGATGACTTCTATAGCTATCCTCCTTCAGAGCCGAGAGAGACTGGCCATTAACTGAAAATAAGATGCAACAGGTAATGATTGATGCCATGCATTGGCGGCAGAATAGCAGACTGAATGATGTAGATTTTGTTGTGTGTGTTGCGCATGAATGAATTGATGTAATTGTGCACTGCCACTAATCAACATTCTACAGAACACACTAATTTTCCCCTTCTGGCAAACAAGAAATGTGTACTTCTCCTGCATCTTGGTGATACATTGCTTTTAATTCAATACAGGAAGGGGACTCACTCAATCTGCGCAATGCAAATGACTGTGACTTAACAGCACCGTCCATCATGATGATGGCGAAAGAGACGGCCTGCAGCGTTAACGAGATGAGATGCAACAGGTAATGATTGATACCATGCATTGGCCGCAGAATGGCAGACTGAATGATGTAGATTTTGTGGTGTGTGTTGCGCATGAATTGATGTAATTGTGCACTGCCACTAATCAACTTTCTACAGAACACACTAGTAATTACTAATTTTCCCCTTCTGGCAAACAAGAAATGTGTACTTCTCCTGCATCTTGGTGATACATTGCTTTTAATTCAATACAGGAAGGGGACTCACTCAATATGCGCAATGCAAATGACTGTGACTTAACAGCACCGTCCATCATGATGATGGCGAAAGAGACGGCCCGTTAACTTAAGATGAGAAGGAACAGGTAATACATGATGATAATTAATGGCATGCATTGGACACCTGACTCTGAGCTATTGGTCTTTGTGTTTGCGTTGTTTGTTGTGTACAAAGTGATGTCAAAGTGTACTAGTGGTAATCTATCTTTCTGTACACAATAAAGAATGACTCAAGTCAGTAATATTTATATTTCTACTCTTGTTGTGTTATAAAAATTACACTTGTACTGCAGGCCGATCTTCAGTCAGTAGAAGTATCAGAGCTGATGATGAAGTCAGGAGGATGTTTCATGAGTGGCATAAAACGGAAAAGCCTAAAGGTAAACACGTGAACAACAACCACAGCACACCCAAATGTCTGTGTAGAAGTTGAATAGAGTGTAGCGGTGGGATGACTGCAGTGCATTGATTTTACTAACTTTAACTGTAAAATGCTATGTCTGGAATGGATAATGTGCTTTGCGTTTGTCCAACTCTTTGAGAGAAAAAAAAAGGACTCTAAAGTGTTAACGTAGGATGTGCTAATGGTAAGCACTGTGGGCCTGATCTCTCCTGTTACTGTTGAAGGTCTATGCTGGAAACAGACTACAGTAGAGATGATGCATATGCATACATGCCACCTTGGAAAGTGTTCTTGTTGCACTACACCATCACTTGTGCATTTGTTTTCACTTTCTTTCTAAATATCCCCTTTGGTTTTCAATCTAAAATTACAGGCCGGGCCTTGTCCAAAACTTTGTAAAACATTACAATGCATATTAATTACCTTACCAATCAATCACCTTTTTATTCCAGCCGGGCAGTGGCGAGTGGTGAGGCGACACACCCAAGATTGATGGACGAGAGGAGCAAGAGGAATGCCGAGATGCAAAAAACCAGTCCACATTTTTGACCAGGATAAGACAGTAACAGTATCCACTTTTCACTTCTTTTAAATAATTTGATTAATATCTTGTATACATTCTTTACAACAGTGTGTTCTTGGAGTTGTTATTATCAATCATCATTACGTTTGCTCTGTGTTTACGATTCTTCACTACCAATATTTAAAATTTCCATTTGCTATCTGTTAAAGTATTAAGGCCGGAACAGAACAAGAAATAGAAGTGTATGTAATCCGGGTCTCATCATGCATGCATTTCCTTTTTCTACCTTAACATATGGAATGGATATGGTATGGTAGTCTTCAATGATTGTCGTTTGTTTGTCTATGTATGCATACTGTTTTTCCATGTCAAACCTTTCCCAAAATCCCCCTTCCCATCCAATCAACGGACCCTAACCCTCTTCCCCCGGGCTGTGTGACTTATTGTCGAGGTGTAACTAAATTAAATGTACACCAATACTTAATCACACACTTGCTGGGGCGGATGTGGTGAAAGCAACACTACTTCAATTTCAATGCAGAGCGATGATCTTCTTCTGCTTGCCCACCCATGAGTAGGATATTTCAGAGGTTATTTTATTTAACAAAGGAACATATACCTCAGCATGAATTGCCGGCATTGATTGGATTTGTTTGTTGTCATTCCTCATATACAGCACTAACTGTTAGACTGTAGGCATAGTCAAGTCGACAAAACTATAGTTTGTAACTCTGTCTAGTAGGCTATCCTCATAATAACCAGCATTCAGTTTTTTTGTCAAATATTTGAGCATATAATTGTTGCTCGGTAAATTCTGTGATGTACTTCATTCAACTACTCCTCTAACAGTCTCTCAAAGGCGATTGACTATCTCCTTTTCTTTTTTTGGAAATGCTGCCACCCTGCCAGTGTATACTACTACTACTATACTACCACCACCACCCCATTCATGGCATGTATGAAAAAGGAAACCATCTTCACCATGCAGCCAGTACTGTGCCACAGTTGGACATAAACATCAAGCACCGGTAAGAGAGAAGTTTGGGGGAGGCAGAATCAATAATGGACATGTTGTCAATGATTTCAGTTTCAAACACCACTCCAAAGAATGCATAGTAGGACCAGTCAATGAGTGAGGTGTGTCGCATCTATCTGTTTGTGTCTTATACAGTCAGCAAATTATTGAAATCAAACACACGCTATGGGCGGCCATGCACCAGCAAAGAAACAGTGTGATGTAAAACAGTTACCCCACCTACAAAACATTAACAACATTGCATGTAACATAGAAAAATATATTTAATTGACCCTAACAAATAAACTAAACCCACAAAAGCTGACCCACCCACCTCCCTAACCCCAACGACTGTCCATAGAAGTAGAGAACGCCCAAACGAGTGAAGAACGAACAGGAATTAAAAAAGAGGCAGTGACAGGGACTAACTGGTGGGGCGGGACTGGAGGAGGACACGCATCTGGTCCTCTAAATGGGCGACGCGGAGTCTAAGGCCGCGGCAGTTGCAGCCACAGTGGGGGGGGGCACCGGAGATGACACGGTGGCGGCGGGCAGCCGTCCGGCGGTGGCGCCGTACCGCTGGAGGGCGGTGGCTGGGGCCCGCGGCACTAGAGGAGCCTTCAATAGCTGCAGCAGCCTCCTCCTCCTCCTCGGCTAGGACCACCAGCCGCCGGTATTCCTGCTGGATTGCCTCCAGCTTCCGGCGCCGTGCCTTGGCGGCCAACTCCTTACGGTTGAGTTTCAGAGTTGCTGTGTATCAAAAAGAAAAAAACAAGACAATTGTAAAATATAGTCTTAATAAAACAGTAGGACAAGGTAATTATTTATACACATAGTGGCATGGTAGAGTAGCACTATAAAATAAAGCACAGTAGTACATAACATTTTAAATGTCGCCCGTCCTTCTTCCTTCCACCTGTCTTACACTTTTTAGTTGAACAGTGCACCAGGTGCTCTTCTCCATAAAACTTTCAAAGCGGAGTTGAAATCAGATAGATGAGGACATTGGTTACTCAATACTCCGGCTCCTAGTCCTATACCAATTAAAGGGAATTCTAGTCTTCTAGTTCACTCTTCAAACGTCCCCAAGAACTCATACTTACTTACGACATCGGATAGCGGGCGGACTTTGTCCGCCCGCCATCCGACTGCTAAAAAGGGTGGGGGTCTCGTGGGGACAATTAATTAGGATGATGCGCCCGGCACAGTGGCGGGCGCACCCTGTTTTTTTAAATTTAAATTCTGGTTGGCTTTGCTGAAAGCAATGCTAAAATGTTGTGCTGCTTTTCCAAGCACAACATGACGGGCCTCGCACGGAGCCTGTCACGTTTTGCTTTGAAAGTCGGGGGGGTACCATAGCATCGGTAGGTACCCTCCATGGGGGCCCCCAAGCATACTCTGCAATGTGTGCATGCCTTTCCGTGGCGGACGGCAATGCCGCCACGCAAAGGCATTCCAAAATGCAGATTATATGGCTGCCGGTGTGGTGAGAGAGACACCACCGCCATATTGAACCCTTTTCCGCCTGGACATGTCTGTATATTTTCTACAGGGATGGCGGGAGGTTTGCCCCTGCGGTGACGGCAGTGAATTCCAGCCAGCCCGGCGGGGGCAATACGCCCACCATCCTAATGGGGCCCTAATTCACAACTGTACAGTATACATATACATACAGTACACCTTTGCAGTGAGTGTGCTGTCAAGTTCAACAATAGTTAAAGATTATGAATCTAACTTACCACCGCCTGCCACTGGTGCTGCCACTCCCCCTCCGTTGCTATCTGCAACTGCCGCATCCTCGCCCTCGGCGTCGCCTTCGCTGGCCCCAGCAATGGTGGTCGGTAGTGCGCCTAGAAAACATTACACATTTATTAGGCGACATATACACCTCCCCCCTATTGATCAGTAGCAAGGTTGAAAAATGAGTTTACACTAACATACATCACTAGTACAAATCAGGTAGTAGTAGAGTAGACACTAAGTTATATGATCATTGTAGCATTTGCTTGATTAGCCCTAGCCATGCACATGTGACGTTACCTTTACCTTGCAGCTTCTTAAGACACCTTTGAGCCCACATGACCTGCCTCACACTGCTACTGTCTAGTCTACGCGCTGCGTACAAGCGGTCAACAAACATTAACAAGCCACTTTTTTAGGAAGAACTGGTGTACTACTGTTACTGTTAGTCCATATTGCTTATCCATAGATGCTACACTTTTTGGCACGGCTGAGAAATGCTTGCAAGTTGCAATATACTAACGCACACCATTTCTTTTTTCGCATTACAGACGCAAGATTCCCTTCTACGAACCAGAGCTTCTGAACGATGCACCAACTACCAGTACTAGGTTCTTCTGAGGTGAGGAGTCCCTTCACTCCCATCTACATTTATAAATGTATATAAACTAAATTGCTATGGGATGGTGGTGCAGCCTTCCACCACTTCAGTTATCATGATTTAATTCCCAACTGTAAAAGTGTAACAATGTATATTGTTTTAATGTTATTGATTTGCCGGTTGGTGTTGCTAAGAAAACAGTGTACAGACCTTCTCAAATTGAAATAAACATTTTAAACTTACATAGACTTCGTGGTATTTGGTGTGGAGTGGACTAACTTACACGAGTGAGCAAATTAAAGTAAGGGTGTGCATGTGAATTGCTTCCACGACAGAGGTTGGGTGTGTTATGTTCTGGGTTGTCTACTTGTTGGTTATCTTGGGGGGAGGGTTCCGAGACCTAATAGGTATGACAAGACAGTACTATAGTCAAGCAGTGGAATTGTGGTGGGTGCGGAATTTCTGATTGAGGTGTGCAAGGAAGGTCCAACCTACCATCACCAACATCCTATTTTCTGGTGCAAATGTATGTGCAAGATCCCTACAACAGTGGTATGTCCTATAGGGTATCATATCAAAATATTAAAAAATCTGGTAGGGCTGTTGTTGCTGTGAATTTTCAAAGCCTCAACATCAATAAGAGTAAAAAGTAGTACAAGACAACGACCCAACGGATTGTACGAGCTACTGGTGAATATGAGTTTTATATTACAACCTTTCACAAAGAGTGGCACTGGCCAACTGGGCAAGACTAGCTACTACAGTACAGACAGACAGACTGATAGTATGTAGTAGTACTCAGTCATCATAGCGGAGGCAGGGATAAGCTTTTTGAAACCGTACAGATCGAAGGATAATTGGTGGTAAAAAAATAGGATTTGGAAACACACTATAGTTCGGGAGAAATGGGGCAGTAAAAGTTATGGAATAAGAAATATTATTAAAAACAAGAAGACTTACTGGGGCCAGCAGAGGAGCCCTCAGCGGTGTCCTCCTGGTGGTGTTCCTGTCCCGCCGACTGCCCAGTCCCTGCCCGTCTGCCCCTGGGTGCTGATGAACAGGAAAGATATAAGAAAGAGACAAACATTGATGGATGGTGTCAAACAAATACAATATTTTTCAACAACGGTCAAAAAACACTTATGTAAACAATTGCAATAACTACATTGACCGATCTCATCTGGTCAACATGTAATATCGGGGGATTCGCAGTTCGACTACTTAAGTTACTATTTATCAACAGTAATCCATTCTTCCATTCTGATTCCAGAAAACTAAGTTACAAGTAAGCCTAAGTATTAGTACAACGTACCACCCAACCTAGCCCACCTATTCCAGGCATGCCAATTGTACATTAAGTATGCATTTCCACTGTATTCCTCAACAATGTGTATGATCCAATCATGGAGGACACATGAACATGACTACATTTTTTGTATACACCAAATTTTGGTTTGATTGATGCTGATCTGCTACTGCTAAGTAACTGCAAAGCCTACCTCCACTCATTGAACAAACTAGAAAGGTTCTAAAGACTGCCGTACTAGCAGCACGTCACGTAACTGAGTGAGGGGGGGCATCACGCATACCACTAACCAATTAGAAGCTCATACAAAGTACCTAAACCTATGTATCAATCCGCCCCTATCTATTAGTGACAGGACAAAGTAAGGAGTGGACGTGAGTCACTGTAGCATTACGTAACTTAATTTCTCTAAAATAAACTCGTAAAGAATCACGCTAAGCAAGCGCAAACGCAAAGCTGCAAACAAGTAAGATTAGTAGTAGCGCAGAAGAGCACCTGTGTCATAATCACAGAAGACTTTTAAACGTTATTAACCTGGAATGTATTGCAAGCAGCAACATTCTAGCTGGTTGGAAGGAAAAAAAGATATTCGCAATATATAACATAGAGCAGAAGAACAGACACAAAGTTGTAATAATTAAATAGGTACTCACCAAGCCCCGGGACCTTCACTCCTAGCAGGTCCAGCAGGTCCTGCTCACGGTCCAGGATGTCGGACCACCGGTGCGTCAGCTGTGCCTGGGTGCGCCGGACCCCAGAGATGCACGACACTGCCCGGCGCACCTTCCCCCACCGCTGCCGACGCTCCCGGAGGCCGTACCCGGACCCAGGCCTGCCACCTGCTGCCAGGGTTGAGGGGAGGTGGCGCTGCACAAAGAAAATTAGTGCAGCCAACTCCGCCTCCCCAAATAAGGCCCGTGCATGCACCCCTTGTGGGCGCCGCCTTCCGCAAGGAAGGCGGTCGCGGCTCTGGCTGCGCCGGCGAACAGCCCTGCCCTTGGACATGGTTCTGGGGACGGGGCGGGAAAGAAAAGGTAAAATAAATAAAGGAGTAAAGGAAATAAATAGCGGGCAATACAAAGAGAAAAAGTAGCTAAAAAACAAAAAAAAAGTAGACAAAAACCAAAAATATAGAGGCAGGAAAATAGTTAGAGAAATAATAAGTAATAAAGATCCAAAAAAAGTGGCTATAAACAAAGGATTGAAAAGATTTAGGGAGGATTGAAAATCAGGCCCCAGAACCATGCAATAGAGTGGAAAACAAGATGGCCGCGCCCATTGCGACCACGTGCGCAAGTTCGCGCGATATTTTCTCCCTGAGCAAGCAAAAAGCAACGCGATCAAGTAAAAGCGATCGCGAACAGGAAATATCGACCGCGAACATGCATTGCCCGACCCGGAACAGGAAGTAAACAACGCCAGAGGGCGGGACAAGTGAAAAAAAGATGGCCGCGCCCGTGAGCAACCGCATGGGTAAGTTGCCGGCCCGCGAACACGCAAAAAATACCGCGAACAGGCGGCAAAAAAACTTCCGCGTCTTCGCGATATTTCCGGCATGTTTGCGGAGATTTTCTGCATTCTCGCGATAATTTGCGGAAGTTAATTCCACAAATTCCGTCCACCCCTAGTCTAAAGTTCCTATGGAAATTAACATGGAGAAAATGCGTTTTGGGAACCTCCTTTTTTCTCGGCCCCAGCTCAACGAATCACCCCAAAACTTTCAAGACAGGAGCTGACTTGAGTGAAGCTTCCCTGGGGCTTTCTTAAATTATGTGCGGGGTCACATGCCCCCCCGCAGCCCAGAGGACCGCCTCCTCCCCAGGGCCTTATTTCGTGGGTGGGGGGCCTCACGGGCACCCCAAGCCCTGGGGCCACCACCTCCCCAGGGCTTTTGAAATGCTGGGCAGGGGGCCATGTGGCCTCCCCCCTGGAGCCCTCGATGGCCCTGGGGACCGCCACCCCCTAGGGCCGGCTCCTGCAATGTCCAAGGGTGCCCACCCCCGGGAAATTACCATTTGCCTTGTCATAGCAAACTCTGCTTTGCTTAGAGCAGGAAACCTGCTATTGCCTCAATGAAGCAAAGCAGATTGCTTTTGGACAATGGGAGCTGCATGTTAGCAGCTCCCCTTGCCCAAAAGCAGTGCCGGCTCACGCAGGAGGCGGGGAGCTGGCTGGGACTGCGGGGGCATTGGGACTCCCCCCAAAGTCCCTAACGTATGGCCAGACCTCAGGGGATGGGGTCCCCAGGGCCAGAAGAGGCCCAGGGGAGGGGGGCCACATGGTCCCCTCTTGAATGGATTTTTTTTTTGTTTTTAAAGAGGCCAGGCCCTGGGGGATATAGTCCCCAGGGCCAATAGTGGCCAAGAAAAAGGGGGCCACGTAGCCCTCCTTCTCTAGAAATAAATTTAAAAAAGGAGGCCATGCCCTGGGGGATGGGGTCCCCAGGGCCTCAAAAATACTAAAAGAAGAGGGGCCACACATCCCCTCTTCTAAATAAATATAAAAAAGGAAAGCCGGCATCTCGCTGGAGGCCCCGCCCTCTCCCTGCACCACTCTGCAAACATGCCCCCTGGTGCGTTCTAAGTTGGGGGATTGAGTCCCCTTCATTCCTGAGGGTCCCTGAGGGCCAACTAGCCCACCAGGTACCTCCAGTAAGCACCACACAGCTGGATAGCAGAGAGGTAGTCTGAGGCCATGCCCCTTTTTACACCACTCTGCAAACACGCCTCTTGGCGCACTGCTGGTGGTGCAAAGAGGTCCTCTTGTGTCCTGAGGACCTGAGGACACAAGTGGACTTCATCCTCCGAGCAGCAGTGCACCAGGAGCCGCATTCTGAAGGGTTTCTGCTTTACATTTGGTAGACCGAACACTCTCAGTAGTTGCTGAGTAGTGAAGATCCAAAACAAAAGAGAAGTTAAAGATATGTTGGCAAAGGTATTAGTGATTATGGTATTTGGTATGAGTCTTTGGGAAGGTATAGTTGAAGTGCACCGTATATATTTAAGTGTCTTTGTGAGATGAGGAGTGCAGTCTTTTATGTTGAAAGGACTGCATGTTGTTGTGACTGAGGTACAGGGTTGAATTAAGATCTAAAATCGGCCTGGTCAAAGTAAGAGAATTGGCCACGTTTGCAAATTGTGCCTTGTCGGAAAATACAGGGGGGGGGGCTTTACAAGAGATATGTTATAATAATGTCTGGGAGATAAAAAAGAAATGGAAATATTCCCTGCAAATTTTGTGTACGGATTTGCTCACACTGGTGAACTACACCTGACTATAAGTTATGTTATGTTATCTTTATTTGTGACGCACACAGATACTCACGAGTGTCCCGGCGCGCAGCCTGCAAGGAGGGTGAGAGAGTCTGTTTAAGTGAGAAGATGTGTTTTTAGGTTTTTCTTGAATACAGCTAGGTCTTGCAAGTTACGGAGGGCAAGGGGCAGCGCATTCCAGGCAACAGCGGCCATTCTTGCCAGCGAACTGCCACCTAGCCTCTGATATTTGATTCGGGGAACCTGAACAAAGCAATGGGATGAAGAGCGCAACTGTCTAGCTGGAACATAAAAAGAGAACCATTTTTGTAGGTAGGGTGGACTGAAGCCATGCAGAGCTTGCTGGCCCAAAACCAGTGCTTTAAACTTCCCCCGTTCCACCACAGGCAGCCAATGCAAGGCTCGCAGGTGATGTTGCATGCTGTTCCTGCTGGACACGCCCAGAAGAAGTCTGGCTGCCACATTCTGGACCACCTAAAGAGCATTGGCATAATCAAGCCGGGATAAAATAAGTGCACTGGTGACCGTTTCCCTCGCTGCTTGGGGAAGGAGAGGAAAATAAAACTTCCTCAGGGTCTTGAGGAGGCCAAAACAGTTGCCGGCCAACTTTTAATATGGTTTGAGAAAGAAAGGCTCTTGTCGAACCACACCCCCAAGTTCTTGGCTGGCTTCCCTGCAGAGGTGGGCAAGGGAAACTCTGGAGGCCAAAGACAATTCCCGAAAGTTTGGCGGGAATTTTCCGTAAAGGGGAATCCCTGACTTCTCCTCATTACATTTTAATTGCGCAGCCGCCAACCATTTAAAAATGGATGAAAGACAGTGGTGAACCGAGGCAACTGACTCATCACTATCTTCCCATGTAAAAAGAAGCTGGGTGTCGTCAGCATAAGCCATCACCTTAGCCCCCAAACTCTCAGCCAGATAGACTAAAGGAGTCATATAAATGTTAAAGAGAAGGGGACAAAGTGAGGACCCCTGAGAAACTCCCGTGGTCACAGGCTGTAGAGAGGAGGAGGAAGAAGGGATCCAAATCTGCTGGGCCCGCCCCTCCAAGAAGGATCTAAGCCAGTTCCAGGCCATACCTGATACACCGATCCCGGAAAGTCGTGAGCGAAGAAGAGAATGTGGGACCATGTCGAACGCCGCTAAGAGGTTGAACAGAATCAATGTTGTCTTCCCCCTGGTATCCATACACCCCCAAATAGCCTCAACGACCTCCACCAGGAACAATTCGGTACTATGGGCGGCCCAGAACCCAGACTGTGCGGGATACAGAATACCCTCCCTCTCAACAAATGCCGTGAGTTGTTTGTTGACGACCTTCTCGCACACCTTGGCGAAGCCAGGCAGAAGAGAGATAGGCCGGTAGTTCCCCGGATTAAGATGGTCTAGTGATGTTTTTTTAAAAAGTGGCAAAATCTTAGCTTGTTTCCACGCTACTGGGACACTGCCTGTCTGGAGGGACAAGTTGATTATGCTGTTCACCTCTACATTAATCATCTCCGCAGCTGCTGCTAGCAGTCTAGCAGGGCAAGGATCTGAGGGTGAACCAGATTTTAAACTCTTAAGAATTTTAGGAGAGTCAGACAGGCTTGAAAACATCCAAGCGATGTTCAGCACCAGGTGGTGGGGACAGACCACTTGCCTCAGACCCATTGTCACCAGATGATAGAGTCGCCTGAATAGTGCGAATCTTATCCAAGAAGAAATTCGACAGAGTGTTGCACCAGGTGACAGAGGTGGATGACATGCTAGCTTGAGCCAAGGGAGATGTAAAGCTCTGAACAATCGCGAAGATTTCTTTAGCGTTGGTATTAGCAGAGTCAATGCGGTTTGAATAGCACTACCTTTTGGCTGATTTTATGGCCCCATATTAGACCTTCTGTTTGATTCTGAGCTTCAGCTTGGCTGCGGGGCAGTAATCACTGCGACGCCACGCTCGCTCAAGAGTCTTACATTCATGTTTAAGTGTTTTAAGTTCCTGGCTGAACCAGGGTTTAGACTGAGATTTCCTAGACAACCTAGGAGATCACTGTGGGGCGAGTGTGTCCACTGCATTAGAAACCCAATTGGTAAGACCATCAAGTCGATCCTCATGGTCGCCCGAGAGGATAAGGCTAGAGGTTTCCAAGACTTGATTGAACGCACCAGGGTCGATTCTGCCAAAGGCCGGTTTGCAAAATGAACGCGTCACGGGCTCAGCATTCATCACGTCTCATGAAAAGTGTGTCATGAAGTGGTCAGACCAGGAAACTGGGCATGGGTCACAGATCGAGAGGGAAAAATTAGAACAAATTGGGTCCAGTATATGGCCGGCCTTATGGGTAGGGGAACTAACCCGCTGGTCCAGCTAGGCCAAATGGAGAATGTCCAGGAAAACACGTGTCCTTAGCCTCAGCCTGGTCAAGATGAATATTGAGATCCCCTAAAACAATGTAGTGGGAGAATCTCAACACCCAGGAAGCTATGTTATCCCCATACGCCTGTATAAAAGGTTCCACCAGACCAGGGGGACTATAAAGCAAAGAGCCTCCCAAAGTAAAATGATCTGAGAAGCGAATACTAAAATCAAGGGCCTCGCAGCCTTCCCATAAGGTCACATCCCCCATGCGTAACTCCCATTTATCCTTATAGAAAATGGTCACCCCCCCCCCCTTCCTTCTCGGCGGTCGGCCCTGACAATCTTATATCCCTCAAGTGTGGCGAGGGTAACAACGGGGTGTGACGTAGAGTCAAGCCATGACTCTGTAATGAATAACAGGTCTAACGAGCTGTCGTCAAGGTGAACGAAAACCTCTGCGTAATGTTTCCTAAGGGACCGAACATTAATTAGTGCTGCAGAGATGGGGGGAGGCCTCTTAGGATGGAGAGAAGGGGAGCGAACTTGATTGGAACTAACAAGTCTCAATTCCATCCTGAAACTACAAACCGGGCTTGTATTGTTGCTGTCTAAAGAAACATCCTAATTACCTCGGAGGGGACGGATGTTGGAGTCCCAACCCCGCAGAACATCCCCAGAGTAACATATTCTAACCTCCTGGCCTGGGACCCGTCGGGCAGCGTAGCTGGCGCTGGCCGCATCCGGGACACTGACGGGCGTAGACGGGCTTGCCTTAGGCGCACCTTTGGCGCGCCAGCGGAGCGCCCGCTGCGCACGTCCGCGCGCATTTAATTAGCCCCGGGCACCAAAAAGACTAGAGTGCCCACTGCCTAAAGATGGCGCCTCTAGTTGTCAAGGAGATGGACTAGGAAGTAACAGCCGGGCCGGACTCCCGAACCGGTCAGAGAATGTAAAAGTGCCAAAGCCCCTACCGTTACAAATTCCCAATCGGTAAAAACAGTTTCCCCCTTTCAAATCAAATTCATATACAATGCGATAAAATATTTGTTTGTTCTTGTTTAAAAGCCGTAGCAGCAAATATGTGCAAATGAGCAAACAGAGATCACACAACCCTTCCAGGTACTGGCGTCCACACCCCGTGCAGTTAAATAGCCCCGGCCTCCAAAAAGACTAGAGTGCGCACTGCCCAAAGATGTCGCCTCTAGTTGTCAAGGAGATGGACTAGGAAGTAACTGCCGGGTCGGACTCCCGAACCAGTCAGAGAATGTCAAAGCACCAAAGCCCCTACCCTTTCAAATTCCCAATCGGTAAACACAGTTTCCCCCTTTCAAATCAAATTCATATATAATGCGAAAAAATATTTGTTTGTTCTTTTTTAAAAGCGGTAGCAGCAAATATGTGCAAATGAGCAAACAGAGATCACACAACCCTTCCAGACGCTGTCGTCCGCGTGCATTTAAATAGCCCTGGGTGCCAAAAAGACTAGAGTGCGTACTGCCCAAAGATGGTGCCTCTAGTTGTCAAGGAGATGGACTAGGAAGTAACTGCCTGGCCGGACTCCCGAACCTGTCAGAGAATGTCAAAGTGCTAAAGCCCCATAGTGAAGGTAATTGTCAGGCTCCCTGCCCGTGCTGAACTTGCGTATATTACAGGGCCGGCAGATCAAGAGATAGGGTATGACACGTCCCTCGACTCCCCCCCTTACCTCCCCCAATGCTTCCTCCCTCTCCTGTTTGTAAAAGGAAGGTAACAGAGACCCATCTGCGTTGAAAAGTACCACTTAGACCTTCACTGGCCTGTTGGTGGCATCAGTACAGCACAGAGAAAGTCGCAATCCGCTTCAATGCTACACGAGTGCAGTCTCTCATGTTGAAAGGACTGAATGGTCTTGTGAGTGAGGTACAGAGATGAATTGGGATCCAAAATCTGCACGGGGAACGTAAAAGAAATGGCCGACGTTTGCAGATTGTACCCTGTCAGAAAATACTTTGGGGGGGGGCTTAAAAAGACACATGTTTTAATAACTTCAGGGAGATTACACTTGGTGCACGGGTTTGCTCACACTCTTGAAGCACACGTGAATAGAAGTGAAGCTATTTGTCAGGCTCCCTGCTTGTGCTGAATCTGCGTACATTAGAGGGTGGCAGATGGAGACACTGGGAATGACACGTCCCTTGACCCCCACTTTCCCCCTCCCCAACGTTTTCTCTGCCACCGTTTGTAAAAGGAAGGTACCAGAGGCCCATCTGCGTGGAAAAATACCACTTAGACCCTTAATATGCTGCTGGTGACATCTGACCAGTACAGAGAAAGTCCCAATCAGCTTCTATGCTACACAAAAAAGCTGCACACAGTTGCAACTTACATACCTGCCCATAGTACATTGTTCGAGTGTTCGTCCTAACAGTTTGACTTTGCCGAGGTATGTCTATGCTTCTACATGTATTCTCACATGCGTTATGCATCGGAAGATCCCATACCTATAGAACACAGGTATACATCTATTTGTCTGTTTCTTTTAAGAAAGATGCCAATAGGAAAAGGCACAGACAGATACATGCATGCTTTTGGTAATATGGTGAGATTTTCAACTGTGACATGGAAAGGGTTTTGCATTTGGCTAGGCCCAACACTGTTAGTAGTTGCTGAGTAGTGAAGATGCAAAGGACAAAAGAGGTTAAAGACAAGCCGGCAAAGGGATTCGTGATTATGGTAGTTTGTATGAGACTTTGGGAAGGTATTATTGAAGTACGCTGTATATATTTAGGTGTCTTTGCGAAATGAGGAGTGCATTGAAAGGACTGCATGGTCTTGTGACTGAGGTACAGGGTTGAATTGGGATCCAAAATCGGTTCAGCCAACGTCAAAGAAGTGGCCTCTGTTAATAGATTATGCTCTATGGGAAAATGCTGGTGTCTTATTAACTTGAGGGAAGTACGGATTTGTTTACACTGGTGAACCACAACTCAATATAAGTGAAGGGAATTGTCAGGGTCTCTGCCCATGGTGAATCTGCATACATTACAGGGCCGGCAGATCAAGAGATTGGGAATGACACTTTCCTTCACTCCCCCGTCCTCCTTCCCCAACGCCTTTTCCCTTCATATTTTTAAAAGTAAGGTAAGAGAGGCCCATCTGTGTCTAAAAATACCACTTAGGCCCTCACTGGACTACTGGTGCCATCTGAACAGCACTGGGAAAGTCTCAATGAAATTCAATGCTACACAAAAAAGCGGCACACAGTTGCAACTCACATAGTGCCACATTGGACTTTGCCTGAGTGTCTTTGCTGAGGTATGTCTATACTTCTACTTCTATTTTTACACGTGTTATGTATCAGAAGATTTGAAAACTATAAAAGACAGGTATACATCTATTTGCATATTTCTTTTATCTATGATGGCAGTAGCAAAAGGCAGAGACACATGCATGCATGGTTTCAGTAATATGGTGAGCCTTACAACTGTAAGATGTGAAGGGTTGCTGCTTTACATTTCGTAGGTCAAACAGTCTGAGTAGTTGTTGAAAAGTGAAGATAGAAGGGATAACTGTTTAAAACATGCTGGCAGAGGGATTAGTAATTAGGCTACTCTGTATACGTCTTCCAATCACCCAGGCTCTACCTTTGCACTAATGCGATCACACAGGCACTATGTATGCACTCATGCAATGATTAAAGCACTAGTATTCCACTCAACTGTTCACTCAGTCTCTACCTGTGTAGTTATTTATTCCCTCAGGCACCACTGTGGCACTCATCCAATAATCAGCCATTACTGTTACACTCATGATTTTACTGAGGCACTGTTCATGCACTGATGTAAGCATTGAGACAATACTCTTGCACTCATGAAGTTACTTAGGCACAACTTATGTTTTCGTGCAATCACACATGCACTACCCGTGCACTAATTTGATCATATAGGCACTAGCTATGGACTCATGCAATTAGTCAGGTAATACTCTTGCATTCAGCCATTCACTCGGGCAGTTTTTATGCAGTGATTTATTCACTCATGAAGTACTCATGCAGTCATTGAATCAGAGAGGCACTATCTACCCAGTCATTGAATTAATGAGGCATTATATACACAGTCAAGCAGACCCCTAGCCAATACTTTTGCACTTAAGCATTTACCGTTGGACTGCTCATGTACTCATCCATTTACTCAGGCAGTACGTATTCACTCATTCAATGACTCAGCCATTACCCTTCAATGGATTGTTCCATTCAGGATAAGCGTATTTCATATTGAGGTATTGTTTAAATCTTAACTCTGGAGTATACCTCTTATTTTCGTCAGAGCGGTGCCTCCTTTAGCCTGAGCAGTTGCCAGGTGAGGTGAGGCTCATACCCAGAATTATTCGGGTAAGTGCTAAACAATAAGCATCTTAAATTTCTTGATATGATGCATCTACTAATATGTGTTTTTGCATAATTGAATAATACTTCTTGTGCGTCTCGTGACCTATAATACATTGCTGTACTTTCCTGTTTACTTTTCATTGTGTTTTATTTTCACTTCAATAGGTAATTTCTCCTAGACCTAGTAAAGGTTCAGGTTGTATGATTTACCTTTTTTCACTTAATATGCAGTAGCTAGTCGTGGTCCTGACGAAAGCTGGGGTACAAATTACCTATAGGCTGAAACATGTAGACCAGATCCAACACAGTTATTTGTTTAAAACTGTCACAGCACTGTTTTAATTTGGCATCAAGGCAGCACTTAAATAAAAATCTTTTTGTGCCTTGTTTTCCAATTTTATTCATCACATTTAGTTCACTCGCACTGCACACGTCACCCCATATTATTTTGTAGCTTGGTTCCTTTCATTGGAGCAACACATCTATGGTTGCATCTGGGATAATCTCTTAACCTCTATCAATGTTCATCTGGTGATGGATGGTTTTTTGAGAAATCCCTGGTTTCCCAAATGATGAAGCGAGCCACTTCTAGTGGGTGATGGGAACCTTTTTATGCATATATAGATCTTCAATGCATATGTATCCACTGTGATATTTTGACACAAACATTCTGTTATAGTAATTGGGGTACAGCACTTCTTTAGGTCATTTGATTTGGTAGACTCACAGTTCTTTTTTTGCTAGATATGTAGAATTGGGGATTATGCACTGTTTGAGTCTTTAAACTTTTATCCCTAAGACCCTTACTCTTATTAGAGATACTTTATTATTGTAAGTTTAGGTCTTGCCTGCACAGGAGATAGAGTATTTAAAACATTAGAAAAAATTGAATACTTAGCACTGAATGAACCAGAAAGTACAGGAATTCTTAAAACTAATATGTTGGATACATACTATCCCAAAAGGAGTACACATCTGGAAGAGCTATGTCTGTAGGAAATACTTCAACATTACAGCTTTAAAAGAAATCTTACACAAAATAGAAAACAAGGAAAATATGCTGTAATTGGATGTGACGGATGTTTAGTACAACCAAAGGAAATCCTATTAACCACAGAAAAGTCAGTTGCGAAACTCTAGATAAGAGAGATTTTTCTATTTCTGCAACTGTTCAAGCCATGGTGTACTGAAACAGAATTACTTGGAGATTTCGACTACTAGGTAAATTCTATATGCATGTAAAGATAGCATTGAATGCACAATTTTCCCTACATATCTACAAATGTTAAATGATGAAATTGAACACTAAAACACCATTGTAGCTGAAATAGCTAAAGCCAGTTATCAGGATAGTGAAAATTCTGGTCCACTGAGTCAAGATCCACTGGAACAACCAATAATCGAAACTGAAGCAGCAATAGCCATAAATGAAGTAGAATTTGCAATGCAGCAAGCACAACAGGATAATATTACATTGGAAAACTTAGAAGAACAACTAAATACTGAACAAAAAGAACTATATCTACAAGTGACACAACAGATACAACATGGTTTGTTGCATGAGAAAAAAGAATGTCAATGTTCAACATTTAAACCTATTCTTATGTACTTCAGTGGTCAAGCTGGAACAGCTAAACATTTTTTAATTAAAGTTTTGACCAGTTATCTAAAGAAAACTACAGAGTCACATTTATCTTGTATTGTAACAGCTCCAACTGGATTAGCAGCATACAATATTAAAGGGATTACTTTAAATAGATTACTTATGCTACCAATTGAACATAATAATAAATTGGATTATCAGAAGCTGTCTGGAGATGCTTGTTATGAAGTGTCAAGAGTGCTGAAGAAAATGAAATATTTTTTATCATTGATGAGGTGAGCACGGTCTCAAACTTAATGCTTGCCTTTGTACACTTGAGGATGCAACAGGTTTTAAAAACAGATTAAAGTGTTCTTTTTGGAGGGAAAAATGTAATTGTATTTGGAGATCTACTACAACTAACTCCTGTAAAAGGACAACAAGTTTTTAAAACACTTGTGCATGAAGACACTAGGAAATCTTTGAGAACATTTGGTTACATTTTGAATAGAAAGAACGTACAAAGAATATGCGACAAGCAAGTGATGAAGATTATGGAAATATTCTTAAAGATATAAGAATTGGTGTCATGACGAAACATGGAAAACAAGCTTTAGAACGTTGACTACTAAGGAACTTGTTTACAACTGAAAACACAGCAGCTGAAGTAATGTACAATAAGATTGGAGAAAAGAAGTCTATAGTTTGCCTAATGCCTACACTGCAAGAGTGTTCTACATTCAGTCAAGAGCTTCTAAAACTGGAAAAACAAGAAATAGCTCAAATTCAAGCTATTGATAAAAATGAACACCAGGGAGTGACTATTCTTCTTTCAGAGAAACTACAGACTAAATTGCACTATTTGGAAAAGTCTGTATATAAAAATGCTGGCTGAGAAAAACTTTATATGTATGTATAAATTGTCGGGTCATTTTACCTCATAATTTGAATGTAGAAGAAGGTTTAATAAATAGAGCACTGGGAAAAGTTGTTGATTTTGTAAATTATCAGAACAGACATGGAACAGAATTCTTGAAAATAAAAGAAAATCTGATCACATTACATAAGTAAGACAGATTGGGCATTGTGCTGTACGTTTTGTGCTCATAAAAGACTTGCATGTTTTCTCTGTCTTTAGCATATGCAGTAACTATTCATAAATTTCAAGGTTTAAGTATAGACAGTGCTTTGGTAAATATTGGAAGTACAATTTTCAAAGAGGGAATGGCATATGTTGCATTATATCGATTAAGAACATTGTCTGGTTTGTATTTGATTGATTTCGATGATGAAAAGGTTAGTGCTGTTCTAAATTGTGTAATAGAATACAATAGTTTAAGAAGACTTTATACACCAGATTTAGGAGAATATCCAATTTATGAGAAATGTGTTGTGTGCCCAAAACGAAAATATTTTAAAGATTCATATAAGGTTGAAAAAAATAAAAAATTGAAGTTAAAGTTAAATGTGTAAAGAAACTGAAAATGGAAAGTGTTGATGACATTGTAGGATACCAGTGGTAAAAGTTCAGATATCAACTGTTATGCTAATGTGATTCTGAATGTTGTGTTTTAGCTACAAGATCTTCATCATGAAATCATGGGAAATCATGAAAAAAGATTCTGTTCTGCACTACTTTATGTATTTCAACAGTTGACAACTGACAGAAGTATAATCCATACTACTTCTGGTATTCACCATCTCTTGGATATATGTACTGGTTCTTTGACCTTCACTCTTAATATACAACGAGATCCATAAGAATGTCTAAGGGTTATGCTTGGAGAATTAGAAGATGAAGGAATACAGATTGAAAATTTATTTGGACTAAGTTACAGAAGGGATCATAAATGTGAACTGTGTTTATTAACTTCCAGCACTGAAATCGACACAGAACGATTCATATACTTAATGACACTAGACTGCAAATCAGTACCTTTTAACAAATTAGTAAAAGTGGCAAATCATGATATCAAATGTTTGCATTGTAAATCAGAGATGTTATCTTCATTACACATAGAAAGATATGGAAAATATCTGATTTTAATGGTACAACGTTGTAGAGCAAATGGAAGAAAACTGGTAAGCAAAATACATTTTTTTGTTGCAAGTCAAATATCTGTTTCTGGAAGAACTTTTACAACAGTGGCTATGTTTTTCAATGCTGGACCCACTACAACATCTGGACACTATACAGTGTATTTAAAGTGTAATGAAGGATGGACACATTGCAATGATGCCCATTTGGAATTAAAACCCAGATTGCTTTACGAATTACCTAATTCATATTTGATATTTTGAAGCTAAAGTTTTGAATAGATCATTCGGCCTATTGGGAAGATCTGAACATTAATTAACAAATTCATTTTGGATATTTTGGAACCCAAAGTATTGAATACATTATTCGGCCTATTGGAAAGATGTGAACAGAAAGAAGAAAGCACTGGAAACAATTAATAATTATAATTAGTGTTTAGACTATTATTTGTAGTGATTGGTATTGTATTTGGAAAAATTGTGTTTAAAAGCAAATAGTTTAAATATTTGTTCTGTATATTGTATGAGATGTAAATGACAGAGTACATTTCGGAAATGGTCTTGAGATAAATAATAGATGTACTGTTCAAGAAGGATAGAATGAAAAATGGTAATGAGGACCACATATAGCTACACATATTGAAAATAATGTTGTGTGCTGATTTTTTTTCTCAACAATCTAGTTGATTGTTTTTTCCCAGCTCTTTCATGATGAAACCACATTGACATCACTGTGTATAGTGAAGTTAAGTGGAATCTGAGAACAGCAACAAAGGGAAAATGAAAATTTTATGTAAATCTTAAATTATGTTGAGGTCTTAAAAAAGAATAGCATAATTTCTGTAATACATTACATTACATAACAGTTTTCTTTTTCTTCTTCATTGTACCTAGTGGTGAACTTTGAAAAGAGTTTTAATCATGAATAGCTCAATAGTACTCTAAAATAGTTTAACAGACTCATGTTTCTAAATTACCTGAACAGGTAGGATTACATAACATAATATGTATGATAATGTAAATGAATGTTTGAAGAACATTTATATGTTATTTATTCGAAATTACATTTATTTTTGATCCTTTATAGTATTGAGTAACTGTGGTCGTATAGCTGATGTAATCAATTAGGTAGTTATTATTTTACACAAACAGTAGGTATGCTCTCATGTAATCTCTGTGGCACAACTTTAGCATTAATAGGAAAAATCCAGGGATTATCTTTTTGTTTTTCCCTTTGCAGAGGTACAACCTATGCACTCATGGTATCACTCAGACAGTACTATTGCACTTATGCAATCACCAATAGAGTACACATGTACTCATATAATCAACCAGGCACTAGTATTGCACTCAGCCATTCAATCAGACGCTACCCATGGAGTAATCCATTCACTGAGGCTGTAGCAGGGATTCTGGCTAAGATGACAAGTATGTGAACAATTATGGGACCTTACTAGGTAGAGACTTAGTCATCCTCTTACCTGAGTGCCCATAAGGCCCGGACCAACTTGTTATATTGTCTTATTTGCTGTCCTAATCCCTTACAGAGAAATAAATGATTAGACAACTCAGAATACAACATTCCCACATGTCTCAGGAAATTTGGTAACAAGACACACCCTGTAACTGTCACTCTTGTACTTGTAACATCTGAAACAGATATGAAACATTTAAAAAAACAATGTTTTAAGTAACATGGCGTAACGTGCAGTATATGTGCCACAACAAGAATAAAAGTGTATCATAGAAATATAATCAGTATAGCAGTGAATCGATATCTGATAAAGGGAGATATCAAAAAAAGAGACGGGAGAAAAGACTATACTGCGTAACCTCACTATCCCTGCTGAAAATAAGTATTATTATTATTTAAAAGAACATCTTAGAGATTTGTTTGCAGACTACATAATTATGAATATAGATGGTAATTGTAAATTACAGAATCTGTTTCGCTGTTCTCCTTGGAAATGTTTCTGTCCAAGTGTGTGTGCCACTTATTCGTATCTCCCAATTGTATCACAGTACGGGTGTTGATCAAAAATGTCAGTAGTTTTTTTATACAAGTCTAGGGCCTGACCACAACACAATAACAAGGGACATTGTTTATCAATTTTGCCACATTGTTTAATTTAAAGTTCCGAAAGATGCTCAACAGGAACACAGCAGATAGTTCTGTTGTGAAAAGTACGAACAAGGTATTTAGCTAAAATAAAGGTTTGTGTTATCCTGCACAAAGCAGGATAATGGCTGCACGGCTGATGGTAACTTAGTGAAGTCGATAATGTCCTCAAGGGCCAGGTCGCCCGTTCTGTTGGCTAGCTCTGTAACACCCAGGCAAACAGAGGGCAAATATAAGTAGTGCAAAACCGAATTTGTAAAGGCAAATTCATTGAAAAAGTTAATATATGAACGTTCGCAAAAAACGAAAAGCGAAATGAGAAAAACAAAAAAAAAACAGTGTTCTTGAAGTCTAGAAATAACAAGCCATCAAATCGGGTTACCAAGCGCACTTATGGTGCTCCATCGAAGTTCAAGAACTTACAAGCACCGTGAAATGCAATCAGCTCCAAAAGGTCATCCGCACCTCTCCAAGCAAAGAGAGTCGCCATCCAATTGACCAAGTCGAAAGAACAGACATGGTCATCGTAATCTTGTGCAAGCAGGAGCCTGTCAGGGCAACCTGCATGATATTCGATAAAACTCCGCCGCAAGAGGTGCTGCATATAAGCGCACATACTCCAATTCCCCCTTATTGCTTGATTAAACACATCCATCAAGCATGTGTCGCCGGAAAAGTCGTGGTCATGAGCCAGGAATTGGCTCACCAACAATTCAAAATCTAGGTGAGTATTTTATTTTATTTATTTATTTTTTTGGCATTTATAGAGCGCGAATGAATACCCGTGGGCGTCTCGGCGCTAGACTAAACGACTGAAGCTCCTCAGAATTGGAAGGACCAGGGGGTTATTACTGGTTAAACAACCATGTTTTCAGGCTCTTACGAAACTGAAGTAATGAATTGCTGGATCTGATGTGCTGAGGCAGCATATTCCAGATCTTGGGTGCTGCTACCGTAAAGCGGCGGTCACCCCAGGACACGGTTTTGGAGCGTGGGACAACTAGATGATTAAGAGTCATGGATCTGAGTTGTCTGGTTGGTATGTAACATTTAAGTTGGTCCTTAAGAGGGCGTGGACCTTGGTCATGTAGGGTTTTGTAAATTATACAAGGAGATTTGAAAATGATCCTGTTCTTGATAGTTAACCAGTGGAGTGTCCTGATGGTGTCCGAGATGGGAGCAAACTTGGGTGTTCTTGTCAGGAGGTGAGCTGCCGCATTCTGTATAGTTTGTAGTTTTTTTGTAACTCTGGTTTGACTATTAAGAAAAAGCGAGCTACAATAGTCCAAGGAAGGTAGGACCAAGGAGGTTACCAGGGTTTTGGCAGCGGCATCTGGCAGAACTGGCATGATTTTTCTTATCATCTTTAATTTGTGGTGGGCTGTAGCTGCTACTTTATTGGCGTGTGCCATAAAGTTAAGACGATCATCAAAGATAATTCCCAAGTTCCTAACCTTAGAGGTCGAATTGGGTGGAGTACCGAACTCAGGGGGCCACCAGAGAGTAGGCGAGTACTTGCAGTAGTGGAGAGGCAGACGTGCAGGTCGCATTCAAAGAGGCAGCGGAGGCAGTAGAACACAGGTTGCATGCAGGTGAAATATACATAGTGGAAATTCTGCCTATAGCTTATGCCAAAAGTCGCCAATGGTAAGCATCCAAAAATTTGTAGCATCCGTTCATGGTACAGCCACAATTGGCCTAGATGGGGCTCAAGCACGGGACGTGTAGCCATTTTGTAGTAGGAGCTGAACAAGCACTGCGCAAACCAGGAGCTACAGCAAGGAAACCCGCCAAATGCACTTGCAAAATTAGAATTAATAAAATTCGGTATTACACTAAAAATAGTCTGAAAAGAGATAACGAGGTCGGAGTCGATTAGTTTAAAAAAAATGTGGTAGGCCTTCCGTTTCAGACTCATTAAATATTTGGCTTATTAATTCTGCAAAATGTAGTGGGAGATTGGTATTGAGCAGTGACTTCATGTCACCTGCTATTTGAAGGTCTCACAAGTTGATGTGAGAGCCACTTCTTGTTGAAACAATAGCGCTTTGAGTCAGTGTACATTAATACATTCTGTTTTCAAAGTGGGAATGGAAGGCCATAGCAAACTATCTGCAATCGAATGTGGGGGAGGACAAAAGACATTGGTGCAACATGTAACACGTTGTGAAAGAGCTGGTATGTACGGGACACCTGCTCGTAAGACACAGCACTTGTGCTTATTTAGGATGAGATAACTGCTGTTGAAAAGCACACTGAGTGTGGGAATAACAGCAGGCACTGGAGTTTGTTTAAAAAAACAGTTTAAATTACGGGCTGAAAGTTAAAATCTCTGTATACTTTAACTTGTTTACAAACTAAAGAATGTTCTACGGAACAATCACTGTGGTTCAGTGTTAGGAAAGCTTACTTATCTTCATTTTGACAGCAAAATGCAAAAGCAACAAATCCAATTCATGAAATAAAGTACTTCCAAGGGACTTAAATGTACGAACGGGGTAATATTTTATGCAATCAAGGAGGCAGTGCTATACACACATCCAATCAATCAGACATTACCAACGCAATCATGCAATCACACAGTTTCTATTCTTGCACTTAATTAATCACTTAGGCAGTACCAAAGCACTAATTGATTCCCTGAGGTAATATGTATGCACTCATACAATGACCCAGGAATTACTCTCGAAGTCATCCTTTTACTCAGGCAGTTTTCATGCACTGTTCTAAACAGCTAGATATTATCTTTGCACTCATGTATTCACTTAGGCAGTAGCCGTGCACTCATAGAATCAAGTAGGCACTACTTCTACACACATTTAATGAATCACACATTATGTATGCAGTCATGCAATGAGCAAGGCACTACGCTTGCACTCAAGCATTTACTTAGGCACTATGTATGCACTCATGAATTTCTTGAACTACAATCTATGCACTTATCCATTCACTGAGGTACTACGCAAGAATTTCTCCCATTATTCTGGCAATACACCAGCACTCATAAAAACTGTGAGGCAGTTCTGTTGCACTCATTCTTTCACTCCAGGAGTATGCATGTACTTATGTAATCTGCTATGCAGTCCTACTTATACTCATAGAATGCCTTACACAGTACAACATAACTTATGCAATCATTATACAATGCCTTGCCCCCCCCTTCATATTATAAAAAGTAATTATGGATAGTTGGATTCATCAAATAATAGTAAAAAAAAAGGTAAACATTTTTTTCAAAAATTAGTTTTTTATTTGAAAATTCTGTAATATATTATCACACGGTAAAAAATTGCCCACAAGAAAAAATGTTAATTGACAGAAATAAGAATATAAATGTTATGTTAGGTATGCCTTATATTTTTTTTAAACGGCCTTATAATACATTTGTAAAATTTAAAAAACATATTTAAACAATAATAAACAACAAAAGTAAAACAAAGAAAATTTGCTAAATTATTTTTTAAAAGGAACACTTAAAAGTAATACATGAAACCAAAGGTCTGAGAGACGTTACAGTTAGGAATTTGTAGTAAGAAACCTTAGAAATTCACTGAAAAAAATGTAGCTTTCAGGGACCTTATAGTTAGGAATTAGCATTTAAAAAACCTTAGAAATTCACTAAATAAAACATAGGTTTTAGGGACATTATAGTTCGGAGTTAGCAGTTAAAAAACCTTAGAAATTCACAGGCAAAACCACAGGTTTCAGGAACATTATAGTTACAAATGATCATTTAAAAAACCTTAGATATTCACTGAAAAAAAAACAGGTTTCAGGGATGTTATAGTTAGGTTGACATTCCACTCATACAAAACCAGAGAAATTCAGCCGTTATACTTAGCTGAGTTAACTATAACTCATGCCCCCACAATGCACTGCTGATGACATCACATATCACATCACTCATGACATGGTCAGTGACATCACTAATGACATCACTAATGACATCTCAAATGACATCACCCTGAAGTAACTATAACTTGTGCCCCCACCATGCACAGTGTTGTCATCAATGATGCAATTTTAGATGTTGCAGTCATGTTATCAATGATGACATAGAACATTGTCATGAGTAATGAGCAGCTCCACAAGGTAGCTTTACCTTAATTAACTGATGTCCTTGTAGCACGAGTATGCATTTCGGAGGTGCCTGGCTTCCCAGTTGGCATCTTGGCATGGTGCACTTCTTCATTTTTTAACTGTTTTATTTTATGTGTTCTTAGTATTCTTATTATTTGTTTGCATCTATTTGAGTTATCAGTAAATGACTTTCTCAGAGGAACCTGTGATTGACAGTTGGGTTGCTGGAGTCTGGTTTGACATTATTTTGCCCTCATGTTTTATTCTTAAAATCAGCTGAGTCGTGCTGAGTAGCACTCCATTCAGGCCCCCTGACACGCCCACAGATGCCAGGCTTAAAAGCCAGCTTAACAGCAAGTCCGCGCTGCTGGCATGCCAAAAGCGCACCAAGGCAAGCCCACCTGTGCCTGTCAATGCCCAGACCATACTCAGCACCAGCCCCCCAGCCGGTTTTACTTCCCAACGACCAGTAGCACTATGTTACTCATGAGAAGAGCTGCTCAACCTTAAGACATTAGGTAAGAAATGTCATGGCCCCACGTTACACCCCTTAGATGACACTAATGCATGGTTCTTTCTGCAGTGTAATCTATCACTCTCTGAGGACAAAATTCAGTCACTGAACTCTTCTATTGCACATAACAATAAATTATGCAAACCTCCATTTAATATCCGCTGCACACAATGCCAGATCCTTGATCAAAAATACCCTGGAGCTTGCTGACTCCTTAGAAGCTCATCTTATTGACATAGCTTCTGTCGCTGAAACATGGGCTTGTGGCCCTGATCTCACTAATGCATCTTTAGGCTCTACCATGTAGGAAAAAGGGGTGGAGGATTAGCGATTATTTTCCACGAACACCTCAAGGTGTCTTTTGCACCCCTTCTTATAACCCCAGACTGTGAAGCGCTCGCCTTTAAAATAGAAATAACCAATCACTACACCTTTAATGGGGCTCTTTTATATTTTACCCCTGGCCAGAGGTCGACTTTCACTCACAATTTTGGACAGCTACTAGAAATCAAAGTCAACTCTTCGGCCTTCACCATTCTTGGTGATTTTAATTTCCATCTTGCAAACCCCTTAGATAATGGCTTGGCTCATCTTTGTGATCTCCTGACGAGCCTGGGTTAGACCAATTGATAATGGGACCCAGGCATTCAGCAGGCTACTTACTAGATGGGATTTTTTCAGACAACCCCACCTTTCTATATCGACTTCTATTCCTCTTGTCTAGTCTGACCACTTTGCTGTCATGTTTTATCTAAAACCAGAAGCAAAAACCTCAAGAACCTGCCACCGGACATTCTTGTTTGTTATGCCGTCCATAATATAAAATTAACCCTGTCACTCTAAATACAACCTTAGCTTGACCTGTTTGGATCTCGACACTGCTTTTAGCAGTTACCATCAGTGGATTACCTCTACTCTAAATCTTCTTGCCCCAGTTCAAGCATATACAAATCACAGAACATCACCATAAGATCCCTGGTTCAATGATAAACTTAAGCTACAAAATCAAGGGGCATATCTACAAGGCAGCAATATAAAATTACCACCGCTTTTGCGGCCGTTTTCGGCCGAAAAGCATCGATAATTTTATCGCTATATCAGCAAGGTCCCGCTATCGCGTGAAACCTTGCCTTAGCGCCTGAATTCCTAATGCTCATCTTTGCATCTCTAATGAGATGCAAAGTGGGTGTTCCTCCACAGGATAACGGGAGATATGTCGCTAAGCGACATTTCTCCTATTATCAAGCCTCACGCAACGCAGCATAGCGACAAGAAAAGTAGCGATAACCTCTGTTATCGCTACTTTCTTTGCACCTGCTTTGAAACTGACTTAGCCATGATATCCTATGTAAGGTGGATATCATAGCTAAGTATGTGAGGCCCTATCAGCAAGCTATCGCCAAACTTCATGAGATTATCGCTGGGTTTCCGGCGATAATCTCACGTTTGGAAGTTAGCGCTAGGATTTTTATTGCTTTTGAGATAAGCGTTGCTAATAGCACGCTATCTCAGCGATAAAAATCCACACTAGATGGCGATAATTATCCTAGCGCTAAGTGCGCTTAGCAATAATTATCGTTGGTTGTTGCTAATATGCCCCCAAGCCTTTTGTAGGTTGGAAAGGAAATGGTGCAACATCCACGATTTTTTAGAAAAAGTAGCGTATAGATCCGCTATCAGCCTATAAAGAGATGATTCTTACTTACTTACTTTACATCCCAAATTCAATCCTTGCTTAACTCTTCTATATAACTCTTTGCTATAGTGAAACAATTGACTAAGCTTCCTGATTCCAAAAATTGCACTGCCATCAGCTTCTTAGCCTCTTTCTTCAAAGAAAAGGTAGAAGTTATCACAACTTGTTGTCGCCCAACCCGTCATCCACCTGCCTGCCAGACGAAATTAACACTTCAAGCCTTCAAGATTCAAATGTAGCTAATTCAGTGAGCACTACTGCCCAGTCAGACATTATCTCTTCCCTGCACTCCACCCCAACTGCAGGAGCTCCCTCTTTAGGCAATGCAGTTCTGACCTCGTTTTTACCTTTATCCACATCCTCTGTGCAGTCCCTTCCCAGTCAGATTAAGACAGGTTCCCCCTTGCCCTGCCACAATCCTTCACCTTGCACCTGATATTATATCCATACACATCACTGACATCTTCAGTAGGATGTTTATGACTGGCTACTTCCCAAAAGAGTGGAAAATAGCCTCCATTTTCTCCCTGATGAAAAACCCTACCTTGGATGTTAACGATCCCAACGACTACCACCTCATTTCTCGCTTTCCTTTTCCGGTGAAGTTCATAGAGAACGCCATTAATGTGGAATTCTCCTATTTCATCAGCAACAATGAGCATCTAGATGAAAACTAATTTCGCTTTACAAGCCAGCATAGTACAGAACTGGCTATGATCACTGCCACGGAGTAGTTCAGACAAGCACTGGATAGAGGTAGTAATGCTGCCCTGATTTTATTAGACCTCTTGGCAGCACTCAACACGGTCAACCATGACCTGCTAATCGACAGTATTTCTACGCTAGTAATCAGGGGCAAGGCGCATCAGCCCCTGAAATTCCTCCTCTCAGATTGAAAGCTGTTTGTTGCCTTGGATGAAGTCAATTCCCCCTTATTCTCTTTGCCAGATGGGGTCCCAGAGGGCTCTTTGTTGAGCCCTACCCTTTATAAACTCTGGGCCATATGTAGGTAGCCTAATACCGGTCGGTAACGGCCAATTTTCGGTAAAAATCCCGTCACCGACCGGTATTCAGGCTTTTGGCATGTAGGGGGGACATTTCAGGATTCGGTAATTTACCGAATCGGTAATTTTACCGATTAGGTAAATACCGAATACTGAAATGAGATGTAGGGGGAGTGTGTGGGTGTTGTGTGGATTCGTTATTTACCACCAACTACAAGTTGGTGGTAAATGACGAATGTCTTAGAAAAAGCATTTTTTGGCCCTTAGAAGTGTGCAATGTGGCAGACATACATGCCCTTAGGGCATGTATGTGTGCCACATGTGCACACATGCAGGAATCAGGGGTGCAACAGGGTGTCACTGTGACACCCTGCCACCCTTGATTGTGCTCCCCCCATTACCGAATCGGTATTTACCGATTCGGTAATGGTAACTGGCTTCCCATTGATTCCTATGGGCCTCCTGGCCCATAGGAATCAATGGGAAGCCAGTTACCATTACCGAATCGGTAAATACCGATTCTTAATTACCGACCAATTCCGAATCGGTAATTTTTACCGACTGATTACCTACATAGCATTTACCCCTTCATAAATACCGAATCGGTAAAATTCGGTATTTATGAAGTGGTAAATGTTAGGCTACCTACATAAGGCCCTATGTGACCCCCCTGGCCCAGCTGATCACATCATTCAGTTTCACTCTTTTGTCCTACGCCGATAACACCAAGATAGTGGTATCAGTGGCTAGTAGTACCGATGATACCGCCTCAAGATTCTATGACTACATGCTTCAGATTGGAAATTGGATGGCTCCTAACTATCTGAAACTAAAATCAGGTAAAACTGTGGTGCTATTGTTCAGCAGGAACAAGTTGTTTAGGTCTCCCAGATGGTGACCACATGATTTTGGGGAGCTCTCTTCCCCTATCACCAAAGCCAAGAACTTAAGTGTTCTGTTCTACAGTAATCTCTCTTCGATGGCCATGTCAACTTGACCACCTTCTCATCCTTTCTCCTGCTACCAACACTTAGGAAACTTCTTCCCTTCATTCCCTGCAATCTACGGAAAAATGTAATCTCCACTTTTATCATCTCCAAAATTGATTACTGTAATGCTCTATTCACCAACATCCAAGAAAGATGTTTACATAAACTGCAAATCCTTCAGAATGCTGCTGCCCCGTTACTCCTAGGAATTCCAAAATTCCAATTAGCCTCCCACAACCTCTCCCAGCTTCACTGGCTTCCCATAAAAAAACGTATAGACTTCAAAGCCCTCTGCATCGCTTTCAAAACGAGCATGATGTAAGACCTAAGTATTTCAAACAACGCTTCCAGTGCTACTCCCCCATTAGAGTACTTAGATCATCCTCAGCTCAGAACCTAATGGTACCCAAATTCAAAAGATCAAATTGGGGCGGCAGGAGCTTCTTTACATACACAGCTAAGCTCTAGAACTCGATAACCCCTGGATCTTAAGAACAAAACAGAACTGCTGTCCTTCCGGAAAACTCTTGAAACATGGCTCTTTTTTAACTAGATTGTGCTTTCTTTTGTTTCTTCAGTTCTTTTCTGTCTACTGGAACAGCAGGACCTAGACACCCCAGCGTAATAGAGTGCTTTCAAAATTTAATTTTCATTTCATTTTTTTCATTTTCATGTAATATAGATGGGTTTCAGTTACTTAAGGGCACCAGTTATAGTTACTTAAGATAAGTATAACGAAATGCCTCAGGTATTTTAATGGCAGAGCTGTAATTTTGATCAACTTGCAGACCTCCGTGCATACCAAATAAATGCTTACAGCAGACTACTGGTGTTTGAGTGCTCCTTGCCAGACGGGCACCTTTTGAGCAGCGATGTTAGGCGGCAGCCCTGCCGCCAAGTAGCATCACCCCCGGTGATGGATGGGGGCCACGTGGACTGGTATTGACCGGTCTACCATGTTGGAACACTGGTAGAGGATTGAGCACGCATCGGTGAGCCGAGGCCCATCTGTGGGCTTGGTAAAATTTCTCCACGTAATCACTAGTCCAACCATTTGTGGATTATTATTTGGTGATACTACAATACCCATAATGCTCTGGACCTATGACGCAATGGAGCAGTCCATTCAGGATGTTACATTCAGTATTTAAATAGGGGAAGTATCAAGCGCATTTTGAAACTGCCATAGCCTTTGAGGAAGGAGTCTGATTTACTTCGAAACGCATCAGGTATTTTAATGGCAGAGCTGTAATTTTGATCGACTTGCAGACCTGCCTGCATACCGGATAAATGCTTACAGCAGACTACTGGTGTTTGAGTGCTCCTTGCCAGACGGGAACCTTTTGAGCAGCATATATATATATATATATATATATATATTCACAGAAAAAACCATAGGTTTCAGGCACGTCATAGTTAGGAATTAGCATTTAAAAAACCTCAGAAATTCACTGAAAAAACCATAGGTTTCAGGGGTGTTATAGTTAGCTGGACTTTTCACTTGTACAAAACCATTGAAATTCCCCCGTTATAGTTAGTTCAGCTAACTATAACTCGCGCGCCCGCAATGCACTGCTGATGACGTCACATATTACATCACTCATGACATGGTCAGTGACATCACTCATGACATCACTGATGACATCTCAAATGACATCACTGATGACATCATCCAGTGAATGTGTGTTTTTCTGAAAATTAAATATGTTTTATATATGTATATCTCAAGGTAGATGGAAGAATAAATGGGTATATAAGTGTCTAAATGGATGATTTGTTTTTGAAAAATGGATTGTGTAACTGACTGATTAAGTGTATCATAGTGAATACATGGCTTAGTGAGTAATGTTTAAATATGTAAATATCTGTATCAGTCTCTCACTTTGTGTATAAGTGGCTGCATGGGTTGGTGAGTAGCTACATGGGTGTCTATATAGGTTATTAGTTGGTTTTTTGAGTATCAGTCTGAGTGTCTGCATGGTTCGGTGGGGGGTATTACGTAGTGCATAGGTGCATGAATGAGTGACTCACTGTTTGTATGTGTTGAACACAGCATGTGTGCAGGACTGTATGGGTGGATGAGTGTGTGTATGGGTGTGTTAGTGAGTGAATGACTGTCTCAATAGTGTCTTTATGAGTAACTACATATGTTTTAAACTAGTATATGTGACTATTGGTGTATATATGTGAGTATATGTGAGAGTGAGAGATTGAAAGAGTTCCTGTATGAATAAGTATGTGTTTCTATAAGTGATTGTTTAAAAGACTAAGTATGTGTAAGTTTCCGTAGAAGTAAGTGTGGTGGTGTGTGTATAACTGTATATGCAAGTAAATGTATGTTTGATTCTTTATTAGCATGAGTGACTATGTGTGTGAGTAACTCTATGGATGAGTGGCATTGTGTAACAGGATGTATAGGTGTATGAGTACATATGATGAGTGAGTACATGTATGAGTGACTGTATAGGACTGTTGGTGAATGAGTGGATGTGTATGTGGATCTTAGAATTACTGAAGAGGTTGTTGTAACTGGTATTGGTATGTCCATTGTTTTGAAAATTTTAGTCTCTATTTCTGAATGTGTGTATCAAAGGTTATATTAGGGTGAGAGGAGGTCTGCCACTCTATCACAAGGATGATGTCATCAGTGATGTCATCAGTGATGTCATTTGAGATGTCATCAGTGATGTCATGAGTGATGTCACTGACCATGTCATGAGTGATGTAATATGTGACGTCATCAGCAGTGCATTGCGGGCGCGCGAGTTATAGTTAGCTGAACTAACTATAACGGGGGAATTTCAATGGTTTTGTACAAGTGAAAAGTCCAGCTAACTATAACACCCCTGAAACCTATGGTTTTTTCAGTGAATTTCTGAGGTTTTTTAAATGCTAATTCCTAACTATGACGTGCCTGAAACCTATGGTTTTTTCTGTGAATTTCAAAGGTTTTTTAAATGCTAATTTCTAACTATGCCTACAGAGATAGGACATGTGAAGAAAGAAGAAAAAATGCACAGAAAGAAACAAAAGAAGTGCAGAAAGAAGCAACAGAAGTCCTCAAATACGAAGATAAGTGCAGGAAGAAGGATAACGTGCAGAAAGAACAAAAAGAAGAGCAGAAAGAAGCCTTGTTGCAAAATCATCCTGTACCCTCAACTTTTTCAGACGGGTACTGGTGGTAACTGAGTCTGACTAACCAGTCCTAGAGCCAGTGCTATGTTAAAAGACACTTAGAATACAGTGAAAACACCTACATACACTAGGGAACATTATGCGTTGGGGTCCCCCTGTGATTAGCATGACCTCCTCTGTAAGCCCCTAGTATATAATAGGGCATGGGGATTAAAACTACCTCTTAAAACAGGCCACAGGGCGTTTTTGTACACGTTAACTCAGGCCCCGTCCCCTCCCTTCACCACTGTGTAAACACGCCCTGTGTCCAATTTTAGTTGGGAGATTAAGTTCATTTGAATCCTGAGGGTCCCTAGGGTCCAACTAGCCCACTAGGTACCTCCAGTAAGTGCCACAGAGCTGCGTTGCTGAGAGGTGTAAAAAGTGGCACGGCCTGGACCACCTCTTTGCAATGCAGCTCAGTGGCGCTTACTGGAAGCACTTGGTGGGCTAGTTAGCCCCCAGGGGCCCTCAGTATTGAAGGGAAATTATATCCCCAATTTAAAACGTGCCATAGTGCGTGTTTGCACACGTCACCTCAGGCCCCGTCCCCTCCCTTCACCACTGTGTAAACGCGCCCTGTGGCTGTTCTAAGTTGAGAGATTAAGTCCCCTTGAATCCTAAGGGTCCCTAGGGTCAAACTAGACCACTAGGTACCTCCAGTAAGCGCCACAGAGCTGCGTTGCAGAGAGGTGTAAATAGGGGCTTGGCCTCAGAACACCTGTCTGCAGCGCAGCTCCCTGGCGCATACTGGAGATGCCTATTGGGGGCGCGTTTGCAGAGTGCTGCACGGAGGGGGTATGGCCTCCGGCACAACGCCAGTCTTTTATTTATTTTAATTTTTTAACAAGGGGGCTGTGTGGTTCCCCTTCTTATTCTAATTTATAGGCCCTGATGACCCCATCCCCCAGGGCCTGTCTCCTAATTATATTTTTTTGACCCCAATCCCCAGGGCCGGCCACTGTTTTTTATTATTTTTAAAAAATATATATTTATAGACACACCTAGGACATGCTGGACAAACCGTACGTACCTATCACCATGACGATTTGCGTGATATTCATTAAAAGGCGACTATGCATGCAATGAATCCCCGTGGAATGTATTTACACCACTAGTAAAGCTCTGACATGTCTGATGCCCTACCGTGCCTAATGCCGGTAGACACCCTTGTCGTTTATTTATACAAACATGGGTAGCTATTGACGGGCACATTTAATACACATGCACACCAAGCCATTCAAAGAGGATTCGACAAAAATTCGACCAAAACTATGTAAGAAACCCCCCTCACGGTTAATAAAACACACATCCACTGCCGGATGTGTAATACTTTTTATTTTACTCTCTGGAAAGGGGATGAACATCACTTGAGAGTCACAGCGCGCTCCTGACAGAGCCCAATGCTGTGTTACACCCACCATTGCCTGCCGAGTGCCACACACCTCTGTGTTGTATTCCACTAGCTAGTGCATATGCTATGACACTCTCTAGCCCATGTGCACTGTAACACCACCCCGTGAATATGTCATGCCACACTTGTCTTCGCACGGGTTATATTGCCCCATCTAACGTGCCTTCCTCGATGCCTATGTTATAACGCACAGTGCTATGTCATACATATTATAATCTGGGATCCATATCTTTGTCACAGTGCATATGCAACGTTACACTCCCCAGCACATATTTTATATTACAACTTTAGAGACTAGTTGGGTTGCACAACACTGCCCTGTGCATATTACGCTCCAAGGCGCATATCGCATAGCACGCGCTAGTGCCTGTGCTATCTCGCGCTCTCCAATGAATCTGTCATTGCGCACAATGTATTGCATATTATATTTCACGCCCGGTTCATCTTATATCACACTTTTTGGTGCATAGTTTATACCATACACTATATCTAGTTTTCATTTTCAATCGTGCTCTCAGGACTATGTTCTATATAACACTGTGTTCACCTACCGTTTTCACGGGCATTACATTTTGCGATAGGGGGTGGAGGGTCAGGGGGTGTTTCTGCCAAGTGAGCCCGGAGTCACAGTCACAAACGTCCTCTTCTTCCTGAATAAAAGTGAGATTATGCTGCATATTTGTTCATATTTTAAGTAGTTCGCACAGACACAATGTTTTAAAACCAATAAAGTTCCTAATACCCACCTTCTCTGAACAGTTAGCTTGCTGCCCCATCCCCCTCCTCCCTATCCTCTGTTGTGTGAATCCATGAACTAGCCTCCTCCCTCCTGCCATGCATGGTCTGATGTGCTGCCACTGCCCTCAATTTAGTATGATGTACCAGTCCACTCCTCCTGCCCTCCATTGCCCAATTCTATGCCCCATCATTGACCTCCTGCTTAAACTCTGTGCTTAGCTTGCTGCCCCTATTCTCCTTCCCCCTGCCCTCCGATGTCTTTGTGCATGCCCCTGCTCCATCCTTTTTGTCCACCATGTTCCATGGACCTGCCACTCCTATCTACTCTGAGTGTTCTGTTGAGCTGCCACTCCCCTCCCACCTGCCTAGCATTGTCAGATGACTGTAACCTGTCCCTGCCACCTCCACCCTGCCTGTCCACATGCCATGCCCCTATCCTCTTCCTCCTGTCCTACATGGTCCATTGCACTGCCACACCCTTCTGCCCTCCCTGGTCTGTTGTGCTGCAACTGCTCCTCCTGCCTGCCCCGTGTGGTCTGTTGTGAGGTCCCTTCCCCTGAACTTTCTTGTCTGTGCACAGGTCCTGACCCTCCCTTCTATCCTCCATCGTCCTTTGTGCATGCCCCTGCACCCTCCTTCTTGCCCATCATAGCCATTGTGCTGCCACTAACCCTCCCACTTGCCATGCATGGTCTTCTGTGCTGCCATGGCCCCTCCCACCTTCCCTGGGTGGCCAGTTAGCTGCCCCTGACCCCCTCCCACCTTCCCTCCATGGTCTGTGTGAATGCCATCACAGTCTCACTGTTGCTCTTCATGGTGTGTCTTGCTTCTAGTGCCCATCCTGCCTGACCTCCATGGCTATCTTGCTGCTCCTGCCCTGCCCCCTTGCCCCCAGCCCTCTGTTTACATGTGCAGACCCCTACTCCCTCCCTCCTGGCTTGTCTGTTCCATTGTAATGCCCCTGATCCGTCCCTCCTGCCCTTTATGTTCTGTTATGCTGCAGCTTTCTCTCCTGTCTGTCCATTATGGTCAGCTAGCTACCATTGCCTCGTGCCCCTCTGTTCTCTGTTGTCCATGTGCATGGTCCTGTCCCCTCCCTCTTGCTTTCTATGGATTGTTGTGCTGCACTCCCGTCCTGCATGCCCTGTGTGGTGTATTGTGCTGCTGCAAACCCTGATGCCTGCCCTGCAGGATCAGTTTGGTGCACCTCTCCATGTCCCTCCTGTCCTCTGTTATCCAAGTCCATGTCCCTATCCCATTTCCTTCCATGATCCAATGTACCATACTTGCAAACATTTTGAACTTGGTAAGAGGGAGATTTTGAAAAAAATCTGGGGTATTGATTTTCCCCTTTGAGTTACATTGAAAAAGAGGATATTGTAGACAGGAGACAGTCAAATAAAGCCCATTTGAGCTTAAAAACATTGGACGTTTCCTGGCTGAATCGGGTCTGTTGGCATGTATGGTTGTACTACCATTGCCTCTTCCTTCTGCCCACAATGGTCTATTACATTGCCACAGCCTTGAAGGAGGGTAGATTTTGTATCACAGGGGGCCCCTGGCCCGTTCTGTCCACACCTGAAGTATGAGACCCTTGTCCTTGCCCTGCCAGCCGCATTTGTAGGCCGTATTAAATTGACCAGCGGGTCCTGTGTTGCTATATAATTATCCTGAGACATCCTTACCACTCAGCCAGCATAAAACCCCTGTGTAGGCCCTTCTGTTCAATATGTAGGCCTCTTTGTTAAATTGACCATAGCTCTGCAATTTTAGTGTATAGCAGTCTGAAGGCAGGTCAGCGAGGCCTTCTGCTCCAAACTAGTAGCCCCCACCCTACCCGAGTGCTCCGTGCTCGGTATCAAAGTTCAACATCCCCCTGAAGCTGTCGATATACAGTAGGCTGCATCTTGGACTGGTACTTGCTTCCTGGGCAGGTTTCCCGCTTTTAAGGAAGTAGCAACCGCAGAGCGTCAAGTTAGGAGAACTGAGAAGATTTTATACATGAATATATTGAATTCCCGTACAATACCCATTATTTTCTGCTTGCTCTATGGAACTTACGATAAGCGATTGGCCTGAGAGACTGACCTTTTCACCCAGTCCATTGTCAGCATTAAGTGGGTAAATGACGAAATGTCTGGTAAAATCTGCAGACGAAGCTTTTGGGTAGCATACGTAGGTAGATGTAGCGTGCAAAGGAGCCCACAAAATGATATAAAAAGGGAGCACCCACAGATATCGAGGGACTACCTCGCCGTCTGTATGTAGGTTAACAGGCTGTGCAGGTTTTCCCCAAGAGCTGGGAGCTCTTGTCTTCCTCTGCTTAAAATGTCTTGCTCTGCTTTGCTTGAAGTATCTTATTCTATTTTACCTATATGAAATGTCATGTTATGTTCAACCATTGTTCTCTTTACTTTTGCATTTAAAAGATTTTGTATTGTAATTGCAGGAATGCTTGCTCTAAGAGTAAACGTGAGTGTTCCTAGGTAACATTTTCCTTGGTGTAACTTGTTTCTCATGATGCATTTATAGATGTGTTTTCTCTCTCTCTCTGTCAGTACATTAATTGAGATACAGAGAATATCATGACAGCTGTATGATTATCTGGATTCTGTATTTTGTACTTTATGTCTCTAGTCTGCGGTTTCTTTGAAGTTGCATCTTCTCATTAAACTGCCATTGTATTCTGCCTCCAATTCCATGTCTCATATGTCTGTTTTCTTCATTTTTGGAGCAAGCGTTCCTAGGCACCCCGGCTCAAATTAAGGTGCCCCTTTTGTCCCTGACTCACTCTCCTGCTCAGCTCTGTGGTGGCTCCCGGGGCTCTGGGGACCGCCCCTAGCTTCCTTGACCCGTAATAGATCTTCCCTCCAACAGCCTCTCTTGCAAGTCCTGTATTGTTGGTTTGTTGCCCCTGCCCCCCTTTCCACTGCCCTCCATAGTCTGTTGTGCTTCCACGGCCCTTCCTGCCTGCTCAGTGTGGTTAAATTGTTGCCTTTGCACCCTCCTACCTGCCTTCAATTTTCAGAGTCCGTGCCCCTGGCCTCTGCCTCTCAACAGTATCCTAATGAACAACTGGATTGCTAACATTCTATATTTATTACAAAAGTGTGGAACGCCTGACATCATCTTGATGTAATCAAAACTGTAATACCTAGAGCATTTCCTTTAGAAATTACATATATGAGAAGGTCTTATTGGCATCAAAATTATGGTTAGTGCTCTAAAAGACTAAAATAAGGACATATTTTCTGAGTTTTCAAATAGCGACAAAGCACTTTTAAATTATTTGTTATCTTTATGTTTTTTTATCCAGTTGACCACTTGATTAAATGTTGCACTTAGGGGAGAGGATGTGGTGTTACTTCCAGAACTGCAGACTTTGCAACTGGGGAACCAGGTTGATGTTTCTGCTTCAGCTCGACATTCTGTGATTCTGGTCAAATCACTTAGTTTCCCCATGTCTACAACCAAAATGAATTTGTTCTTGTGTGATTTAACCAATGCTCATGTAAAGCACTCCAATACCTGACAAGTCTGCACTATATAACACTGCAAAAACACAAAATAATAAGTGTTTTGTACACTTCTGTCATTGGGCTATATTTGGGCTACATCTGGGTGATTTTGGGCTACATTTGGGCTCTTTTGTCTCCGGTGGCCATCTTGGGAGATTTATTTGTTATGAAGTTTCCTAATTTCCTCATGTACTGCAGTCTCCTCAGTAGGAAATGCTTTCAGTTTTTTACTTTGATTCCATCATGAATGTATTCAGATATGTCACACATTTGCCATACATTCTGAATGTTAGCACTCTAGTTGCTCATTAGATCACTGTAGTAAAACTACTGTTCACCATGGAAGACTGCTCCTGGTATTAAATGTGCATGTTTCAGTCTGCATGTCAGAATTTTTTAATGAAATAGAAGAGGATTTGAGAAGTCACTCAAAATGTGCCCTCATTTTCTTTCTTCAGCATTAATCATAATTTCTATGGCAAAATGAACCCCCTCATTGTGTTCCTTTTTAAATTAAATGTTTTAAGTGTTACCAGTTTATTCCAATCAAGATGGCTTCAGGTGTGCCATACTTTTGTCATAATGAAGACAGTAAGCACTCTAGTTGTTTTTAAGAACATTCTGGGACATTCTGTCATTGGGCTATACTTGGGCTACATCTGGGTGATATTTGGGCTACATTTGGGCTCTTTTGTCTCTGGTGGCCATCTTGGGAGACTTCTTTGTTATGAAGTTTCCTAATTTCCTCATTTACTGCAGTCTCCTCAGTAGGAAATACTTTCAGTTTTTTACTTTGATTCCATCAAGAAGGCATTCAGATGTGTCACACATTTGCCATAAATTCAGAATGTTAGCACTCTTTTTGCTCATTAGATCACTGTAGTAAAGCTACTGCTCACCAGGGAAAACTGCTGCTGGTATTGAAAATGCATGTTTCAGTCTGCATGTCAGAATTTTTTAATGAAATAGAAGAGGATTTGAGAAGTCACTCAAAATGTGCCCTAATTTTTCTTTCTGCAGCACTAATCATACTTTTTATGGAAAAATGAACCCCCTCATTTTGTTCCTTTTTAAACTAAATGTTTTAAGAGTTACCACTTTAATCCAAGCAAGATGGCTTCAGGTGTGCCATACGTTTATCATAAGTAGGGCTGTTAGCGCTCTAGTAGTTCTTTGGAACACTCTGGGAAGCTGCAGTAGAACACAAAGGAATCAACTGACAGTCTCTGCCCTTGTTGGATGTACATGTTTTACTGAGAATGTCAGACTTCATTCTCACATGACTGAGAAAGATAATGTGAATTTACAGAAAATAAGCTCTCAGTTTAGCTTATAGATCACCTTCCAAACCTCTGTGGTAAAAGCATGAGTAAATATTTTTCTCTCAATCATGATATCCCAGCAGAAGGCTTTTTCACATGGTGAAATCACCTTAGAACATACCACAATTCCTAAAATGAGTATGGTACCATCAACAAATGATTTATAATGTAACTAAAGTCTTAAAACCTTCTATTAACTGCAATGCTTTTTAATGAGGTGCTATCATGTATATTGGTCCCAAGATGGCTGCCAACACTTCTTGGATGAAGTGCTGACAGCCAATCAGATCTCAGGACGAGATGTGTGGTTAGGCTCCGCCCACATATATATATGCTTTTAAATGCTATTTTCTCAGGAAATACTGAACAGATTTACACCAGACCTGCAAAAGGCACTTCCTTGACCTTATGGCTACCTCTCTGCCAAATTTCAAGGAATTCTGTTCAGCCGTTCAGGCTGTAGCTGTGTCTAAAGGTCCTATGGAAAAATGCATGGGAAAAACGCGTTTTGGGACCCCCCTTTTATCTCAGCCCCCGCTTGACGAATCACCCCGAGACTTTCAGGGTAGGAGCGGAGCGCAGCGCCCCACCTATTTTGAAATTTTGCGAGGATTCGTCGACCGGCGCCAAAGTTATTCAAAATAGAATGTTGCGGTTTTCCTATGGAAACAGGGTCCTAACTATAACTACCTACTGGCGACCGCCAGTAGGTAATATATATATATATATATGTATACATGTTAGCACACATCAAGCTTTTCCGTAATCAAGAAAGCACTCTCGAGCCCAGCTCCATATGCGTGAGTTCTTTATTCACAAAATGACAAACAAACGCCCGACGCGTTTCGGTGCAGCCGCACCTTGGACCCGTGACCAAGGTGCGGCTGCACCGAAACGCGTCGGGCGTTTGTTTGTCATTTTGTGAATAAAGAACTCACGCATATGGAGCTGGGCTCGAGAGTGCTTTCTTGATTACGGAAAAGCTTGATGTGTGCTAATTGAAGGAGGATCGCTACCTCGCTCGAGCCCGCCACCGGGAAAGCGGCAGGAAAATCAGCGAACCGTGTTATATGTATACATATATATATATTTTTATACCGGTCCACTTCTCCTTTACATCCTTCAGGAAAAAAGGCACTACCGGGGGTCGTTTGAGTCTTTATTGACACAAAACAAACACAGCATATGTTTACATAGAAGATGGTTTATACCGAAACGCGTCTGTTTGTTGCTGTGTTTGTTTTGTGTCAATAAAGACTCAAACGACCCCCGGGAGTGCCTTTTTTCCTGAAGGATGTAAAGGAGAAGTGGAGCGGTAATTGATTTGCGGGAGCACCCCCGCATTGAAAGCACCCGCCTGCGAGTGCTTCGCTCTGGTGTTTCTGGAGCTGAGATATATATATTACCTACTGGCGGTCGCTAGTAGGTAGTCATAGTTACGACCTAGTTACTATAGGAAAAGGGCAACATTCTATTCGCAATAACTTTGGCGCCAATTGACGAATCTTCGCAAACATTTCAAAACTAATTCTTTGTTGAGATCAGCTCCTATGTTGAAAGTTTGGGGGTGATTCATCAAGGGAGGGCCGAGAAAAAAGGGGGGTCCCAAAAAGTGTTTTCTCCATGTTAATTTCCATAGGAAACTTTAGACAAGGCTACAGGTCGAACGGGTGAATGGAATTACCCCATATTTGGCAGGGAGTAGGGTCTTGGTCTAGAAAGCACGCTTTTGTTTATTTGGTGTAAATTCGTTCAGTAGTTTTTGAGAAATATCGAAATTTACAGATATCGATATTTGGGAATTTTGCCATATGATTGGCTGAGGCGTTATGAGCACGAGCTTGTTGCTGATTAGCTGCGAGCGGTCCGAGCGGTTGCAACTAGGAAGTGTTGGCTGCCATTTTGTGATTCCGTTGAAGCGAGTAAGGTGAAAAAAGGGGGAAAAAAGCGGGGGAAAGTGGGAAATAGGAGGGTAGGAGCACTGTAACCTCTGTGGGGTGTTTAGGGTGTGCTATAGAGGGGGTGCAAAGCAAAGTATTTACCCCTACCAGTGTGTAAGTGGTGGGCTACAGAAATTAAGTGAGGTATTGGATAGAGTCTGATGTGGGTAAGGTGAGCTGGTGCGGGACTTTGGGATATTAAAGCGTGAGCTCAAATTGTGTGTCTTATGCTGTGAAGTCATGTGCCGTGGCTGCTGCACTACAGTTGTGGAAGTAGTGTCCGGATGTGTTTATAACTACTAGGATGAACTACTGACCCGTACTGGTATGAAAGTCCTGGTGTACGGAATATATGTGAGGTATTGTCTCGAGTCTCATGTTGCTAAGCTGAGCTGCAGCCGGTGTCGGGGATTAATGCGTGAGCCCAAATTGCGTGTCATATGCTGTGAAGTTATGTGCTCTGGCCGCTGTGCCACATCTGTGCAAGTAGTGTCAGTATGTAGTTATAGGTACTTGGATGAACTTTTGTTTAGAACATTGTAGCTTGTGTATGGTGCTTAGGTGGTGTTGTATAGGGAGTGCGAAGGTAAATCAATATTTTATTTGTAGAGCGCCAACTACTCACCCCCATGGGTGAGTGGAGCTGGGGATCAAAGCGAGAGGTCTGTGCTGCAAAGTGAGATGGTCTGGCCGCTGCACCACAGCTGTGTGGAGAATACATTTCGGCGAGGGGGCGGGAGTTGGCGTTATATGGCCCTAAAATAGGGGGCGTAAGTTGTAAGTTATAGGATGGCTCTAAAAAGAGCCCTTTTGTTCATTAGTTGGAGCTACATAAAATGTTCGGATGCACAGCTTCAAGTTATTCAGGAAAACTCGGTTTCCCTGATCTGTGAAGTGTACTCCATCACTTCTGTATATATCTGCCATATCAAAACGTATGTTGTTGTTGTATATGGACCCCATTTTGTGGTCTCTGAGGTATGCAGAGACAGCTTTGTTGACTCTTTTCTGAGATTATTCAATCTGAGGGCAAAATTGTTTGGATCATTTCCACTTCTGTCTTTGGCATTTATTGGAATATACAAAGACAGTTTGAGGCAAAAGTAACATCAATTGTCCAAAGGTGTCCTTCATAAGCATTTCCAAATCTACCCCAGTCAATGTGCCTAGGTCGTTTCCACCACAGTGCACAATCATGAGGTCAGGGTGTTGGAGATGCAAACAGGTTTTAACCAAAGGCAACAATTGGTGCCACTTTATTCCTCTCTGTCCAAACCATTTAATGTCCACATTGTGTAAACCTAGGTCTAAGTCAGTACGTCTCTGTTCTTCATACTTCTTGCACCAGAAAACATAGCTATGTCCTACAATCCACACTAGCATTTTGAAGATATGGCTGGAAGGTATGGAAAGATGTCTGTAGCTCATGCAGTTCCTTCGTAGGATAAGAGATATGTTTAAAGATGGGGAACTAGTTTCTTTTCGCATACGAAACGGTACCCGATTGGGAGATGAAAAGCATTGTTTTTTAAAAGTAGGGTGCACATTCATTTTGTAGAAAAGTATGTTTGTGATTGGTTAAGAAAAAGCAGTTTGCACGTACATAATATAGTACATATTATAGAATAAAATTTGCTCAACTCAACCACACCTGCTACTTGCATTTGGAAGGCACTGTGTGAACTTAAAACAATCGTGAACTTTTAACCTGCATGTGCCGTTAAATGTTCGCGAAAATGTTGCAAAAAAATATATCGTTAGGTTTAAAAAGATTGATGAACTTTTAACCTCCACGTGTTGTAGAATGTTCTAGAAAGTGTGTTGAATACGTTGCATTTCTGTCTTCGATGTGTACGTGAATATTAAAAAAACTATTTATATGGAAATGTAGAAAGACAGTAATAGAGAGAATTTTTGAAAGCTAAAAGAATCAAGGAACTATTGTAATTTGTTCTTGATTACCTACTGGCGGTCGCCAGTAGGTAGTTATCACTGTTAACGGTCCAAAAGTGCGGTGTTGCTCAGAGTGGCATGGTGGTGATATGATATGGTGCTACACTCGGGTACGAAACCGAGAGTCTAAACCGTGACGTAATTGCTGTAAAGTGATGTGGTCTGGTGTTTGTAGCAGACGTCTGCAAGTAGTGTTAGTAGGCGTTTATACCATACAGGGAGTGGGAAGCGAACTACTGACCGCTACTGTGTGTTGATAGTATACCGGAAGCAGGAAGCGAAGTAGTTACGCCTACCGGTGTGAAGACTTGGGGATGAAACTGAGCTGATTGCTGTAAAGTGATGGGCTCTGGACGGTGTAGGTACTAGCCGCTGTAGTATAAGTGTGTAAGTAGTGTTAGTATGCATTTATAGTAGATAGGGAGTGGGAAGCGAACTACTCATCCCTACTGGTGTGAAGACACGGGGATTAAACCGTGAGCCTAAATTGTGAGCTCATTGCTGTAAAGTGATGTGCTCTGGGTGCTGTAGCATACTTGTGGAAGAAGTGTTAGTTTACTTTATACAATATAGGGAGTGGGATGCGAAAGTCTTACTCCTACCGGAGTCAAGACTCGTGGATGAAACAATGAGCTCATTGCTGTAAAGTCATGTGCTCTGTGCAGTATTCCATTGTAAGTCATAGTAGAATGTTAGTATGTAATTCTACTAGAATCTAAGGGGCATATTATCAAGGAACGGCGTTAAAATTATTGCCGCTTTAGCGGCAGAAAACTGCTGCTAAAACATCGATAATGGGCTTGATAATATGCCATAGAGAATCCCAATAGAAGCCCATGTTAACACGAGAACATGGGCTTCTATTGAAATTCTCTACGGCATATTATCAAGCCCATTATCGCCGTTTTAGTGGCAGTTTCCTGCCGCTAAAGCGGCGATAATTTTAACGCCACTCCTTGATAATATGGCCCTCAGTATGTAATGTTAGAATGTAGGGCTGTCATGAGGGGAACCTTGCGGAGTTTGCACACGGTGCTGGATTAGACGGATGCTTTGCTGTCTGCTCCTGTTGGTGGTTGTTTCAGTGATCTTGTTTTCTTGTAATAAATCTACTTATTGGATTCACTGCTGTCTGCCTCTTCATTACATAAATTTGGCGACGAGTGGGAGAAGGCAAAAAGAAGGCACCACTCAGCAATATTTCAAAATTGCTTGCGTTGTGCTGAAGACCCGTTTTGTTCGTGGAGCTGTTTCTACTCATGCCTGGGTCGTCGGCTCATTGAACTATGTCATCCGACTTCTGGTAGGATTTATATTTTTAGATTTTGCACTTCCTCTGCTTCTTCATTACATTCTGGTTGCTTTACTACACGTGTGTAAGTAGTGTTAGTATGCGTTTACACTAACAAATGCATCATGGTAGTAGGGAGGGCGACCTCTCAGGCGCAGCTCATACAATGTCCAGAGGTGTACATTCGCTGGACATTTGTGTTTGCTATTAGAGGGTGGTGCATGGCTTCCACCCTGTGATAGCAAATACTTGTTCGACTATTTGAAGCGAGAGGAGGGAAACCTCGTATCGCTGTAATAGAGGGGATGCGGATGTTAAAAATGTAGAGACAAGAACAAAAAAAAAAACGGGGTCTCACCCGTTCTTTTAAATGAGGACGCTGGTGGGTGGGTAATGTTCCATGGCCAATCCAATTATTATATTGCGAGGTCTCTGTAGGACTAGGGATCTTAATGTCACATGTAAATTAGGCGCGGAAGGGCACAGAGACATTTTGCAGCCTTGGGGAGCGCCACCTTCCCGGGTATTGTTTACTAATTGTTTGGGGGGTTCGAGGCCAACTGAAGTCTGGGGATCGCCACACTCCGGGTCTTTATTTAAATATGCAGGGTGGGCCTTGGCAGTCCCTGAAGCCTTGGTGGTCCTAGGCAGTGCCTTATTTGTTCTGTAATCACACGGGCAGTACTTATGGTGCTATAAAGTGATACACTCATAGAACTCTTGCAGTTGTACAATTACCCAGGCTTCATTTGTCTAATAGTCAGCTAGATTATGTTTGGTTGGTGCACTCTAATATTAAATAATGCTGTCCTTAAAATCTCCTATAAACAGATGATTTTCACAATAAACAATAGACAAGTGTCGTCAGAAAAAGAAGACCTATACACTCAGTTATTTATTTGAAAAATAAGTAACCTTTATTGAAACAGAAATAAATAGAAATGTAACTTTAATAGAACAGTACAATAAAAAAAAGTGGGTTGGGCTCCAGTGGACGCAGCGTAGGAAACCTGCAAGACAAAAATGAAACATAAAGTATGTGTGCTATGTGAAAGAGGTAAAGAAAGGTAGTTCGAATGAAAGGACCATAGTGAGAACGGAAAGGAGGGGGAGTGGGTGGAAGGGAGAAGGGGAGGGAGAGTCAAAAGAAGAGAGGGAGGAGGAGACAGAGCGTCGGCCTATTGCACCCAGCCCTTAGTGTTTACCTTCCGTCACCCGTTTGTCTAGGACGTTGGGGTCTGCGAGAAAGAGTGTGGTTCAGCAAGTACTTAAAATTAAATACATGAGGCCAGAGATTAGGGGCCATCTTATGAAGGAAGAGCGATAACATTATCGCCGCTTTAGCGGCAGGAAACTGCCGCTAAAGCGGCGATAAGGGGTTGATAATATGCCCTTGTGAATTCCCTATGCATCCCAAATGCAAAAATACCGGTCGCAAAGGGGCAGATTCTGCTAATCTGCCCGTTTGCGACCAGTTTTCTCGTTGATGCATGTGGCCCTTAGTCACTAACCCTTGCATTCAGTAAGACACGTTCAATCACTCACTTATACAGTCAGTCACATACATACAAAATAATTCCTTTAGGCACTTGTAAATGCATTCATTCTTCAATACACCTTGGCATATATATATAAAACATATTTACATTTTATAGAAACACACATTCACTGGATGATGTCATGAGTGATGTCATGTGTGATGTCATTTGAGATGTCATCAGTGATGTCATCAGTGATGTCAGTGACCATGTCATGAGTGATGTAATATGTGACATCATGAGCAGTGCATTGCGGGCGCGCGAGTTATAGTTAGCTCAACTATCTATAACAGGCGAATTTCTCTGGTTTTATATGAGTCAAATGTTCAACTAACTATAACGTCCCTGCAACCTATGTTTTTTAGTGAATTTCTAAGGTTTTTTAAATGCTAATTCCTAACTATAACGTCTGTAAAACCTATGGTTTTTTCAGTGAATATATGTATATTCACTGAAAAAACATAGGTTTCAGGGGCGTTATAGTTAGCTGGACATTTCACTCGTACAAAACCATTGAAAATCCCCCGTTATAGTTAGTTCCGCTAACTATAACTCGCGTGCCCGCAATGCACTGCTGATGACGTCACATATTACATCACTCATGACATGGTCAGTGACATCACTCATGACATCACTGATGACATCTCAAATAAATTGGTGTATTGTCTATTTAGTTTATTCTTTGCTTGTACCTATTTCAAGTACATTTGATTATGTTTATGTATCTTTTGTTAGTATCATCTACATGTAATCTGAAGGCGTTGTAAAAAATGGAAGCCATGCAAAATATGTTCTTCCTACTTTTTGTCTCAATATGTATTTCTCAATGATGTGGTTATTATTTATAATATTTCATGTGTCATCAGCCTAAACATTACGGCTTGTTCTTTGACTTTTCTATTTTTTCACTTCACGTGCTGCACTATGATCACTTCTTCTTTTCTTCTCTTTCCTTTTTCATCTTTCGTGTCCCTTGGTATATAATGAGAAGACAAATTTGTTCTCTTCCTCGCTGGTACATTTGGTTCTTCTACCATTAATCTCAATACAGATGGCTTTTCACCTAACTAACTATTAACTCTCCTTCCTAATTGGCCCTCCATATGTTTGTCACTGTGACTTATTCGACCTGGATCCAACCTGTTTCGGACATTTCAATCTGTGTATTACCGAGCGATGAAGGCATTATGGTTTTTGGATCGGTTTTTAATCTTAATCGATTTGATTTCTTTAATCTTATACTTATGACATATTATTGTTTCCTAGCATTTTAAATATTGATGAATATATATATGCGGTAATTCTATTATAATATTGGATATGCTATCCCATACCCTTCGAAGATGGCGACCCCGATACTACATTAGTGATGTAGGCTTTATTTATTTTTTGTTTTTTGGATTGATTTCATTCTTGATTGGCTTTAATTTATTTACTGCATATTTACGACATATTATGAAATTTTTACATTTTGAGAATTACCCTACATATTGACGGACACATATATTTGAGATATTCCTCTTATAACATAGGATTTCATATCTCACACCCTTCCAAGATGGCGACTGGGAGAATACATGTTTTACTCGATCGTCCTTTTTCCAACTCTTTACGAGTGACGTTACTGCCGAGGGCCGGACCTCGCATATATTTAGGACGACAATGGCGCCTGCTCGTTTACATGCACCCGATTTCAGATACTAGTCGGAGTACTCTCCGTGCCACAGGTATGTTGATTGGATTCTAGATGGTTGGCTGAAACTTTCTTAACTATATAATGCGTATTTTGGAGCCTTTGGGATGTGGCGATATTTTTCACTGTGTCGTCAAATTATAGGCATTTGAACTATAGATAATTGAATCTAAAGGAATATTAAAGTGTTGGTCCGTATCATATCCGTTCGTTTTTTGCTAAACATTTTTGTGTAGACATTTTCATTATGGATTTTTGTAAGTAGCCTTAGGTGGGTGCCCGTATTTTGGTTAGAGTCCTCTTTTGTGTTTCACTTATACTGAATTGCGGTATACATCATCTACCTAGAAGCTTTTTGTAAGGAATACTATGTGTGGTGCCCTTTCTTTTTGAGTTTGGATTCTTTTGGATATCCTAATTAGTTTACTTTATAATTTCTGTTGACAGAATCTTTATTGTTACGCTGACCACTCACATTGATTGGGATATACTCCTGGAATCATACCAGAGGTATTTAACCAATTGTATTTTTTTTATCTAATGTATCATATCTTAAGAAATAGTGCCTTAGAGGTTATTACCCCAGAGACATCTCTATATATGGGAAATTATGATATATAATTCTCATATTTGTTAATTAGATCGTGATAAGTATGTCTAATAAATTGTATTTCAGAATATACTTACCAATATTAGTTCACTTTGATCTTGCAGATTACTTCCAATTTTTATCTGACATCACTTTGAGGAATCATGATTGAACTTTTATCCGACTTGTGACATTAATTTATTGTCTCACATGCCACCAGGCAGAATAGATACTGTTAATGGTGGGTGCTAATTGTCGTCTATGTTTACACAGCTTTGCTTGTTGATATTTCTTTTGTGTGTGTATACACATATATGGACTTTAACATGTTGACACAAGGGGACCCTAAGTTACTATCTGATGAATCCCTGTGTCCGTTTCGATAGCTATAGTCTATCTTGATCTTTGAAGTGTGACCTCTAATGGTTTAACCTGGTATAAGTTACTCTTCTCGTATCTTTCTTTGTGTCTGTAATTTGGTCCTGAATCACTCTTTTATTATTTATTCCACTTTCCAATTTCTTAAATCCACACGTATCTTGATCATATTACTATATGGATTAACGATCTTATTCTTGTTACTTATATTCTTTTGTCGCCACGGTGGAGGTTCTTTATATGCACCATAGCGTTTATAATGTTACACAATAGGTGTTGACCTCTAATTCCATATTTATCCTTTACCCCTGAACCATCCTTCCTTGTCTGGGTTGTACTATGACTAATGACATGGTTTCTGTTAAAACTAGTATACTTATCCGTTTGAGATGTGATTGTTAATGAGCGACACTCATGATACAAATTGAAACAAAGTTGTATGATCAGTACTTTTTCATCACTTTGTAGCCCTGAGGAAGTCTTTTGGGTTATCCGCCCTTTGACAAAACACGTGTTGGCTGCAAACATCTATGATCAACATTCCATTACGACTTATTATTTAACATCTACAACAATGGAAACAATAAAGAAGATAATCCACATACTCATGGATGGGACTCTTTCTCTTGTGAATTGCTATACTTCAGATTAATCATTATTACGTTTGCTTGCTCGGGAATAACCCATTGGTTGTGTACTTATCTCCGGTTACCTTAGTAACAGAGATTCTTGGGATTCAAAGTGGCTGTCTCCCGTTTGTTCCCTTGAGCATTTTGTTGATTTATCCTTGTTCCTTAATGAATATTGATTTTGCGCAAAATATAACCTAGCCATGGTCAGAATTCTCTAGCCCACTAGGTACCTCCAGTAAGCGCCATAGAGCTGCGTTTCAGAAAGGTGTAAAAAAGGGCATGGCCTCTACACACCTGTCTGCAATGCAGCTCCCTGGGGCATACTGGAGATACCTGTTTGGCTAGTTGCCCCTCAGGGACCCTCAGTATTGAAAGAGAATTAATTCCTCAACTTAAAATGAGCCACAAGGCGTGTTTGCACACATGTCACCTCAGGCCTCGCCCCCTCCCTTCACCACTGTGCAAACGCACCCCGTGGAGTGTTTTAAGTTGGGGGATTAACTCCCCTTGAATACTGAGGGTCCCTGGGGTGCAACTAGCCCACCAGCTACCTCCATTAAGCGCCACAGAGCTGCATGGGCTTTTTAAAAAAATATTTAGGAGGCGGGCTGCGTTGCCCCCCTCCTCAGGCCACTTATGGCCCCGGGGACCCCATCCCCCGGGGACGGCCTTTGTTTTTTTTATTTTTATTTTGGGGAGGGGGGGCCGCGTGGCCCCCCTCCCCGGCCACTTGTAGCCCCGGGGACCCCATCCCCCAGGGTTGGCGCTCTCCATTGGGGACCATGGGGGGTCCCCAATTCCCCCACAGTCCCGCCAGCTCCCCCGTCCCTCAGGAGCCAGCATTGCTTTTCCACATGGGGAGCTGCTAAGATGCAGCTCCCCATGTGGAAAAGCAATGTGGTTTGCATTTTGAAAGAGAGAGCAGGTTTCCCAGGACACTGCAGGAGCCGGCCCTGGGGAGGTGGCAGTCCCCAGGGCCATGACAAGGCTCCAGGAGGGGGCCGTGCAGCCCCCCTCCCACAATTTACAAAGCCTCCGGGGGTGGTGGTCCCTGGGGCTGGGGGGTCCGTCACAGACCCCCAATTTTAATATTTAGAGCCCCGGGGAGGTGGCAGTCCCCTGGGTGTGTGGGGAAGCTTGAGCCCCCCACACAAGTTTTTTTTTTTAAAAAGCCCCGAGGGGTGGCGGTCCCCGTGGCTGTGGGGGGCAGTGTGCTCCCCCGCAATAACAATTAAGTAGAGCCCTGGGGAGGTGGCGGTCCCCTGGGTGTGTGGGGGGGCTTGAGCCCCCCACAGAGATTTTTTTTGTTTTTTAAAGCCCGGAGGGGTGGCAATCCCCGGAGCTGGGGGGCCCAATACAAATATCACCCCCGGTATTTGGTCCACCCGGGGGCTAAATATTAATGAAGCACGGGAGTCCGCGCTCCGTTTTTTAAAAACAATTTGGCCGAAATTCGTGCTAGGTGCACGAATCTCGCCGATTTTTTGAAAAAAAAAATGCTTTTTTGGGCACTGGGGGTCATTGTGGGACCCCATGAGCAGGCCTAGGGGTCAGGGTGTTTCTACCCTGCCCCGTTTTTGCGTTTTGCGCATTACTTTTTCTGTTTTCTTGTGCCTCGGTTCTACCTAGGCACTAGATGGCTGCCAACACTTCCTGGTTTGAAGTGTTGACAGCCAATTAGCATAAAGCTTGTGATCAGGAGGGTTCGCGGATCCTGCGCGGCCATAGATATATATGTGTATTTACTTTTGATTTTCTCAGCAACTACTGAACGGATTTACACCATTTAACAAAAAGGGTTCTTTCCGAACCAAGAACTACCTCTTTGCCAAATTTGGTGTAATTCCGTTCAGCCGTTCGGGTTGTAGCCGCGGCTAAAGTTTCCTATGGGAAATTGCATGGGGAAAACATGTTTTGGGACCCCCCTTTTTTCTCAGCCCTCACTTGATGAATCACCCCAAAACTTTCAAGATTGGAGCAGAACGAATCACCCCACGAGTTTTGAAAATTTCACGAAGATTCGTCAACCGGCGCCAAAGTTATTGGTAATAGGATGTTGTGAATTTCCTACGGAAAATAGGTCCTAACTATAACTATCTACTGGCGACCGCCAGTTGATAATATATATATATATATACACACACACACACATATATATATATATATGCAGACAAAATCCCTTCAAAGAAAAGATCAGAGGACACAACGTGGATTCTCTTGGCATATATATATATATTACCTACTGGCGGTCGCCAGTAGGTAGTTATAGTTAGGACCGTGTTTCCATAGGAAATCTCAAAATTCTATTTTGAATATCTTTGGCGCCGGTTGACGAATCCTCGCAAATTTTTCAAAACTAATGGGGCGCTCCGCTCAGCTCCTACCCTGAAAGTCTCGGGGGGATTCGTCAAGCGGGGGCTGAGAAAAAAGGGGGGTCCCAAAACGCGTTTTCCCCATGGATTTTTCCATAGGGACTTTAGTCGCAGCTACAGCCCGAACGGCTGAACAGAATTATGAGAAATTTGGCAGAGAGGTAGCCATAAGGTCCATGAAGTGCCTTTTGCAGGTTTGGTGTAAATCTGTTCAGTATTTCCTGAGAAATTAGCATTTAAATCAATATATATATCTGTATGCGCGTACCGTGCGCGCACTGAGCAAGTCCTGTGCGCGCACCTTGCCGATCGCGAGCGCACTTCTGATTGGTTCTTAGATGTCAGTAAACATTCGAATCGATGGAAATCAGGAAGCGGCGGCCGCCATTTTGTCTCTCGCATAAAGAGGGGGTTATAAACAAAGGGGGAGAACTTGAAAAGGGGGCAGAGTGGGGAGATATTGACCCACTAGGCATTGTAAGGGGGTCACAGTAGGACCTTGTAGGGCAAAAAAAAAGATTTATATTTTGAAAAAAAATATCGCCGAGTGCGCGCACCCAGCGCGCACCCGAAAAAAACCTTTTAAATTTTTTTTTTTTAAAAACGCATTTAAGTGTTTAGATATAAGGTGGCTCTAAAAAGAGCCCTTGTGTTTATTGTGTGTTTTTCGGTACCTACAAGTAAGTACCGATGCAGAGTCTAAAGTTCAAGAGGAAGACTCTGTTGCCTTCATCAGTGAAGTGTACACCATCTCCTCTATAAATGTCTTGCATGTTGTAACGCAAGTTGTTGTGGTATATAGAACCCATACCATAGTCTCTGAGGAAAGCAGAAATAGATTTGTTGACGTGCTTCCTTGCTTTGTCGATCTGCGGACAAAATTGGTTGGACCAGTTCCACTTTTGCCTTTGGCATATGTTAGAATATACGAAGGCAGATTGAGGAAAAAAGCGACATCAATTGCACAAAGGTGTCCTTAATAAGCATTTCCAGACCTACCCCAGTTAAAGTGCCTAGGTCATTTCCACCACAGTGCACAATAATAAGGTTAGGCAGTGGGAGATGTCGAAAGGTTTTCACAAAAGGCATTAATTGGTGCCACTTTAACCCTCTCTGACCAATCCATTTAATGTCTACATTTGGCAAAGCAAGGTCTCTCACCATACCTCTTTTTTCTGCATACTTTTCACTCCAGAAGACATAGCTGTGACCTACAATCCACACTGTGAACATCTTCCAAGGAGATCTGGATGCACTCAGGAGGTGTCTTTCAGTAGAAAGGCAATATGAAATGAAAGACAGTTGAAAAAAGGAGGCACACATACTTTTTTTTATAAAAAGAACTCATTGGCTGTTTCAAACCATTCTACACTAAAAACTAGGCTGTATGTTTAAATTTTAAAAAGCATGTTTTGTATTGGTTGAGAAAAATGTGTGAACAAAGAACATTAGTTTGGATTTGCTGTTAGGTTTGAAAAGTCAAGCAGTCTTGCTCTTTGAAAATGAAACATTGTCTGCTGAACTTCTGACCTCTCTGCTCACACCTGTGTTCCATGACCTGTTGCTATGGTAGCAGGCAGAAGTCAAGTTGGGGGAAGGGTACATTTGGAAAGGGGTTGAAGTTTTCAACCAATAGAAATGTGTGATTTCATTTGAAAAAATGTGGGAAGCACAGAGATTTGAAATTAACATGTATATGTGTGAAAAAAGAGAGGGAAACTGTGCCATTAACTGGTTCTGCTGAGAGGAGAGAGGTGTTCAGCTCAGAGATTCTGGTCTGATAAACTGCTGTGTGACTGCCACATTTCTTTCACAACTAACTAATTTTAAAGGTGAGTTATGAGTTTGAGAGGGGGTGTTTGTGGTTAATTTAGATATAAAAAAAAAGAATTGTGATTATTTGTTTAAAGTTGTGATTTACATTTTCTGTTTTGGGAGATATTTAACTGTTTTGAATATGTAAAATATTATGGAGTATGTTTTCACCATAAGTTAATGTGTACTGGTAATAATGAGGAATACTGTTTTGTGCCTACCATCAAACCATGAGTCTGTGTGCAGAGAAGAATTGTTGACAGAGATTTAATTTGTGTTGCTGTTGAAAAGTAAGACTTGCAGTTGAAAGAAAAGGACAGCTTCTTTTTAATTGTGATGGTTAGCATTTAGCAGAAATCACTTTGAAAGAAAAGAGAGGAAAATGGCAGCACATTTCAAAAAAGCTTTAGTTCTGTAAGAATTGATAACTCAGGAAAGGGGCAGCTTGTGTTTTGTGCCTACCAACACAGCATGAGTCTGTGTGTATATAGGAATTGTTGTTTGAGATTTAATTTGTGAAGTTGTTGTTCAGTAAGAAATGCAGTCCTAGGAAAGGGGCAGCCTGTGTTATGTGCCTAAAATGATGGCATGACTCTGTGTGCACACAGGAAATGTGGGCAGAGATTTAATTTATGAAGTTGTTGTTCAGTAAGAAATGCAGTCCCAGGAAAGGGGCAGCCTGTGTTATGTGCGTAAAATGATAGCATGAGTCTGTGTGCGCACAGGAATTGTGGGCAGAGATTTAATTTGTGAAGATGTTGTTCAGTAAGAATTGCAGTCCCAGGAAAGGGGCAGCCTGTTGTGTTTACTCAAATTATCCCTTAGCACACATGCACTGTTACATACATCCCTGCAGTCTTCATGCAGTTCTGGAAGTCTCTTTGCTCATCTGTCTTGCACCAGACAATACACAGTGTTTAGAAACACACTCTTGACTCACACGCAGCAGCTTCTCCAACACTCTCATGTGTAGTACTCAGCTCTGTGTGCTGTTTCAGATAGCACTGTGTAATGCAAACACATTCAACGTCACCAAGGCCTCATTTAAATTGATCTAGTCTAATCACTCACCCTGTAACACATGGTCATGGTCTCAAGGAGCTGTTAGGACATGTGCTGTTTTCTGCTTCTGTAAATGATAAGGGAAATGTGTCAGGCTGTAACAGTAATTTGGTACTATTCAGGGACACTGTTTTGTTCCAAAAAACATAGCATGAGTCTGTGTGCGCACAGGAATTGTGGGCAGAGATTTAATTTGTGAAGATGTTGTTCAGTAAGAAATGCAGTCCCAGGAAAGGGACAGCCTGTGTTATGTGCGTAAAAAGATGGCATGAGTCTGTGTGCACACAGGAATTGTGGGCAGAGATTTAATTTATGAAGTTGTTGTTCAGTAAGAATTGCAGTCCCAGGAAAGGGGCAGCCTGTGTTATGTGCCTAAAATGATGGCATGAGTCTGTGTGCGCACAGGAATTGTGGGCAGAGATTTAATTTGTGAAGTTGTTGTTCAGTAAGAATTGCAGTCCCAGGAAAGGGGCAGCCTGTTGTGTTTACACAAATTATCCCTTAGCACACATGCACTGTTACATACATCCCTGCATTCTTCATGCAGTTCTGGAAGTCTCTTTGCTCATCTGTCTTGCACCAGACAATACACAGTGTTCAGAAACACACTCTTGGCACACACGCAGCAGCTTCTCGAACACTCTCATGTGTAGTACTCAGCTCTGTGTGCTGTTTCAGATAGCACTGTGTAATGCAAACACATTCAACGTCACCAAGGCCTCATTTAAATTGATCTAGTCTAATCACTCACCTTGTAACACATGGTCATGGTCTTAAGGAGCTGTTAGGACATGTGCTGTTTTCTGCTTCTGTAAATGATAAGGGAAATGTGTCAGGCTGTAACAGTAATTTGGTACTATTCAGGGACACTGTTTTGTTCCAAAAAACATAGCATGAGTCTGTGTGCACACAGGAATTGTGGGCAGAGATTTAATTTGTGAAGTTGTTGTTCAGTAAGAATTGCAGTCCCAGGAAAGGGGCAGCCTGTTGTGTTTACACAAATTATCCCTTAGCACACATGCACTGTTACGTACATCCCTGTAGTCTTCATGCAGTTCTGGAAATCTCCTTGCTCATGTCTCTTGCAGCTGACAATACATAGTCTGCATAAACACACTCTTGGGACACACGCAGCAGCTTCTCCAACACTCCCATGCGTACTACTCAGGTCTGTGTGTAATGCAAACACATTCAACGTCACCAAGGCCTCTTTTTCTTTGCTCTACTCTAAACACTCACCCAGGTTGCAGATACTTATGGTATGAAGTAGCTGTTAGGAAATGTGCTCTTTTCTGCCTCTGTGATTTTCCAGGTAAAATGTGTAAGGCTCTAACAGCAATTATCACTTGATCTACCAGAGTAGTAAATGTGCTTTGAATTTGCAAATCAAATTCTGTTTTCTGCTTAGAAGCACACCATGAGGCTGTGTGCGCACAGGAATTGTGGCCACAGATATAATTTGTGTTGCGGTTGTTCTGTTAAAAAATGCACTTGCAGGAAAGGGGCAGCTTGTTTTTTTTCAACTGTGGTGGTTAGTACTGTGCACAAATTAGTAAATCACAAATGAGAGACAAATGGAAAAACATTTGAAATAAATGAAAAGTAAAAAAAAATATTTTAATGAATTATAATTACAAAAATGATTTTTTTTTAGTTCCTTGCAGGTATTGCTGAGCAACAGTGAAAAAAAAATGCCTTTAAGGACAAGAAAAAGGAAAGAAAAGCAACAACAAGTATATCTGGACAAAACTGGGGGAAAAAAAATAGCAGGAGAAGCTGGAGATGGCAAAAAGAAAAAGTCTACTGGTAAGCAGAGCAGAGATTTCTTAAAAAAGATTTTCAAAAAACAAAAAAATGTCAAAAATAACTGTAAAACAAAGAGAGTTTTATGTACAAAGCAACAACACAGTCAACAGCAAAAAAAAAGCTAATGTACAATCAGAAGTATGTCAAAGTGATTTAACACGAAAATTAGATTTTAAAAACATTCGTCGAAAAATGTTTCATAGAAGAGTGATGTTAAATTTGCTAAAGGATGTGAAAAAATATAAGAAAAAAACAAAATTTATTAAGAAATTTTTTTTTATAGAAAATATTGTAAGTAAGGCTTTGGAAATAAAAAGAGAACTTTTTATTCTAATTTTGAATAGGATGCGTAGATTAGAAAAATTAGTGAATGCAATGAAGTCACAAAGCAAAAGGAAAAGAGAAGTGAAAAAAAGTAACTTTTGTAAAGTGTTCTTGGGAGAATGGAAACACAGTTCAAGTACTGAACCATTTTTTAATGAAGAGAGTTATCTTCAAAGTAATAGTTTGTTGCATGCAGTTGACACCAATGGTAGAGCATATGAAGTTAAGGATGGTTGTGTGATGCAAAAAGAGAAAATGGTCCCAAGAAATGAGGAAGAAGTAATGGCAGCTGAGGCTATGGGGAGACGTCCCAAAGCCCCAGTGTACACTTGGAACTGTAGTAGTATTTGTACTGTGCGTCAGGAATCTATTGATAAATTACGTGACTTTCTAAGAGAATATAGTAAAAAGAGTGTAAAACAGAAGATGAAGGTGCTTCAAACACTAGATCCATGCAGAGTGAGAGAAACTACTGGTTTGCAGGGACATTCTCTGGCTTGTCTATCTAGAAAAGTGTGTAAAAGTGTTTTTCATCATTTTAGGATGCTGGCTGTTCATCATACAGAAATGAGAAAGTTTGTGAGAACATTGTATTTTGCTAAAAGTCCAGCAGTAAAGTTGAATGAGTTGAAAAATGCTCTGTTCCGTGGATCTGTATCAGATGTAGTGAAGGTTACTGATGAGATTCAGTTTTGTTACTTTGGTCCAGAACAAGAAAGTGCAGAAAAGGACACAGTAAATGAGGAAAATGAGGAACAGAATGTAGAACTCATTATTACTAAAAATTTTGAGGATGAAATGACAAAATTTACTATCACCTCTAACGAAAGACCAAATATTACTTGTATTTGTTGCCGCAGAAGTCATTATAAAATTCAAACAAGGAGTGTTGATCTGTATAAAAAAAGTGAAAATGAAGATAATTATAAGTGGAAGGATTTTGCAACATATATATTTCTTGAAAATTGTTTTGAATTGGGTGAAGATCAGCGTATTTGTAAATACTGTTATAATAAGTTAGAAGAAAATAGAATGCCGACCAGAGCTGTACATAATAATTTAGAATTGGATGCTATTCCTGCCGAACTTTCTGAATTAAATACATATGAGTCTATACTCATTCAATGTGTTCATCCGTTCCAGACCATAGTACGTATGGAGCCCAAAACTGGTAAATTACTTCCTTCTGATTTACTGAGAGGTTTAAAAGGAAGAGTGGTGTATTTGCCCTTGGATTTGAAAAACAATATGGAAACAATATGGAAACTATTGATGCAGATACTTTGGAAACTGAACCATTAGTAATTCTGGTTAATGGTGTACCTGCAAAGAATAAGAAGATTTGGCAAGAGCTGGTGGATGTACGAAAAGTACAAAGAGCAAATTTGTATTTGAAAAAAAATAATAAATGGTATGAATCAATTTATATAGAAGAAGAAGAAGAAGATTTACAAGAAGACACAGAAACACCAACTGGTCAAATTGAAAAAGTGGACAAGTCAAAAGAAGAAGAAATTTATGAACATTTTAGCATACATCCTCTTCCTTCAAAAGAAGTTATGGGAGACACTATTGATCTGTTTCAGATGAAGAAAGCAAAAGGAACTCCCGTGAGTGTATCGGAGGAGAGCTTGGAAGCTCGATGTTTTCCCCAGCTGTCTCCTACAGGAAAAGGAGGACGATACGATGAACGTCCAGAACAGATTCCAGCTGCTGAGTATCGGACTACAAGACTATATGCAGAAGATCCAAGATTTCGTCAAAGTATTCCTTATTTGTTCCATCTTTTATTTGAAAGCGACTTGTCTGCATTATCTTATGCAGTAAATCACATTTTAAAAAGTGTAGTACATTTACAAAATGTGTCTGCTAAGCATTTTATGGAGAAAGTGCAGCACCGAGATGATCATTTGGAAACACAACTGATCAATCTGATGGCTTGTCAGCGTGGGACAAATGAATATTGGTACCGACACCATGGTGAATTAAAATGCATGTTACGGAATTTAGGAACTCCTACATGGTTTCTAACCCTAAGCTGTGCCGAGTACGCTTGGGATGATTTACTGGATTTTCTAAGAGAGGCAAATTCAAACATTAAAAACATTGAATACAAGACAGCTGGAGAACTGTGCTCATTGGATCCAGTTAATGTTTGCAGATATTTCAATCATAGATTTGAGGCTATGATGTCCTTCATCTGCAATAAAAAAAATCCACCTCTTGGAGAAGTAGTGGATTTCTTTTGGAGAAAAGAGTACCAGGCAAGAGGTGCTCCTCATATTCATATGCTGTTGTGGATCAAGAATGCCCCAAAGTTTGGAACAGATACTGATGAAGCAGTGTTATCTTTCATTGAAGAATATGCAACATGTGCTGTACCTAAAAGCACAGAAGAGAAAAAGTTAAAAGAGCAAGTTTTACGTTTCCAAAGTCATCGGTGTGGAAAATACTGTCGACGGAAGTACAAGACGAAAGATAAATTCTACACAAAGTGTCGATTTGGATTTCCTAGACCTGTTCTTTCAAAAGGAAGAGTCAACAGTTTTATGTCAGCTGTGCGACATACTGTAACCAGAAAATCTCCCAAAAATACATACAACCTAAAAAGAAAAGAAGAGTCAAGATTTATAAATGACTTCAACCCAGTCATTTTATCCATGTGGAATGCTAACATGGATATTCAGTATGTGGCAGACAATTCTATTGCTGTTGCTCGGTATGTGACATCTTACATCACTAAATCAGAGAAAACAGAATTGAAGGAAATGTGGGAAGAGATTTCTCACGAGAAGACTGTCAGTAAGAAGCTGTACAGTTTCAGTTTAAAGATGTTATCGCATCGAGAAATTGGATCCTACGAATGCTCAGACAGGTTATCATCTGCAAGTCTTTACTCAAAATCCGGGTAAGCTTAGGCCTTGCAGGAATGAGAAATCGGGTACTGAAATCTGTTGGAGAAATTGAATATTTGGCCGAGAATGACCCACAAAGTACAGATATTTTGAAATCAAACATGTTGGACACATATTACCCAAAGAGAAGTCATCATCTTGAGAACATGTGTCTCTATGAAGTGCTGCAGAACTACATTTATTCACGGAAAGCCACAGAAGACATCAACAATGGAAAATATAAAGTCATTGGTGAGGAAGGATGTTTGGTGAAGCAAACAAAAGGAAGTTTGATAAATCACAGGAAGCTCAGTTGCGAAACTACTGACAAAAAGGAATTTTACTACTTGGCTCTTTTACAGCTGTTTAAACCATGGCGTTCAGAGGACGAACTACTGGGAGAATTTCAAAGCTATGAAGATTCTTTTAATGCTAGCAAAGACAGTATAGAATGCAGCACTTTCTCAACTTATGTCCAAATGTTAAATGAAGAAAATGAACAGGAAGCAAAAATTGCAGCTGAAGTAGCTAGAGACAGTTCTCAAGACAGCCAAAGTTCAGTAACACTTAGTCAAGATCCCCTAGGACAACCAATCATAGAAAATGAAGCTACAGTAGCCATGACTGAAGTAGAAACGGCTATGAATCAAGCACAGGAAGATTCAATCGACTTACTAAATCTGGAACAACAACTGAATGAAGAACAAAAAGAAATTTATGAAGAAGTCACCAAAAAAATTGATCATGGATTACTACATGAAAAGAAAGAGTGCTCATGCACATCATTTGAACCAATCAGGAAGTATGTGAGTGGACAAGCTGGAACTGGTAAAAGTTTCTTAATAAAAGTCATCAGAAGCTACCTACAGCAAAAAACAGCTTCAAATTTGTCTTGTGTGGTAACTGCTCCAACTGGGTTAGCAGCCTATAACATAAAAGGAATTACCTTACATCGCTTGCTAATGTTACCAGTGGAGCATGAGAACAAAATAGAATACCACAAGCTAACTGGAGAAGCATGCCTCGAAGTTTCAAGAGTGTTGAAGAAGATGCAAGTTCTCATTATTGATGAGGTGAGCATGGTTTCAAACTTAATGCTTGCCTTTGTGCATTTAAGAATGCAACAAATTCTTAAGAGAGACTATGACGTGTTATTTGTAGGTAAACACGTCATAGTTTTTGGGGATCTTCTGCAGCTCACTCCAGTTAAAGGACAACCAGTGTTTAATACTGTGACACATGAAGACACGAAGAAGTCATTAGGAAGCATTGGTAATGCGAATATTTGGTCGTTCTTTGAGTACAAAGAACTCACTACCAATATGAGACAAGCAAATGACGAAGATTATGCAAGTATTCTGAAAGATATCAGAATTGGACTACTCACAGAAGTTGGCAAAAAAGCATTACAGAGTCGGTTGCTACATAACTTATTTCCAAATGAAGAAATAGTTGCAGAGAAAATATACCAGAACATTGCAGAAAAAAAAACTGTAATCTGCTTAATGCCAACACTACGTGAGTGCTCAATATTCAATGAGGAACTTTTGAAATTGGAAAAGGAAGAGATTAAGAAAATGGAAGCAGAGGACAAAATTCAGCATGAAAGAATTACTTTTACATTAACAGGCAAACTGAAAAATAAATTGGATTCACTAGAGAAGAATATTTCCAAAACAGCTGGATTAGAAAAAATCTATATGTTTGCATGAATTGTCGAGTGATTTTAAGGAGAAATTTGGATGTAGAAAAAGGTTTAGTGAATGGAGCTATGGGAAGAGTTGTGGGTTTTATTAATTACCAGAAAAAAGTTGGAATTGAATGTTTAAAAATAAAATTTGATCAGATAGAAGAAGTTATAGATATTTGTCGTTGTTCAGTTCGTTTCATGCTTGTGAAAGACTTATATGTACGTAGGAAGCAGTTTCCGTTTTCTCTAGCATATGCTGTAACTATTCACAAGTCTCAAGGATTAACTGTAGAAAGTGCTTTTGTAAACATTGGTTCTACTGTGTTCAAAGAAGGTATGGCATATGTTGCTTTGTCACGAGTGAAAACATTATCTGGTTTATTTATGATAGACTTTGATGACTCAAAAGTTAGTGCTGATACAAATTGTGTAAAGGAGTATAACAGATTAAGAAGAACCTATGCTCCTCATTTAGGTCAGTATCCTGTGATTGAAAAACATGTTGTTTGTCGGAAAAGGAGATTTGAGAATATCTGTAATGAGGATGTACAGAAGAGAAAAAAAAAGGACAGTGATGTGATAGCAAGGAAAAAGAAAAAGGACAGTGTTGAAGAGGTTATTGGTTGCCATTTTGAAAATAGCTCTGGTGTCAACTGCTATGCAAATGTAGTGCTGAATGTTGTATTTTATCTTGAAAAGTTGCTAGAACAGATAATAGTAAATCATGGAAAAAGATTGTGTTCTCTGCTGAGTCTCCTTTATGAGAAGCTGAGTACTGATAAAACTGAAATAGAAAGTGCTACTGATGTTAGAAATCTTTTAGATGTATATTGTGGTTCTACACAGTTTAAAGAAAATGTCCAGCAAGATGCTCAGGAATTCTTAATATATATTTTGAGTGTACTAGAAGATGAAGGAGTAGAAGTAGAAAACTTATTTGGTGTCTCTTACACATGGGAACATTGCTGTGAAAACTGTATGAACACATGCAGTAGTAATGTTGATTCAGAAAGGTTCATATTTTTACCATTACCACAAAGTAAATCAGTGACTTTTAGTAAATTAGTTAAAGATGCCAATCACAACATGGAATGTTCTGAATGTAAATCAGACATGTTTTCAACGTTATTTTTACAGAAATATGGTCAGTATGTAATTTTAATGATGCAACGTTGTAGAGCTGATGGTTCAAAATTGGACACTTTAATAAAAAAGTTTACAGGACAGCAATTATCAATTTCTGGAAAAACTTTTGTTACAGTTGCAATAATTTTTCATGAAGGACCTACTGTAACTTCTGGACATTACACAGTTTATCTTAAATGTGAAAAAGGCTGGACACTGTGTAATGATTCCCAATTGATTTTCAAGCAACGTTTGCCTTATGATTTACCCAATTCTTACTTAATTTTTCTGAAACCTAAATTTTGAAAACTAAAAACTGCATCTGAAGAAAGCATTTTTTGTCATTTTAAGGGATTATAATTGAAGATATCACTTAAAAAGGATTTTGAAATTACTATTTGGCCTAAAGGAAAAGTAATAAAAACAATTGTGGACTCCTTTGACAGAAATTATTTTGGCATGTGTGCTTTTGCGACAAGGTTTAAAGACGGTTTGTCTAGAAAATTTGTATTCATCTAGAGAAGTACTTGTGATATATATGTAATATTTCTAACAAGGTATATTTTAGTGAGGAAAGTTTTAGGGCTTTTTTTAAGCAATCTTTCAGATTGTTTTTTTTTTGCCCGCTGTTAAATGATGAATACAATTGTTTTCACTATTTTAAGTGAAAAATAAAAAATTCTGAAAATAACAAAAAAAGGGCAAAAAATTGCTTAGTAAAATATGTAAAAAGATGTAATGCTTTTTGTAATGTATGATTGGATATTAATACTTTTTTTCTTTTTTTGCAGAACTGGAAAGAAAAAAAAAAAATAAAATTCTGTTCCCTTGCAAAATACTTTTTAAAATTTTTTGGGGGAAATTTTTTTTTTTTTTTTTTAAATAAGTGAAAAATATTAGTATTACTCAATTCTCCCTTTTCGTGCTTCCATTTTTTCACCTCTTTATGAACTTTAATTTAAAAAAAAAAAAAAAAAAAAAAATTAAAAAACCCTTGGGTGCGAGCAGGGTGCGCGCACCTCAAAAAAAAATTTAAACAAAAATCCCTCCAAAAATTTTTGGGGGGTTTAGTTTATAAGTGGCTCTTAAAAGAGCCCTTGAGTTATTGGAGGGAAACAGGAAGAGAAAAACGAAAAAAAAGAAAAAACATCTATGGCCTACTTGCACTCATGGGCATCAAATTTTCTCTGAATGAGATCAAGACTGGTCTCACCCACAGAAATAAGTTTACCGCAATCAGTGCAGCGTGTGGACAACCTAGCCAAACAAGGTGGTCCAAACAGAGGTGTGGAAGAAGGCAAAGGCACCACTGCAGAAGAAGTGCTCGGCTGAGCTGCCGAAGATGTGCTCGGCTGAACTGCTGCAGATGTCGTCGGTAGAGCAGGTGGAGGGTTTGCTCCAGAAGCTCGACGAAAAGTCACTGGATGCATTTTGTCAACATGCCTCAACATAGTGTGAATGCTAAAAGAAAATTTCTTGTTAGGATTCCCACGTGACAAGACTTTTTGACAAAGTACACATGTAACTTTAGGTGCATTTACCTTTTTTTCTCCCTCTGGAAAAGTAAAAAACTGCCATATAAAGCTGTCTTTCTGCTTCCTGATCCTCTGCCTCTCAAGAGTGTCCTGGTCACTGTCTGAAGATGGTTGCTGTTCAGCCATTGTCTCTCAACAACAGAATAGCTCCTTCTCCAAAGGAATCAGAACTAATAATGAGGGGAGTAGGTGTGGTTTGGGAAGAATCTGGAACTGAAAGTACTTCAAACCAATCAAAAGTGATGATTCTTGATCACATGACTTTCCATGAGGGGATTGGGTGTGGTGTTGAAACAATTAGAAACTGAAAGTAATGATAACCAATAAGAAGTGCTGTTTTATTATGCATAAACCCGAGGTGCATTTGAGATGTCATCAGTGATGTCATGAGTGATGTCACTGACCATGTCAGGAGTGATGTAATATGTGACGTCATCAGCAGTGCATTGCGGGGACGCGAGTTATAGTTAGCTGAACTAACTATAACGGGGGAATTTCATTGGTTTTTCACGAGTGAAATGTCCAGCTAACTATAACATGTGTGAAACCTATGGTTTTTTCAGTGAATTTGCAAGGTTTTTAAAATGCTAATTCCTAACTATAACGTGTGTGAAACCTTTGGTTTTTTCAGTGAATATATATGTATATATATATATATATTCACTTTTTAGCATTTAAAAAACCTCAGAAATCCACTGAAAAAACCATAGGTTTCAGGGGTGTTATAGTTAGCTGGACTTTTCACTTGTACAAAACCATTGAAATTCCCCCGTTATAGTTAGTTCAGCTAACTATAACTCGCGCGCCCGCAATGCACTGCTGATGACGTCACATATTACATCACTCATGACATGGTCAGTGACATCACTCATGACATCACTGATGACATCTCAAATGACATCACTGATGACATCACTGATGACATCATCCAGTGAATGTGTGTTTTTCTGAAAATTAAATATGTTTTATATATGTATATCTCAAGGTCGATGGAAGAATAAATGGGTATATAAGTGTCTAAATGGATGATTTGTTTTTGAAAAATTGATTGTGTAACTGACTGATTAAGTGTATCATAGTGAATACATGGCTTAGTGAGTAATGTTTAAATATGTAAATATCTGTATCAGTCTCTCACTTTGTGTATAAGTGGCTGCATGGGTTGGTGAGTAGCTACATGGGTGTCTATATAGGTTATTAGTTGGTTTTTTGAGTATCAGTCTGAGTGTCTGCATGGTTCGGTGGGGGGTATTACGTAGTGCATAGGTGCATGAATGAGTGACTCACTGTTTGTATGTGTTGAACACAGCATGTGTGCAGGACTGTATGGGTGGATGAGTGTGTGTATGTGTGTGTTAGTGAGTGAATGACTGTCTCAATAGTGTCTTTATGAGTAACTACATATGTTTTAAACTAGTATATGTGACTATTGGTGTATATATGTGAGTATATGTGAGAGTGAGAGATTGAAAGAGTTCCTGTATGAATAAGTATGTGTTTCTATAAGTGATTATTTAAAAGACTAAGTATGTGTAAGTTTCCGTAGAAGTAAGTGTGGTGGTGTGTGTATAACTGTATATGCAAGTAAATGTATGTTTGATTCTTTATTAGCATGAGTGACTATGTGTGTGAGTAACTCTATGGATGAGTGGCATTGTGTAACAGGATGTATAGGTGTATGAGTACATATGATGAGTGAGTACATGTATGAGTGACTGTATAGGACTGTTGGTGAATGAGTGGATGTGTATGTGGATCTTAGAATTACTGAAGAGGTTGTTGTAACTGGTATTGGTATGTCCATTGTTTTGAAAATTTTAGTCTATATTTTTGAATGTGTGTATCAAAGGTTATATTAGGGTGAGAGGAGGTCTGCCACTCTATCACAAGGACGATGTCATCAGTGATGTCATCAGTGATGTCATTTGAGATGTCATCAGTGATGTCATGAGTGATGTCACTGACCATGTCATGAGTGATGTAATATGTGACGTCATCAGCAGTGTATTGCGGGCGCGCGAGTTATAGTTAGCTGAACTAACTATAACGGGGGAATTTCAATGGTTTTGTACAAGTGAAAAGTCCAGCTAACTATAACACCCCTGAAACCTATGGTTTTTGCAGTGAATTTCTGAGGTTTTTTAAATGCTAATTCCTAACTATAACGTGCCTGAAACCTATGTTTTTTTCAGTGAATTTCAAAGGTTTTTTAAATGCTAATTTCTAACTATGCCTACAGAGATAGGACATGTGAAGAAAGAAGAAAAAATGCACAGAAAGAAACAAAAGAAGTGCAGAAAGAAGCAACAGAAGTCCTCAAATTCGAAGATAAGTGCAGGAAAAAGGATAACGTGCAGAAAGAACAAAAAGAAGAGCAGAAAGAAGCCTTGTTGCAAAATCATCCTGTACCCTCAACTTTTTCAGACGGATACTGGTGGTAACTGAGTCTGACTAACCAGTCCTAGAGCCAGTGCTATGTTAAAAGACACTTAGAATACAGTGAAAACACCTACATACACTAGGGAACATTTTGCGTTGGGGTCCCCCTGTGATTAGCATGACCTCCTCTGTAAGCCCCTAGTATATAATAGGGCATGGGGATTAAAACTACCTCTTAAAACAGGCCACAGGGCGTTTTTGCACACGTTAACTCAGGCCCCGTCCCCTCCCTTCACCACTGTGTAAACACGCCCTGTGTCCGTTTTTAGTTGGGAGATTAAGTTCATTTGAATCCTGAGGGTCCCTAGGGTCCATCTAGCCCACTAGGTACCTCCAGTAAGTGCCACAGAGCTGCGTTGCAGAGAGGTGTAAAAAGTGGCACGGCCTGGACCACCTCTCTGCAATGCAGCTCAGTGGTGCTTACTGGAAGCACTTGGTGGGCTAGTTAGCCCCCAGGGGCCCTCAGTATTGAAGGGAAATTATATCCCCAATTTAAAACGTGCCATAGTGCGTGTTTGCACACGTCACCTCAGGCCCCGTCCCCTCCCTTCACCACTGTGTAAACGCACCCTGTGGCTGTTCTAAGTTGAGAGATTAAGTCCCCTTGAATCCTAAGGGTCCCTAGGGTCAAACTAGACCACTAGGTACCTCCAGTAAGCGCCACAGAGCTGCGTTGCAGAGAGGTGTAAAAAGGGGCTTGGCCTCAGAACACCTGTCTGAAGCACAGCTCCCTGGCGCATACTGGAGATGCCTGTTGGGGGCGCGTTTGCAGAGTGCTGCATGGAGGGGCATGGCCTCCGGCACGATGCCAGTCTTTTATTTATTTTAATTTTTTAAGAAGGGGGGCTGTGTGGTTCCCCTTCTTATTCTAATTTATTGGCCCTGATGACCCCATCCCCCAGGGCCTGTCTCCTAATTATATTTTTTTGACCCCAATCCCCAGGGCCGGCCACTGTTTTTTATTATTTTTAATAAATATATATTTATAGACACACCTAGGACATGCTGGACAAACCGTACGTACCTATCACCATGACGATTTGCGTGCTATTCATTAAAAGGCGACTATGCATGCAATGAATCCACGTGGAATGTATTTACACCACTAGTGAAGCTCTGACATGTCTGATGCCCTACCGTGCCTAATCCCGGTAGACACCCTTGTCGTTTATTTATACAAACATGGGTAGCTATTGACGGGCACATTTAATACACATGCACACCAAGCCATTCAAAGGGGCATTCGACAAAAATTCGACCAAAACTATGCAAGAAACCCCCCTCACGGTTAATAAAACACACATCCACTGCCGGATGTGTAATACTTTTTATTTTACTCTCTGGAAAGGGGACGAACATCACTTGAGAGTCACAGCGCGCTCCTGACAGAGCCCAATGCTGTGTTACACCCACCATTACCTGCCGAGTGCCACACACCTCTGTGTTGCATTCCACTAGCTAGTGCATATGCTATGACACTCTCTAGTCCATGTGCACTGTAACACCACCCCGTGAATATGTCATGCCACACTTGTCTTCGCACGGGTTATATTGCCCCATCTAACGTGCCTTCCTCGATGCCTATGTTATAACGCACAGTGCTATGCCATACATATTACAATCTGGGATCCATATCTTTGTCACAGTGCATATGCAACGTTACACTCCCCAGCACATATTTTATATTACAACTTTAGAGACTAGTTAGGTTACACAACACTGCCCTGTGCATATTACACTCCAAGGCGCATATCGCATAGCACGCGCTAGTGCCTGTGCTATCTCGCGCTCTCCAATGAATCTGTCATTGCGCACAATGTATTTCATATTATATTTCACGCCCGGTTCATCTTATATCACACTTTTTGGTGCATAGTTTATACCATACACTATATCTAGTTTTCATTTTCAATCGTGCTCTCAGGACTATGTTCTATATAACACTGTGTTCACCTACTCTTTTCACGGGCATTACATTTTGCGATAGGGGGTGGAGGGTCAGGGGGTGTTTCTGCCAAGTGAGCCCGGAGTCACAGTCACAAACGTCCTCTTCTTCCTGAATAAAAGTGAGATTATGCTGCATACTTGTTCATATTTTAAGTAGTTCGCACAGACACAATGTTTTAAAAACAATAAAGTTCCTAATACCCGCCTTCTATGAACAGTTAGCTTGCTGCCCCATCCCCCTCCTCCCTATCCTCTGTTGTGTGAATCCATGGACTAGCCTCCTCCCTCCTGCCATGCATGGTCTGATGTGCTGCCACTGTCCTCAATTTAGTATGATGTACCAGTCCACTCCTCCTGCCCTCCATTGCCCAATTCTATGCCCCATCATTGACCTCCTGCTTAAACTCTGTGCTTAGCTTGCTGCCCCTATTCTCCTTCCCCCTGCCCTCTGATGTCTTTGTGCATGCCCCTGCTCCATCCTTTTTGCCCACCATGTCCCATGGACCTGCCACTCCTATCTACTCTGAGTGTTCTGTTGAGCTGCTACTCCCCTCCCACCTGCCTAGCATTGTCAGATGACTGTAACCTGTCCCTGCCACCTCCACCCTGCCTGTCCACATGCCATGCCCCTATCCTCTTCCTCCTGTCCTACATGGTCCATTGTACTGCCACACCCTTCAGCCCTCCCTGGTCTGTTGTGCTGCAACTGCTCCTCCTGCCTGCCCCGTGTGGTCTGTTGTGAGGCCCCTTCCCCTGAACATTCTTGTCTGTGCACAGGTCCTGAACCTCCCTTCTATCCTCCATCGTCCTTTGTGCATGCCCCTGCACCCTCCTTCTTGCCCATCATAGCCATTGTGCTGCCACTAACCCTCCCACTTGCCATGCATGGTCTTCTGTGCTGCCATGGACCCTCCTACCTTCCCTGTGTGGTCAGTTAGCTGCCCCTGACCCCCTCCCACCTTCCCTCCATGGTCTGTGTGTATGCCATCACAGTCTCACTGTTGCTCTTCATGGTGTGTCTTGCTTCTAGTGCCCATCCTGCCTGACCTCCATGGCTATCTTGCTGCTCCTGCCCTGCCCCCTTGCCCCCAGCCCTCTGTTTACATGTGCAGACCCCTACTCCCTTCCTCCTGGCTTGTCTGTTCCATTGTAATGCCCCTGATCCGTCCCTCCTGCCCTTTATGGTCTGTTATGCTGCAGCTTTCTCTCCTGTCTGTCCATTATGGTCAGCTAGCTACCATTGCCTCTTTCCCATCTGTTCTCTGTTGTCCATGTGCATGGTCCTGTCCCCTCCCTCTTGCTTTCTATGGATTGTTGTGCTGCACTCCCATCCCGCATGCGCTCTGTGGTGTATTGTGCTGCTGCAAACCCTGATGCCTGCCCTGTAGGGTCAGTTTGGTGCACCTCTCCATGTCCCTCCTGTCCTCTGTTATCCGAGTCCATGTCCCTATCCCATTTCCTTTCATGATCCAATGTACCATACTTGCGAACATTTTGAACTTGGTAAGAGGGAGATTTTGAAAAAAAACTGGGGTATTGATTTTCCCCTTTCAGTTACATTGAAAAAGAGGAGATTGTAGACAGGAGACAGATCAAATAATTTGAGCTTAAAAACATTGGACGTTTCCTGGCTGAATCGGGTATGTTGGCATGTATGGTTGTACTACCATTGCCTCTTCCTTCTGCCCACAATGGTCTATTACATTGCCACAGCCTCTCTTGCAAGTCCTGTATTGTTGGTTTGTTGCCCCTGCCCCCCTTTCCACTGCCCTCCATAGTCTGTTGTGCTTCCACGGCCCTTCCTGCCTGCTCAGTGTGGTTAAATTGTTGCCTTTGCACCCTCCTACCTGCCTTCAATTTTCAGAGTCCGTGCCCCTGGCCCCTGCCTCTCAACAGTATCCTAATGAACAACTAGATTGCCAACACTCTATATTTATTACAAAAGTGTGGAACGCCCGACATCATCTTGATGTAATTAAAACTGTAATACCTAGAGCATTTCCTTTAGAAATTACATATATGAGAGGGTCTTATTGGCATCAAAATTATGGTTAGTAAAATAAGGACATATTTTCTGAGTTTTCAAATAGCGACAATGCACTTTTAAATTATTTGTTATCTTTATGTTTTTTTATCCAGTTGACCACTTGATTAAATTTTGCACTTAGGGGAGAGGATGTGGTGTTACTTCCAGAACTGCAGACTTTGCAACTGGGGAACCAGGTTGAAGTTTCTGCTTCAGCTCGACATTCTGTAATTCTGGTCAAATCACTTAGTCTCCCCATGTCTACAACCAAAATGAATTTGTTCTTGTGTGATGTAACCTATGCTCATGTAAAGCACTCCAATACCTGACAAGTCTGCACTATATAACAATGCAAAAACACAAAATAATAAGTGTTTTGCACACTTCTGTCATTGGGCTATATTTGGGCTACATCTGGGTGATTTTAGGCTACATTTGGGCTCTTTTGTCTCCGGTGGCCATCTTGGGAGATTTATTTGTTATGAAGTTTCCTAATTTCCTCATGTATTGCAGTCTCCTCAGTAGGAAATGCTTTCAGTTTTTTACTTTGATTCCATCATGAAGGTATTCAGATATGTCACACATTTGCCATAAATTCTGAATGTTAGCACTCTAGTTGCTCATTAGATCACTGTAGTAAAACTACTGTTCACCATGGAAGCCTGCTCCTGGTATTAAAAGTGCACGTTTCAGTCTGCATGTCAGAATATTTTAATGAAATAGAAGAGGATTTGAGAAGTCACTCAAAATGTGCCCTCATTTTCTTTCTTCAGCATTAATCATAATTTCTATGGAAAAATGAACCACCTCATTGTGTTCCTTTTTAAATTAAATGTTTTAAGTGTTACCAGTTTGTTCCAATCAAGATGGCTTCAGGTGTGCCATACTTTTGTCATAATGAAGACAGTAAGCGCTCTAGTTGTTTTTAAGAACATTCTGGGACATTCTGTCATTGGGCTATACTTGGGCTACATCTGGGTGATATTTGGGCTACATTTGGGCTCTTTTGTCTCTGGTGGCCCTCTTGGGAGACTTATTTGTTATGAAGTTTCCTAATTTCCTCATTTACTGCAGTCTCCTCAGTAGGAAATACTTTCAGTTTTTTACTTTGATTCCATCAAGAAGGCATTCAGATGTGTCACACATTTGCCATAAATTCAGAATGTTAGCACTCTTTTTGCTCATTAGATCACTGTAGTAAAGCTACTGCTCACCAGGGAAAACTGCTGCTGCTGGTATTGAAAGTGCATGTTTCAGTCTGCATGTCAGAATTTTTTAATGAAATAGAAGAGGATTTGAGAAGTCACTCAAAATGTGCCCTAATTTTTCTTTCTGCAGCACTAATCATACTTTTTATGGAAAAATGAACCCCCTCATTTTGTTCCTTTTTAAATTAAATGTTTTAAGAGTTACCACTTTAATCCAAGCAAGATGGCTTCAGGTGTGCCATACGTTTGTCATAAGTAGGACTGTTAGCGCTCTAGTGGTTCTTTGGAACACTCTGGGAAGCTGCAGTAGAACACAAAGGAATCAACTGACAGTCTTTGCCCTTGTTGGATGTACATGTTTTACTGAGAATGTCAGACTTCATTCTCACATGACTGAGAAAGATAATGTGAATTTACAGAAAATAAGCTCTCAGTTTAGTTTATAGATCACCTTCCAAACCTCTGTGGTAAAAGCATGAGAAAATATTTTTCTCTCAATCATGATATCCCAGCAGAAGGCTTTTTCACATGGTGAAATCACCTTAGAATATACCACAATTCCTAAAATGAGTATGGTACCATCAACAAATGATTTATAATGTAACTAAAGTCTTAAAACCTTCTATTAACTGCAATGCTTTTTAATGAGGTGCTATCATGTACATTGGTCCCAAGATGGCTGCCAACACTTCTTGGATGAAGTGCTGACAGCCAATCAGATCTCAGGATGAGATGTGTGGTTAGGCTCTGCCCACACATATATATGCTTTTAAATGCTATTTTCTCAGGAAATACTGAACAGATTTACACCAGAAAAGGCACTTCCTTGACCTTATGGCTACCTCTCTGCCAAATTTCAAGTAATTCTGTTCAGCCGTTCGGGCTGTAGCTGTGTCTAAAGGTCCTACGGAAAAATGCATGGGGAAAACGCGTTTTGGGACCCCCCTTTTTTCTCGGCCCCTGCTTGACGAATCACCCCGAGACTTTCAGGGTAGGAGCTGAACAGAGCGCCCCATTAGTTTTGAAAAATTCGCGAGGATTCGTCAACCGGCGCCAAAGTTATTCAAAATAGAATTTTGAGATTTCCTATGGAAACTAGGTTGTAACTATAACTATCTACCAGTAGATAATATATATATATATATATATATATATATATTAATTAGCGCAATACCCAAAAACATTAGAGGGGGTAACAGAGAAAAAAGGCTGAGACAAGTGGTGTCTGAATTTATTATGTTACTCGACACTAAAATGCCAAATGGTCTCAATAACAATGAAGATTTGCACAATTTTTTATAATGAATAATTTTGGTTATGTTGATTGTTTGGTGAAGTCTCGGGTTGCTTTTGGACTGGCTTTTTATCCCTACTTTGGCCAGGTTTTATCTGGTTTTCTAGGTTTTATCTGGTTTTTATGGGATTTATTGCCGGTTTTAGGTTCTTGGATTTTACCAACTTTTTTTGACATCATTTTATCAAATTTGTGCATTTTGTGATTCATTGGCTGCTAATATTTATGGTTTTATTTAGGCCCATCTTTTATTATGAGATATAGTAGAAGTACAAGATCTTAGGTCTGTTTTAACTCCATTATAACAGACATTTAAAAAATATATAATTTCTTTTGTCTCATTAGATGCTATAAACCAGAACAGTTCTGAAGATGGGGACGTATATACTTGTATGAACACTATATCTCCAAGTAATTGAAACATCGGAAAACATTTGTAACGTCTATTATAAGCTGCAATGTAACTTAATTTATTATTTATGTATATATAAGTCAGCTATGACTATACACTTTATTATCAGCACTTTTTTTTGCACTATTTTGCACAAATTTTTAGAATTACCGCAAGATGCGCCAATTGGTTCAATGGGAATGTGTAATAGGTTATATCAATTCGGCTAATTCTTATAAATTAATTTTGCAGTTAATATATCTCGACTAATATGCACTGTGCTAAAATTTATAGTTGGAGATATATTAGAAGTTGATTTTGCATATTTGATGCTCTCTAGTTGTGAAATACCGTAAAGGAACACTAGGTTCTTATTAACATCCAACTTTATACAACTATCTATGATTAATGAAGTATTCACTATGTAATGTATAACATTATGAGAAATATATAGTTTTTCAACATTTATTTATATATATATATGTATGCAAAAATCATTGAGAAAGTATATTTGTTGTATTAACTCACAGTCCTATGTTTATGTCTGAACCGCAATTGCTTTGGTAAATCTAAGCGTGTCTTTGATTAGTCACCTTATATATACGCACTGATTGGTCCAGCGCGTCATGTGATCAAGACTGCCGTGGGGCAGTCGAAACGCGTCAGGCTGGGCACTTGCTTGATATAATTATGCACTATGCACTTGCACTTTAATCTGCAATAAAATAAAAGAATCACTTTCTACGCTGGGGTCCGTACCTGCTTTTGGATCGTATCAAGGATCGTTCCAGGATTTTGGTTATCATATATATATATATATATATATATATATTCATCCAAGAGTTGTCCAAAAATAGAGGCGCACACAAGGGCAAGATAAACACAGCAAACCTGCAATGTCTTTTATTCAGGAAAACGGCAGCAGTCACGGATATATCAAGGCCTTTTCCCTACATGTTTCGGAGCTCCCCGGCCCCTTGCTCACGGGTTAATGGCTTCTTCTGAGTGGATGCAAACCGACTGAGTCCCTTAATTAGCCTTTTATCCCCACCAGATGGTTCCTGGTATCCACAGGCATGCTGGGACCCGTAGTCATCTTTGCTAAAATATTATCCACATTGGACTCCACTTCAGCCTCCGATATTGCCGTCGTTCAAAATCCAGCCATCTTGCCCTCCTGCATATCGATGTCTGTGTATCAGACATCACAGTCCATTTCAATATTTGGTGGTGCTGTCTCCCCGACCGGACCGGCCGTATAAATTCATCCAAGAGTTGTCCAAAAACAGAGGCGCACACAAGGGCAAGATAAACACAGCAAACCTGCAATGTCTTTTATTCAGGAAAACGGCAGCAGTCACGGATATATCAAGGCCTTTTCCTTACATGTTTCGGAGCTCCCCGGCCCCTTGCTCACGGGTTAATGGCTTCTTCTGAGTGGATGCAAACCGACTGAGTCCCTTAATTAGCCTTTTATCCCCACCAGATGGTTCCTGGTGTCCACAGGCATGCTGGGACCCGTAGTCAACTTTGCTAAAATATTATCCACATTGAACTCCACTTCAGCCTCCGATATTGCCGTCGTTCAAAATCCAGCCATCTTGCCCTCCTGCATATCGATGTCTGTGTATCAGACATCACAGTCCATTTCAATATTTGGTGGTGCTGTCTCCCCGACCGGACCGGCCGTATAAATTCATCCAAGAGTTGTCCAAAAACGGAGGCGCACACAAGGGCAAGATAAACACAGCAAACCTGCAATGTCTTTTATTCAGGAAAACGGCAGCAGTCACGGATATATCAAGGCCTTTTCCCTACATGTTTCGGAGCTCCCCGGCCCCTTGCTCACGGGTTAATGGCTTCTTCTGAGTGGATGCAAACCGACTGAGTCCCTTAATTAGCCTTTTATCCCCACCAGATGGTTCCTGGTATCCACAGGCATGCTGGGACCCTCTGTTATTGGACAACTCTTGGATGAATATATATATATGAAAAACAAAAGGTTGCCCTCTGAGGAAAGGCGCACACCCGGGAAGTAAAATCCTCCTTCGTGAGGACAGCAGCAAAGCCAGCCTCCACCTCCAACCAAGCGCCAAACATGTTTCGGACATTACTCCTTGATCACTGGCAATAGAGGACAGACAACAGCAAGTAGTGGGAGGTGCCTCTTTATTAGATAAAGTCCCGCCCCAGTGGGCATTGAGGTCTCGCTTGTAGGCGTGTGCAGTGTTGCACCCTGGTTATCGTGGTCCCACTGTTAATATATCCGTGTTGGTGCTCTTGGAAGCCCTCCATTAAAACAATATTCACCCCAGTGGGTTTAGGTGAGAAGAAAAGGCTGCCTCCTCTGCCAATAACAAAGTCACTCACGTTTGGGTACAACCCGTTCCAGTCGGGTCTCTGAATCAGCAACCCTGGATCCGCTGTATGTGCGGCGGGGCCCTTCCGCGACCGAGCAGGCCGCATAACATGAAAAACGAAAGGTTGCCCTCTGAGGAAAGGCGCACACCCGGGAAGTAAAATCCTCCTTCGTGAGGACAGCAGCAAAGCCAGCCTCCACCTCCAACCAAGCGCCAAACATGTTTCGGACATTACTCCTTGATCACTGGCAATAGAGGACAGACAACAGCAAGTAGTGGGAGGTGCCTCTTTATTAGATAAAGTCCCGCCCCAGTGGGCGTTGAGGTCTCGCTTGTAGGCGTGTGCAGTGTTGCACCCTGGTTATCGTGGTCCCACTGTTAATATATCCGTGTTGGTGCTCTTGGAAGCCCTCCATTAAAACAATATTCACCCCAGTGGGTTTAGGTGAGAAGAAAAGGCTGCCTCCTCTGCCAATAACAAAGTCACTCACGTTTGGGTACAACCCGTTCCAGTCGGGTCTCTGAATCAGCAACCCTGGATCCGCTGTATGTGCGGCGGGGCCCTGCCGCGACCGAGCAGGCCGCATAACATGAAAAACGAAAGGTTGCCCTCTGAGGAAAGGCGCACACCCGGGAAGTAAAATCCTCCTTCGTGAGGACAGCAGCAAAGCCAGCCTCCACCTCCAACCAAGCGCCAAACATGTTTCGGACATTACTCCTTGATCACTGGCAATAGAGGACAGACAACAGCAAGTAGTGGGAGGTGCCTCTTTATTAGATAAAGTCCCGCCCCAGTGGGCGTTGAGGTCTCGCTTGTAGGCGTGTGCAGTGTTGCACCCTGGTTATCGTGGTCCCACTGTTAATATATCCGTGTTGGTGCTCTTGGAAGCCCTCCATTAAAACAATATTCACCCCAGTGGGTTTAGGTGAGAAGAAAAGGCTGCCTCCTCTGCCAATAACAAAGTCACTCACGTTTGGGTACAACCCGTTCCAGTCGGGTCTCTGAATCAGCAACCCTGGATCCGCTGTATGTGCGGCGGGGCCCTTCCACGACCGAGCAGGCCGCATAACATGAAAAACGAAAGGTTGCCCTCTGAGGAAAGGCGCACACCCGGGAAGTAAAATCCTCCTTCGTGAGGACAGCAGCAAAGCCAGCCTCCACCTCCAACCAAGCGCCAAACATGTTTCGGACATTACTCCTTGATCACTGGCAATAGAGGACAGACAACAGCAAGTAGTGGGAGGTGCCTCTTTATTAGATAAAGTCCCGCCCCAGTGGGCGTTGAGGTCTCGCTTGTAGGCGTGTGCAGTGTTGCACCCTGGTTATCGTGGTCCCACTGTTAATATATCCGTGTTGGTGCTCTTGGAAGCCCTCCATTAAAACAATATTCACCCCAGTGGGTTTAGGTGAGAAGAAAAGGCTGCCTCCTCTGCCAATAACAAAGTCACTCACGTTTGGGTACAACCCGTTCCAGTCGGGTCTCTGAATCAGCAACCCTGGATCCGCTGTATGTGCGGCGGGGCCCTTCCGCGACCGAGCAGGCCGCATAACATGAAAAACGAAAGGTTGCCCTCTGAGGAAAGGCGCACACCCGGGAAGTAAAATCCTCCTTCGTAAGGACAGCAGCAAAGCCAGCCTCCACCTCCAACCAAGCGCCAAACATGTTTCGGACATTACTCCTTGATCACTGGCAATAGAGGACAGACAACAGCAAGTAGTGGGAGGTGCCTCTTTATTAGATAAAGTCCCGCCCCAGTGGGCGTTGAGGTCTCGCTTGTAGGCGTGTGCAGTGTTGCACCCTGGTTATCGTGGTCCCACTGTTAATATATCCGTGTTGGTGCTCTTGGAAGCCCTCCATTAAAACAATATTCACCCCAGTGGGTTTAGGTGAGAAGAAAAGGCTGCCTCCTCTGCCAATAACAAAGTCACTCACGTTTGGGTACAACCCGTTCCAGTCGGGTCACTGAATCAGCAACCCTGGATCCGCTGTATGTGCGGCGGGGCCCTTCCGCGACCGAGCAGGCCGCATAACATGAAAAACGAAAGGTTGCCCTCTGAGGAAAGGCGCACACCCGGGAAGTAAAATCCTCCTTCGTGAGGACAGCAGCAAAGCCAGCCTCCACCTCCAACCAAGCGCCAAACATGTTTCGGACATTACTCCTTGATCACTGGCAATAGAGGACAGACAACAGCAAGTAGTGGGAGGTGCCTCTTTATTAGATAAAGTCCAGCCCCAGTGGGCGTTGAGGTCTTGCTTGTAGGCGTGTGCAGTGTTGCACCCTGGTTATCGTGGTCCCACTGTTAATATATCCGTGTTGGTGCTCTTGGAAGCCCTCCATTAAAACAATATTCACCCCAGTGGGTTTAGGTGAGAAGAAAAGGCTGCCTCCTCTGCCAATAACAAAGTCACTCACGTTTGGGTACAACCCGTTCCAGTCGGGTCTCTGAATCAGCAACCCTGGATCCGCTGTATGTGCGGCGGGGCCCTTCCGCGACCGAGCAGGCCGCATAACATGAAAAACGAAAGGTTGCCCTCTGAGGAAAGGCGCACACCCGGGAAGTAAAATCCTCCTTCGTGAGGACAGCAGCAAAGCCAGCCTCCACCTCCAACCAAGCGCCAAACATGTTTCGGACATTACTCCTTGATCACTGGCAATAGAGGACAGACAACAGCAAGTAGTGGGAGGTGCCTCTTTATTAGATAAAGTCCCGCCCCAGTGGGCGTTGAGGTCTCGCTTGTAGGCGTGTGCAGTGTTGCACCCTGGTTATCGTGGTCCCACTGTTAATATATCCGTGTTGGTGCTCTTGGAAGCCCTCCATTAAAACAATATTCACCCCAGTGGGTTTAGGTGAGAAGAAAAGGCTGCCTCCTCTGCCAATAACAAAGTCACTCACGTTTGGGTACAACCCGTTCCAGTCGGGTCTCTGAATCAGCAACCCTGGATCCGCTGTATGTGCGGCGGGGCCCTTCCGCGACCGAGCAGGCCGCATAACATGAAAAACGAAAGGTTGCCCTCTGAGGAAAGGCGCACACCCGGGAAGTAAAATCCTCCTTCGTGAGGACAGCAGCAAAGCCAGCCTCCACCTCCAACCAAGCGCCAAACATGTTTCGGACATTACTCCTTGATCACTGGCAATAGAGGACAGACAACAGCAAGTAGTGGGAGGTGCCTCTTTATTAGATAAAGTCCCGCCCCAGTGGGCGTTGAGGTCTCGCTTGTAGGCGTGTGCAGTGTTGCACCCTGGTTATCGTGGTCCCACTGTTAATATATCCGTGTTGGTGCTCTTGGAAGCCCTCCATTAAAACAATATTCACCCCAGTGGGTTTAGGTGAGAAGAAAAGGCTGCCTCCTCTGCCAATAACAAAGTCACTCACGTTTGGGTACAACCCGTTCCAGTCGGGTCTCTGAATCAGCAACCCTGGATCCGCTGTATGTGCGGCGGGGCCCTTCCGCGACCGAGCAGGCCGCATAACATGAAAAACGAAAGGTTGCCCTCTGAGGAAAGGCGCACACCCGGGAAGTAAAATCCTCCTTCGTGAGGACAGCAGCAAAGCCAGCCTCCACCTCCAACCAAGCGCCAAACATGTTTCGGACATTACTCCTTGATCACTGGCAATAGAGGACAGACAACAGCAAGTAGTGGGAGGTGCCTCTTTATTAGATAAAGTCCCGCCCCAGTGGGCGTTGAGGTCTCGCTTGTAGGCGTGTGCAGTGTTGCACCCTGGTTATCGTGGTCCCACTGTTAATATATCCGTGTTGGTGCTCTTGGAAGCCCTCCATTAAAACAATATTCACCCCAGTGGGTTTAGGTGAGAAGAAAAGGCTGCCTCCTCTGCCAATAACAAAGTCACTCACGTTTGGGTACAACCCGTTCCAGTCGGGTCTCTGAATCAGCAACCCTGGATCCGCTGTATGTGCGGCGGGGCCCTTCCGCGACCGAGCAGGCCGCATAACATGAAAAACGAAAGGTTGCCCTCTGAGGAAAGGCGCACACCCGGGAAGTAAAATCCTCCTTCGTGAGGACAGCAGCAAAGCCAGCCTCCACCTCCAACCAAGCGCCAAACATGTTTCGGACATTACTCCTTGATCACTGGCAATAGAGGACAGACAACAGCAAGTAGTGGGAGGTGCCTCTTTATTAGATAAAGTCCCGCCCCAGTGGGCGTTGAGGTCTCGCTTGTAGGCGTGTGCAGTGTTGCACCCTGGTTATCGTGGTCCCACTGTTAATATATCCGTGTTGGTGCTCTTGGAAGCCCTCCATTAAAACAATATTCACCCCAGTGGGTTTAGGTGAGAAGAAAAGGCTGCCTCCTCTGCCAATAACAAAGTCACTCACGTTTGGGTACAACCCGTTCCAGTCGGGTCTCTGAATCAGCAACCCTGGATCCGCTGTATGTGCGGCGGGGCCCTTCCGCGACCGAGCAGGCCGCATAACATGAAAAACGAAAGGTTGCCCTCTGAGGAAAGGCGCACACCCGGGAAGTAAAATCCTCCTTCGTGAGGACAGCAGCAAAGCCAGCCTCCACCTCCAACCAAGCGCCAAACATGTTTCGGACATTACTCCTTGATCACTGGCAATAGAGGACAGACAACAGCAAGTAGTGGGAGGTGCCTCTTTATTAGATAAAGTCCCGCCCCAGTGGGCGTTGAGGTCTCGCTTGTAGGCGTGTGCAGTGTTGCACCCTGGTTATCGTGGTCCCACTGTTAATATATCCGTGTTGGTGCTCTTGGAAGCCCTCCATTAAAACAATATTCACCCCAGTGGGTTTAGGTGAGAAGAAAAGGCTGCCTCCTCTGCCAATAACAAAGTCACTCACGTTTGGGTACAACCCGTTCCAGTCGGGTCTCTGAATCAGCAACCCTGGATCCGCTGTATGTGCGGCGGGGCCCTTCCGCGACCGAGCAGGCCGCATAACATGAAAAACGAAAGGTTGCCCTCTGAGGAAAGGCGCACACCCGGGAAGTAAAATCCTCCTTCGTAAGGACAGCAGCAAAGCCAGCCTCCACCTCCAACCAAGCGCCAAACATGTTTCGGACATTACTCCTTGATCACTGGCAATAGAGGACAGACAACAGCAAGTAGTGGGAGGTGCCTCTTTATTAGATAAAGTCCCGCCCCAGTGGGCGTTGAGGTCTCGCTTGTAGGCGTGTGCAGTGTTGCACCCTGGTTATCATGGTCCCACTGTTAATATATCCGTGTTGGTGCTCTTGGAAGCCCTCCATTAAAACAATATTCACCCCAGTGGGTTTAGGTGAGAAGAAAAGGCTGCCTCCTCTGCCAATAACAAAGTCACTCACGTTTGGGTACAACCCGTTCCAGTCGGGTCACTGAATCAGCAACCCTGGATCCGCTGTATGTGCGGCGGGGCCCTTCCGCGACCGAGCAGGCCGCATAACATGAAAAACGAAAGGTTGCCCTCTGAGGAAAGGCGCACACCCGGGAAGTAAAATCCTCCTTCGTGAGGACAGCAGCAAAGCCAGCCTCCACCTCCAACCAAGCGCCAAACATGTTTCGGACATTACTCCTTGATCACTGGCAATAGAGGACAGACAACAGCAAGTAGTGGGAGGTGCCTCTTTATTAGATAAAGTCCCGCCCCAGTGGGCGTTGAGGTCTCGCTTGTAGGCGTGTGCAGTGTTGCACCCTGGTTATCGTGGTCCTACTGTTAATATATCCGTGTTGGTGCTCTTGGAAGCCCTCCATTAAAACAATATTCACCCCAGTGGGTTTAGGTGAGAAGAAAAGGCTGCCTCCTCTGCCAATAACAAAGTCACTCACGTTTGGGTACAACCCGTTCCAGTCGGGTCTCTGAATCAGCAACCCTGGATCCGCTGTATGTGCGGCGGGGCCCTTCCGCGACCGAGCAGGCCGCATAACATGAAAAACGAAAGGTTGCCCTCTGAGGAAAGGCGCACACCCGGGAAGTAAAATCCTCCTTCGTGAGGACAGCAGCAAAGCCAGCCTCCACCTCCAACCAAGCGCCAAACATGTTTCGGACATTACTCCTTGATCACTGGCAATAGAGGACAGACAACAGCAAGTAGTGGGAGGTGCCTCTTTATTAGATAAAGTCCCGCCCCAGTGGGCGTTGAGGTCTCGCTTGTAGGCGTGTGCAGTGTTGCACCCTGGTTATCGTGGTCCCACTGTTAATATATCCGTGTTGGTGCTCTTGGAAGCCCTCCATTAAAACAATATTCACCCCAGTGGGTTTAGGTGAGAAGAAAAGGCTGCCTCCTCTGCCAATAACAAAGTCACTCACGTTTGGGTACAACCCGTTCCAGTCGGGTCTCTGAATCAGCAACCCTGGATCCGCTGTATGTGCGGCGGGGCCCTTCCGCGACCGAGCAGGCCGCATAACATGAAAAACGAAAGGTTGCCCTCTGAGGAAAGGCGCACACCCGGGAAGTAAAATCCTCCTTCGTGAGGACAGCAGCAAAGCCAGCCTCCACCTCCAACCAAGCGCCAAACATGTTTCGGACATTACTCCTTGATCACTGGCAATAGAGGACAGACAACAGCAAGTAGTGGGAGGTGCCTCTTTATTAGATAAAGTCCCGCCCCAGTGGGCGTTGAGGTCTCGCTTGTAGGCGTGTGCAGTGTTGCACCCTGGTTATCGTGGTCCCACTGTTAATATATCCGTGTTGGTGCTCTTGGAAGCCCTCCATTAAAACAATATTCACCCCAGTGGGTTTAGGTGAGAAGAAAAGGCTGCCTCCTCTGCCAATAACAAAGTCACTCACGTTTGGGTACAACCCGTTCCAGTCGGGTCTCTGAATCAGCAACCCTGGATCCGCTGTATGTGCGGCGGGGCCCTTCCGCGACCGAGCAGGCCGCATAACATGAAAAACGAAAGGTTGCCCTCTGAGGAAAGGCGCACACCCGGGAAGTAAAATCCTCCTTCGTGAGGACAGCAGCAAAGCCAGCCTCCACCTCCAACCAAGCGCCAAACATGTTTCGGACATTACTCCTTGATCACTGGCAATAGAGGACAGACAACAGCAAGTAGTGGGAGGTGCCTCTTTATTAGATAAAGTCCCGCCCCAGTGGGCGTTGAGGTCTCGCTTGTAGGCGTGTGCAGTGTTGCACCCTGGTTATCGTGGTATATATGTATTTCTTTATCAATACTACAATACTATACTATTTAATTATGCTTCTTAACATTGCTCATTCATGTTGATTATTAAAGTCCCATTTAATTTCATATCATTGTTCTTTCCCTGCTTCTTATAGTTTTCCTAGTGTTTCTTGCCATTGTGTTTTCTCTGTGCTCTCACCTTGATTTATGTTCTTCAAGATTCTGTTTCTGAACCATTGATTTGATTGTTTAAGAAATTGAGCATCTGGCTGCAGGCTGTAATAAAGGGGATTTAACTTTGACCATTTTCGCTCTTTTGTAACAGTTATTTTTATTTATGTCTATGAAACATATGTGTTATGTATATGTGATTTACAAGTATCTTATCCATTATTTGCTTTTCATTTGCATGCTGGGATGCTTAGTTATGATTTCAACACAGGATGTTTTAGAGCGGAAGGATTTTGTCAAATTTATAGTTCCGTTTTTTGGATAAGTTTTTGGTTTTCGAATTGGTATGGCAAGGTAGCTAATTGGTATTTTTAATTGCTTTGCAGTTTTAGTTATATCAGGGTCTATGGTATTTATTCTATTTAATCTAGCCCTTTTATGTTTTCAAATCAGAGGACGTTTGTAACTAGCTGTTAGAAAGTCAATTATTAATTGGGGTGGATAGTAGATCACCACAAGTAACAAAGTAACTAATTTGTTAGTCCCAATCAAAGGTTCAAATAATTTAAACCTGAGCTCTACTCTTGATAGCGATGGCACAGAGCAGACAGGCTTCATTTCAAGAAAATGTGTAAAGCATTTACAAGTGACAAAATAGTTAAAAAGTCAAAAACATGATACAATAAAATCCCACTAAAATGTAATAAGTGAAATTACACCAAAATGACAAAAATCAAAAAATGTGAACAGGAGATATGCATTTTAAAGATTAAAATTAAAATAACACAAATAAAATGCAAAGAACTAATTTAAGTCAATGGTCATGGTACAGAGGGACCAAGGTGCACTTTCAGGATTGGTCCCGATGAAATTCTGGAAGTCAAAAAGTCGAAAGCATTTCTAAGACCAACTTCTGAAAGGAACTTTCTGGATGAAAAGCTGAAATTTTCTAAGTCCCATCACAGAATAGGAAATTGTTTTGAGGTGCGGTCATATCTGAGATAAAATTCAATCTGATGCTGTGGAATTGCTGGTTGGATTCTTTTTCTAGCAAGTCTTGCTGAAGCTCTGGAGGAAAAGTTTTCAAAAGTTTCCAAACTTTCCTCTGGTGCCTAAACAACCGCAGGTGTACACTTCTCAAGCCCCCAGGATCTCAGTGGAGGCACTTTCAGTGGAAACACTTCCAGGTTCATTTGCTACTGGTCAGCTTGGAACTTCAGGAAAAAAGCCTCTTGCAGCTTTTTGTGCCCTTGTAGCCACACAGGAGGTCTACCAACTGACCTCTGGAGACCACTACTTTATTCTGGGTACAATCATGAGCAGATCCAGCACTTCAGTTTCCCTCACAGGTGCAGTCCTTATTTTGTTCTTCCACAGGTCCACACAGTGTTCTCGGGTTGGTATCACATTAATGCCTGCCACCAGCTTCAGCTAGTGAGTCGGGGGGAGTTCTGGTTCTTCCCCTAACCGATGGGGTAAAAGCTCTCGTGGGCAACCCTGCCCACTTTTGTATCAGTTCCTGTTTCCCTACTGCAAACAATCACACAGTTCACCCTGTTTTCAAAAAACAAGAAAAGTAAACCCTTCTTGCCTTGTGCAGAGCAGCCTGTATGCCCAACAAGAGGTGAGGTTAGTTTAATGAGCAGTCCCTTCCTCTGTGATCACTCAAAACTAGCCTGAATATAGGAACAAAAGCTGGGCATTTCCAGGTGTCACCTGTCATTTACAGTTAATAAAGTTCCTGGGCACACCCTAACATGTCCTCCTGCCAGGGGAAGAAATCATTCCCACTCCCAGGCCATTATCCCTGCTCTGAGAGCAGTTTTCACCCCTCATTAAAGTCAAGCACTTAATTGACAGCTGCTGAGAGCTAATGTACATTAGCCCCCAGGAGCACCTGAAACTTTCTAAAAGTTACTTTTCCTAAATATTTATTCAATTCAATACCTTTTGAATTATGCTTTTAGAAAGTAAAAAAAATAATGGTGGAATTATTTTCTAGGTGTGCCCAAGATACAGAAAAAGGAAGGGTTTTACCCAAAAGGGTTATTTTTATAGGTTGGACTGCAGGTATAAACTGTAGCAGTCAGGCTACAATGGTAAGCCTGATACCATGTTTGCCTTCTCACACTAGTGTGTGGCACAGTAAGTGCTACAGTCCCCAGGTAACAATTAACTCTCCATGCCAAGGGTGTATTTTTACACTATATGCTGTGGCCGTATATGAAAGGTATAAGGAAACGTGTCATTAGCTGTGTGGCATACTCAAGTATTGGGTCATTCATTCCCCTCCACTGGAAACGTCATTGTAGAACTTCACTTTTGCTGCGTGGGAGAGCCTACTCACGGGAGGTGATATGGGCTAGTAGTTGCCATTCGCTGGCATTTATTATTAACACTCTATAAATGATTGTCCAGTCTGTGCTTTTCTTTTGAAAAAGATAAAGTACATTCATTGCACACATACTACTCAATTCTACGTATTGATTCACAAATATACATAAAGCTGCTGGAAATACCTTTTGATGACATTGCGTATTCACCTCTGACCCCCAAAAGGGGTCAGGATCAACAAACCACTAGTTAAAAGCAATCATTTTAGGAGTAAAAAATAACCATGTGTGAATGCATCTTTTAAAGTGAATAAAGCAATGCACTTGGATCGATAGTTGTTTTCAACATTATTTCACTAAAGCATTTACTAAATGAACTTCCCACGGTTCTGTGTGCTTTTTCTATACTTTCAACTATTCGAAATTAAGTTATCAAAAGAGTCCCGAGAGGTTTCACATTTTTGATTGGAAAGCATGTAACGTTGCCCCTAAAGGGCATTTCACTACATCTACACTCTTGTAGCCACCTTTAGGCCACAGTAACTGCAGCCTTAGACTTGGCCCTTGGAGGGCACAGCACTGCAGCTGTAAGGTACATGCTTCAGCCTGGGGAGTGTTTTAAAATGCTACAAAAATTGGTCCTTCCTTTTGGGACCCTTCGCACTAAGGGTCAGTATTTTATGAAAGAAGTTTGGGCCTCCTTTTACATCCTGGGGCCACCACAATAGAGGACAAGAATGACTTTCACAAGCCCAGCAGAGCATTTTGGTGTCTCCCACATGGGAGTTTGCATATTTATTAGTGGCTCTGGACGCTTTTCTTTGCTGTGCAGCCTCAAATCACACAACTTGTTCTTTCTTAAAAACATTCTGGGGTGCCCTGCCCAACTTGGGTACCCCTGCATGCAAAATATGCTGGGGGCAGCTGAGGGAGCCCACCCCTCACTTCCCTGCCTGCTCCCTGAGTGAGCAGCACTTCGCTGTGCTGCCGCAGGAGCTGTCAAGTCTCTTGCCCTGCACACTCCTATGAGAGGGCTTGACTTGTCATGGTGGCCTCCTGCTTCCCCCAGATATGGGGAGTGAATAGCTAATAGGGAGAGTGCACTCCCTCAGCACCAGCTTGATTCTTGGGTCTAGGGTTGGGGCACTGGGCCTCTCCTCCTCTTGTCCTGGGGGACACAACAGGGTCTCCCGGTTACTCCTGGTGGTGAGGGTCTGAGGATGGGGTCCATTTCTTTCTGCGGCCTGGGAGTTGGGTTCCCAGCATCTCCAAGTCTCTGAAGAGGGGGCTTCATGCACACCCCCTCCCAGGGCTTGAAACTAAAAAGGTTTCTTAGTGGCAAGCCCCGTGGGTCCGAAGTGCTCAGGAGTGGAGCTTCATGTGGTCCAGGCCTCGGGGGAATCAAAGGTCAAATTCTTTACCTGCTCGTATCGTGAGCCCTGTTGGGCCTTTTTTTAAGCTTTTGAACTTCCGGTGGTGAGCCTTAGCCACCTGGACAACATTCCTTTGGCTTCTTGGCCTCTAAGGCAGCAAACTTTGCAGGGGGGCTGATTCCACTGGTTCCCGGCACCAGCCTTTGAATTTTAGTTCCTCTGCGCTACTCTTCTCTTTGGCACAGAAGCTCAATCTTTCCCCCAACTAGTCCTCAAGGAGTTGTAAGGTGACCAGTAGAAAATCACAGGCAAGAGCCAGTTCTCTCCCTTGCACAGGACTATTTTAGTGGGGGCATAAAGTTCCAAAAGTGAGGCACCTCTGGCCTATCCTGTGGTGCCACATCAACTTCCCGCCCCATTCACTAGTCAAATCTGCTCTGGGGGCCTCAGCTCTGACTCATTGCCGCCAGGGCCTTTATCACAAAGTCTTCAAAGGGAGCCCCCTCCTGAGTTGGCTCCAGAGGTCTGGTCTCCCTCCTTTGTTCAGTGGGCTTGGGCAGGCCCATCCCTGGTACAGTGTGACAGCTGATTGATTGAGGCAGATCATTCTGCCCCTCCCCTTTCCACCTCTGGAGCTGAGTGAAGCGCTGTTAATTATTCCCTTTGTATGAGGGGGGGGGCTTTGTTCCTATTGCTGTAGAGAAATGTTATTCACATGGCACAGGAGGGTGTTAAAAGGCCTGGGCTCTGAACCTGAACTGAGCCAGAGAAATGTGACAATCCTGGATGACCCATAAGCTGTGCAGATATCTTTTGTAAACTTGCATAATTGATTTTCCTGCACAGGTTACACCCCAATTTGATATGTCACTGGTCCCTGTATGCCAAAGTGAAGTGAAGTTGCACTCTAAGGCAGCCCTCCCATGAGTGTACACTAAATATTATGAGGCCTACCCCAGGTCAATATCCAATCCTGCAGAGTCCCCTCTGTGCCAGGCTACCTGTGCTGGGCTGCACATGACAGGGCTCTCCCACGTGCAGCACTTACATGTGGGCACACGCGTATGCACATATGTTCACTTGTCTCCCTTATCCTTGCTGCATCACAGCGGCCTTATCTTAAAAAGCTGCCACTGGCAGTAAACATGCTCAGTCCATTTGCCACTAGTTTACCGAGGGTGAGTCACAGGTGAACAAAAAGCTAAATATCTGGGTGAATTTGACAGGCATAATCCATCACCTAACAAAAAATAAATATGCCTATCAAGGTTTAGCCAATTTCAACATATTTTTGGAGCTAGGGCCCATACACTGGGCACTAGACAGAGGTGTCCCAGTGTGCACTAGACTGAGATGTCCCAGTGTGCAATGTTAAAAAACCAGAAATAAAATTCAGCAAAAAATGACGGAGACCATGCAAAGGGCATGTCCTCTCACTGGCATAGTGTGCATTTCTCTAGTTGGTTTAGAGATATTTTTAGCACAGAGTTTGAACTACAGACACCTTAGTTCCTATTACCTAAACTCTTTATTCTGCATTTCAATCAATTGATATAGGGTAGTGTGGTGTCTCCCTAAGATTTCCGTTAAAAACTTTGTGTAATCTTTCTGTGGCATTATTAGTTCTACCTTCTTGGTTTTGGTACTTTCATGTACATTCCACTATAATAGGATCAAGACCCTGGCTATGCATGTGTGCCCTATCTGGTGCATATGACCCACCCATGTCATTGTAGTAGTCGAAAAGTGGAGCGATTTTCTCCTAGGCTTATATTAGGATGAATCAATTAGCACTAACAACTTCAGTGGTGGTGACAAAAGCAAGTGCTATTAAGTTTTGTTTAATTGCCAATCTAAATTTGGTGTAGGTGAACTAATTTATTGCTAGTGTACATGTTAGCATCTTGGGCCAAATGGCCTCCTTAAAATGAAAATATCATAATTGAATTTGTTGTTAGGGGTAGGTTTTAGTTATAGTATGTTTAATTATATATTCAAAGTCATTGATGATTGTCTAAGTAAAAAGCTGTTTGTTTTGTCATTGTAATGAATTCAGTGTGCAAGTCTGCTTGTTAGATTAAATGACATAGACCAAGGGTTTATTTATATATTGGCTATGTATAGTGCAGATTTGGTAAGATTATGGGGATACCAAATGAAAGTACTATCCATTAGCTAAATCAGTGATAATGATTGATGGTTATCAGTGGCAAAGACGTTTATCATTCTTTTATGGGAAACAGTTGAAACAACGCGGACAGAACCACGCATGTTCCAATTTCGCAAGTGCTACCACGCTTGCCTTAACCACGCATATTCCTTAACCAGGCATATGCGTGGTTAAGGCAATGCATGGTCTAGTTGCTGGCTAGTGGAAGCAGGAAGGATTGGGAGAGGATACGACATGTTGAGGTAAGTGGGCCTGGGGCCGTATTTTGGAGGGGGTTGGTTTGTATGGTTTGGGTGGGTCATGGTAGCTTTTAGGGTAGAGGGGTCAGGGTAGTTTTCATGGCTGGGGGTTATTTTCAGGACTGGTGGGGGTTTGGGGTAGTTTTCAGGGCTAGGGGGTTCAGGGTAGTTTTCAGGGCTGGGTGGTCGGGGTTGTTCAAGTCCTGGAGGGTTGTTTTCAGGGCTGGGAGAGGGGGTAGATTTTAGGAGGGAAGGGTGGTTTTAGATGTCAGGGCAGGGGCTTGGGGGACCATTTTAGAGAACAGGGTAGGGGCAGGGATCATAATACTTTTCGGGCTTAGGGGGCCAGAGGGGCTCTGGGGGGAGTTGTGGTAGTTTTCAGCCCTTGGGGGACGGTAGTTTTTAGGGCTCAGGGGGAAGTTGGGGAGTCTTTAGGGGTAGAAGGAGGCAGGGTAGTTTTTGGGTGTTTTTTTGGTCTACTTCTTTTGTTGGTTGTTCATGTTTAACTTTGTACATATCTAATTTGACCAGCTATTCAACAGGGATGTGTGTGAATAGCCTCTAAGAATAAAACCCTGTAGAAGAAGTAGAGGGTGAAGCCACAGCACAGTTTCTCTAATTTCAGTTTCAGCTATTGAAGGTGAAGGATTGTATTGCATTGTGTACAGGGGTCCTGTAGACAAGATGATGGTAAATTGATTAAACCGCTGTGCCGCTCGCTGAGGAGTCCTTGACCCGTTTGTGCTTGTTGGCTTGTGGAGCCCCGTTGGGTATTGCCTTGATTGGACCTGTGTGCTGGGAGCCCCGGGGGACATTGGAAGAAGACTGGGGAGCTGCTGTGCAGGAGGACGGGACTGCGAGGACCAGCAGGCTGTGCGTGTTCCATCGAGCACACCTGCCGCCTCTTCCCGTGACTCCGCCCCCTCTATTAACAGGCAGCATAAGACCTGAAGTCATTACGCGTCAGCGGGACGCGTGTGCGGGACATCACCCGGGACAAAGCCCGGACTAAGGGCGGACCCTCTAAGACCCTCATAGACCCACAGAGACTGGACTGGGCCCGAGTACTGACCATCATAGGACTATTGTGTAAGTGTTTGGGGGGTACAGTATATTATCTATCATTATGTCTATTGAGATACTAACCCCGGAGTTACCTGGCCCTGAGAAGCCGGTGAGTCTGGTAAATGGGAAATTAGACAAGTACTTTAAGAAAACCCTCTTGGATTCTCCAACCCCCCCCACCCTTGAGGAACTTCGGGCTGAACGACGGCGGTCGATTGAAAGCCTAAAGAATAGATCATTCCCGGTGTCACCAGTATTAATTAGCTCTACGGGGGATGGAACTCTTACTGAAAGAACCTGCACTCCCTCGCAGGATAGCATCCCTCTAATATTTAGAGAGGGAATACCTACGAGAGAATTAGAACCCTTAGGCACTACTAGTAATTTGTCAACCATTGTTACCACTCCCAGTACAACTAAATCTATCGTTATAACCAAAGCACAAATTACCCCTATCCCTAAACAAACAAAAGTAGTTAATAGAAGGGTAAAAAAAGTCACGCCAGTTAAAACCTACGGCCCTCCTCCGACAAAAAGGTGTAAAAATAAATCTGACCTCCCAAGGAGGAAAATTAATCATGCAGACTTTGGCATTAAAAAGGATGACAGTACTAGGGGAGGACGGGTTAAATTAACAGATAAAGGAAGAATAGTAATATCACCTACACATCCATGTGTAACCCCCCCTATTGATTCTGTCATCTCCACCGCCGACAGCCCCCCAACGGTGGTGACGCTACAGGAACCTGCAAATAGGGCCCTGATCGATAGCATAGAGTCTATAATGAGGATCTATTCTCTGGCTATCGTAGATAGACTTAGTAAATTAGAAGACAGACTTGGGAAGATAGAACATGAACTGGGAATCAAGATAGTGACTAATAAAGTGTTGCCTAACCTGCCTATACAAGCTCCAATTGTACCCTCTTCATCAGGTATCTCTACTATAACTACTATTCCCACTGCTGACCCGACTACCATTCAGCGTCAATTATCAAATAATATGAGTGGAAGTATATTAGGGAGTAAGTCTGCTGGACCTAATAGTAAACCTACATTATCCCTGGCTGTAACGACTAATGGACAGCGGAATAATCCTGGTCAAACCCTAGGGAATATAAATAGAGAAGGAGGAATTGAGCGGCTGGCTCGAGGTAATTATAACAAGGGCCCCCTTCCAGAACTCCCACCAGAAGCTGTGCCCCTGGTAGTAGTTCTTACTGGGGTACCAGAGCTGGAGAAGAACAAACGGGAGGGCTATGCCCAGTTAAAAAATAAAATATCGCATTGGTTAAGTCTACACAGACCTATTGCAAATAATATCAATGGAGAAATTATCCATGTCCGCCGCCTTCCTTGGCTGGGAGGAAGATCTAAAGACATTGAGGGAGACATAGTGGTTATTAATTTTAGAGATCCGAATGCCGTCCATTTTATACTTAACTGGCAGTCTGATCCCAGTAGTAAATCTATTACCCCCCGCCCCCTAACATATTTTTATCCTCGGTCAGTGGTGTTTCCACCTAATCATCAATCACAGCGAGCCCCCCCACCCCCGTTATTGAGGCAAATGCTCTCAAACCCATACCGTCCACCTGTCTACAATAACGGCCCTATATCTAACGATGAGCAACCACCTATAGCTGTAGATCTGTATGGGTGGAATACTATAGGCCCAAGGTATAACTCCCTAATACACAGGAGAATGGATCATCTCATACCTTTTACACCCCTAGATACCATCAACAGGTTTGACGTCCTTAGTGGCCTGGAAGACTGTGACTGATGCCATCGAGCCACAGGGGAGGGGGTGAAGGTATTCTGTGGAGACACAGGGGGTGACTCGGGTGTAGGTATGGGGGAAAAAGGCTCAACTGATAATAACCCACCCAATGGGTACAATGCTACTTGCAGCACTGGGGGTAATACATGTAATTCGGGACAGCTCTACTGTAACCCAGATACTCTTACCCCGGCCAATGGAAGTACAAGTCCGACCCTACTATCTGATGACCCCATGGCAGGGGAGGCAACCCATGTCCACACCTTACACCCACCATCCATTGAGGCTGTTAGTCCAATAGAAAGGGGATATAAGATGGCGAGTTGGAATATTGCTGGATGGAATAACAAGATAGATCGTCTAGGATGGTTAGAATTTATAACCCAATTTGATATCTTATGTCTCCAGGAGACTTGGGCGGCCGAAGATGTCTATTTGGATGGGTATGTTGCCTATAATTGCCATGCTCAGCCATCTAACATGGGAAGAGCCAGTGGTGGAATGGTGATATTGCTTTCTGTGAGGTTGCCGGTTCGAGTAAAAATCCACCGAACCGTCAGTCTGCACTCTCAGTTGCTGTGGTTACAAAACAGGAATGGGCGAAATGTGTTAGTTATTAATCACTACAACAATACCTTTAACCACTCCAAAACAGATATGGTTGATGAACTTGAAGTGGAGGTGGAAAGGTTATATGGGTGCAGTGATGTGTCTTTTGATATTTTGTGGGGCGGAGATTTCAACATTCACATGTGCCCATTTGTTGGCAAAAGGGTGTGTGGGTATGGGGATGAGGGGGGGGAAGACCAGATTCACTTTATACACTCGGTTTATGGGGAATCCCTAAACACTTTTATGCTTAAAATGGATTTATGCATTTTGTTATCTGGCGTGGACAGTGAGGGTAATTCGGTGCCAACCTTTATTGGTAGGAATTGTGCCACGGTTATCGACTACCTCATTGTCTCTTCCAGTATTACAGCTTTGTGCTCCTTACCCGTAATACTGGATCCAGCCCTAAGCGATCATAATTGTCTAACAATGTACCTCTCCTTGTGGGGGGATAAAGTAAAGGCGGTACATGGTACAGTGACAGATATAGTCCCACATAGACTCAATGGCCCTAGAATTAAATGGAGTAGGCAAAATGAGGAACATTTACTATGTACCATTGTGTCTGCCTGTATAGATGAGGTGGAATGCTGTCTCGAACCCGAAAAGGATAATGCTGATATTCTAGCTAGTTTTGATATCATTAATAAAAACATTGCAGAAATCTTAACGGGAAAAAAACCAAAGGGCCCTAGGATTAACGGGGGATGGTTCAACAGGGAATGTACTAAATCCCTACAAAGACTCAAAGTGGCTCTTAAGGGTAAACCCAGAGATAAGGAAGCAGTTAAAACCCTCAGAAGGGAATATTCAATCCATCTGAGGGATAGGAAACAGGAACTAAGGGAAGAGGCTTGGAACAACCTGACTAAGGCAGTGGATCTTAAGGATACTAAGCTGTTCTGGTCCACTGTCAATAGTCCCTTCCTTCAAAATGAAGAAGTCCCGGTAATGTCTGCCCAGGTATCTGAGGAACAATGGGTGACTCATTTTACTAGTATATTTAACCCTGAAGGACTAGCTGTAGGGGGGGATAGTGAAACCCTGGCTTTTATCCCCATACCTCTCAATATCACAGTCTCTGAGGTGGATGCTGCCATTCGGGTCAGTAAGGGGGGAAAGGCGCCGGGCCCTGATGGGGTACCCGTTGACCTTTACAAAGCCGAAATTTCCATATGGAGCCCATTGTTAACAAAGGTTTTTAATGCCGCTGCAATGATTGCGGCCCCACAGACTTGGGGGGAATCAATCATTATTCCGGTGTATAAAAAAGGGGAGAGGGGTGAGGCAAAAAACTACCGCCCGATTTCTCTTCTCACTGCTTCTTTAAAAATTATGAGCAGGGTATTACTGAGTCGCCTAGAGGAATGGGTAGAAGATAAAGGGATCCTTGCGGATTCCCAGTATGGATTCCGAAAGGGGTTGGGCACTATAGAACAGTGCATTAATTTAGACCTTATTATATGCAAATATACACGGGCCAAACAAGGCTCGTTGTTTCTTTGCTTTGCCGACCTGTCCAGTGCCTTTGACTTGGTTGACCATGGTCTTCTGTGGTCAACCTTGTTGGACATGGGAGCTCCACAGGATATCATCTATTTCTTGGCCCAACTTTACAGGAATCTGACAGCTAAGATACGATACGGGCAATCGGGGGAGTGTACACCCAGTGTTAAAATAGGTTCCGGAATTAGGCAGGGATGCGTCCTTGCACCTCTACTTTTCTCCCTTTTTATTAATGCAATCGAGTCGGAACTACGGTCCACCAGTGCAGATGCACCGACTGCTGGCGGCCTGTCCATCCCAATACTGCTTTATGCGGATGACGCGGTTCTGCTCTCACAAACCCCTCTAGGGTTGCAAAAACTTATGAATAAATTTGCAGATTTTATTAATGGGAGAAAATTAAAAATTAATAATTCAAAAACTTTTATAATGCCCTGTGGGAAGAAAATTAAAAACCTAAGGTCCTTCACAGTTATGGACCAAACTATAAAAGTGGTGGATAAATTCTGGTATCTGGGTATCACTTTTAATAGTGGGGGGATGTGGACACCTGAAATGATTAATGTGAGAGCCAAAATGGCCAAGTGTTCTTTTGGCATATTCAGGTTTGCATCCAAGCTAGGCTCAAGACGGATACCAGACATGTTGTACTTATATCGTCATAAATGTGTTGCTCTGGCCCTATATGGTTCAGGAGTGTGGGGCCATTGTAATAACAACATGCTCCAGGTTGAGGAAAACAAATTTGTCAAAAAACTCCTGTGCTTACCATCTTTTGCCTCAACAAAGCTGATCCATCAGGAGGTTGGTCTAGAATTTCTATCTGACTTGATCAGATTAAGACCCCTGTTAGTATGGAGATCTATATGGGCCAAGGAACAGACTGGTTTTACAAGAAAGATTATTTTAGATTGTCTCTACATGGACAAATGTTCCCGCATCCCCTGGCTTAACTATATTACTCGAACATTTAATGATGTTTTTAATCTCACGGTGCGTGATAACCCTTCTTGCATTTTAGATATTCCGAAGAGTGAGATTAAACATGAATTTCTGAGGAATAGCATGGTGAGGCGTAACGCAGCTTCTGCTCTGTTCTCCTCACATGTTTTTTATGACAGATACACTAAGGAAGAATTCGGGCTCTCCGGATACCTTAAAATGGTTACTATTCGATCCCACCAATATGTATTGACAAGACTACGGATGGGGATTGTTCATTTGCTTGTTGCGTACCCTGTAATGAAGACTTATACTACTGCCCCCTGTCCGTGTGATGGGACCACAAAGCAAAGTACAGAGCATTTTTTATTGTTATGTCCTCTTTATCTCCACCTTCGAAAAGTATATCTGAAACCGCTTTTTAAAAAATATAATGTATCCAATATTGTTTCGGCCATGGGGCTTTTATTTGGACTTAATTCACAGGACATCTGTTTTTTTACTGCTGTATATATTTTAAAATCGATACGTCTGAGGAAAAGCACTCTTTTTTCCGATATGTGATTAACTTAAAATCTGCTATATCCTCATGTTTTAATGCTTATGTACGTATGTACTTTTATGATTATTAATCAATGATCGAATAAAGTTTTTGAATTGAATTGAATTGAATTGAATTGATTAAACAAGACGCTGGAGATAATTGGCTTTATTCACAGTAGTAGATTGACCTTTGCAACCAAAGAAATAATCCTGTGCTCACTTCCCCTTTTGTTAACAGAGTTTTCTCTTGAATATATACAGTCCCACATACTTATGGGGGTCCTGAATGCAAGATAGTGGCAAATCAATGGAGTAAGTTACTGGAGATAATTCAGTTGTCTTCACATTCAAAAGCCTCATTCATTTATAAATCTCTTAAAATATGACCAATACTATGAAATTAAATTCAAAGATCCGATGAAAGCAGGGGTATGAGTAGGAGTAAGAATACGAGTAAAATAGAAGTAAGTAGGAGAAAAAGTGGGACTAATAAGCGAAACAGTAATGAAAAGAATATGAGGTCAAGTAGGAATAAGAGAAAGTTAGTGTAGGTTTAAATTGCTATTACAATAGAAGTAAAAGTAGCTATACGAGTAGGAGTAAGAAATAATAGGAGTAAAAAATAGGTAGGAGTAGGGGTAAATGGCATTAACAATAGATTAGGTTGGGCTAGGTGTTGTCATAATAGTACACATAAGAAGGAATAAAGGCAGCAGTAAGAAATTAAGTGAGTACAGTGCTTAATTTGTGCTGGCTGTAGTCAGTTTGTACCACCAGCATTTATTTTTGGGATCTAGGACTCCTTTTTTAATAGGCCTTTGTGCTCGGCCCCAGTGGTTCTAGGCTGCATGCACTCCCTATGACTTTCATCCTCTACAGGGATTGCAAAATGAAATTATTCCTGTGGCTCATCATTATGCTTCACACTTGGTTCATCTCCTATTGGCTTATTTTTCTTGGGTGGCTTAGCTGGGGGCGGTCGAAATTGGCTTGTACTGTCCTTGCACAGTTGGTGGGTTGTGAAGACAAAGATGCTGCATGTTTCTTACCTCAGACTTGCTAGCATTGTCTCTTGTCCCAGTTAGGGGGGGCCAAAATATTCTTTTCCGCCAACTGAATTGGCAGAATTTTGGTGAAGAGTAACACAGAGTTCCGACAAAATTCAATCAATCGACGCATGCCGTAAATCTTCTCTCGCACGCGGCTCTCTTGAACAGTAAGTTGGTGAGCATGAGAGGCATTTGGCATCCCCCAAGGCAATTTCCCGTTGCTAGCAGGACATCCGGCAAGATTTTCTAATGCTGGTTATCGGGGGCAGTCATGACCATTCATCGTCAGAAGGCTGGCGCTCAGGTCGAAAGTATACTTGAGCAGCTGCAAAATCAACTTCAGTAGCTGCGCCATTTGGCGTGCCGGGCGGTGTCGTTTGCACTAATTTTTCAGCATGGAACATGATGCTAAATCACAGCACGAGCAGCTCAGTCTGAGAGAGGACGTGTCTGACATCGACTCCGAGTGAGTGAGTGCCGAGCAGTCAAGGCAGCAAACCAGTGCCTGACGTAATTTGATAAATGGGCAGAGCAACTATTAAGCGCCTGTTATAGTTTGGCATACCGGAGTGATTGGTACCTTTTGGACAGTCGGTCCTATATTTAATTAAGGATTTCCTCTCAGAGCATAGATGCTGGAGGTAACCCTTGGAAATGGAGGGGGTGCTCCTCGTTTATTGACCAGATGTCATAATGTGCGATCATTTTACTACAGAAACACTGACGCTTTTTGAACTGGGTATGAGTGGGAGTAGGTCCACCCCTGAGGGTTCTCTGCAAGGGTCACACCAGCAGGTGCAGTCCTTCTTCTGTCTTTCACTGGTCCAGCGGTATTCTGAGAAAGGTGTGAAAAAGTTCCATGTTTACGCCTGGCACTAGCCTGTGAGTGTGGGTGACTCCTGTTCCCTCCCTGACCAATAGGGAATAGGTCCCATGGGTAACCCTACCCACTTAAGCAGCAGTTACCGTATGCCCTACAGTGAATATTCCCACAGTGCCCCTCGCTACCTATAACCAAGAGGGCAGAACCTTTCCTCCCTTGTGCAGAGCTCTTGTGCTCATCCTAAAGGTATTCAAAGAAAGCAAACCCTCTCCTGTGATCACTCAAAACCAGTTCTAGATGAAGATCCTCTGCCACTAACAGTGGTGCTTGTCTGGATAGAAGAGTGGTCAGGCACGGGTGTGAGCTACATCTGTCAGTGACAGGTTAGGGGTTCTTTGAAATTAATAAAGTTACTGAGAACAGCACTGATTTTTTTTTTTTAAACAGACTTTATTAGGTCACAGAACAAAATGCAGTCAATCCCCGTCCCCGATATTCCGCCCTCCAACCAAGTCAGGACGCATTGCAGTAATCACCCCAGCATATGAACTACAACTGTACAGCATTCACCCCAATAGTATCCGTGCTACAAGGTAGCGCATCCACAAGAGTAATCCACAGTGAGTGTGCAATACAGCCAAAATACCCCCCACCCCATCCCCCAGCAACCCCCCCAACGAACCCCCCCACCCTACCCACCCACCCAAGCATGTCGCCAGTACCTATCAGAATTACATGTACATCTGAGAACAGCACTGATGGCCATTCTGTGTGGGGATGGCCAACCTCCCTGCCTTTGCCTTAGCCCTGGAACTCACTTTACACCTAATCTAGGAGCTATTCAGCTCCTGTGAGACCGTTGGAAGCTCAGACATATGAGCCGTAAGAGGTTTTAGGCAGGCTAAAGATAGCTTTTTAAAAGTAGCTTTGTAAACTATTTGTTACAAATCCGACTTTAGAAATCCAACGCATTGGTAATCAACATTTTACAAAGTCCAAGATGTTATTTTTATCTGGATCCAAGGGGAAGATAACATTATTTAAATGTAACATTAACTCTCAGTGCTTCCCTTGGGCCTTCTCACTGTAAGGACATTCTTTACTTTAAACCTTTACATGTCCTACTCTTAAATACAGTGCACCCAGTCCTATAGGCACTTATGGGTAACTTAGGGTTGACTTGTTAATATTCAAAATAAGGGGTTAAGGCATGCCAAAAGGTTGTTTTTTTAATAGCCCAAATATGCAATTAAAATCATCACAGCCAGGCTACCGGAGGCAGGTCTGCAGTCCTATTTTGCATAGTTATTTAAGTGGTGATACAATATATGCTGCAGTCGTCTAGTGACATTTAACTTACAAGCCCTGGGTACAATTGGTGCCATATACTAGGGAATTATATGTAAGTTAAATATGCCAATTTGGTGTATACCATTTCAACATGTATTTATGAGTCAGAGCACATGCACTGGGCACTGGACAGCAGTGTACCCATGTACATAGTCAGAAAAACAGCAACAAAATATAGTAAATAATGGGATGAGTGCGCAAAAAAGGGCATTTTCCTACAAATATGGTGAAACAATTTGTCATGTTTCAGTCCAAAGATTTTAGCTGAGGTTTTTGTCTTTAGTAAAAAAAAATGGACTGTAAGATGGTTTGTCCAGTCCATGGTTAGCATAATTATGTTGATTTGAAAGGATGGATACTCTACTGAACTCGGAGAACATGTTTCTCAGGACTCTTGTTTCTCTACCGCAGAGCACGCTACTTGAATATAGCCACCATTGTGGAAAAGGTCAAGTTCCAAACCCTACTATTCTGGCTGCGTATTAGTACCACTCTGGAATTGGCCTTGTACGCCGCCGCCTTTGATAAGGTGGTCGCACTCGACCTTTCCAGTAAGATTGGCTGGATTGGCAATGTGAAATCCTCTCTAAGAGCATTAGGTCTAGAGGGCCTCTGGGACAATTAAGACTATTTACCGCCCCTTAGCAAAGATGAATTTAAGAAATACTATCGGAATTGTGTAGCCCATGGCTCAGCCACCAGCTCAGCACGGGGACGCCAAACCTTGGACTTTAGGAATTTTAAAATTTCTGGGTCATATAGGCAATATTTTGAAATCACCACCATTCCCCTCGACAGGAAACTCTATATGCAATTCCGCTTTGGATCACTTCCTCTTAACTCATGTACTAGCACCTGGAGGCAGACATCCACTCCCTTGAAGCATTGCTCCAGGTGCACATCTGCTACAGAGTCCATTGCGCACGTGTTTTGTCTGTCCCAAGTACTCTTGCCGAAGACACAAATGAAACCAATCTGTAAGCAGCTGGGAATGCGCCGTTATGTCGAGGGGCTTCGTATCTTAAGATCAAATCCCAGCCCGACTATTGTTTGTGCTGCTGCTAAGTTCTTGAGCCACATCTGGGCATTAAGAAGGCTTCTGTCAAAAGTGTGAAACCTTTGCAGAGATTATACATTTTTTATCCATCGTATCCATATGGTTTTAAATTACCCTTGTGTCATTGGTTTGAGTCTACTGGGCAGCCTCTTATTGGTTTAGAGTGTGTAAAACGCATAGAAACCTGCCAGTATAGCAGGCCTTGCCGCCCGAGAGGTTTAGGCAAAGGCTTTTGTTGTCATGGTTCTTACTCCCTACCCGTGTTCACCTAAATCACAATGGACTATAAGATTGTGTTACTATGGATACTTTTATTCTCTGTTTTAGCTTACGGTGTTTTTTTAAACTTCCAATTGGTTACCAATATATTAATGCTCATTGTATTCTACTTCATGTTGTGTACTACTACTTTTGGTTCCCAAAGTATTGGTCTGGTTTTAATATTCTCTATATGCTGTACTTTGCACTTGCACTTTTATGGTCTATGACCGAAATAAAGTTGAATGATGATGGACTCCCTAATACCTTTGAGGGTAAGAATAGAAAACGTTTCCATATCTCCATCTACATTTAAAAAATTTGTGTATTTTACAATGAGACTTTTCCATTTATCCTTACTTGCTATTGACTTTCCAGATAAATATCTCAAACCTTTTCTATATTCTGAGATTTTGGGAAAGGCTGACTTCATTCATTTTTTAATTTGATGAAATAAATAAATTAAAACTTAAAATAGATCAATTTACTGGAAGTCTGGGAGAGATACGTTTCTAATATGGATACATTAGTTAATAGTGAATGATAATATTCTTGCCTTTACAGACAATCAGAAAAACATTCAACTACCTATATCAATTAAGAAAAAATATAACTTGCTAGCTACAGTTATATACAACTTTATATGTACTATTTCCTCCTTGGATAATACTAATCATAAAAACAATAAGTAATTCAGTTGTCTTCACATTCAAAAGCCTCATTCATTTATAAATCTCTTAAAATATGACCAATACTATGAAATTAAATTCAAAGATCCGATGAAAGCTGGAAGATGACCTTAATGTTTGCTGGTGTATAGAGATTTGTAATACAATTAAAATATGGACAACAGTACACAAAACATCTCAAACAATCAAGACTATACAAACATTGTAATTTGTTTGTAATCAATTATTAATTATACCAGTTTTATTGCCCAAACTGAATATTCATGCTAAATGTTGGTCTTGCAATAAAATAAGTAGTTCAAATAAGTTATTCACTAGTCCTTCTATAAATGGTGCTTTTCACGTTAATATTACATTTAATATTTTCAAATATTTAACTATTCTTAAAGCAGTAAACTGATTGACCTTCAGCTAGCAGGTTATAAAATTAGTGGGTGTAAGGGAAAGAGAAACTAGCGCTCCAACAGGAATCCACAAGTGTGTTCACTGATCCAAACAAAGTAAATGCGGTGCTATCATACTAGGGAATACCACCCAGTTCCCTAAATAACTCAATCTAAGATTGATTAAACTAATACAAACTGTTGATGCACACGCAATATTTAAACGTATATATACACAAATTCAATAGACAGATAGTGATATTTAGAATTCTTATTCTTCTTTATTCTTGAAAGAAATCTTCCACTCCCAACGCGTTTCGTCGCAATAGGGATTAACCCAAGCGACTTCCTCAGGGCTGGAAGTAATAAGATTTAATTTACAATAAATCAAAATCCCGTCTATTTGTACATGATTAATCATTTGAATGCACTTCCATAAACTATTGTAGATGACAGCAAGATGATATACATTGAAAGAAACACATCAACATGTAACTATCATGCAGAATGATTATTATAACTTAAAATTTCCTCATTCATATATAGTGAAATTGTATATCAGCTAATATTCATAGTACCCTACTTAACCATAGACTCCATCAAGCTCTGACTGAATGTCATTCAATAAACGAACCCAAACCATAAGTGCAATTCACCCCAAAAATAGTGAAAGAACATGCTGTACCCAATAAAGTATTTGTTCATACCTTCAGTATTCTTACTTCAATGTATTCCTATTAAATTGTATTGAAATATTTACAGTTAATAGCTGCGAGACACAGGAGGTAAAAAAAGAAAGAATCATTCGCAAGGCGGTTCTCCTGCCAAAAATTACGTTTTCTAAAGCTGTTGCTCACCTCGTTGATCCTTTCATTATGTTTAGTTATATTCCAGATGTTGGTTGTAAGTCCGGTTTCAAATATTGCATCATAGTCCCTATAGGGGATAACCATAACAAACTGCTGTGTAACTAATTTCACCAATTCCACATACGCCCTATCATAACTAGATGTAAGAATTACTAGTACATCCAGTATAAGCTCACCTCTAATAAGAAGCCGTCATATCTCATGCCACTGTATACCAAAACCGCTGAACTTATCAATTTCATAAATTTGAAGGTACCCCGGATTCCAGGACCTAAGTGTTAAAGATAGACCCAGCTTGTCATGTGAACGGAATCAGAATGAGCTCACTAATAGAACAACCGTACTATGATATACATAAAAACGCAACAATTATATATTCGCTCACCTTACAGAAACTTGTATTTCAAGAGCTTATAATCCATATATATCCTCCTTAATATCATTAGGTACCCCAGAGTACTGGGACCTATAATAAATCAAAAGAGATTCGTCACAAACGTTATACACCTATAAATGTCCCTAACGGTTTAGAGACTCAACAGTGACCGCTCACCTTTCAGAAACAACACTACTTCCCGAATACAGGTTTCGTAAACTATCGCGTGACAATAGCGTCAAGTTTTGAAGACCCAACAACAACATAAAAGAGGTGACTAACCTCTTAACGTGATATCGGGCGCCATTACTAAGAGGTGTTACCGGTAAGACTAAGAAATAAAGAGGGTGATTCACCCTCAATTTACGGGCGCCATTTGTAAACTATCACGTGACAACAGCGTCATGTTTTGAAGACCCAACAACAACATAAAAGAGGTGACTAACCTCTTAACGTGATATCGGGCGCCATCACTAAGAGGTGTTACCGGTAAGACTAAGAAATAAAGAGGGTAATTCACCCTCAACTTACGAGCGCCATAAATAAAATGGTATTTACTTAATTTGACAGTAAACCAAGGGGGCGTGCTCTAAGTTGTCGAAAAATATTTTGAATTCTATTATTCCAATACAGATATATACAAAAAAGAAGAACATATATAAATAAATAGAGAGAGTGAAGAGTGCCTACCAAAAACCCTTCTTACCGAAGCATTGAATAATAAAATATTAGAACGTAAAATTTCTAGACTGACCAAATAAGAAGTAAGAAAGCAATGTATAGCACTCTATATATCTATGGAGTCTGCCATAAACCGAAGAGTTTTTCAATATGTTTTTCAATAATTTAGTGCTATATGGTGTATAACCATCTCATGATTAGCACACTACATGGACCTTGCATATGAAGGTACCCAAAATCAAAATTCAATTCTTATATTACATACCCGCTACATCTCTATGCTTCCGCTGCATACCAAGTCATATTAGAGCCTCCAACGTCTAAGAGTTACCAACTGCTACCTTTCAGAAAATTCATTATTTGTAGCCATACGTGGAAGATAAATTCACATCCCCAATAATGCCTAGTCACCCAAGAAGTATTGTAACACATGGTCATAATTAAGACCCAATGCAACCGCCCTCAAGCACATGATCCATCTTGCCTCCCGTCTCTGCAGTTGAAGCTCTCTATCCCCACCTTGTGGGTCTAATTTAACATGCTCAATTCCAATGTATTGAAAGGACTTGGATGGACCCTGTGCTGAACAATTATGGATATGTTCGGCAATTGGAAATCTGCAATCATTGCATTTGACAGCCCTGAAATGCTCGCTGACACGTTCCTTTAATGCTCTAATTGTGCTGCCTACATAGATTTTTTGACATTTGCATATGATAATATATACCACAAATTTAGTAGTACAATTTATGTTGGATAAAATGTCATATGCACAGCCCTTATCATCTACGAACAGTGTTGTTCTATCCTTAGCAAATTTGCACATATTGCAATGTCCACATTAATAAAATCCTTTACTCAATTGTGAAAGCCATTCCTCCTGTCTTTTATCAATGGGATAGCTAGGACTTAATATTAAGCCCAATGTTTTGCCTCTCCGAAATGTGATTTGTGGTTTGTCTCCCAAACATTCCTTCAATGTTCTATCAGCTTTCAATATGTGCCAGTGTTTTCTCAGACTTTTATACAGTGTCGTACTCATAGAATTATAGTCAGCAATCATCCTAATCTTAGGTGATTCTTGTGTTGTTAGGTGAACCGGCTTCAGTGTGGATGCTCTTTTAATTTTGAAAGCTCTATTTTTTGCTTTCAATACGTCCAATCTAGAGTAACCCCTTTGGAAAAAACGTCTTTCCATGTCTGAGATACAAGATTTAAATTCATTGTCTTCACTACAATTTCTTCGTGCTCTTAACATTTCTCCATATGGAATTGCTGTTATTTGATGCCGAGGATGTGCACTCTCCGCATGTAATATAGCGTTACATGATGTGGGTTTTCGGTACATATTGCTATGGATTTTATTTTCCTTCACATACAATTCTACATCAATAAACACTATATTCGTAGAGCTAGCATGCGACGTAAACCGAATATTTAGATCATTGTCGTTGAGGAAATTCGTGAATTCCTGCAATGACTCCACTGTACCTGTCCAAATCATCAGGCAGTCATCAATATAGCGTCCCCAGTAAAGGATCTGATCATTCCAACGACTGCCTGATGAACCCCATACCAGCATTTCCTCTAGCCAACCCATGAACAGATTCGCATAGGCCGGCGAAAATCTCGAGCCCTTAGCCACTCCTTGCTTTTGCCTAAACCAATCCCCTTTAAAAAGAAAGTAGTTGTTACACAAGAATAGTTCCGTCATGGATAATAGCATTTTGGTATGTTCCCATTGGCTGGCAGGTCTTTTGGACAGAAAATGATTGACTGCTTTTAAACCTAACACATTACGTATACTGGTATATAATGATACCACGTCAAGCGTAACAAGCATCATATCTGGTTCCCATAAAATATCACTTAGAATATTAAGAATATGCCTTGTATCCTTAATATATGATGGTAGGTTGACCACAATTGGCTGTAGAAATACATCAACATATTGTGATAGGCGCTCAGTGGGCCCACCAATACCAGATACAACAGGCCTCCCTGATGGAAAAGGGAGGTCTTTGTGAATTTTTGGTAGGGTATCCAGACATGGATACCTAGGACGATTTACTTTTAGATACATGAATTCATCATCATCAAGCAGATCATTATCATGCCAGAAAACCATAGGTTGTGGTAACAAGAGAGAACATTGGATTATAGACAACTCTTTCATAACATTGTACATCATTTAATTGCGCATATATTTCTTGTTCATAGTCTTTTTTGTTCATCAGAACCAAGTTGCCCCCTTTGTCTGCCTTTCTAATAATTAGGTTGGGGTCTTCTGACAATGTTTTTAATGCTTGTCGTTCCTGTTTAGTTAAGTTATCTCGATAGAATTTCATGACATTAGCATTTCTATTACACATGTTATCCAAATCATTGATTACCAAAGAATGAAAAATTTCAATGTTATTACCACTCACCAAAGCTGGTGACCAGCGAGATTTTCCCTTAAGTCCACTAGATAGAGTGACATCTGGTCTAATATCCAAATATTGTCACTGGATCATCCTCCATTTCGGTGATTGAAAGTAACGTTACTGTATCTTGAATATCTCCAATTGTCAATGTATTAGAAACCAAATTACATACTTGTGATACAGCCTTTTTATTTGGAATGGGATTCATGGCGAAATGTTTTTTCAATTTCAAACGTCTAATAAAACGAAAAAGGTCAATTTTCATATCACACAGATTTCCAAATTGATATGGACAGAAACCCAAGCCTTTCTTCAAAACCTTAATCATGTCTACTGTAAGTGAGAAGTCTGACAAGTTGATTATCTGCACGTCTTCTATTTCAGATCTGTTTAATCCCTCTTGTCCCATGAGCGGGTTTTAATCCCTGCTCTGTTTCCTTCTGCTGCCACCCCTCTTGCCTCTCCTAGTTTTCTTGTGTTTCCTGTTCTCTGTTCCTGTGCTCTGTTCCCTCTCTTGATCCGATTCACTTCCTGTAGGAAAGATGAATTGCCCAAAGGGTATAATTGTCTCCCTGTCGCTCCTGAGCCCCCCTCCACATCACTACCACTGGTTGGTACTGTGCTAAGTGATGTGTTGCTAGAGCTGGTAGATCGGGGATCAGGCACCTGCTTATTCTTGTCAGAAATGAGGTAATCATATTTTTTAGAAAAGGTAAAGATTCTTCCACTGTTATAATCTACCTCATCCCTTTTTAGTTTACGTGCCTTTCTCTGTTTGATGTCATTCTGATGATTTAATAATACCTCTTTCAGTATATCAAAATTCTTAGCTGCTACTTCAGGCTTATTCAGAGATGTGATTTCTTCCTCCAACTGTGTGATTTCTGCTTGTAATTTTCTTTTTATTTTTCCTTTCCTTTCCGCATTTTCAATAAGGATTTCCATTAGTTTGATTGAGCTAGATGTTAGCTCCTTTTCCCAAATCGTAAGGAGGTCCTCGTCCAAGTCATCGTATGTTGGGATGATTTGGGATCGAAGACCTCTAGGAATCCTGTTTAATTTTAGATACTGTTTTAGAGTGGCACCATCCCACCACTTCGATAGCTCAGACCGCCTAAGTCTTTCAAGTCTAATGAATTTATCACGCAGTCCTTCATTTTTGGTCTGGTTTGTACTTCTGACTGCCTCATTCACTGTGCTGCCTCTACATAAGTTATCAAATAATTTGGCCGCCAACCTGTCTCTGTCCAAATTATCACTCATTATCGATAATGTGCCTGTGGTGCAGCTAACCCAAATTTAAACTATAAAATTAGTGGGTGTAAGGGAAAGAGAAACTAGCGCTCAAAAAGGAATCCACAAGTGTGTTCAATGATCCAAACAAAGTAAATGCGGTGCTATCATACTAGGGAATACCACCCAGTTCCCTAAATAACTCAATCTAAGATTGATTAAACTAATACAAACTGTTGATGCACACGCAATATTTTAAACGTATATATACACAAATTCAATAGACAGATAGTGATATTTAGAATTCTTGTTCTTCTTTATTCTTGAAAGAAATCTTCCACTCCCAACGCGTTTCGTCGCAATAGGGATTACCCCAAGCAACTTCCTCAGGGCTGGAAGTAATAAGATTTAAATTACAATAAATCAAAATCCCCTCTATTTGTACATGATTAATCATTTGAATGCACTTTCATAAACTATTGTAGATGACAGCAAGATGATATACATTGAAAGAAACACATCAACATGTAAATATCATGCAGAATGATTATTATAACTTAAAATTTCCTCATTCATATATAGTGAAATTGTATATCAGCCAATATTCATAGTACCCTACTTAACCATAGACTCCATCAAGCTCTGACTGAATGTCATTCAATAAACGCACCCAAACCATAAGTGCAATTCACCCCAAAAATAGTGAAAGAACATGCTGTACCCAATAAAGTATTTGTTCATACCTTCAGTATTCTTACTTCAATGTATTCCTATTAAATTGTATTGAAATATTTACAGTTAATAGCTGCGAGGCACAGGAGGCAAAAAAAGAAAAAATCATTCGCAAGGCGGTTCTCCCGCCAAAAATTACGTTTTCTAAAGCTGTTGCTCACCTCGTTGATCCTTTCATTATGTTTAGTTATATTCCAGATATTGGTTGTAAGTCCGGTTTCAAATATTGCACCATAGTCCCTATAGGGGATAACCATAACAAACTGCTGTGTAACTAATTTCACCAATTCCACATACGCCCTATCATAACTAGATGTAAGAATTACTAGTACTTCCAGTATAAGCTCAACATTGGGCTTAATATTAAGTCCTAGCTATCCCATTGATAAAAGACAGGAGGGATGGCTTTCACAATTGAGTAAAGGATTTTATAAATGTGGACATTACAATATGTGCAAATTTGCTAAGGATAGAACAACACAGTTCGTAGATGATAAGGGCTGTGCATATGACATTTTATCCAAAATAAATTGTACTACTAAATTTGTGGTATATATTATCATATGCAAATGTCAAAAAATCTATGTAGGCAGCACAATTAGAGCATTAAAGGAACGTGTCAGCGAGCATTTTAGGGCTGTCAAATGCAATGATTGCAGATATCCAATTGCCGAACATATCCATAATTGTTCAGCACAGGGTCCATCCAAGTCCTTTCAATAGATTGGAATTGAGCATGTTAAATTAGACCCACGAGGTGGGGATAGAGAGCTTCAACTGCGGAGACGGGAGGCAAGATGGATCATGCGCTTGAGGGCGGTTGAATTGGGTCTTAATTACGACCATGAGTTACAATACTTCTTGGGTGACTAGGCATTATTGGGGATGCGAATTTATCTTCCAGGTGTGGCTACAAATAATGAATTTTCTGAAAGGTAGCAGTTGGTAACTCTTAGACGTTGGAGGCTCTAATATGACTTGGTATGCAGCGGAAGCATAGAGATGACTATGTAGTGGGTATGTAATATAAGAATTGAGTTTTGATTTTGGGCACCTTCATATGCAAGGTCCATGTAGTGTGCTAATCATGAGATGGTTATACACCATATAGCACTAAATTATTGAAAAACATATTGAAAAACTCTTCGGTTTATGGCAGACTCCATAGATATATAGAGTGCTTTACAATGCTTTCTTACTTCTTATTTGGTTAGTCTTGAAATTTTACGTTCTAATATTTTATTATTCAATGCTTCGGTAAGAAGGGTTTTTGGTAGGCACTCTTCACTCTCTCTATTTATTTATATATGTTCTTCTTTTTTGTATATATCTGTATTGGAATAATAGAATTCAAAAAAAATTTTGACAACTTTATTGCACGCCCCGTTGGTTTACTGTCAAATTAAGTAAATACCATTTTATTTATGGCGCTCGTAATTTGAGGGTGAATTACCCTCTTTATTTCTTAGTCTTACCGGTAACACCTCTTAGTAATGGCACCCGATATCACGTTAAGAGGTTACTCACCTCTTTTATGTTGTTGTTGGGTCTTCAAAACATGACGCTGTTGTCACGTGATAGTTTACGAATGGCGCCCGTAAGTTGAGGGTGAATCACCCTCTTTATTTCTAAGTCTTACCGGTAACACCTCTTAGTAATGGCGCCCGATATCACGTTAAGAGGTTAGTCACCTCTTTTATGTTGTTGTTGGGTCTTCAAAACATGACGCTGTTGTCACGCGATAGTTTACAAAACCTGTATTCGGGAAGTAGTGTTGTTTCTGAAAGGTGAGCGGTCACGTTTGAGTCTCTAACCCGTTAGGGACATTTATGAGTGTATAACGTTTGTGACAAATCTCTTTTGATTTATTATAGGTCCCAGTACTCTAGGGTACCTAATGATATTAAGGAGGATATATATGGATTATAAGCTCTTGAAATACAAGTTTCTGTAAGGTGAGCGAATATATAATTGTGGCGTTTTTATGTATATCATAGTACGGTTGTTCTATTAGTGAGCTCATTCTGATTCCGTTCACACGACAAGCTGGGTCTATCTTTAACCCTTAGGTCCTGGAATCCGGGGTACCTTCAAATTTATGAAATTGATAAGTTCAGCGGTTTTGGTATACAGTGGCATGAGATATGACGGCTTCTTATTAGAGGTGAGCTTATACTGGAAGTACTAGTAATTCTTACATCTAGTTATGATAGGGCGTATGTGGAATTGGTGAAATTAGTTACACAGCAGTTTGTTATGGTTATCCCCTATAGGGACTATGGTGCAATATTTGAAACCGGACTTACAACCAATATCTGGAATATAACTAAACATAATGAAAGGATCAACGAGGTGAGCAACAGCTTTAGAAAACTTAATTTTTGGAGGGAGAACCGCCTTGCGAATGATTCTTTCTTTTTTTGCCTCCTGTGTCTCACAGCTATTAACTGTAAATATGTCAATACAATTTAATAGGAATACATTGAAGTAAGAATACTGAAGGTATGAACAAATACTTTATTGGGTACAGCATGTTCTTTCACTATTTTTGGGGTGATTTGCACTTATGGTTTGGGTGCGTTTATTGAATGACATTCAGTCAGAGCTTGATGGAGTCTATGGTTAAGTAGGGTACTATGAATATTGGCTGATATACAATTTCACTAAATATGAATGAGGAAATTTTAAGTTATAATAATCATTCTGCATGATATTTACATGTTGATGTGTTTCTTTCAATGTATATCATCTTGCTGTCATCTACAATAGTTTATGGAAGTGCATTCAAATGATTAATCATGTACAAATAGAGGGGATTTTGATTTATTGTAATTTAAATCTTATTACTTCCAGCCCTGAGGAAGTCGCTTGGGTTAATCCCTATTACGACGAAACGCGTTGGGAGTGGAAGATTTCTTTCAAGAATAAAGAAGAACAAGAATTCTAAATATCACTATCTGTCTATTGAATTTGTGTATATATACGTTTAAAATATTGCGTGTGCATCAACAGTTTGTATTACTTCAGCTAGCAGGGCCATTCAACAAATAACTACTAAGTGGAAAATTGCATCAAATGATACATTTCAATCTTGGTGGTATGATGTTTGTTTGTGACATCTATAGCACTTGCTGCTAGAAACTTTGTGGCTTCCTGTAATTTGGCAGTAAATCCAGCGCATCACCAAACAGTATTAATATTGCTCCTGAAAATTATGCAAACCTCCTGAAATGCCATAAATGTACTACTGTCTTTTCAATATGAGGTTTTTGTTTTATTACAGTAAAGTAATCGCCCAGCAGCCAAAGCAGAGAAGTGCACTTCTTTTAAGGGTGATGTGCTCATGTGGTTAGATAAAATGAGATCACTCATAGAATAAAAGAGCCTGTGGCTAAAGTTAATTGACACATTGACCCTTGTTGTACGTTGTGAAGGGTTGAAGCAAAAATGGGAATGACTGTTGAACAGATCAATGAATGACAGAATGGGAGAAATTTAAAAAAGCATTACAGTGACATCAATGAGGCATCCCATCACTTCCAAAGAAAGCATGGAAGATCAGAACCAACGGCAAGAAAAATTATGTCCCAGTCAACTAATGAGCTGCTCATGTATCAAACCTATCTCGCCAAAACAACGGCCCCCTCCAAGAACACATTTGCTAATGCCCCATATGGCATGGAGGAGAGCCCATTGGTAGCCTCTGAAAATGAAAGGATAAGCATCTTGAAGAGCATCCAGAAGGATGAAGCCCCTGGCCCAAATGGCTTGCTTGGGAGCATTTTTAAGGAAGAACAGGAATTTTGGGCACCCTACATGCACAGACTGAATAACATATGTATCTTACTGTCTGCCATTCTAGAATCATGGAAAGGCTCCATTTTGGATCCAATACATAAAAAAGAAGACAACACCTTGCCTGAAAATTACAGGCTGATAGCCCTAATAGATGTTGATGGTAAGGCATTTGCGAAGGTGCATCTGCATGAGCTGGAGGTCAGGGTTAATGAGAACAACATTATTCCACACTATCAGATGGGGACTCCTCTGATATGGAAAATATGATTACCCTTTCCTACCAGGGGGCCAAGGCCACTGACACATCCATGCCCCCACTTTAAACCTCTTTCATCAATTACAATGTCGCATTTGATGGAATCGATCGGAACACCCTCTGGACCAAACTTGCAGAGTGGGGAATACCAAGGCAACTCATTGTGGCTATCACAGATCTGTATACTGACATCTGGTTCCGGACCAAGATAACTGAAAACTATGCAACATCAAAAATATTGGCACACACATGTCGGTAACAGGGATGCGCCATTGCGCCCTACTTGTTTAATTTATACACACCTGACTTAGGCGTGGAGCTGCTGAAAGGAAATATCTTTCCACCTAAGTTAGGCTACATCGGATTGCCTATTATACAGTATGCAGATGACCTTGTGCTATTGGATTGAACATTAGTCTGAATGAAAAGGGCCCAGTATATCCTCCACTAACACAATACAAAGAACGCCCTACATGCAAATGCTGAAAAAACCAAACTCCTGGTCTTTGGACAAAGAGCCAAGAAACATCAGTTGGAATGGCAGTTGGGCCCCTTAAAGATAAGCATGACCTGTAAATAGAACTACCTCAACCTTCGCTTATTAGATACCAGCAAATCCTTCTTTCATGCCGAGGCACTGGTATAAAAAGCAGCCAAAACCATGTATGCATTATCCAAATTATATCACAACTTACAAGATAATTTGGCAGAAGGAATCCAAAAAATAATGTGTTGAAACTATAACCCACTTTAAGCTATGGACACTTGCTTTCCCTGGTATGCTTACTGAGCCATTAAACTGCAATCATACAGCTGTAACATGAAAATATTAAATATCCACAAAACAACCCAGCGTACATTGATATGCCTAGAGTTTGGCCTAGTGAAAATTTATATCAAATGCAAAAAGGGTTTAATCATATATCATCATCACGTAGCCAAGACGGATACAGACTCAATGAGAGGTGCATTGTGTGTGATATTTCAGGATCAAAAGAGCAGCTGGTCAAGGTACCTTGATAATGTTAGAGACTCACTGAATGTGGGGCTTGATACACCCACCCTAAAACCTAAAAATACCCCTGCTACCTAAATACCCCGCAAACTCTTAAAATAACCCTGCCACCAAATACCACACCCACCCTATACTGTAAAAATACCCTTACCACCCAAAAACCCCTATCCATCCTAAACCCTAAAAATTCCCTTGACACCCAAAATACCCACTCTAAACTAAGAGTGGGCGTAATTGGCGGAGTACTACTACGTGTGAACAAAAACTCTGTGACTTCCGCTCGTCAGACTCCCAAAAAGCAAAAACATTGAAATTATTATATTAAGCTGCAGTTCCACTAGTCGTTACTAGATGTCCCTCACAAGTCAAATGCAAAAGCATTGAAACCCTTTCATGAAGCTGCAGTTCCACTAGTCGTCATTAGGTGTCCCTCATGAGTCAAATGCAAAAACATTTGACTTGAGGGACACCTAGCAACGACTAGTTGAACTGCAGCTTGATGTAATAATTTCAATGCTTTTGCATTTGACTCGTGAGGGACACCTAGTAACGACTAGTTGAACTGCAGCTCTTTGTAGAAATTTTTTGATATTGGATACTATAATATTCAATGCCCACTGCTATTCTTGTCCCATAATGCTTTGCAGGCCCCTTGGTTGGGATTGTATTTTTGCCCATGACTGTGCTTGGGGTGGTCCTAAGAGGATGGGACCACCACTGTATGGTGTTTCGATTTACATACCCGTATACAGGTTTCTCTGAAACATGTCCTTATATAGGCACAATTCACATTGCCGGTATTTAGGCATAGAATCCCAGTCCTTATTAGGCATTAGCCATGCTAACCAAATACAGGCATGGTCACCTACATCCGCTCATCCCACGTCACATCGAGTTCTTAGAAACTAGACCCTTAAGCCAAACGGGACTTTCCCTAGCTAGGATAATTGATTTCTCCAAGAACTCATATATTATGCAGGAACTACTATTCCTTAGGGGTTAATCCATGACGTCTTCCTCTGCCCGACTTTACGTCAATGCTAGCATTCCTAAGCACCTTCCAGGTATAAATATGCCTTCCCTTACCATGGCTAACCACGACACGGCACAACTCAGCACGACTTGACTGCACGGCAAGTTCGGAAGAGACCATATCCCGGCCTGACGCACTGACCAGACGCTGTCATCTCTGCTCGTAGAGAATCCAGCTTCCAGTGTTCTGACTCCCTTCGCGGGGTGTTAGAGTTTGAGACCCTGATAGAGATTCCCACCTCGCTCATTCTAAAGGTATGGAGCAGACTAGAACCTAGAGGGACTCTTGGCATACTAAACTTAGTATATACCATACTATAGAAAACTGCACCTACTTTTACCTCGTACTACACTTAGGTTAGATACACTGGGGTAGAACTATTTAGAAGCATCAGACGAGTATTCACTTTTTAGCCTGTGTTATTTATGTATGTATATATGATTATATGTCATAGCTAAAAGACAATGCTATTGCAGTATTATTTCTTCCTACTGCTTACGCTGTGCGTATTATATCTTGCTCTCTGTCTGATGATTGTAACAGCTCACATCTCTTATGCGAGAAACAAGACTGTTCAATAAACCCTTTTATTGAAATGCCCGTCTTTCTATTTCTGTGTAATTCTGGAGAAACTAAGCATGCACGATTGACTGAGTGAAACTGTTATCTATGTTTCCACGATTCTGATACGCGATCCGATTCTAAGGGAAACAAAGTTGTCATGTTTATGCGGTTGTCAGAAACTAAACCCTTCTTGTTCATTCGAGAAGTTTCGAGTGACCTCTGAGTTAGCTGGCACACTCAAGTAATTAAGTTTAATGTACTCGATAGGAGCATACTGACCTTAGTGATATGTCAAATCTATAGTGTATGTTATTCCAATGCGCAGAGCCTATCAGGGATATAGGAACTACACTACATGGCGCCCAATTATTTGGTAAGGCACTAATTTAACGCTAGATACTGAAGTAACTCAGTCGTGCTTTTCTCAGAGACTGCTACTCATAAAACTCCATAAGACGTCTGGAGTGGGTAGGAATAATATTCTATATCCAAAAAGGGTACAGAGTTCCTCAATTGTTAGAAGAAAGAGATACGATCAGTAAATGGCAAGCTCATTTACCAAAGTAGTTGATAGAAGGTAAAGAAACCAGGGCAATTCCTTGAGGTGGAACTAATGCTCTCACACACCCAGCAAGCTAGGTGTCATGCTTCATCATATGAGCATTGCCCCTCGTCAAGGCGGCGCTGCAATCCTTGACGGGCACCCGAAACCGGGGCTCTTTGTCGGGGATCTTTTGTTCCTGCCGATATTTGCATGGGTGTGGGGGGCCTAATAAGGAAAATGTAGCAGAAGTGTGTAGTAAAAAGGGTTGGTCAGTCCTAATAGTACTTTATTCATAAGGTAGACCACCCTATTAAAATGTGTAGAGAGGCTAAATGCTAGAAATAAGGTGTCTAGGCGTGAAGCTCTACTCTAAATTGATCGACATGTTTCTCGCCATGTTAGTCAGGAGGATCTAAGGCAATTCTTCAGGATCAATAGCTGTCTACATTTAAAAATGGTGATGTGTACTCTACATACCACGTCCGATGCTGCGACCTGTGAATATGAAGTGACAACATCAATGGTACAAACAATTGCATCTCTATCTTGAACACATAATGTCAGCAATGGTGTGCACAACGCACCGTGTAGAACGTGATGATAGCAATCTGCTTCAAGGTGCACTATAAGGAAGAACAGTGCACTGTGAGTGAGAAGGGTGTTTGGTGTGCTAGACTTATTAACACGCTAGAGCTGTGACGAAATAAAGGGGGTCCACTCACCTAATTTATTAACTAAATGCGCTCGCAACGGAGCTGGCGGCTTTAAGGGACACCAATTGGGTCCTACGGTAAAAAGAGGGAGCAGGGGAGGGGGGAAAAAAGAAAGGACAACTACTAACAATCAAGGTATAACAGGCAAGGAAAACGTAGTCGTTACCTCTAGGCAATTATGATAATAGTACCGTTAAAATGATAAAACTGGGAGTCAAAAATATATCACAGATGTCAGTTGACCGGAGTAGTCTAGTCTAATGGCTGGCCAGATCAATTCAGAAAAAGTCCGTAGCCAATCAACTGATTTCGAACACCAAAAGTAGCGCGACCACATAAAAACAGCATTTGGTAAATGAATAGGGCATGAGCTGTACTTACCAGCGCTAACGAGCGCTTCGCATACAGACCTACCCAAGCCGCCAGAGTCCGGGGTGGTAATGGACTGAAGCCGCCATCGAAAAGATATCCGGCAAAAAGTGGGTGTGAGCCTGACGTCATCACGGTTCACGTCGCGTGATGACTCCATTGGTTGCTAGGAGCCCAATATCGACGCTGATGCGTGTTACTACAGTGTCTGATAATCGAATCTTATTGGTTGCTGGGTCTGTGCTCACTAGTGTCCCGTGTTTGTTGTATCGACAGTAGTAGGGAGAGGGCGGGGTGACATATCAGGAAGATATATTAGTCTATTTCGACCCCATAAGTGAGCGTCCAGATATTATATAGGTCGTTATTTCGTGGGGTTTATTAATTAATATATACCTCACTGGTTACTAGGAGCCCAATATCGACGCTAAAACATGTTGCTACAGTGTCTAGTAGTTAGTGTCCCGTGGTTGTCGTAGCGACAATGGTGGAGAGAGGGCTTGGTGACAATTCGGGATGATATATATGTCTTTTTTTCTCTTTTTCCAACCCCATAAGTGGGCGTCCAGATATTAAATAGATCTTTAATTAGAGGGGTTACATACCTCACGGAAAATGGGACGTTATGGAGTGGGTACCCATGGATAGGGGGTTGTCAGTGTCTAATCGTTAGTGTGATCATCATTCTTAGCAATTCACTTTCAGAAAAATCTCGACTAGTCATGGGCCACGACCTAGAGTGGCTAGTTTATGGAAGAACACTCCAAGGGATATCATCATTAAGTCCGGTGGAGTCACACGACAGTCTATGCACCCATCTTTGTTCTACTCTAAATAAGGCATTTTTGGAAATGTTGGTGTGGGATTCTAGAATAATCCAATGTATTGTATCGGGGGAATGGTGTGATTCCACAAAATGTTTATAGAGTTTGGTTGTTGTACGTTGGCAACGTATGTTGCTCCTGTGTTCTATTATACGTGTTTTGACTGTTCGCATTGTCATGCCTACGTATTTCAACCCACATGGACATGTAATCAAATAGATGCATTGTTTGGTGTTGCAGTTGGTATGCTTTTTAATGTGCCATTTAAAATTAGGGAGTAACATGACCTCCTTTGTGATTGTGGTTAGATCACAGACTGTGCATGTGCCGCATGGAAAATGGCCATGGACTGGGGGTAGACCCCACAGGGTGGTCTGTGTTGGAGTAGTCTTTTTCTTAGGTCTGGTGTGGATTAGCATGTCTCGAAGGCTACTTGTTCTCTTATAGGCAAATCTGGGTCTCGGTATCTGAAGATTTCCTGTATTGAGAATTCCCCAGTGTTTCAGAATGACCTTCTTGGTCCACTTTGAATTAGGTGTGAATGACGTGACACATGTCATAATGTCCTCAGGTGGTTTGTGGTGTACCTCAAGTAAGGTTTCTCTAGGATTATTGAGGGCCCTCTTCATAGAGTCTCTTACTACTTTATGAGGATAGCCTCTAGTCTTAAGGTTAATGGCTAGAGAGGTTGCTTCAACTTTGTAGTCCCTAGTCGTGGTACAGTTACGTCTAATTCGTAAAAATTGACCAATAGGGAGGTTGTCTCGGAGGGCTTTAGGATGGTAGCTTTGATATAAAAGAAGACTGTTGCGATCAGTGGGTTTCTTAAAAAGATTGGTTGAAAGCTGTCCCTCTGTTAGTCTAATGTTCAGGTCAAGAAAAGCTACTGTTGTATCCGAGATCGTGTGGGAAAACTTAAGAAAAGGATTCTGTTGGTTAATCCATTGTATAAAGGCTCTACAGATGGCAGTGGAACCTTTCCAAAAGATTAAAATATCATCAATGAACCGTTTCCACAGGACAAGATGTTCCCGAAACGGATTGTGGTCGGTGTTGATGATTTCTGCCTCAAAAGCTGCCATATAGAGGCAGGCTAGACTAGGAGCAAAAGTGCTCCCCATCGAAGTTCCTTGACATTGATGGAAAAGTTGCCCTTGATATTCAAAGAAGTTTTCGGTCAAAGCTATGGAAGCCAGGTCCATTATGAATGTGGTCGGAGTGGGAGAAGACCATTCCAATGAGTTTAGAGGCATCTCTACTACTGTGAGGGTGTCACCCTGAGGAATATTTGTGTAGAGGGCCTCTACGTCAAGGGTTATTAGTAAGTCAATGCATGAAGAGTCTTCTATTGAGTCAATTATACGGAGGATGTCCGTTGTGTCTCTAATAAAAGACGGTATTTGTTTCACCAAAGGTTGGAGAAAATGATCCACAAATTTGGATAAGGGCTCAAGTATGGAGCCAATCCCTGACACTATAGGTCTCCCTGGAACCGGACTGATACCCTTATGTATTTTGGGTAAGGTGTAGAAGTAGGGGGTCCTAGGTTCTATTGCGTTCAGGAATGTAGCCTCTTTCTTGCTTATCCACCCATTGGCAAGAGCCTCGTTAACTAACATCGAGATGGTATTAGCAAGTCGAGGTGTAGGATCAACAGAGATAGGGGCATAATACCTATCAATATTCAATTGACGTTTGCATTCGCTGTCATAGTCTTCTCTAGTCTGGATCACAGTGGCCCCACCCTTGTCCGCCTGTTTGATGATAATCGAGTCGTCATTAGACAAGTTGTTTGCTGCTTGCATTTCTTTCTTAGATAGGTTATGGAAAGGGGTTGCTGAGGGAGTGAGGGCCAAATCCTTTAATACTGCTTTCTCAAAGGTTAAGATCTCAACCGGTACCATGGCACTGTGAGGTGTAAAGGTTGAGGGGATGCTCAATCCCGAGTCATCTTCCTGAATGGTGGGTTTGTCTAGGAAAAACGCATGTAATCTTATTTTGCGGAATAATTTCTGAATCTCGGAGACATCTCTAAACTTGTCAGTGTTAGGGGTGAGTACAAAGCCTAATCCCTTCTGTAAAAGTGAAGTTTCGAGGTCAGACAGATTGCGTTGTGATAAGTTAACCACTAGTCCTTTTTGTTCTGGGTTTTGCTCCTGGTATTCATCCCTCCCATTGAGGGGTCCTGCCAGTGAACCTGTTTTTGGGTACCTCTTCTGTTGCGACCTCTTCCTCTGCCCCAACCTCTGTCTAAAAAAGGAGGGCCATTGTTGAAAAATTGCGGGTGTCCTTGTTGAAAAGGTTGATACTGCCAGAATGGTGGTGGAGGAGGGCCTGGATATAAAGGGGGTCCCTGGAAAGTGGGGAAAGTGGGGACATTGTAATTGTAATTAGCACGTTGGTTACGTCGGCCCATATTGGGGCCCCAACTACCCGTGCTGGAGTTGCTGTCAGAAGAACTTCTCCTATCCGAGTTGTCATCGGAAGAATAGCTGTTCTTAGCTGATGTGTAGTCTGACTTGAGGTAGGGGTATACTTTTTCCTTATCGAATTTTTGAATATCTTTCTGTAGCTTATTGATTTTTTGTTTCATGAGGTAGTCTTTGTTTTCAGCAATTTCTGCGTTGATCTCTGCAAGCTTGCTTTTATAAGCCGAGATCGTGATGGTAGTTTTAAGTGCACCTTCAGCGATTTGTATCCTTATCAATAGGGCATCTGCCAAGCGTCTCGCTGTGTTAATGATGAGCACTAAGAGGTCCCTGGTGCATTTCCATGCAATCAGGGACCACTCCTTCTTGAAGGTAGCGTCATCAAGAAATAGTCTGGGGAAGTTGTTAACAATCAACCCTGTGGGTGCGATGTTGGCACGAAGATATTCTGTCATGAGAGCGCCATGCAGAGTAATCCTAAGCCACTCTCTTTTCAAAGCAGTCAATGTGTTCCAGTCGTCTGACTGGGACCCTGATGCGACACTCCCATCCGCACCAAGGAGGGAGGGGGTACTATCAAGTATACCTGAGACAACCTCGTCTCCAAAGCTGAGGCCTTGATTGTCCATGGTGGAGGGGAGGGGGGAAGAAACGAAGTTATGTTAGAAAAGATAAAGAAAGGGGTAGTTCTATTCTTACTGGTCCAGGCTGGCTCAAATTGTGATGCCGCTGGTAACCTCTTAGTTAATGTCCCACGGGGTGAACCGTGCAAAACTAGTAATTCAAAAGAGGGGGACAGAGGGGCTATATTTAAGGAGGTCCAATGTACGAGCCCCAACAGACTATATCCAAAAAGGGTACAGAGTTCCTCAATTGTTAGAAGAAAGAGAATTACTAGGGATAATATTCACCAAAGCTGAGTAGGACGAAAATCCTCTGTATTAGCTGTTTGGTTTATTCAACGTTGAAGGAGACAGTGTTCCAAAATATTGTGCACCTTATCTTTGTTTCCTTGAAACTTGTTCTACATTTTTCATTAAACAAAATGTCTGATACAGAGGCTACGGCTGAACCAGTCGAAACAGGTTTAAATACTACAGGTTTAAATGAAACCGATGAGGGTGGTATAAATATCCATCCAAATTTAAGGCGAACCATCACTCTAAAACTTATAAAACATGGTCTAACACCAAGAGGTGGTAGAGCAGTTTTTGTGATAGAGGCACATGAATCTTTTCAGACAGAGGTATTCTATGAATGGATTACATTCCCAGAATCAAATCCAGTAACAAAAATGTTTCACTTCTTCAAAGAAGATGAACAACCTGAGGGAATACATTCCCTTCGAGGATATTGGAAATCCACTCACATACCAGGAGCATCAGCTCTGGTTTAAAGGTACCCTAAAACATTACCATCACGTAACCAGGCTCGGTCCACTAGGTAGACCAGGAGCAACATGGCTGATTTTAGCCGGCTACATACCTCATCCTGACATTCAAGCAATGTCAGATAAGGAATTACTTAATCTAATACAAGAATTGATAGAATTACACAGTTAAACCACAACTGTCTGAAGGTTCTGATCAAGACTCAATTAAACAAAATCCTACAGGGATAATTTGAAAATACCTGACAGGTATCAAGATACTGATACACGTTCCTCTCGTACCCTTCAGACATCGTCACACACATCCGAAAGAAGAGGACGGTCAGATCACAAAGAAGAACGCGTGAGGTCCAGAGACGATCAACACGTTCATAAAAACAAACCAAAACCTCAATTTCACAAGAAAAAGGTAGCAGGTCTGAAGATCAGACATGCCCAAAATCCTGAGGACACAACTCAAGAACGGAGAATGGGCTCAGACACTGTCGGACAGTGCAGCAGAAGTAACAATAGCTCGCCCAAACCTGAAGGAACTTCTGGAAACAGTGGAATAGAATGAATACATAACAGTTGAAACTGTAGACACCAGGGTTAGTTCACCACAAAAGTTGTGTGAAATAACACTCCGGATGGAGGGAGACATACCAAGAAAAGTGAAAGCACTCTTTTGGGAAAAGCTTTCAAGGTGTTATGATATACTTCTAGCATAAAAAGACTGGCCACCAGAATTTGTCAGGGAGTGCCCACATGGCGAAGACATCATTATGCCAGCCTTCTCCAACCATGTTCCTATACATTTAAAATATACTTATGCCAGGAAATGGGCAGTAGCCCAGGCCCCTGCATTATACAAAAATCATGTAGGATGGGATGATGACTCACCTCACTACAAAATCCAATTAAAATGTCAACCTACTGCACAAAGGCTTAAGCAAGAAGCTAAAAAACAGGTCAGGGAGATCTTCGATCAACTTGAATACCAAGGGGTGATTTAACCCCTTCAGCGCTCATGACGGAACCACTCCGTCATGAGCCACGGGAGCCTTGTGCTCATGACGGAGTGGTTCCGTCATGCTGCGGCCGTTGGCTCCTCCCACGCTGCGCTGATTCCCCGCCTGTGTGGGTGATTAGCGCAGTCCATCATGAGCACAGCTCAACCGTGGCTCATGACGGAGTGGCTCCGTCATGAGCACAGCGCCACCGCGCTGCCCCCAAACCCCCCCCAGCGCTGCGGCGGAATTCCTGCCGCAGCCAAGCGGTTAAACATGCACCTCATCAATGAACCATCCTTTGTTTCCTGTTTCCAAACCAGACAACACATATTGTCTAGTTTTGGATTACAGACACCTGAACACTTGTTCTAAAACTTTTGCAGTGTAAAATGCACACAGTACAGCATTAATGAATAACATTGTGCGTAAAAAATATAAAACCACGTTGGATATTTCAAATGGTTTCTTTTGTCAAAACATAGCACCTGAAAGTAGGTACTTGACAGCTTTCTCAATAATGGGGACCCAGCGTCACTTCTGTTGACTCCCACAAGGGGTCAAGAACAGCCCGGGGTTATTCTCAGCAAGAGTAACAGAGTTACTACAAATTTATGATGACGAGGCATTGTCATATGGCGATGATATCTATCTGACAGACGATGACCTGGATAGGCACTTGAACAGGGTGAACACCATTATACTGGGTTTCACCTCTGAGGGATATAAATTCAACTTTAAAAAATCTAGAATTGCCCATCTCAATGTCCTTTTCCTAGGATATGAACTTTCAAGTGAAGGCAAAAGCCTGACAGCGAACCTTTTAGAAAAGTGTGCGCTGCTCCAACCTCCAAAAACGCTGAAAAATTTACAGTCGATTCTAGGTTTCCTGAATTTTGGAAGAACTTACATTCTAAATGACACAGAAAGGGTTAAACCTCTCTACGAACTAATCAAACCTGATTTCAAAATCAAAGATTGGACACAGGAACACACAGAAATCCTGCGTTCACTACAAGCTGACTTGTTAGCATCAACTCACTTACAAACACGCTTAAATACACGCAATTTAGTGATCCGAATAATTTCGGGTCAATGCGGATTCACCTACTTAACTTTTAATGAAGGTGAAAAAGTACCAATTGCATACAAATCACATTTGTACACACAAGCGGAAATGCGATTCACTTCGACAGAGAATATTCTGACAGCAGTTCAAACTGCTGTAGCAAAAGAAAGAGCTTTAGCTCAGGGAAAACACATTATTGTTGTGACTCCGGTACCAGCCTTAGAGGCGGTAACAAAAGCGAGCATTCCAAATGCAAAAGCTTTACATTCAAGATGGATACAATGGGTTAATTCTCTTGCTGCAACAGATGTTGAATATGTTTTTGATCATTATTTAAAAACACAAGCATTCCTGTAATACGAACACGAATGTCCTCTGCCTACTGATATTCTGCCTCTTGATCAGTATGAATTTATAATTTATACTGACGGATCAGCACTACCCGCTACGGAAAGTAAGCAAGCTTACAGTGCAGCCTGCGCGATCGTATGCGCAATGGTAAATTCCGACCGATGGTCACTAAAACACAATCTCTAGGAGATTGTACAGTTCAGCAAGCTGAACTACAAGCATTCAAATTGGCACTTGAAAATATGGATCGCGTATTCCCCACACTTAGGTGCCGATTACGATCCTGTAAAAAAATTCCCCGTACGACTCGTATCCGGTCTTTTTACCGTACGAATCGTACAAGTGCCGTACAAACTGCCAATTACGATTCGCATGGGAAAAAGTCCATACGAATCGCATTGGGAGTTATTCCCCACACGTCCTCGGGTCGCAAAATTTGTCCGACACGTCCCCAGACGATTTACCGTACAAATGTGAAAAGTGAAGTCCGACCGCGGAATTAGGATCCATCCCGTGCATCCGATGTTACAACCGTATGGAAAAAACACCGTCCGCACCGAACTCCCATAGCAACCATGGAGACATGTGCCCGCATACGCGCCCAATACTCCCCCCAGCCCTCCTATGTACGAGTCGAATCCCCACCCGTGTATGTACACCCGTGTATGTACGAGACGTACCCCCACCCGTGAATGTATGGAGCGTACCCCCACCCCAACCGTCAATGTACGACCCGTACCCTCACCCGCGTATGCATGGAGCGTACCCCCACCCCAACCGTGTATGTACGACCCGTACCCTCACCCGCGTACGTATGGAGCGCACCCCCACCCCCAACCGTGTATGTATGGACCGTACCCCCACCCCAACCGTGTATGTATGACCCGTACCCTCACCCGCGTATGCATGGACCGTACCCCCACCCCAACCGTGTATGTACGACCCCTACCCACACCCGCGTACGTATGGAGCGTACCCCCACCCCAACAGTGTATGTACAACCCGTACCCTCACCCGCGTATGCATGGAGCGTACCCCCACCCCAACAGTGTATGTACGACCCGTACCCCCACCCCAACCGTGTATGTACAACACGTACCCTCACCCGCGTACGTATGGAGCGTACCCCCACCCCAACAGTGTATGTACGACCCGTACGCTCACCTGCGTATGCATGGAGCGTACCCCCACCCCAACCGTGAATGTACGACCTGTACCCTCACCCGCGTATGCATGGAGCGTACCCCCACCCCAACCGTGTATGTACGACCCGTACCCTCACCCGCGTACGTATGGAGCGCACCCCCACCGCCAACCGTGTATGTACGGACCGTACCCCCACCCCCAACCGTGTATGTACGACCCGTACCCACACCCGCGTACGTATGGAGCGTACCCCCACCCCAACAGTGTATGTACGACCCGTACCCCCACCCCAACCGTGTATGTACGACCCGTACCCTCACCCGCGTACGTATGGAGTGTACCCCCACCCCAACAGTGTATGTATGACCCGTACCCTCACCCGCGTACGTATGGAGCGTACCCCCACCCCAACAGTGTATGTACGACTCGTACCCCCACCCGCGTATGCATGGAGCGTACCCCCACCCCAACCATGTATGTACGACACGTACCCTCACCCGCGTACGTATGGAGCGTACCCCCACCCCAACAGTGTATGTACGACCCGTACCCTCATCCGCGTATGCATGGATCGTACCCCCACCCCAACCGTGTATGTACAGACCGTACCCCCACCCCAACCGTGTATGTACGACACGTACCCCCACCCGCGTATGCACAGAGTGTACCCCCACCCCAACATTCTAAGTACGGAGCGCACCCCAGGCCCCAACACCAGCACCTTCACACAACATCGTGCATGTACGAGTCGTACCAAGCCAGACACAAGGACAGCACTGTACAACAAAATTCCCGAAGTACACACCGTACACACGCTAAAAACGCACGTACACAACCAGGACAAAGCAAAACAACACAAGAATACACCATTCGAATGGCACAAAGCCACAAAACATGTCCAACAAGCACAAAAACAACACATTCACTGACCTGCAACTGCCAAAATCCCAAACAGAGGCCCAAAACACAACCACTCCTTATAACACACCCACCCAAACTTCAAACACAGCCACACCCACCAATGGACCAATGAAAAGGGCCCACACACACAAACCATGAGCCTTTGCAACAGACTCACTGCTGCCAGACCCCACAGACAACCTACAGCACCATACTAGAACCATTACTACACCTTACACTTGCACACCTTCACACAACCACCTTCACAAACACCCCCTCATCACAGTCACACACACACCTGCACAACCACACCCACACACCCACAACCATCCACACACCCCCCCACCATCCACACCCACACCCCTCACCATGCCCACTAACAAGAATCCAAAGTTCACTAGCCGCGAGTTGGAGGTCCTTGTCGACGAAATCCTTAGAGTCGAGCCACACCTCTTTGGAACATTGGTAAGACAGACCTACATGACCGAAAAAACAGCCATGTGGCAGAGGATTGTTGATGCTGTGAATGCTGTTGCGGCCACCAGAAGGACCAGGCATGAATGCCAAGCCAGGTGGTACGATCTGCGGAGGAGGGTCCGAGCTAAAATGACCGGCGACCACAACAAGGCCAACGTCACTGGAGGAGGGCCGCCCCGCAGAACCGTACACTACCATCCCTGGGAGGAGAGGGTGATGGCCATACTGCTGGTGGTGTCAGTGGACGGATTAGACGGACTCCGAGACCCGGGTGAGTACACAAACAACTCACCTCACATGGGGGGAACGTCATCCACAACCAAACTCACAAACAGGCACGCAACCACCCCAAGCTATCGCATAACTCAACCACACTCCATGAACACGCACATGCCACTGGCGCCACCATGCCCCATGCACCCAGCTGGACAATGCAAAGTCACAGGCCACAGAAAACACCAACACAAGACACGGTAAGCCGGATGGCGGGAGTGTGGGCCACAAAAATCACATAGTGCAACTCAGAAGCAGACAACAATGCCCCCTGCCCATATGGCCTAGGTCACAGCCAGACAAACAGTGTGTCCCCACACGGGAAAGACTTGCCAGCAAATGGCGGACGCCTTGCATTAACACATGGGGGTGACGGCACGTTTTTGCACATGACAGCAGCTAATGAACAGCCGACACTGTGAAATAGTGGCAGCACACACCACCACAGCAGCAGCGCAGACACAGACACTTCACCCAATGGGTGCCTGCAGATCAGAAACAAACTCACATGACCAAGCCAAGGGCCAGTAAAAGATCTGCAAAAAGTGTGTGCCTAGGAAGCTGGGCTGAGGTGACAGAGGGTGACACACAGAGGGAGGGAGAGGGGGAGAGAGAGGGAGGGAGACACAGGGAGACGGACAGAGGAAGGAGGCTGACACACAGAGGGAGGGAGAGGGGGACAGAGAGGGAGTGAGAAAGGGACACACAGGGAGACCAATTCAGCCTTGTGGGGTGTGGGAATGTCTGCTCGTCAGCAGGTGGACTGCGTGCATGTAGACAAGGGTGGCCAGTGCCTGAATCCCCCCTCTTCTCCATGGCAAAACACTGGGCCATGTCTCAACCTGTGCACGAGCACAACGCCAGCTACCTGCATTATCTAAGTGTGTGGAACAACTCCATGTGCCCACGTACAGTGCAACACGGAAGGCGCCAATGCATGTCTTGCCACACCTGCTCACTCCACTGCTGACTGCAGTCACAATTGACGCAGCAAGTAAGACTGTGCCACACATAGGTAAAGTCGCAAAAGCTGTGGCCAAGGGACATACCCATGCACAAGTGCACTGTGAGTGGAATGCAAGACATATCCAAATTCCCAGAGGAAATGTGCCAACTTAGAAACAAATGAAACATGGATGAAACATGGATGTTGCATGGAAAAAAATTAACATTGTCTCTCTCACACACAGGTCAATGTCGTGGATCACCCCCCAACACTGGGGGGGAAGACTCACAGGACCCGGCTCGGCGGGATGACGGACCCACCGGCAGCGAGGACTCTCACCACTCTGTGGACGAACCCGACCCCGACCCCGACCAACCTGGCCCCTCTGGTGTCCAACCACCTGCAGCACCTGTGTCAGGTACAACTGGGCCAACCACCACCCCCACTCCTGCCGCATCCCAGGAGACACCCAGGATCCCTGCCCCACCACCACAATGCAGCCAGGCTGGCCAGGAGGGACACGGTGTACCGGGCACCCAGGAGGAGGCAGGCGACAACGCCAATGCCACCCCTCAGGGGTCCCGGAGACCCAACGTGCCCACAAGGGCAGGCCAGGTGCAAGTGGGCAGGGGTGGTGGGAGTGGAGGACGGCGGAGGCGCGAGCCTGACCAGTTGGCTGCGGAACCGGTATATTTCTATGTCAGAAACATCCTGGAGACATACCGGCAGGACACCACGGGCATGGCCCAGGTTGTGTCCATCCTCGAGGAGATCAAGACCCAGCAGGCCCAGCAACATGCGGAGCAACATGCCTGTCTACTGCGACACCAAGGGCGGATGGAGGACAGACAGGCTGAGCTTGTGACGGTGTTCACGGGAATTCACAGTACACTCCGTCGGATAGCTGACAACATGGGCAACCCTCCCTGTGCCATCAGGCATTGAACATCACCACCCACAGGGAGGGATCAGGAGGAGGAGGAGGAGACATCCGACGGAGCATCCCAAACATCGTCACGGTCTGCTTCTGAGGCTCCCCGCAGGAGGGCGGGTCGTCCACGGAAAAGACCGTGAGGGTCAGCGCAACAGCACCATCTCCCAGGACACCTGGCCTGGCACCTGGCCCACTGGACCAACAGCAGCACAGCAGCTAAAGACATTCTCTGCCACATGGACTTGCTGGTCACTGTCTGACCAATGTTGACAAAGACTGTGGCATGGACTCTGAGGATTTCAAATGGCAAGGACACCAACTCCCCTAGTGAACTTTGGATTCCACACACCCGGAAAGCCCCTCATGTCATACCCCCCCGTACCCCAACCAAAATAAAAAGTTACACCATAAAGAGAAGATGCCTACATTTTGCATTATTACCTTACATGTGTCTTGTAAAGTCTAACCATGCCTGAGTTCTCTTTTGACTTCAACCATCCACACCCTGGGGCCTGAGTCTGGCACAGGACACACATGGGTCACATTGTATTAGGCAAGACAGACATGGAGCACCATACACACCCGTGATGGGCCCAACCAGCTGTGCCGACATTTTGAGTACAGCAACAGCCATGCGCAGAGGTCAGGGATCATGTGGAGTGTCCTGGGGGGCACCCAGGTATGTGTGGCCAGGTGACAGAACCATGTCCTGCAAGCTTGAGTCAGGTGGATGCAGAGAATGGTGGCCTGACCAACGTTGGATGCATGGGGATGGCACATGTCACAATACCCACACAGTCATGGACATCAGGCACAATACACAGTCTAATCCCACACAAACAGCTTGCATCTTGCTACTCTACACATAGACACATAGCCACTATCACGGAAAACCATGCCAGACATGCCGGATGCACCGTGGCAACACACCAGCATTGACTGAGAAGAGGCACCTTTGAGGCATAGGGACACCTTTATTAGTCATGTATTCGGGATTGCAGAGGCAACTCGGAGTACACATGAACGGGTCATGTGGAGTAACATGTGGGTCCAACACTGGAAACCCCTTCTGCAGCACAAATGCGTGATAGCCATGGAACTGGCACACAAGTGTCGGCTAACAGCTAAACACCCCCTACTGCTCATGGAGAGACTGCCATACACCATTGATCCACTGATGTGGAAGTCCCACACCATGTCAAGCCAATGCAAACTGTATGTGTCCGAGGGCAGTGTAACACACATTGATGCCATCATCACAATCCACAATCCCGTCACTGATGACTGTCAACAAGTCTGACCATCTATTCAGGTGTACCCAGCTGCATGTCATGTGTCCCATGGTGATGCGACATGTCTGCAGAGGAACCAAACATCGACAGGGGCAGTGTGCACACATCGTAAACAACTGCCACACCCAATACACCCCTGATGCATCCCTTACCCTAAGGAGACTTCCAACCTTGTCCGTGCGTGTAACGCTGAGTCAGCACACGATGACGTGTCCATGAGGAATAGCAGTGCCACAACAATGCAACCAGCAGACGGCATGCGCAAGTACCTGGGGATGAGAGACACACAAGAAGTCAGCCACAAAAAGCACAGCCACTTGCACGTGCATGTACTCGACACATGTAAGGATGACAACATGCTAGGTCACAATTATGACTGGAGAAATACACATCACTGGCACCATCACTCCAGTGACATCCACACACACCTCTGACTCACGTGCCATACATGCAGATGGACACACACATCGCAACACATGCCACACGGGGACCAATGTGTGCACACACAGACACTGGTACTCACCACTAAGCAAAGAAGTCGCGTATGAGCCGAGTCCGGATGTCCTCTTGCGGAACCACATCCTCCACATCACTAGCCCCATTGCCAAGACCTTGGTCCTCCACGGGTGGATGTTCCTGATCATCTTGATCCAGGATGAGTGGCACAGCTTTCTCAACTGCCATGTTGTGCAGCATGCAGCACACCATGAAGATTTTGCAGACCTTCGCCGGGGCATATGGGAGGGCGCCGCCGGTCTTGTGGAGGCATCTGAATCGGCTCTTCAGGAGGCCAAATGTCCTCTCTATCACTCGCCTTGTCCGGCCATAGGCGGTGTTGTAGCGGAGCTGGGCCGGCGTGATGGGGTTGCGGAGAGGTGTGATCAGCCATGGCATGTTGGGATAGCCAGCGTCCCCTACATGGAAAGCACATGGACATAAGTAGGACAGGAGAAGCGGTCGTGCTGGAAGTCAACGCAAAATACAGGACAGACAGAGTGTACCCACCAACAACACATGCTCGTTCGTTGCGCAGCTGCGTCATCATTTCAGGCACCCTGCTACGCCTCATGATGTAGGCATCGTGTGCTGATCCTGGAAAACGAGCACAGACATGTGAAATCACCATGTTGGACAGACACACCACAAGGGCATTGATGGAGTGGTAGTGCTTGCGATTCCTGTAGGCTACCTCCTGTGCCTGTGGTGGTACCAAAGCCACATGTGTCCCATCTATGGACCCAATGACATGGGGCATCCCTCCCAGGGCATAGAATCCACGCTTGACCCCAGTCAACATTTCAGGGGTTGGGAAATGGATGAACTCATCCAGGTGAAGCAACATGGCCTCTAAGAAATCATGCAGCACACGGCAGAACATGCTCTGGGACATGCCACCAACATGAGCTATGGTATTTTGAAAGGTACCCGTGGCAAGAAAATGTAGGGCTGCCATTACCTTCAGCTTGGGTGTCAGTGCCGTAGGATACCTGTGCAGCGGTTGCAGGTGTGGTGCCAGCCTCGCCGTCAACTCCAGAATCAACGGTTGGGGGAAGCGGTAGCACCGGATACAGTCATTCGCCCGCGTGTCAGCCAAGTCCGGAATTGCTCGGGGAAGAGGCGGCGCTCTGCAGTAATTTGGAAGTGACAAGGAAGAGTGAGTGCACTACAACAACAATTTTTTGGTGCTGAGCACATGTTAATCTGTCAATACACATATGCGACATACGGAGTCAGGTATGTGCCACATGCCCTGGACATGTATGGCTGCCAGGTGACACTCCTACCAAGACCCAGCTACACACGGAGATTGTGAACCTCCACATGCCATGGCATGGGATTAGCTGTGTCCCAGTGTAAGTGAACAGCCAGACGCAACACAGGAGTGACATACATCAACACATCAGCAGAAGTAGGATTTCGATTGCAGAGACTGGTAGCGGAACACTAGAGCCACAGGTCACATGACATTACACTAGGACAGCCCACACACCTTGCCAATAAGGTGTACATGTAATGACTCACCACACATTCATAGAGAGGATGCAGACATGTCCTTGTTACGCTACTCCGTGTCCCATGCATACATACGCACCTCACATCCGATACCACATGTGGCCTGGTGTGCGGAAGAGTGTGCCATGTCCATCTACACACAGACACATGTTGGTTGCTGCAACAGCTGATGCTTTTGAGGGAGCTCCAACATCAAGCTAATGGGAACCCCCCACACATACATGACATAGTCACATCGTGCACCGTGGGTAGTCACATGTCTGGTGTGGTAACCCCTGTAGCGGGCATCAGGGGACACTTGTATGTGTTGTTGACTGTGCCATGCCAGTGACGCTCATCCCAAGTGTGCAGTACGACATGCACACGTGTCAAAGGAGTTAAGGGCATGCCTGGCACACATTGCACCATCACACATAACATCTGTACACATCTCATCCTACATCTGGTGCCTTCTCGACTCAGGAGTAATGTGCCACATCACAGCCTTTCACACCTGTGCCCCACACATGTAGTACTGCCCAGACAATGCCTTGATGTCCATCCATGGACAAGTATGTCAGCCCTATTCCTTCCTGTGTGCTGCCTGTCACCACTGTGATGTGTGAAAGGCACCGTACTTTCGCTCAGAGGGCCTGTGTACGTTCCCTATCACTATGGGAGTGCTGCCGTATGTGTACCCATAGTGATAGTGAGCGTACGCACGCGTGTACGGTCCGTATCACTATGGGTACGCATACGCGAGAACACCCATAGTGATAGTGAGCGTACAGGCGTGTGTACGGTCCGTACCACTATGGGTACACATACGCGAGAACACCCATAGTGAAAGTGAGCGTACGCACGCGTGTACGGTCCGTACCACAATGAGTACGCATACGCGAGAACACCCATAGTGATAGTGAGCTTACAGGCGTGTGTACGGTCCGTACCACTATGGGTGTGCTTGCGTATGCGTACCCATAGTGAAAGTGAGCGTACGCACGCGTGTACGGTCCGTACCACTATGGGTACACATACGCGAGAACACCCATAGTGAAAGTGAGCGTACGCATGCGTGTACGGTCCATACCACTATGAGTACGCATACGCGATAACTCCCATAGTGATACGGACCGTACAAGCGTGCGTACGCTCACTTTCACTATGGGTGTTCTCGCGTATGCGTACTCATAGTGGTACGGACCGTACACACGCCTGTACGCTCACTATCACTATGGGTGTTCTCGCGTATGTGTACCCATAGTGGTATGGACCGTACACGCTTGTGTACACTCACTTTCACTATGGGCACGCATACGCAAGCACACCCATAGTGATACGGACCGTACACACGCCTGTACGGCCCGTTGCTATGCATTTGTGGTGCCCTAGGGCCCCGGGACGCACCGTACCTGTGTGTGAAACTCCAAATTACATAGGGGACACATGAGGGACAAGTATAAAGGCCTACATGCATGCTGGTTGTCATGGGGACCAAGTTTAAAGTTTGAATTTTTTTCAGCAGGTGCACAGCAGTAGTCAGTTTGAATGAATCTACTTTGTTGCAATGTGGTTCTGGAGTTGACATCATGCTCAAGAAAAAAACACAATAAGAACCCACTGACTGTGCTAGGTTTGAAGGGATTGGAGGAAACATAGGATGCAAATGTGAGTGACCAATCACTCTGTACTCCTGTGCATGAAACAGGCCAGCAAGGCAGATATAAGGCAGCCAGGTCCCATGAGGGAGCACTTGCCTGCACATCTTTGGATTCGACGACCCAGCTGCTGCTACTGATTCCCTGGAACCATGTCAAGGTCTGTGGAGAGGTCACAGCCTTTCACCCTGGAGGAGAACCTGGCTTTGCTGGATGTGATCCTCCCACAGTATCCCCTGCTGTATGGGCGACCAGGGTATCAGGTGAGTGCAGAGTCTACTAGCAAAGACTGTGTCCCTTGCTTGTGACTGTGACTTCTGGCATTGTGTCTAGGTGTGACACACATGCTATGTACTGTAGGGGGGGTCCCAGGGAGGGGAATGCCTGATGTCTCCCAGCCAGTGCATGCTGTGGTGCATGTCTGCCGTCCTCACTTGCATTGTGTTTACTGTGACAATCACTGCATGGTGCATACCACATTCTGCCTGTCTTTTCCTCCTGGGAATGTAGCCTCTACAGTCCTCATTTTATTATGTGGTCAGCCCAGTGTGACAGGTGACTGTACCCACAGATGTGTGTTAGTTCTGTGTACCTGTGCTGAGAGTGTCCACATGATGTGTTCGTACACTGGACATCGGTGTGTGTGTAAGTCCCCTGTCATGTGGGTGGGTGCATATGTGGAGTGTGGCACCCGGGCTGCATGAGGGATGGATATACCCTGCCCATGTGATGTGAGCAGGGAGCAGTGCTGTGTGTCTGACGTGCAGAGCCAGCCCCACACCTGTGAGCCCCCCCCGTCTAGTGGCACATGTGCAGAGTGAGGTTTGTCGCTGCATTTGGCAATGGTAGGTGAATGTCCTGTGCCTGTGTGTGTCTGTGTACTCTGCTGCGGTAGCGTCAGTGGCCTGTGGCATGTGACTGCTTAGAGGTGCTGCACATTATCCTGGTGTACCTTCTGATGCACAGTGTGAGCCTGGATCATTGATTGTGTCGTTGCCCTCATTCCACCTGTGTCCTTTCAATGGCACGTACTGCTTTTGCCCTTCCCCAGAGGATCATGTCCCTATGACAAAGGTGCAATGCGTTGGATGCATACTATGCCTTGTTGTAAAGAGGAAATTTGTTCTAATATGTCTCTCTGTGACATGTGCCTGGTGTATTGATGTAGTGTCACTTGTTCATCCTCACAGGTAGGCGCCTCTGCCAAGAAGCAGATATGGATGAACGCCGTCAGTGCCGTGAGGAGGACGGACGGTCGCAAGCGGCGCCTGGCCCAGGTGAGGAAACGCTGGCAGGATATCCGGTGCTGGACGCGGAGGATCGCACGGGTCCTGCTGGGGGACTCACCTGAGACCCATAAGAACCGCAGGTGCCGCCGTCTGACCCACATCCACAAGCGTGTGCTGGCGGTGGTATTTCCAGACTTGGACAGGCGCTTACAGGAGAAGCAGCAGCAGGAAGGGGTAGGTACATGTGTGTTTGTTGTGTGTCACCAGCATTTGTAAGTGCACAGTTGCATGGATACACTGCCCGGGTTTAAAGGTGCTGTGCAGATCCAGTTACCCACAGTATAGCGGTGCTCTCCTGCCTCCCTTCCCCTCCCTGCAATGTGTTCCCTGGTCTGTGTGTAGTCACTCCTGCACAAGGTAATGTAGGCTGGCGCTTTCTCCACGTGAACTATGCCTGTAGCATCATGTGTGGGGGTGGTGTGTAACAGGTTTTGGGACCTTGCCTGTGCCCTGTCCAGTTCAGTACATGTGGGTTCCATGTCAGTTGGCACTGATGCTGAGTCCAGACATGGGAGTTAGTCTCTCAAGTGTCATGCCTTACAGCACGCATGTCCTATGTTGTGGCCTGTGACATGATGTGCATGAGTGTGCGATACGCATAGTGCAGGGATGGTGGCGTGTGTTGCAGTCATTCCCATTCAGGACCATGGAGTTGTGTGGCCCCTACTGTCCCCTGGGGCATATTTTCCTAGGTGTCATGTGTGTCATCACAAAACGTGGACACTCTCAGTGTCTACAGCATAGGTTGTGCTCTGTGCCATTGTCCCCTGGCACCATGTATATTGACGTAAAATGTAGTACAAGTGTCCACTGTACAGCCTGACCTGATTTTCCTTGTCCATACTCACGGGGGTCAGTGCCTGTGTGTCTTGTTACAATAATCTGATGATGACCATTTGTACATGATTATTTGGACAGGCGCACCTTGGGTATTTGGCGTCCAATCTTGCATTTATGCAGCCCCTGTGTATTTCACCCAGACTAAGAGATGTAAGTGCTTCCTGTGTCTCAACAAATTGTCTCATGTAGGGGGTGGTTGGTGCGGGCAAAGCCTACATGTCAAAAGCTGAAATCTCCTTGCTAGGTCTGGCCATTGTGTGATGTTTGTCTGGACATACACTCAAGGTGCAGTGAGCCAGTCGTGGTGGGCATGTTTTCAGTATTACCTATGCTGCATGTGCCTCAAATTCATGGATATGGTCCCTGCTCATCCCTATTTTCGGCAACGCTGTGTGGTGCAGATGCAGTGCTGGATTGTCCCCAGGGCCTGGCTCCTCTGTCAAACTCCATTTCATGTCATTTGCTATTGTGTCATGCTCTCCATGGTTTTTCAGTGGCACGGTGGGTCAACCAACTGTGTGTTGCATGCCCTACATCTGTACCTTGTTTTGTAGATGTTACTGATCTTTCTTTTCAGGCTATGCACTGTAACCTATGTAGATTGGACTCATGTGACATATGTATACAGGTGTATGATTAATTGCTGTCTCTTCACCTTGCCCACAGCATCGTCGGGGGACACGGAGGGAGACATGAGCACAGAAGGAGCGGAGGGACCGAGCACCAGTGCCAGCGTTGACATCGTGGCTGGCACATTTAGTGGAACTGAGGCGGAGGAGAGTGAGGCCGAGGACCTGTCCACTGGCACGACAGAATATGAAGCTGACGGGTCCGAGGATGATCTCTCCGAGTGGGCGGAGGCTGCACCAGCAGCTGACAGCGGCACAACATCTCAGCCCGCCCCCTCCATTGCCATCAGCCGCCTCCCACTTGCTCGTGTCCCTTCCCAGCGTGCCCGGTCACCACATGTCTCCTTCCTGCCAGGCACCGCACCCCCTGCCCCTGTCTCCACTGCTGCCGCCAATGCCGAGTCAGTGGACATCCAGCGGCAGTTGCAGGTTGGTCAGGCTGCGATGCTTAATGTCCTCCATGGCCACAGCCAAGTGCTGAACAACATGGAGGCATACTTGGAGGGCATTTTTTCATCGCAGGCTGACCAACGCAACTTGCTGAGGTCCATTGACTCGACACTGACTGCAGCAGTGGGTCTCCTGCAGCGCTACGTCCAACCCCCTACCCCTGACACATCCACACTTCCCACTCCCATGCCTGTCCCACGTACACCCAGACGTCAGCATGCACCCACCACAACAGACACAGGCACCACACCAGCAGGGAAGGTCATACGCACCCCTCCTGGCACGCACACACAGGGTGGAGTAGGCACACCCACTGGGTCGGGGGGCAAACGTAAGTCACGCAGCCAGAGTGGGAGTCCGCATTCCACCAAATCCACTCCCTCCAAATCCCCTCCCCTCAGCTCTCCTGGCCACATATCCGGCAAAGACTCCTTCATGGCCGCTCTGTCCCTGAGCCCCACTGTGACACCACCCCGCAAGCGGTCAAAGGAGTCCCCAGTCAGGGTGGTTGAGTCCCCCCCCTGTCCACACCCTCCCCCTGTGGCGCTGCGACCCATCCCTCCGCCCCCCCCCCCTCCTTGGGGCCTGTGGTTCCTTCGGGTGCAGGGGAGTCGCTGGAGGACCTTGCAAAGGTGTGCAGCACCATCCTGGCCTCCACCTTTGGCCCTGACCCACCCCCTGTGGTGGAGTCCTCCATCCCTGCACCCACGACGCCTACCCTTTACCCTCATGTCCCTGCGGTGCCTGGTCCTTCCCCCCCACATGATGCCCTCCCCGCTCTGGAAGACGAAGGAGTCTGACTGTGCAGGCAAGCTAGGGGACACGCGTCCCACTGTGTCCCCCACCTGGATTGGAACTTTGGTTTGCCCTATGGGCATTGTACTTTTTGAACTTTAAAGGGACAAACATATTTTTGGATGCTGGTTAAAGCAATTTATTTTTCCTTAGTACACTACTGTCTGTCTGGTATTGCTGTTGGTCGACCTGCCCCATTATTTTGGGTGGTGATTATGTGTTGGGTGTGTGGGAATTGTCGTCTTGTGCTGGTCATAAGGTGGATCCTGGTATCTGTGTGCCATCACAAGCTGTTGGCTACATAACTTTGTTCATGTAAGCAGTTACTGCATGGTGTCATCGTCCCAAGGTGTGTTCCTTCCTCTGTGTAACCTGACTTCTTCCCTGCAGGGTCTTTCCAATATGTGGGTCTGAGCTGTGTCTACATTGGCTGGGTGTGTGACGGACTCGTTAGACTTGGGCAATGCATGCTGAGCGATGTCTCCACCTGCATCATTTGTGGCGTCCTTGGTGGTCACTGTACTTGCGTATGTAGACTGTTGCCATGACTTCATGTGTACATGTATTCTTTTAGGCGCTATGCATATGTATACTTCCAGCCTCGCACACATGTGCTACATGTACTGCAGGATCTTTGTGCACCTGACTGACATTTGTGGGCATTGGATCTGTGGGTACTCCACCCTTTTCTTTGCAGGGGCACTGCTGTGAGTGTTAGGCACCCACCCCTCCTGTGTCTGGGCACTGCTGGGAGGACTCTGCACCCACCCCTCCTGTCTCTGGGCACTGCTGGGAGGACTCTGCACCCACCCCTCCTGCATCTGGGCACTGCTGGGAGGACTCTGCACCCACCCCTCCTGTCTCTGGGCACTGCTGTGAGTGTTCGGCACCCACCCCTCCTGTCTCTGGGCACTGCTGGGAGGACTCTACACCCACCCCTCCTGTCTCTGGGCACTGCTGGGAGGACTCTACACCCACCCCTCCTGTCTCTGGGCACTGCTGGGAGGACTCTGCACCCACCCCTCCTGTCTCTGGGCACTGCTGGGAGGACTCTACACCCACCCCTCCTGTCTCTGGGCACTGCTGGGAGTGTTAGGCACCCACCCCTCCTGTCTCTGGGCACTGCTGGGAGGACTCTACACCCACCCCTCCTGCGTCTGGGCACTGCTGGGAGGACTCTGCACACACCCCTCCTGCATCTGGGCACTGCTGGGAGGACTCTGCACCCACCCTTCCTGTCTCTGGGCACTGCTGGGAGGCCTCTGCACCCACCCCTCCTGTGTCTGGGCACTGCTGGGAGGACTCTGCACCCACCCCTCCTGTCTCTGGGCACTGCTGGGAGGACTCTGCACCCACCCCTCCTGTGTCTGGGCACTGCTGGGAGGACTCTACACCCACCCCTCCTGTCTCTGGGCACTGCTGTGAGTGTTAGGCACCCACCCCTCCTGTCTCTGGGCACTGCTGGGAGGACTCTACACCCACCCCTCCTGTGTCTGGGCACTGCTGGGAGGACTCTGCACCCACCCCTCCTGTCTCTGGACACTGCTGGGAGGACTCTGCACCCACCCCTCCTGTCTCTGGGCACTGCTGGGAGCACTCTGCACCCACCCCTCCTGCGTCTGGGCACTGCTGGGAGGACTCTGCACCCACCCCTCCTGTCTCTGGGCACTGCTGGGAGGACTCTGCACCCACCCCTCCTGTCTCTGGGCACTGCTGGGAGGACTCTGCACCCACTCCTCCTGTCTCTGGGCACTGCTGGGAGGACTCTGCACCCACCCCTCCTGCGTCTGGGCACTGCTGGGAGGACTCTGCACGCACCCCTCCTATTTCAGGATATGTACGCTTAGAACATACACGGGTGTGGGTTCGCTACATGCATACGAGGTGGGGGTACGGTCCGTACATACACGGTTGGGGTGGGGGTACGCTCCATACGTACGCGGCTGAGGGTACGGGTCGTACTTACACTGTTGGGGTGGGGGTACGCTCCATACGTACGCGGGTGAGGGTACGGGTCGTACTTACACTGTTGGGGTGGGGGTACGCTCCATACGTACGCGGGTGAGGGTACGGGTCGTACTTACACTGTTGGGGTGGGGGTACGCTCCATACGTACGCGGGTGAGGGTACGGGTCATACTTACACTGTTGGGGTGGGGGTACGCTCCATACGTACGCGGGTGTGGGTACGGGTTGTACTTGCACTGTTGGGGTTGGGGGTACGCTCCATGCATACGGGGGTGGGGGTACGGTCCATACATATCCGTCCCCACGCTATGTGATGCTTGTGCGGGCCGTACCCAGGCCTTTGCCACGTGGGTACAGCCGTCCCGCCATTGTTGGGATGACGTAGGTGTGGGCGTGGTACGACTCGTACCCACGCTCTTAAGGCGTGGGTACGGGACGTACCTGTATTGTTGTGTTGCCGGTTCGCGTCGTCAAGCACTTCCGTTGTGGCGGATGCTGGCTTTGCTGGACACGCCCCCACCCCCTCGTAGTGACCAGGGCCTGGGGGTCAGGTATGTCCAGGGCATGTGTGCTGTGTGACTTTGGTGGGGGTTTTGTGGCCTGCCCCTGGTCCTGCCCCCCCCCTTTCCCCCCTCCCTTTGTTTTTCTGACCTTCTGCGGCGTCTGCGTCGTAACCTGTAGAGGAGGTCGACTGCTATGAGGGCCGGGATGACACGTAGGTTCGGGTCCATGTCTGTCCGCCGCGTGCAGGTACTCCTTGTTCACGTCGTCCTGATTCCCCAGCAGTTTTTGGCTGCCGGAAAATATTCTCCGTGCGGGATGACGTCGGTGCGAATCGTAATTCCTGGTTCGTGAATGGCAGGCTGCATGCGTCCCGACGTCACGTCGCCGCTTTCCCGGATCACATTTGTATGTTTATTTTCGTCGGTCGGGCTTTTGTACGATTCGTACGGAAATGGTATTTCCGTGCGAATTGTAATTCCATGTTTGTATATTTTTTCGACCGGGTACGCGTCGGACGGAGAATATGCTCCGTCCGACGGTTCGTATCCGGTTTTTACCGGATCGTGATCGGCATCTTAGTGTGCGATTCTTTTTACTGTGTACAATCATACAATGAATATTTACATAATTGGCTTCAAAATGATTTCAAAGATGCAAAAGGTGGCACAATCAAGCATAAAACACTTTGGGACAAGTAGTTCAGTTGCGAGACAGACTACAAAACACTCACGTGATACACACGCAGAGTCATCAATGTGATGGCATTCACGTTGCAGGGAATTCATTGGCTGACGAAGCCGCGATGGGGGCTGTGCAAATGGCTTCCGTAGCTGAAATCACTCGTTCAAAAACGAAAATCGACAGTGAGATATTGTTGGCTGTCAATGCTTCAAGCAAAGGCAGTGGTGCAGCGTTACCTAAAAAGTTTCCACTCAAATACTCGTATATAATTGATGCGAACAATGTTCCGTTTGGTCGAATCCCTGGAGTGGGGGATAGGGTAATTCCAAACATGAGACGTAGAGCAGCTTTGATTTATGAAGCACATCTGGGAGAGGGTCTGTCACATCAGGGGATCTCTAAAACAATCTTAACATTAAAAGAGATGTACTGGTGGCCTGGAATGAATACACTTATTCATATCTTCGTCAATAACTGCATGGACTGCAATAGATATCCCCACCAGACACCAGACTACGAAGTAGCCTGCCCAGTACAGACGCCATTGTTAGACAGCATTAGACTATCTGCGTACAGGCATCCTCTTGGACAAATGCAATCCCACTAACACTAACTCAAGGTTCCTATGGATGTGGCCTCAGTGCTCGGCTGATGCTCGAACTGTTATAAAACATTTGCAAGTCTTTATCGGCACATACGCTATTGGCACACTACATTATGACCAGGGCCCTGCGTTTAGCTCTCGGGCTTACAAAGAAGCCATGGCCACTTTGGGCGTTGCATTGCGGTACTCCTCTCCATTCCATCCTGAGGGAAATTCGGTTGTGGAATGGAAAAACCGGGACTTAAAGCGGTCTAAACCAGCTAGGGTATTAGGTTCAGGTGATGGGTGGGTTAAACATCTTTATGGGGTCCAACGCTCACTAAACAATTTGCCAAGAAGTTCTCTAGGAGGGGTCACTCCATATGGGGTCCTATTTGGGACAAGAATGTGGGTTCCTGATCTCGAATGTAAAGGCACAGTGGTGGAAAATAAACCATTTGATATCAAAGATCGTTTGGCTGTTTTACAGGACTTAAATGAACTAAGATCGAAACAAAGCAACGTGTTCCTGAAGCCAACCACCACTGGAGATAATCCAGCCATCCCAGCAAGGCCTGCCTGGATCCCAAAGCTTGGGGATCTAGTCAGAGAAAAGATCGCGGACAAGAAGGAATTTGGGCCTTCTTACAGACAACCAGTACCTGTCCAAGCAATCCACGGATCAAGAACAGTACTTTTGCCGTCCCTTGCTGGAAAAAAGGCGAAAAGATTTGTGTCCATCAACCTCATCAAACCACACTATGTGGCCGATACTAAATAGTAGGCCATGTAGACGCCGACCAAGTAGCAGACGTACTCCTCTAGCTACTATCCAAGAGGTTCAAACTGAAAGACTCATCACCATTGAGAATCCAACAGTGAGAAATGAAGGACTAAGCAACAATGCTATGAAACTCATTCCTCTTGAAACCCAAATAACAGTTCGTCCTGATATACCGGTCTACACCAACGTAGCAAGTGATCCACTGGTTCCAGCGATTTCAACAAATCCTGATGCAATTTCAACCATTGACAGAACTGCTTCTGGCTAGTTCATTAACTTTGATATGTTTTCTGACGATCCCAGCGAGCCTGAAACAATGCCAGCCAAAAGAACTTTCAAAGAACAAGCACAAGACTTTTTTCAACACGTGAAAAAGACTTATCTGGTTTTACCATGGATTGAACTATGGATTATTTCTGGAATATTTTTCTTTCTACTTTGCTAGCTTTAGTAATAACTCTGAGCATGTTGATAGATGGAAGATATATTCATTTGGACACAGGAAGTAAAAATGTGAATTTACTTTTGAAACCACACAAATCATCCCATCGTGAAGCAAGAGACTTGTCAGCATTGAACATCACAGTCGTTCCTATACAAGATGGTATAGTTTGGGACAAAACGGATTATGATATATTCGGTCCATCTGAACTTTTGAAGATTCCACACTTATTCAAGATTTCATTAAGTGACTTTATTACCTCCAGTAGCTATTCTGATGATTGGGACTTTGAGACTGTTAATAACATGATGTCTGATCTAGAAAGATCTGCTGGATTCTCTAAACATGGATACTTAGAGGGTTCAACAGACTATGAACAGCTTTTTGTTACAACCACTATGGTCATCATTTCTTGCATAAATCTGCAACAGCTAGAAATGTATTTATGTATAACCAATGGGAACATTGTCCTACACCACCAAGGGGTACCTCAAAAACGTTTGAAATGAAGTTTCCATATTTTTCAGGGTACAACACATCCAATCCAGAAACGTTTTACTTTAAAAATGTGAACAAAACATAAACAAAAAATATGTTAACCAATACGAAACAGATTTATTCTGCAGCCGTTATTGCCCAACTGTCTAGATAGGGTTTCGACTTTTGGAAAAAAACAATTGGCACAAAATCTGTTTGGGGTACAAAAGATTGGCAAGTGCACGGGATAGAAGATTTATTTAGAGCCTGCATCATCCCACAGCAGATAATGTTTTTGAATGACACTGTCCAACAAACGTCTTGCCTTGGGTTAGCCAAGATCAAAGACATGAACAAACTGTCTATACCTACACCTGCAAGTAATAGCACTACACAGGGAGTGGTTGACGTACATACTATCTTACAATACAACAGATCAGATTCCGTATAGAACAAATGGTTGCTCTGGCCCACAGACACAAACATCTGTCAAGAAAGATTCCTGAACAAGATACAAGGTTTAACAATCAATATGCCAGACCCACGCAATGTTCAAAGACAGCATACAGGGGTAGTAACAACATACAGTGTAAGAAAATTATGCCTTGATTGGCTACAGACATCTACACTAGAGGATGTGAAACAACACTTATCTTTACTTAAAGAAGACGCAAACCTTAGGGAATTCTTGCTAGGTCCAAGAAAACCGCGTCAAAAACGTTTCATATATGCCGACATCTATGCTGCTTATAATGAAATATGGAAGGTTACCCAAGCAGACGCTGCAGAAAGAATACGAGAAATTGATCGTATTAATTTAGAGAAATCTCTCGCTGTGGTCGACAATGGGTTAACGACTCTATCATCCAGGATATATTCATTGGGCAGCATTGTATCCTCTGCTATAGACATTGCGGAACAAGATTTTGTCCTGCAGTGTCAAGGCCAGTCTCAATTACGTTCTATTCTGTCATTAGGCTGGACGCTACAAAACTTGCGTGCAGGCTATGTGCCTTGGCGTTTCAGCAACATGTCTTCTCTGTTTTCTGATTACAATCACACTGAAAAACAGATCAAGCTGGCACAAAGGGGACCGAAGTATACAGTGCTGAGCATTGAAAAACTGGAAAAATTGCCATTTACGGTAGCAGAAAAAACAGCTACAGAATGGATCATTCATGGCAAAATAACTCTGCCTGTTACAACTTTCCATTTTCAGTATTGCCTTAAACACATGCCAGTAGGCAAATATGAAAGATTGGGTAAAGAATACATCAGGACATCCAGGGATTTACCTTACACACACAGATGTTGGAGTGGGGGGCGTGAAGTGTTTATTAGCGATACACACTGTGAAAATGCACTGAGCGGATCACTCATATGTCGGGATATTAGTTTACATGGGGCCTGTAGCGGTTCCACTGCAAATTTATCCTGCCACCTGCAAGGTTCATTGGACGCTGTGATTAATCCAACGTTTGGACAACTTTCAAATAGGAGTTACCGCATGTTGAATGATCAGAGCTGTTGTGGCATGTTGCCAAGTATCCCATATCTAGTAACAGTTACTTCCAGGGTCACTTGCTGTATGCAAGTCTTGTTCCCCCAAATAGACACAGTCAGGGAGTTGCCTTTATGGCCTTCACTGAACATCTCTTCTATATGAATTGATACTTTAAGCAGAATAAAAGCCATTCTTTTACAACAAACCGTGCCTTTGACCTCGGCCAAAGAAACCTATGATCTACAAGTCGCAAGGACTTCGACTGAGATACAGGCTCTGTTAAGGAAAAATTTCCCTACACATTTCACAGAAATTTTGGGACGTATCTTAAACATGTCTGATACGAGCGGTATTGTGCATGTATTTAAGACCGTATGTTTTGGACTGTTAATACCTTTTCAAGCAGTCCTCGGAATCATTCCAAACTTCATGCACTCGGTGTTTGGTGGTCTGTCGCTAATTCTAGCACTCGTTGCAGGAATCCTGTTTTTATTCCTACTGCTACGCTATGGCAAGTCAATCCACAAGCGTCACTCCCAGCACCTTGGAGAATGCTCTCCTGGAAAGGAAGCATCGTGAGCGCATAGTACAGCTATTAGATTTACCTCGCCTACGGGGAAATAAATACCACATGGTTTCGTCACAACGAGTTCTTAGAAACCAGACACTTAAGCCGAACGGGACTTTCCCTAGCTAGGATTATTGATTTCTCCAAGAACTCATAAATTATGCATGAACTACTATTCCTTAGGGGTTCATCCATGACGTCTTCCTCTGCCCGACTTTACGTCAATGCTAGCATTCCTAAGCACCTTCCAGGTATAAATATGCCTTCCCTTACCATGGCAAACCACGGCACGACACGGCACGACTCAGCACGACTTGACTGCACGGTTCGTCATGGCAAGTTCGGAAGAGACCATATCCCGGCCTGACGCACTGACCAGACGCTGTCATCCCTGCTTGCAGAGAATCCAGATTCCAGTGTTCTGACTCCCTTTGCGGGGTGTTAGAGTTTGAGACCCGGATAGAGATTCCCACTTTGCTTATTAAAAAGGTATGGAGCAGACTAGAACCTAGAGGGACTCTTTGCATACTAAACTTAGTATATACCATACTATAGAAAACAGCAGCTACTTTTACCTCGTACTACACTTAGGTTAGGTACACTGGGGTAGAACTATTTAGAAGCATCAGATGAGTATTCACTTTTAAGCCTGTGTTATTTATGTATGTATATATGATTATATGTCATAGCTAAAAGACAATGCTATTGCAGTATTATTTCTTCTTACTGCTTACGCTTTGCGTATTATATCTTGCTTACTGTCTAATGATTGTAACAGCTCATATGTCTTACATGAGAAACAAGACTGTTCAATAAACCCTTTTGTTGAAATGCCCATCTTTCTATTTCTGTGTAACTCTGGAGAAACTAAGCATGCACGATTGACTAAGTGAAACTGTTATCTATTGTTTCCACGATTCTGAGACGCGTTCCGATTCTAAGGGAAACAAAGTTGCCATGTTTATGCGGTTGTCAGAAAATAATCCCTTCTTGTTCATTCGAGAAGTTTCTAGTGACCTCTGAGTTAGCTGGCACACTCAAGTAATTAAGTTGAATGTACTCGATCGGAGCATACTGACCTTAGTCCTATGCAAAAACTATAGTGTATATTATTCCAATGCTCAGAGCCTATAAGGGAAATAGGAACTACACTGCAACTGAATCGTTCAGCACGATATGCTCTTTTTGTTGTGAGAAGTGTAAGGCGCATGCATTTACAAGAGACCCACTATTCATATAAAGAAAATACATAGATTTTCTGTTGTAAGATAGGTACTTACACATATTTCCTTGCTTAAGTCGCAGCAGGCAAATCGCTTAAATTGGCAGCCTGAATCGTCACAGAGAAAATCTGAACCCTGACAGAGAAGCACTGGAAGACTGCTTGAAAGTGATGCTCTTTGCGTTCCTTTGGGATCTGGAGGATTTGCTGAAACAAATCTTAATAGGAGAAAGTCAGATGAGAGGCTTTTGCTGATTATCTCGTGAGACCTGCTATTGTAGAGTTCAGAGGGTGAAAGGAAACTGTGTGACGCACTTCGAAGCATTTCCTGCAACAAGACGCGAAATGTAATGGGATCAGGAAATTGCTTACCTCAGTGGGCTGTTCAGCAAAATCATTAGTAATTGATCTTGGCATCTTCACCAATTGTAAAATAGGTTGTTTTAACGATGTATTTATAATGCTAAATGTTTTTCAGCGATAGACTCTAATCTCCTGGTAATGCTGTTGTATTTTGAATATTAAATGACACTGACCATTGATGTTATAAGCTGATGTTACACAATCAGGAAATAAATAATGACACTAACTATATGATTGTTTCGATCGTAATAGCAATAATGTTTTGGCTTCTATGTATGTATGTTTGTGAAAAATACAATGTGAAACATTTAATAAGCATTTATTTATAGCAGCGACAAAGAACCAACAGTGGACCTCAGAGGCCTCACCTCTTTACTGTGTTCCCTTTGTATTTCTTAGTAGTGTGATGAAGGTGGGTGTGCACAAACTGCTCCTGCACCTGCCGTTGGGAGATGCAAACTGCTAAGCAGAAATGACGTGCTTCCAGAGAATGGAGCGGTGCACTACCAGGTGTGTATTGTTCAATAATAAAGACTGGTAAATTCATTTGTGAAGAAGTATCTCTTTATTTCAAAATCCATCAAATTGTGCAAAAAACCTGAGCCAACGCGTTTCGTTCAAGAGATTGAACTTCGTCAGGGCAAATGAGATGGAACAAGAATCGAAGTTGTAGATTTCCCTTGGTCGAAATGGACGGAGTAGTCACGGAAAGCAAATGTGCGTTAAGAGATGGTGCAGTCACGTGGTATTCTGTGACTGCACGTTCAGCGTGGGCCTCCTTGATAAGGGCCCGGTGGATAAACCTCAAGCAGGTGTAATATGGTGTTCCTTCCTCATGTCCCTGAATGTGCAGTCACAGAATACCACGAAGCCTACATACAATACAAGAGGCCTGCTCTGCAACAGCCCAGCTGAGGAGTTTGAACTGGATCTGCCCTGGTCCCTGCTGCTGGCCTCTGCTTGAGGGAGTCTTGACCAGCAAAGGCTGTCCCCGAGGTCCTGGACTCTTGGCTGATGTCAAAGCGTACTCCTTCTAATTTCGTCTAAAATTTGAGACTTTGAAACATTTTGGCTTCAAGGACCTTGAACAGGACCAACCTGCCAAGGCAATCTGACAAAGGAGTGTTACCTCTGGGCCAAAGATTCAGATTGCTCCTACTCAGAGTTTTTCTGCAGCAGCAAATCCTTTTCAGTGAGACCTTGTGGAGCCCCCTTCTGATAAAGCCTGCAGGCTTGCCCCACTTGAGGAATCTGAGCTCAAAAAAATGACTACGTCTGATGGTACCCCCCTACATTGTCACGGACAAGGTGGCAGGCACCACACGGTGCCTGTCACCTTGTGCATGACAATGCCCAATGTGCATTCCCAGCATTGTGGCGGGCGGTGCTGTGAGCATTGCTGGGAATGGGGGATGCCACCACCACGGTGGCGGTGGCATCCTAATTGCAGGTGCGGGACTGGCAGACGGTCCCAGCACCGCTAGGATGGCGGGGGGACTGAAGTCCGCCCGCCATCCTAATAGGCCCCTTAGTGTGCAAATTATTTATCACGCAAGCCTGTTCTTAGGGAATTTCCTAATACTTTCTTATCCGTGGATTACCTAGTTTGACACTTTCCACCGCTCATGTGCACATGAGGTTTTCAGTTGTGAGTGTTAGATGGTGGCAGTACCTTGCGAGCATTTTCTATGCCAGTGCATACCTGTTTATCTTTTTCGCAGACACACTCTGAACTCGCCTTCTGTAAACCCCAAGGTTTTGAACGTATTTGCATAACTTGCTAAAGGTCCAGTTTTCACAAGAACTTGTGGAACTGCCTCCTTCCCATTTTTGCTAGAGATAGCCAAAGTTTGCAAGAACAACTTCACAACATTACACACCCAAATCACAGCCTGATGCCCACCACCCTTGCTTTTCTTGGCTCCAACTGGATTCCCTGCTGCAGACCACAGTAAATAAGGTTCATGCCCAGCTCCTCAACCTATGTTGGTTTCCAGTTGGGGTAGAGGGCGGTAGAGCCTCATGGATTAACAGCTCTGTTCCCCTGGATACCTATTGATGTTGACTTTATTCCACACACCTGCTTCCAAAGTGACCTTTATCAATAAAAAACTAAAAAAAAAAGCAATTTAATTTTCTAAAGAGCATTACTAATACCATTGCATTTCATCTGACACTTTATCAATTATCTTTTTATGTAACAACAAGAAAAGTCCCTAGAACTAATAATAGGCAATATAATGAAATGCAGCATTGCAGGGCTTGCTGTTCAGCGGGCTACATAGGATGATATAGGATTTCAATCTAATTTCCCATGCAAAAAAAAAAAAAAGCAAAATGAAAGGCACATGAAATTATGTTATTCAGGCCTGGAGCAATCCGCTCTTTAGAAATCAAGCAGCGTGTAGCCAGCTTAAATGTTCAACGCTGACTGAGTGAAAAATTACCCCTGCTTTATTATTTAAAGAGTTTTGAAATGCAAAGTACCTTAATGAAATATTTTCAGAACGACTGGGAGGGGTGGCGCAGTTGTGTGTATGGAAGCCCACGGTGCAGAGGATCCTTCAAGGTATACAAGTGCTCGATTACATGAGATAACCGAAATTGTATATATATATATAATTTCAGCAAGCTATTACCACGCTCATTTTTAATAGGAGAAATTGGAAATAGTCGCTGCAGCATTTGAATTTTAGGTGGCGCATCACCTAAGTTAATGTACCTACTGGCACACTGGTGTAATGCAATGTTACCTTCCTGCATATATTTAGTCCTATTTAACCATCAAAAGGGGCCTCTGTTTTAAAACCAGAGTGTCACCCACCAGCAGGAGCACGGTGTCAAAACATCAACACAAGATCATAGGACAGGGAAGCCCAAACCAAATACTATGGAGACGACGTACTTTGGCAAAAGTATATTTACACACCCTCTTGGGGTGGAATGTGAAAAACGACATTTCAAGTAGAAAGAAAAGAGACCTGACATCCGAGGTCAAAACCACCTTGAGGAAGAAGAATCAAGTGTATGACTAATAGCAATGTCCACAACAACCCCATTGGACCAGCTGCAGCAGGACGTGTCAGGGGCGTAACACAGGCCCTCGCAGCCCCCGCGGTGCAGGGGGCCTCAAAGCTCCAGGGGGCCCCCTGAGCACAGCACTCTGGCTGCAGAGCTCCTGATTGAGCCCGGAGGGGGCCCTTCCACGTGCCTTGCAGGGAGGCCCCCTCAAGTTTCGTTACGCCAGTGGGACGTGTGGAACGTCTCTTCTGTTCCTGAGAGGGGAAGGGTTCCTATGAACATAAACAAGCAGTTACTTCAGCAACGAAATACAGATGACTAGTATAAACTTGGTGTTTACTTCGAGTGTTGCACAGTATGTTTATTTATATAGTAAGCACTATTTTCTTTGCTGTCTCGCCCGCCCGCGCTCCCGTTTGCAATGCAATAGGTCTCGTGTAAATGCGAGTGCAATTGCATTGCAAATGCTTGTTGTTGTTGCTTTGCTCCCGTCGTTGCTTCCGCCCTCCCACCATCCTCAAACACAAATTCAGGCTCCGCAGAAACTTGAGAGGCGAGCAGCCCAGAACTCCGCCTCTCTCTGCCGTTTCAACAGCAGTAGAAGCAGAGATGAAAATTTAACCCATCTCCCCAAGATGGCTCAGCGAGTGAAATGCTCGCTGCTGGTGTCTAGTCTTCTCTGAGTCCAAAGTAATATTCCTCACAAGGCCACCTCTTTTTCCCGTCTTTACGAAGACGGTTAATTAAATAGCCCAAATCAAAAGGTGTTGGAGCGCTTTGTTAGTGTTTATAGCTCAGATCATATGTAACTCTCACTTCACATTTTGTGTCTGTGTAATTTACAACACTTACACATCTTCTTCACTGCACTATTTATCACTACTTTGAAGACGTCGAAGGCCGGTCTCTACCTCTGATATTTACAATCTAACAAGCGGTCGAGAAGGCCCTTTATTGCAATGCAATAGGTCTCGCATTTGCGAGAGTTGAAGCTATTAGTAGTGTGAATGACAATGCCTATTATTAGTTTTAAAACCCAAAAACATAAATAAAAGGCATTGTCATTTACAATGCCAATAGCTCAAACGCACGTGATGCGAGACCTATTGCATTGCAAATGCTCGTTCAATACATCTCTCCTACAAACATTTATTTTTGCTTTACAATTGAGGACAATTCATCCTTTTGGTGCCCAACTGCCCCCCCCCCCCCCACCCCCTCCCCACCCCCGGCCCTTATGAGAAATGAACTATCTGCTGTAACTGAAGAAATAGTTTTTACCTTTTTATAGAACTTCTATCCTTTTTAACCAAGTTAGTTAGACTTTTTGTATGTTTGTCATGTTCTGAACTGCTTCATTGTCTTGGTTAGTTATTGTGCATGTACCAAAATGCATTTCTCTTATGATAGCCATGCCGCTGGAGTCATACTGTTATGGGCGCGCAAGGGATTTTTCATGGAAATTACTTAACCTTTTAGAGGCTAGCTTATTTAAACATTTCGAAGCTCGGTCACATTTCACACCAGGACTCTAGCCTCACCCTCCAATAGCATAACAATTTTGTTTTCTGCAGAAACTTACCGAACAGTGTATTAAATCAATGCACTATGATATTCGTTTTGATCTCAGTAGTGGAGAATACAGTTTAGGTGACTAGAACTCTAGATAACAAGGTGGGAAAGAAAAGAAGGCCAGAGTACCAAAATAAAAGTGACCACCCCCAAATAACGAATCAGATAACTAAAAAAAAAAAAGACTCAGATTTGCTAATTCTGGTCGTTTTGAACTAGTAAAGACACTCCGTATCAATATTTTGCATGGCATGGAAGAATGCCTGGATTTCAGCTTTCTGCTGGCAATGTTTGCTTTAATATCAGGGAAATCAACAGTAAAAACCAGCACAGCAGACCATAAAGCAGGCCGACAAACAGACGTAAACGTAGCCCACACACTGACCTGTCAGACCTGCCCATCAGGCACTGCTTGATTGCCCATAGGCCAATCCAACCCTGCTAGCTAATATGCTTTGGAGCCTGAAGGCGATGCTGAATGAAAGTGCTGATTGAGACTGAAGTGGTCTAGAAGAGATTCAGAGGACAGCTAGTGAGATACCAGGAACAAACAGTGAGGAGAATACTGTTACTTTGACCATAGAGTAGACTGTACATGAGATAACAATGTAGAGGATTATGCCACAGGGTGAACAACAACCAGAAGAAAGCAACATTAATGTAATCCCATTCAACAGACTGAGTGGAGAAATGAATGAAGTTCCACAAAAACATGAGAGAGGTCTCGAATGTAGAAACAGTCATACCCAAAAATATAGCCAAGAAAACTGTACTTTCACTCAAGACATGACAACGGTCTTTTCTTCTAATGTGTACAGAGAAGGCCAGCCAAGTCATAGCAGTGCAGGCAATAATCCCAATGTTAATGTTATAAGTAACTTAATAGATGTATTTGATAATTGCACATTCATCCCTCAGGGCATTCTTGTGCTGAATAACAGATGCTTATTGTTACCCAACTCAATGGCACCCATGTTAGCACCATCAGAAGTATAAAAGACTGAGTGGCCCTGCCACTGTTTGAACTAGTGACCATGATGTCAAACATAGAAAGAAAGTGTTACATTGTAGGAGAGAGCTCACCAAGCCACATTAGTACTTTTTTGGTCTAAACATGGAACCAGAGTGTGTGTAAATAAACATTTGGGAACAAGGCATTGACCTCATTACATGAGTGATTGAAGGGAATTAGTTTAGACCCTTTTTAAAAAATATGAAAGCTGAAACGCCCAGGTAAAACATGTAAGCAAGTGAGAAGACCTAATACTATTGATCTAACTTTAGAACATCCATGTGTGATGGAGGACACTATTGAAAATAACCGCACTACATTTTTGATGCACACAATAGGTGTAAATAAAAACCAAAAGTTGAAACAAACAGACAATTCATAGTCAATGCAGATAGGACCCAATTTAGAATTTACTGGGACGGATACTTTAACACAAAAGTGGTCAAGTACTATGTCCATCCACCTGATGGTCTACCCGCTCTACTTACAGTTGGTGTTCCTGCCGGATTTCTGCTGAAGGTGCCCCTGGTAGATCCACTGCGGAAACGTTATTCTGACTGCTTAATGGATATAGGGCCATTGCTGTAAGAACTTCAGACCTTCCACCCTATTTAAAGAAGATGGTCTGATGTACTTTGTTTTCTCTTTGAGACTACCAATAAAAGTGCTTGTGGTCCTGAAGACAAAAAATGAAAAAATATTCCTTCACGTTTAAAGCAGTATCGTCAAGTGTGAGGGTTATTATTTTTTTGTTTTACAGAAACAATCTCCATTTTCAGACTTGTTTTTGTAAAACAAACAAGTTTGCTGAATAGCTGCTTTAAACATGATGGCCACTCAGAAAACATTAATTGCCTTTAGAGGAGGTGCCTTGGTACTAGCTCCTCTAAAGGCATATACATCTCTGCCTGGCCACCGGAGATCCCTAAATTTGGTGGGTGATAGTCAACCAGGGCACTGGAGGTTAGTACCTCTACTCCACTTGTGGATCAAACCCTAAATACTAAACAATGTGTATCACAGAACAAAATTGTACAAAGAGCCATGCAGGCACATGGCACTGAAATATTTATTACATGTGAAAAAATATAATAAATCCCATAGGACTCAGTCCAATGGTCTTGGAGGACCCAGCCATGTTGTAATTCCTCAGGGTTAGCCACTTGGTCATATCACTGCTTCAGTACTTCCATTACTTCCTGGCTGGCCTCCAAGTTGACAGAAGCTTGCTTCCACAACATGGTAATTTGGCTTCTGGAGGACAGCATGTAGTTAATTACATCCTGGGGAGTTTTCCTTGGAGCTTTCTCCCACCCTTCCTTCCCCAAACTGATACAGGATGCCTATACAGAAGCTCACAGGGGCTAAAGCCTACCCCCTTCTGCAGCATCTCTCTGTAAGCAAAGAGAAGGCATGGCATGAGGACGTCCCACTTACGCCTCAAGGTCTCAGCTAAGTGTTTGAATATGCCCTTCAGGGTTTTGTTGAACTTTTCAACAAGCCCATTGGTTTGTGGATGGTAGGGGTTGGAGAACTAATGCGTCATTCCAGAATCCTTCCACATTGACTGCATATAAGCAGACATGAAGTTGGTGCCCCTGTCAAACACCACTTCCTTGGGGAAACCCACTCTGATAAAAACCCCCATTAGGGACTTAGCCACTGCATCTGCAGTTGCATTCCTCAGAGTTATGGCGTCTGGATGTCATGTAGCATGATCCACCAGTACCAGGATAAACCTGCTGCCAGAGGCTGTCTGGGGATCCACAGGCCCAACAATCCCGTTGCCCACCTTATCAAAGAGTGTGCCAACAGCAGGTAAGGGATTACAGGGGGTTTCAGTCTCTGCCCTGTCTCCCTAGTGGCCTGGCAGGTCAAGCAAGTTCTACAGAATACATCTTAAGAAATCTTCATCCAGAGCCAATAAAAGTGGGCGGCAAGCCTGGCAAAGGTCTTGTCCTGTCCCAGATGTCCTGCCAGGGGTACTTCATGAGCCAGCTCCAGCAGGAAGTCCCTGTAGCATTGGGGAATGACAAATGTCCTTGTTGCCCTATTCACAGGTGTCTTAGGCTCCCTATACAGGGGGTTTACCTCCCAGTAAATGTGGTGATTCCCAGAGGCATAACCTGCTGCCTGGGTTTCGACCTGTTGCCTTAAACCCCCTCCACTCAAATGTAACAAGAACCACTGGAAAGTGGCCCTCGCGGTTGTCAACCACCACAACCGGGTGGCGTGTATTAAGAAGAAGAAGAAGAAGAAGAAGAAGAAGAAGAAGAAGAAGTCTTTATTGCTCAGTTAATTAAAACCATTGCAATTATTAACATATAAAAACCATGGATTAAATACAGTTGATGTTTAAAAAAAGAAAATGAGAAATGTGTATATACAGCAAAATTAGTTTCGAGTGATTAGAAGAAAAAAAGTAATTAAAATGATTACAAAGAAAGAAGGACTGTCTGTTTGATTTACGCCTGGATGTTGGCCAAGCTGTGGTATTTTGTTACTGGGTCTGTTGGATCGTGACAGTCCCCTGGAGTGTTGCTGTGGCCTGTTTTTACCATTCGGGAATCAAGCCATTATCCATGTCAAGTGAAATAGTTCCTTATCGTTTTTTGGGTTTTACTTCGTTAGTTGGTGTCGACCAGTTTTCACCCTCTGTCATTCTTGTTTCTTTTCTGCTTTGTCCAAGAATTTGACAACATGGCATGCAAATTGGATGTTCGTTCCGTCCAAGCAGGCCTTTACTGCCTGCCGGTGAGTTCTAAAGCCCAGCCTGTTGAAGTGCTTTTTTAGAAGGGATCTGCGCTCCGCGTCCAGACCTTTGCAGGTACATAGTAAGTGCAAGATGTCTTCCTTTGAGTTCCCACAAATCCGACAGTTGATGCTTTCTTTGGGTCTTTTCCATGGGGGGAGATGGTTTTGCACAGGAAGTTGGCCCAGCCGTAAACGTAGGAACTTCTCCTTTGTGCGCCTGGTAAACCCGACTCCTAGATAGCTTTGACAGAGGCTGGTTGAGTAGCTTTGGATAACTGTCCAGCCATGGGCACGGGTTGCTAGGCTTGCTTTGTCCTCGATTAATGACGTGGATCTAACTGATTTGTTGACTGATTGTTTGAAGATGTTATGAGATCCGCTACTCGTCCAGGCTTCTTGAAGACTCAAGGAATTTAGGGAGTGATTAAGGTATAGCGCAGCCGCGCTCTTGCTCTTACTTTCCATCTCTTTCCATAGGTGGTAATTTAAGCTTGTGGATTCCTCTCTCTGTATCTTGTGCCAGCTTTTGGCATAGGCACCCATTCGCTCTAGAGTTTGATTTCTCAGGCCAAATTCCAGCCTAATTTGTGCCTGGGAGGTGTGGTTGGGCAGACTGAAGATTATTCTCATGGCCTTCGCTATTGTGCTGTTCAGTTGCTGGGCGCCCCTTCCTCGGAGGCATTCGCTTCCGTAGGTCAGGGCCGGTGTTAATTTTGCCTGTAGCACTTGAAGTAGAGGTGTGAAGCTTCGGCCGGCCGTTTTTGTTTTGAGGTTCCTTAGTGCGATCCCTACGCTAATGCCTCTCTGTTTTATTGCTTCCATTTGCTGGTTGAATGAGCCCTTTCTGTCAAAGATTACCCCCAGGTACCTGTACTCTTCTACTGTCTCCAGTGTGGACCCTCCCATGTGCCAGTGGAATCCTGTTGATGGTCTTTTTGCGTTAATCCTCATTGTTTTGGTTTTTGAAAGATTGATGATAAGGTTATTGTCTGTCGAGTACTTGTACGTGGTGTTAATCAGATGTTGTAGCCCTATTGGTGTTCTGCTTATTAGGGCAATGTCGTCGGCGTACATTAGGTTGGAAATGGTAAGCCCAACTAGGGTAGTTGCATGTGAGTTGGTTTCGTCCAACAGCTGTGCCAGGTCGGACATGAAGATATTGAAGAGTGCTGGAGCTAGGACACAACCTTGTTTTAGGCCTTTTGAGGTCATTATTTTTCTTGAGAGGAAGTCTCCTGGTCCTAGTTTGACTTGGACCCATGTGTCCGTGTGAAGTAGAATCTGCTGTGTAAGAAGGCCTGGTGGTATGTTCCTTTTTTCCAGTTTTGACCATAGTAAGTTTCTATTGACAGTGTCAAACGCTGAGGTGAAGTCAATGAAGCATACGTACAGGGGGAGATTAGCTGCCTTGGTGGCGTCAATGAAGAGCAAGAGAGCTAGCATGTTTGTTGTTGTGCCCATTTGTTTGCAGAATCCTGTCTGGGTGATAGGAATTACTGCGTTTTCTTCTGTCCAGTCCAGAAGCTCCTCTAGTAGAAGACCAGCATAGTATTTGGCTTCGTTGTTGATTAGGGCTATTAGTCTGTAGTTTTTTGGGTCCTTCACGTTGCCCTTCTTATGTATTGGTGCTATTATGGAGCCTTTCCATGACGCTGGGATTGTTGCTGTGTCTGTTATCTGCTTGAAGAGTGGCACTAGGGCTGCTGCCCAGTAATCCGGGTTTTGTTTGTACAATATAGGGGGAATCCCATTAGGGCCTGGCACCCCTCTGCTTTCTGAAATATCAAATGAGAGTGGATCACTGGTCCTGAAAGAACCAAAGTAAGCATCAACAGTTAATAAACTGTTAAGAAACCCTCAAGCACGTTTTCTGCAAGGTGGTGTTATAGCGGTATGTTCGATTATCCGCTGTGCTTAACAACGTGACAGCATCATCATTGGGTTACTGTGTGCTTCCTCCACCCGGAGGTTCTTGCCTCTGGTTTTTTCAGTAGTGATCATAAAAGGTGTGTGATAAAGGCATCCCAGTGAGTGTAGGTTAAAAAACTCGTAAAACCAGTCAAAAAATGTTTTAATAGGACTGGGTTCGGGTTTGGTTAAAAAATGATTTATGTGCAGAGTTAGACACTTTAGGGTCTGTTGCACTTGGTGAAAGTATTCAAAAAAATGTGGTCGACATGTTTCAGCCCGATCTAGTGCCCCTAAGGGTCAGGTGGGCTTTCTTCAGGACCAAATGTGATAGTGGAGGAATCTAAATATTCATAGGACTCCTTAGGAAGGGTGGAGTGAATAGTCCAACCAGCACGAAAGGGTTCGTTTTGAACCTGTTAGGAAGTGGTGGAAAAGAGAAGGTAAAAAGACTAATTTCAGTCAAAATACATGCTGTAACTAAGTTCAAAATTTAGAGCATCAGCCGTTGTTTTGCAACTTCAAAAATGACAATACTTCTACTGAATATAATGTCAATAGATAGAGAGACAAAAAATGACATTAGTTAATGGCAAAGAATGGCCCTCTTTTTGTATTTCAAAAAGGTGGGGGTATGCAGGTAAGAAGAACCAGAACATTGAAACTGAAATACAAACACATAGACTCATCGTCATTCTACATTTGTGAGAAAACATATCCCGTTGGATTAGGGAACGCGGGACACGATGATTGGGTTATTGAGTACAAAGCATCAATGTCACACATGGCAAGGAACAAATAGCTCAGAGTAACAGAGAAAAACTAGGAGCAGAATGGTGAATCAGACTGTCCTACGTCTATCACAGATCGTTAAGAAGGCGTGTTACGTAAAGCTTGTCAATAATCAGTATACGAACTTAAAATGTGCAAGAGCTAACAAGAGAACCAGTGTAAATAGGGTGAAGATTTGACAAGGATTTTGTATGGTAATCAGAGTAATTAGTCACAGGAAGCGCTGTTAAACGCCTTTGAAATAAAAGTATGCTGATTTGCTTGAGATCGCGAGCACGCGCAGAAAATTCGAGGCATGTTAGTTTAGTAGGTCACCGTAATGTGCAGCAATAAAGAAATAAACTATGTACCTTGTTTTCTCTAGTTGCGGAAAACCTTCGGGGGTAGGAGGCTAAACCTCGCTCTTGGGAAAAAGGGAAAGGAAAGTGATTTAAGGTAAATTCAATACATTACGTTCCTTCGAAGGTCTGCTCGAGTCCGCCTCTGCCGCTACCTTGCGCATAGGTGTTGTCGACTTGTTCTGCCGCTGCCTCTCTTTCCCCGGTAAGTTTGCTGATAGTACCGGGTCAGCGTTTTAAAGGGGCAGGGTCGTCACGTGTGCAAATTAGATAACGGAGAGGTAATTAGGAGACTGGTTCTGGTTAAAGCTTGTTTGGAGTTGTTATGAGATTTACACATCTATGTCAAAAAATATATATGTTGCTTAACAGGAAAAAACAAGGAAAAATATATGATACATCGGACGATGCTTGTTGTTCATCTGCTGTCTCAATGAAATTATTGTCTCAATAAAATTGTTGTTCATCTGCTGTCTCAATAAAATTATAATCATAGTAGCGCACGCCTCGAACTTTGTAGAGATTTTGCCATGTTGCACGCTCAATGTCTCTAAAGAGATATAGTCAAATTCATAATAGAGTGGTGCTGCAGTTCTTTCAGGAATGTATTCGAAAACGTTAGTGAAGTGATGGTGTCATAATGTGAGTGCGCTCTCAAGGAGTATTATTTAGTGTGTTATGGTCATACTTGAGAGGATAATTCCGATCTATCTCATCTTGGTTGGGGTGTACATTCCTCTGCTTTGATATAGTCAATGTACAATTGGTGCATCGTGGTTGTCATTTGTTGATGCTTAACCAAGGTATATTATCATTAAGTCCCTGTATATGGGTGCGAAGCCGGTGGACCCATCTTTGTTCTTTTTCAAAAAGAATTTTCTCGGCGTTGTGATTTTTAACAGTTAGGGCTTCTAGGATGACCCACTGGAGATGGTTAACTGTGTGGCCTTTTTCCAGATAGTGGCTACTCATTTTTGTGGTGCTCTTCTTGCATTTCACATTGCTCCTGTGTTCGCAGAGTCGTTGTTTTGCTTTTCGACAGGTCATTCCGATGTAGCGTAATTGGCAAGGACATGTGATCATATAGATCACATGGGTGGTATTGCAGTTGGTATGTGCTATGATAGTCCATTTTAAGTCTGGTGAGAGTTGCAGAGTTTTTGTTGCCGTGGTGAGGTGACAAACGGAACACGTGCCACATGGATAATGGCCAGTAACTGGTGTATTACTCCAAAGGCTTAGGGTTGTTTCCAGAGTTGATTTAGGTGGTGGTCTTGTATGTACCAAAATATCCTTTAGATTACGTGTCCGCTTGTTTGAAAACCTCGGTTTTGGCCATTTCAAGGCTCCTGACGTGAGAATCTTCCAATTTTTGTTGACAATTTTCTTTACCTCATTGGACACTGGACTGTAAGTACTGACACAGGTGACTAGGTCTGTCATAGGCTCTTTTACAGTTGTTTCTAAGAGAGCCTCTCTCGGTTGATTTCTTGCCCTCTTTTGACATTTTTTGATGGTTCGGGGGGGGTAATCTCTGTTCTTCAGCTTCTCGCTCAGATTTTGCGCTTGTTCTTTATAATCTTGAATGGTACTGCAGTTGCGTCTGAGTCGGAGGAACTGACCGTACGGGAGGTTCTCTCTCATTGGGCGCGGGTGGAAGCTGTTAAAGGAGAGTAAACTGTTCTTTGCAGTAGCCTTAAAAAAGGTCTTAGTCTGGATGGTATTATGGTCAATGAAGATGGTGACATCTAGGAAGTCAAGTTCGTTTGGGCTTGATGTGTATGTAAATTTCAGCCATTCGTCTCTGGTGTTCAGCCATTGGTGGAATTCAGTTAATGTTGTTGTGTCACCTTCCCAGATTAACAGGACATCGTCAATATACCTTTTCCAGAAGATGATCTGGTCTATAAAGGGGTTGGTAGGACTATGTACGAAATTAGCTTCGAAATCGCTCACGTACAGTCCTGCCACGCTCGGCGCGAAGGTACTCCCCATGGAAGTACCGTGGCGTTGTCTGTACATGATGTTGTTAAATTCGAAGTGGTTCTCAGTGAGTGCCAGCCTACAACACTCCAAAATGAAGTGTCTTGGCGTTTTGTGGTTCCACTGCTGTTTGAACAGTAGTTCTTCAAGGGTCTCCAGCGTTTTCTCCTGTGGGAGGCTGGTGTAAAGACTTTCAACGTCTAAACCAACTAGCAACATTCTTCCTTCTGCGAAATGTTGGTTTTTTAGAAGGTTAAGGAGTTCTTTGGTGTCCTTAAGATAGGTAGGTGTCCTTTGCACTAGTGGTTTAAGGTAGTGATCCGCAAATTGCGACAAAGGTTCGAGGATAGAGTCGATCCCGGAGACAATAGGCCTTCCCGGTGGTGGTCTGCGATCTTTATGAATCTTGGGAAGCGAGTAGAAGTACGGCATCCTCGGTGTCCGGGCAACCAGGAACTCTGCTTCACTTTTTGAGATCCAACTGTTCATTTCAGCTTCGTCAACCATCAGGGTAATGGTTCTTTGGAGACGTTCTGTAGGGTCTGTTGTGATGATCTCATAGAACTTTCTGTCTGATAGAAGGTCCATACACTGTTGTTCATACCCTTCTTTACTCAGCAGTACAATTCCTCCTTCTATCAGACAGAAAGTTCTATGAGATCATCACAACAGACCCTACAGAACGTCTCCAAAGAACCATTACCCTGATGGTTGACGAAGCTGAAATGAACAGTTGGATCTCAAAAAGTGAAGCAGAGTTCCTGGTTGCCCGGACACCGAGGATGCCGTACTTCTACTCGCTTCCCAAGATTCATAAAGATCGCAGACCACCACCGGGAAGGCCTATTGTCTCCGGGATCGACTCTATCCTCGAACCTTTGTCGCAATTTGCGGATCACTACCTTAAACCACTAGTGCAAAGGACACCTACCTATCTTAAGGACACCAAAGAACTCCTTAACCTTCTAAAAAACCAACATTTCGCAGAAGGAAGAATGTTGCTAGTTGGTTTAGACGTTGAAAGTCTTTACACCAGCCTCCCACAGGAGAAAACGCTGGAGACCCTTGAAGAACTACTGTTCAAACAGCAGTGGAACCACAAAACGCCAAGACACTTCATTTTGGAGTGTTGTAGGCTGGCACTCACTGAGAACCACTTCGAATTTAACAACATCATGTACAGACAACGCCACGGTACTTCCATGGGGAGTACCTTCGCGCCGAGCGTGGCAGGACTGTACGTGAGCGATTTCGAAGCTAATTTCGTACATAGTCCTACCAACCCCTTTATAGACCAGATCATCTTCTGGAAAAGGTATATTGACGATGTCCTGTTAATCTGGGAAGGTGACACAACAACATTAACTGAATTCCACCAATGGCTGAACACCAGAGACGAATGGCTGAAATTTACATACACATCAAGCCCAAACGAACTTGACTTCCTAGATGTCACCATCTTCATTGACCATAATACCATCCAGACTAAGACCTTTTTTAAGGCTACTGCAAAGAACAGTTTACTCTCCTTTAACAGCTTCCACCCGCGCCCAATGAGAGAGAACCTCCCGTACGGTCAGTTCCTCCGACTCAGACGCAACTGCAGTACCATTCAAGATTATAAAGAACAAGCGCAAAATCTGAGCGAGAAGCTGAAGAACAGAGATTACCCCCCCCGAACCATCAAAAAATGTCAAAAGAGGGCAAGAAATCAACCGAGAGAGGCTCTCTTAGAAACAACTGTAAAAGAGCCTATGACAGACCTAGTCACCTGTGTCAGTACTTACAGTCCAGTGTCCAATGAGGTAAAGAAAATTGTCAACAAAAATTGGAAGATTCTCACGTCAGGAGCCTTGAAATGGCCAAAACCGAGGTTTTCAAACAAGCGGACACGTAATCTAAAGGATATTTTGGTACATACAAGACCACCACCTAAATCAACTCTGGAAACAACCCTAAGCCTTTGGAGTAATACACCAGTTACTGGCCATTATCCATGTGGCACGTGTTCCGTTTGTCACCTCACCACGGCAACAAAAACTCTGCAACTCTCACCAGACTTAAAATGGACTATCCGAGCACATACCAACTGCAATACCACCCATGTGATCTATATGATCACATGTCCTTGCCAATTACGCTACATCGGAATGACCTGTCGAAAAGCAAAACAACGACTCTGCGAACACAGGAGCAATGTGAAATGCAAGAAGAGCACCACAAAAATGAGTAGCCACTATCTGGAAAAAGGCCACACAGTTAACCATCTCCAGTGGGTCATCCTAGAAGCCCTAACTGTTAAAAATCACAACGCCGAGAAAATTCTTTTTGAAAAAGAACAAAGATGGGTCCACCGGCTTCGCACCCATATACAGGGACTTAATGATAATATACCTTGGTTAAGCATCAACAAATGACAACCACGATGCACCAATTGTACATTGACTATATCAAAGCAGAGGAATGTACACCCCAACCAAGATGAGATAGATCGGAATTATCCTCTCAAGTATGACCATAACACACTAAATAATACTCCTTGAGAGCGCACTCACATTATGACACCATCACTTCACTAACGTTTTCGAATACATTCCTGAAAGAACTGCAGCACCACTCTATTATGAATTTGACTATATCTCTTTAGAGACATTGAGCGTGCAACATGGCAAAATCTCTACAAAGTTCGAGGCGTGCGCTACTATGATTATAATTTTATTGAGACAGCAGATGAACAACAATTTTATTGAGACAATAATTTCATTGAGACAGCAGATGAACAACAAGCATCGTCCGATGTATCATATATTTTTCCTTGTTTTTTCCTGTTAAGCAACATATATATTTTTTGACATAGATGTGTAAATCTCATAACAACTCCAAACAAGCTTTAACCAGAACCAGTCTCCTAATTACCTCTCCGTTATCTAATTTGCACACGTGACGACCCTGCCCCTTTAAAACGCTGACCCGGTACTATCAGCAAACTTACCGGGGAAAGAGAGGCAGCGGCAGAACAAGTCGACAACACCTATGCGCAAGGTAGCGGCAGAGGCGGACTCGAGCAGACCTTCGAAGGAACGTAATGTATTGAATTTACCTTAAATCACTTTCCTTTCCCTTTTTCCCAAGAGCGAGGTTTAGCCTCCTACCCCCGAAGGTTTTCCGCAACTAGAGAAAACAAGGTACATAGTTTATTTCTTTATTGCTGCACATTACGGTGACCTACTAAACTAACATGCCTCGAATTTTCTGCGCGTGCTCGCGATCTCAAGCAAATCAGCATACTTTTATTTCAAAGGCGTTTAACAGCGCTTCCTGTGACTAATTACTCTGATTACCATACAAAATCCTTGTCAAATCTTCACCCTATTTACACTGGTTCTCTTGTTAGCTCTTGCACATTTTAAGTTCGTATACTGATTATTGACAAGCTTTACGTAACACGCCTTCTTAACGATCTGTGATAGACGTAGGACAGTCTGATTCACCATTCTGCTCCTAGTTTTTCTCTGTTACTCTGAGCTATTTGTTCCTTGCCATGTGTGACATTGATGCTTTGTACTCAATAACCCAATCATCGTGTCCCGCGTTCCCTAATCCAACGGGATATGTTTTCTCACAAATGTAGAATGACGATGAGTCTATGTGTTTGTATTTCAGTTTCAATGTTCTGGTTCTTCTTACCTGCATACCCCCACCTTTTTGAAATACAAAAAGAGGGCCATTCTTTGCCATTAACTAATGTCATTTTTTGTCTCTCTATCTATTGACATTATATTCAGTAGAAGTATTGTCATTTTTGAAGTTGCAAAACAACGGCTGATGCTCTAAATTTTGAACTTAGTTACAGCATGTATTTTGACTGAAATTAGTCTTTTTACCTTCTCTTTTCCACCACTTCCTAACAGGTTCAAAACGAACCCTTTCGTGCTGGTTGGACTATTCACTCCACCCTTCCTAAGGAGTCCTATGAATATTTAGATTCCTCCACTATCACATTTGGTCCTGAAGAAAGCCCACCTGACCCTTAGGGGCACTAGATCGGGCTGAAACATGTCGACCACATTTTTTTGAATACTTTCACCAAGTGCAACAGACCCTAAAGTGTCTAACTCTGCACATAAATCATTTTTTAACCAAACCCGAACCCAGTCCTATTAAAACATTTTTTGACTGGTTTTACGAGTTTTTTAACCTACACTCACTGGGATGCCTTTATCACACACCTTTTATGATCACTACTGAAAAAACCAGAGGCAAGAACCTCCGGGTGGAGGAAGCACACAGTAACCCAATGATGATGCTGTCACGTTGTTAAGCACAGCGGATAATCGAACATACCGCTATAACACCACCTTGCAGAAAACGTGCTTGAGGGTTTCTTAACAGTTTATTAACTGTTGATGCTTACTTTGGTTCTTTCAGGACCAGTGATCCACTCTCATTTGATATTTCAGATATTTGTTAAAGAAGCTGAGTGGGTCGCAACTCCTTCTTTCTCCCTCCCCCTGATTCATATATAACCCCTCTGCTTTCCCCATCGCGATCCTATTTTTTATTTGTTTTTCCGTAGGGGCAAAAGCGTTGGTGCCAATTTGTGGCATCCGTGATGGGCTGTTTTTGGCATTAATCAGTCGCCTGGTTAGTTTGGGCTGTGGCGCTGTATTGAAGTGTGCCTGTAGATGATTTGCTCATGCTTCCTTGGATACATAAGAGTCAATGGTCAGAGACCTGGAGTTCTGGAGTGAGTTAACTGTTTTCCAGAATCTTCCGCTTGTGTTGGTTCCTTTAGCGTCGTGTAGAAGTCTTGCCCACATTTCTTCCTCTTCTTCCCTTTTGCCCTGCCAGATTATTCTCTTTTTTTCCTGTTTTAAGTTATGCATCTCCAATTGAATTATGGGGTCCGGTCCATCACGATGTAGTTTGCGCAGCAGTTTGTTGATGTTGCTTTTCAGGAGCTTTATCTTGTTGTTTTGATTTAAGGCCTTATTGCAGTTGCCAGTTGAGTCAGTTCTATTTCCTTGGCTTTTATTGTTTTGGCGACGGGTCTTGGATATCCTCGTATGAGCCTGTCCCAGGCTCCTCGTGAAGTGTTCCCAGGCATTCAGGTGCTCAGTGTTGTTTGAAATGCACTTTTCCCACTGGCTTTTTGCGTCAATTGTGAGGCCTTCTAGGTTTGACGTGTTGAATTTGATTCTTTTTTGTGCCACCTGCAGTGAGCAATCCATGTTTGTCGCTGATCTGGCTTGCACCACCCCCTGGAAGTTAAGGCCAAATTCTTGGGGCTGATGGTCACTAGCTGACATTGTGCCAATTTGGAAGTCCGTGATTTTCGCGAAGAGGTGCAGGGATACGAATGTAAAATCTATGGAAGAGCTGACTGTTGAATTGTGAAAAGTGGCTGACAAGGGGCTGTCATTTGCAAAGTGGCCATTTAGTGCTGCTAAATTAAGGTGTTCTAGCTCCTTAGTGCTTGAGCTTGACAGCCGATTTTGGTTGCCCCATTTACTTGTTACTTGTTGTGGGATTTCCCATGCAAGGAACAGTTCTTCTAGCGGTGTGTCCCTTGTTTGAGGCCCTCCCAGAAACATATTGAAGTCCCCTGTAACTATGAGACTTGTATTCGCTGTCTCTGTCAATGTTTTTGAGATCTCTTCTACCAGGAGGGTCATTCCTGATTTTTTCTCCCGGGGATGTAGGTATACATTCATCAGCCTTAGGTTTTGTTTTGAATGTTTTCCCCCCACTTCTAGTTCTATTGTGAGGATGCAGTTGTTTCCTGTCTGTTTTGTGCTTATGTATTTTGATTCATTAAAGGTCTTTATAGCAGTGTATATTATGAGGCCGCCCTTTGGATGGCCGTATTTAGTAGTTCTGGTCGCTGGGAGGTGATATGTGTTGAAGCCTTGAATGCGATGTGGTTGTTCTGTGGCGTGTATTGGTTATAACTTGCTCTGGGGACACCAGCTGACTCCTTACTATAGTCACACTGGCACCTGTGTCCCTCAGAGCCTCAACGCCTTGCCCTTTGATGGTAACCCATTGCTTTTACTTTGCAGTATTTGATGGCACATGGGTTTTAGGAACCACCTCACTGTCACCCAGGGACAATAGGGTAACCTCACTGTACTCCCCACACTTACTGGGACAGACTCCACCCCAAGCACTATGGTAGACACCCCTGGTGCCCTACCTCCAGTGGGAGGTTGTGCTCTTTTTGGGCATTTGGGATACCCCATGTAGTGCCCATACTCAAAACACTCGTAGCATTTGGGGTTCTTGGGCTGAGTCTTGTCAGGGAAGCTCTCCTTCTGGTGGCCAGATTGGAAATGGGACCCTGTGCCCTTTGAGTTCTTTTGGGGGTCTTGAGAGAACTCCTTCTTTGTCTTCCCCACTTCTGTTGGGGACACTGACCACCCTTTTGGAAGTCCCACAGATGCCTTTTTGGAGACTCTGGTGCAGACCCAGATGGCCACCTCCTCAGCTAGCTTCATGGTGGTCAGTAAGCTTGGTATTCAGTAGGTGTTGGTGCAGCTCTGGAAAACAAGTATCTAGCAAGTGCTCCTTCAAAAGTAAGTTGTACAGCTCAGAATGATCATCAATCTTGCTGCCCCTCACCCAGACCTTCAGTGCCTTGCTTGCATAGTCAAGGAAATGTACCCATGCTTGTGAGGAAATCTTTTGGCTGCCCATTTACTTCTGCCTATACCTCTCAGTGGTCAGCTCAAAGTTACTAAGTGATATGGCCTTCATGGGGGTGTACTGGGTCTGATCCTCTACCTCCAGTGTAAGGAGTGTGCCCCTTCCCACCGTGCACATGTATCTCCACAGACTACCATCCTCAGGAGTCCTCAGGAACCTTGTGCACCCTAATAGCCACCTCATAGGTGGAGAACCACTTTTCTATGTCACCCCCCACAACACAACTGGGTACCAAATCCTCTGGGATGTGAACCTTCCCTTTTGCAGCAGACACTTTAGGTACGCTGCCACCATTACTGCTGGACTCCACCTGCATGGCTCTGATGTCCAGCTCTCTCAGGCTGAGCTCATGGGCCATCATCCTCTCCTCAATGGCCAGCCTTTTCTTTTCTAGAGCTTGCTCTTTCTGCAATTTGGCACATTTTGCTCACTCTCTCTCTCTATCTTGGCGAGCTCTAGCTTGAACTTCCTCTCCTCTCTCCTGTCTTCCAGCTCCTCAGGGGACAGGTTTCTGGAAGACATACTGCTGCCTGCTCTTCGATGGACTCCCAGTCCTGGGAGCATGTTACCCCTCCTCCTCAATAGGCTGCATGACAAGACCTCCAGACAGCTCCAGCACCAACTCCTCCTCAGCCTATGACCCTTCCTCCTCATTATCTGTGTTGGTCTGGTGGGCTGCTGCCCATACTCTTAAGACTATTTGAAGCTCTTCCTTCTCGGCTCTTCCCTTAATGAACAACCTGTTCTCCTGGCAGAACCCCTTGAGTTGGACCCCTGTATAGGTCTACAAATTGGCCAGCTCGAATTTCAACTTGCCAGGTAAGGCCACAGACAAAAATGAGAAATGGGCAAAAAGACTTTTGGAACAATCAAAGATGTCAATTAGGGTGAATTGATTCAAATTGGTCTAGCTATGGAGTAGAAATGTGCACTAAGTCACTGTATTGCACTGCACAAACAAAAGTCCTATCCTCACCGCTGATGATCGATGTTAGAAATTGGGTTTCTGGTTGGCAGATGTATGCTTCCTGTCCAAGCAGGAACCACAATCCTAGTCAGGGTAAGTCAGATACACACCATACATTAACCTGTGCTCACCCTCTGGTAGCTTGGTACAGAGCAGGCAGGCTTATCTTACGAGGCAATGTGTAAAGTATTTATGCAACACTTCAAACAGTAATACCGTGAAAACACCACAATAAGTCTCCACACCAGTTTAGAAATATAGATTATGATTTTATAGCTAAAACAAGACTAAAACAACAAAAATCCAATCGAGATACACATTTTTAAAGATTAAATGTAAAAATTGTGCTTAGAAGCAAACAGCGGTTCTGGGGGTTATCTTTTTGCGCTGAACCGGGGCAACGTCAAGCGTTCAGGCCGACTGCGATGGAGCACGGGCTGTATAAAGAAGCCACGCAAGGCCTGCTGAAGAAAGTACCATGATCTTGCTCTCAACAGCACCCAAGATATCCATAGGTGTCGATCCCTGCTGTCGGTGTGAAGCGTTGATTTTCTCGAATCAATAATGAGAATGTGCTGGTTCTGAAGACAAAGCGGTACAAAAGGGGGTGGTGATGGACGGAGCATCAGAACCAATCAAACACTCACACCCAGTCAACAGATCTGGGTTTGATCCATCACCGTTCTTTAGCCCACTCTGCCACCCCAGTTCAGACATGGCCATGTGCAAATCAGTCTGACCCTGTGCCTCATGGGAACAGTCCAGCTCGAACTGCCAAGCCATGCCTTCCCTGGACCGAAATCAAGCTTCCTAGGACCGCTTTCTGGCATTTCAGCCGTCTTCAGCCAGGCTTGCTTGAATCCAGTGGCAAAGTGAGCAAGGGACTCACGTCTGAGCATACCCTGCCAACTTATGGCGAACAAAGCGGTACAAAAGGGGGTGGTGATGGACGGAGCATCAAAGCTCGGTTCGGGCTGGACTGTTCCCATGAGGCACAGGGTCAAGACTGATTTGCATATGGCTGGGTTCAAACTGGAATGGCATGGTGAGCAAAAAAACGATGGATTTAGGCCCAGATCTCTGTACTGGGGTGAATGTATGACATTGTTCTGTATTCTGTCCATCAATTGTTGTTTTTGCACATGGTTCTGAAGACAAAGCACTGAATCTGAGATGCGTTGGATCCAAAGCCAATGCACATAGTCGAGGGGATGCGTCAATCTTTTCACACTGCAGCGGTGGTGATGCAGCGGTTTATTGGCATCGGTTCTTTAGGCAATGCGCTGGTTCCAAGTGCGATGCGCCGGATCTGTTACTGCAACAGCGGTGATGTGTGATTCTGCTTCACACAGCAGAGGATGCGTAGGCTCCACTGGAGCATGCACCTGGATCCACTTCCAATGGACCAGGCACAGGAGCAGGAGGTGAGACTTTGATATCGATGAGTCTTAAAACAGGAGGCAAGCCAGCATGCCCTTGGAGATCATGATGGGGTCAAGCAAGAGTCCAGTTCTTCCTCAGCAGGGTCAGAAAGGATCAGGCAGGAGGGCAGTACAACAGAAAAACAGTTGTTCCAGAGCAGCAGTCTAGCAGAGTGGCAGTCCTTGTAGTAGCACAGCAGTCCTTCTTTCTGCAGAGTTTCTTTACAGGTCCACAAGTGTGTGATTTGGTGGGGCCAGATACCCAGTGCTTATACCCAGTTGTGCTTTAAAATAGAGGTGACATCAAAGAGGGACTTTGAAGTGCACAGAGTTCCCCTCTTCCCAGTCCTAGCTCCAGACACGGGGGTATGCAGCCCTTTGTGTGGGGACAGGACGCTGCCTATGCAGGCGTAAGTGTCAGCTCCACCCTCCCATCCTGGTCAGGATGAGCCATCAGGATGCAGATGGGCTCTCAGTCACACCTACCCTTCCTTTGTGTGTGGCTATCTAGAGTAAATGCACATAGTCCTGCTGTCACCCACCCAAGATGTATACTGGAGACAGGCTACAGGCACACGGAATTTTAAAAGCAGAGAAAGGCCATATTTCTAAACGTGACATTTCTAAAATAGTAATCTTAACTCCAACTATACCAGTAAAGAGGATTTATCCTTACCATTCCAACGATATAAAACAAACCATAGTTATTCCTTTTCAATCAGGGGCTACAGCTTAAAAGTGTAATATGGAATTTCCAATGTTAACCTATGAGAGGTGTAATCCTCACTGTAGTGAAAACAAATGTAGGTGTTTTTCACTATTAGGACATGCAAAACTAAAAAGTACAAGTCCTACCTTTTAGTTTCATAGCACCCTGTCCTATGGGCAACCTAAAGCCTACCTTAGGGGTGGCATGTGTAATAAATGGGGATTTTAAGGCTTGTCCAAAGGTTTTAAATGCCAAGGTGACATGGCAGCGTAAACTGAACCCACAGGCTCTCCAGTGGCAGGCCTGAGACATGTTTAATGTGCTACTTGTGTGGGTGGCACAATCAGTGCTGTTGGCACACTACTAGCGTTTATTTTACAGGTCCTGGGCATTGGTATTTCAATCTGCTAAAACTTAAAGATAGATTAAATACCATTTGTGGATACATCAATTAAACCGTGTTTAGGGAAAAGCACATGCACTTTAGCACAGGTCACCAGTTGTAATGGGTCCAGAGTCCTAAGGCCAACATAAAGAATACAGCAAAAAGAGGAGGTAAGCAGGCAAAAAGTTTGGAGAAGACCACCCTATGGATGCCAGGCCTAACACAGCCCTATTGTTAAAGTACCTGAACATAAACTCACTAGGTATTTTTTCCCCGAAAGTGTTATATATGTTAAATTAAAATTAAACTCCAGATTTGTAAAGTGTGACGTATCACCCCTAAGGGTATCCAGGCGCTGGTGGCAGTCGGGGAGATTAAGTGAGCTATTGCTCAGAGTCACATGCTGCTGAGCGGAGCTGCCACTGGCGATTGAACTATGAGGAACGTGCTCCGGAGTCAGCCGCTCTGGACGCTGTACCACACCTCTCCCTATGTTAAATGATATGCTTTAAATTAAACGATATGTGCCACAATTTACCCTCAAGCTTATTCAGATCTTGCACGTATCTGGAATGACTTTTTTGATTGTCACACAAAATGAGCAAAAGGGGGGTACTTTTCCTGATATAACTTCACCTGGGTAAGGATTAAGCCCTTTCCATTTAAAAATAGAGTTTAATATTGGTTATGGTACACTTAGTGTCCCTTTGCATTGGCACCCAACAAAAAGTACCCTCCAGCCCAATTGCATGTGTGGAGACCCAGATGGTTAAGCTTCTTCACCTCCTCGAGCCTGTTCACATCCAGTCATCAACTAGCATTAAGGGCATTGTCCTTCACTTCGTAATTACCCTTTTCTTTGTATTGATGCTTAGTTGTGGTGGAGAAGGGCTTTTTGGACTTCATTTGGCGTCTCAGATACTTGGGAAGTATTACCCACGCAAAGCATAAATGATACATTATTTGAATTTTCGGTGCCAAAGTATCAAGTACTTTCAGTATTTTGTTTAAATCGCAGAAAAATATATTTCGATTTTTTGCCTACATTTTGCCTCACATCAGTGCATCTGAGATAGGTATTTTAGATGAATACTTCCTGCTTCCGGGTTGAGCAAAGGTGCATGTATTTGGATGAAGATGCATTGGAAGGTCAAGTCCCTTAGGATCTATCCTTCTTTTATACAGCTTCCCTCAAAGGTGCTCTTTGCAGACTCTGGGAAAGGCTGAAGACAGGATGTGCTGTTTATGCTCGGTATCAGGGCTGCATGATTTATGGTAATTTCCATACTTTGCAAGGAACCGTTTGTAATAAACTCTAATGGTGCCTTCTTGAGGCGTTATTCAGCAGAGCCAAGTTTTTCGACTATAAAACCAGAACGTAGGCAAAAATGTGTCCTGCTTTATTCGAGTGTGTGATCAGCATGTATGAAGCTCGTTCATTGCGAGCCCTTCTTGTGCAGCGAAAAGCTTCGTTGCTACCTTTCCAGCTACCAGGAACCCTTGTTAATTATCCTTCACAGTTTCGATGCCAACCGCGACATTTTACTTTAAATAAGATTCTACGAATTCCCTGTGCACCCGCTTATGGGGAAATGACTTTAGTTTTGAATTATTTTCCCTCTCAAAAGAGAGGTTGCATTGAGTTTGAGAATCCCATAGATTTCACCATTATAATGTTTTCCCTGCTCGAAATGGCACTGATTTTAGGGAGCAGTATTCAAAAAATAGGGCAGGGCATAATGATTAATCATAGAGCCTGCCTGTTGTTCATCTCCAATAGTGGCATGGGAGGTTATTATTTCGGTATCAACTGGACCTTTTGAAACCAATTACCAGAAGTTTTTACATGTCGGTAGGCAGACTGGGGTTCTTCACAAAATGTATCTAATCCTTCCCTGTCATTTGTGCATCTAAGGGACAGTCATGACATCCCCTTAGCTTTCTTTTCGATTCGAACTAGAAACAGTGTTTTCTTTCCCCTATAACCCTCAGAAAGGCGGTACAAGACATATGGTGCTCGAATAACTGGTTCACAAACTTTAGGATCCAATTTTTGTAGTTGGTGAGAATGAGAAATCTGCCTTGTGTCAACCTGTCCAAATGTGGGTCTAAGAAAGCCTCTGGTGTACCCCCAAAGTCTCCAATAATCTAATAAAGTGAGTATGACCATATCATGAGAATCTACTTGCACACTGCCTTGGTAGTCTTCCTTATCACTTCGCTCTATCCATTTAGGGAAGGGGTCATTTTCCAGTAGTTGTATGATCATGAATTCCCTAAACCCATCCCATAAAGCCCGAGAGACAGATGTAAAACCTATGGTTTTTACAGGAGCAAAAGGCCACAAAGGTTGGCTGTGCTGGTGCATCTGACCTCTTCCTTTCATCTGGGCCTATCAATCCAAATCTCAGAAGCATTTTCACAACTGTTCCCAACCAGGTTTTTCCAGACCGAGAGCTCTTGCCGATGTTCTCCTGACGAGAATTTTGGGTCGTTTGCACACTTACCACTGATATGCCACTAAAGTGCCTGAAATGCTACAAATTACCATTAGTTCAATGATCTGTGAGGTGTTGTCCTTGGGAAATATAATTTAAGCGCTATAAAGGACTGTCTCCAGGCTCTAAGGGCCTGATTACGACTGTGGCGCAGTTGCATTGGCTCTTCACCGGCACAGCTGCGCCAAAGTAGCGTAAGGATGCCCGACTTATTACGAGTTGAACTCGTGTAAGGCAGATGGAACTTTGCCTTTCGTATGGCTGTGCCTGGAAAACAGGCCCTGCAATGGGAACAGCAAAAAATTTCCAGAACGGCATGGATGGTGACGTCCATGCCATGCTGGAACCTTGTGGGAATACAGACAGTGGGGTACATGTAGTGCCCCCCTGAATGTATCCCTATGGCAGGGGCATGGGGGCCCTGTAGGGCCCCCTTTGTTGCTGCACCACCAGCCTTGCAGGCAGTACTGGAACTGGTAATATGCTCAGCACGACTGGCGCAGGACCGCTGAGCATTTTGCATTGTGGTGCAGCTCCACAATTGCTAGGGAATGACTGTTCCCTGGCACAGCTGGTGGTTCACCGCTGGTACGACTTTGAAAGTGGTAATCTGGCAGATGGTGGACTGCCACTGCAGCACCACCGAGATCCAGCGGTCAGAAGACCGCCGCACTCATAATCAGGCCCTAAGCTCTTTGAAGTGAAGAGATCACTATCCTGAGGAATCTTGATTTTAGATACAGAAAGTGACAATAAATAACTAGCACAAATCAGTAGCCCATTTGGCCATCCTCTGATTAATGTAGCTGTGAAACATAACCCCAACTAACCACTCAGTGCAATATTACCATCCTACTACATTTTGTAGAAACAGAATCTAGTTAGTGTTGCAGAATGACTTTAAATCAACACTGTATCCATTTGGGATAATCTTGCTGTCTCAAGGAAAGTATTGGATGCCCCAATGTCTCTGGATCTTGCCCTATTGATAGCCATTGTTGTGTCCAATAAGTCATTATAGATTCTGGCCACGCTGAATCTGAGTTCTCACCAGCTACCTCTTAGTCGCTTATAGAGGAGGCTGAACTAAAAAGATGTACCTCCAGCACTGATGAATCTAAATGGGGCAGGTCTGATTTATGTGAGTCGTTCTTCTACATGAATGAAATGAGACTCGTTCAGTTTCTTGATATTGTTTAAGATGGTTCATTGAAGAGAAAAGAGTTGACAAACACTTCTCAAGCGTTCGTCTGGCATTTCTGGATCCTCATCTATTAGCCATTCTGTACAGATTCTCTTGAATTTATGTCCCTCAAAAAGTATTTACAAAAATGTCTAAACTGTATCTGCATGATAACGCTATGTTTATATTTAACATACCAAGGTGCATGACAATTGCAAGGTGCTCACTTTTAAAAAGAAGGTTGTTTGAAGTATGAAAGACGGAAGCTGATCTGAATATGTCATGCCTCCTACTCTTGTACAGGTGTCACTCGTACTTGAAGATAATGCCTTATAAAATGCTATGATCACAAACAGGTGTACTGCACCCATGAGAGAGAGAGAATAATTTACTTGGCTTCCATTTAGTAAATGGCATACATTAATTAATATTAGAACATTGGAATGTTGGGAGCTCCATTGAAGACAATGGAGTGCTCCCTGCTTCTACGGGCCGGTAATGGCCTGCAGAGCAACATTCCAATGTTTTACAAAGGCCTCTCGGAGCTCGAGGGGATTTAAAGCTTTGAGAAGCCTTTGTTTTATTTGTTAGAACATTCTGCCCTCTAGTGGCAGAATGTTCCAATAGCCTTATAGCCCTTCGTAGCAGGTCTATACCGGCTATTAAAGTCCTGCTCCCTTGTTAAAGCCCTTCGCCTTCGGCGAGGGCCTTTAACACGGGAACAGGCCTTTAATAGCCGGTATAGCTCGCTACGGTGGGCTATAAGGCTATGATAAGCAACAACCCTTACAAACAAAGGGGGGCGTGGCCGAGCCAGCCAAGATGGCGGACTCCTCTCTCTGAGGCTCCCGCTCGGCAGCCCGTGAACGCGACAGTTCTACCTGCCCCGGGCTTCCACCGACCCTGGAAATAGTCGGACCGAGCCCAGAAATGGCGGCGACACCTCCGACAGGCTTCGAGTCCCCGGGACAGCGGCTGTGGCGGTGGAGGAGGCTCCACACGGGCACTAGCCGGCCGCGGAGAAGATGGCGGATGGGTGATCGGCTCGAGAAGAGCGGCGGCGAGTCAGGGGGACTGCGGAGACCCCTGAGACACGATCGACCCCGTCGGTGAGCGCGGCCACCCGCACCAGAGTCCCGTGGCCGTGGGGCCAAGGTTGGACCCGAGGAGGCGACCTGGACGATCCAACGGCTGCAGTGACAGAGAGGCGGGAGAGCGCCGATCCCTTCCCCCCAAGCAGCTGAGCGGCGGCCCGAGGATGCCGGGCTGGACCCATGCGGGGGCGCAAGCAGCCCGACAGAGTGATCTACGCAGCAGGTGAGCCCCGACCTGGGCGATCGCTACGTGGCAATAACGAGGGACCCCCGCCCCACCTACAGTCCGGGAGGCGATAGACAGCTGATCATCTGGCGGGGGCGGGGAGAGCAGCCCGCTACCCTCGGGAGCGGACCGGGACGAGGGGCCCCGACCACAGTCCAAGCGGGCACCAGCGGACATCCAGCAGAGGGTGTGCGGAGCTCTGAACCAGGTCACCAGTGGAGGAACGAGGTGAGCCCCGGACCGCGCACAACCGCTCAGCTTGCTCGGTGGCGGGAACGGCGGGGAGGCGTGGAGCGCACCACAGAGGGAGCCCGGCCGTGCGCACCCCCTCGTGCCTGGGGGACTGTCAGGTCGAGGAGCGCGAGGGGAGTGTGGGGCCTACGGTGCTGCTGCAGCGAGAACAGACGGGCCGCAGGGGACCCGCCCGGCACGGGAGGCTTCACAGGGGAACCTCCGCGCTCCAAGGAACGGGCTCGACTCCACCTCCCAGGGACCAGGGACAGCGGAGCACTCACCCCCACACGGAGGGCAGGTCGGGCCCGGGGACACTTGGGGGCCACTGACACCCCTCGAGTCGGGAGCGCCGACGAGCTGACGATCGGGGGGGGCGCGGGTGGTGCGCTCACTCACAGGACAGCGGGACCTGGCCAAGAGGAGACCACCTTCCAGAGAGACCCGCCTGACGAGAGAACGGGCTTGCCGGGCCAACCCAAAGGCGGGAACCAGTAAGCGGACACAACTATCGACGTGGGGAGGGTCCCCCCCCCCCGCAATGGGTCGTCAAAAAATGGCGGGGGTGCCGCCAGCCTCGCACCAGCCTAGAATGACCTCATCGACATCGGCGAGGCCCCCCCGGCACCGAGCCAGTCAAGGATGACCCCACGTCCAGGAAACTAGACCAGGTCCTGGCGGCCATCGAACAATCTAGAGTGGCAATGGAAGGGAAGTTCGGCGAGCTGGCATCTGACCTGGGCCTCTTTCGTGACGACCACAGAAAACTGGCGGACAAAGTCGCGCAAAGCGCACACACTATCCAGACACTGGAACCGCAGGTGCAACAGCATCGCAACACGCTTCAGGACCTCCAAACACGGATAAAGGCGCTGGAAAACAAGACGGACGACCTAGAAGGGCGCTCCAGGCGGAGCAACATCCGCATCATGAATTTGCCGGAAGGAATCGAAGGGTCTAACCCGATCAAATACATCACCGACTGGATAGCCACATTCACGCCAGCAGATGCTCTCACCGCGTTCTTCTCCGTGGAGAGAGCCCACAGGGTGCAGGCTCGCAGACCACAGCCGGGCATGCCTCCTTGCCCTTTCTTGCTCAAGCTCCTCCATTATCAGGACCGAGACACTATTCTACGAGCAGCCAGGCAGCAGGGGCGACTGCAGATAGAGGACAAGCAGGTCATGCTGTTCCCGGACTACTCCCGTGCGGTCCAACAGCAACGGGCCACCTTCCTGGCAGTGAAACGCGCAATGCGCCTGAAGAACATACAATATGCGCTCCTCTTCCCGGCCCGCCTCAAGATCATCTATGAAGGCGAGACGCACTTCTTTACGGACCCGGGAGAAGCGGAAACATGGGTGGAACAGCATGCACGGTGCCCCAGAGACAGCCCCAGCCCGCGCCCGAAAAAGACACCCGGGCGCCCAGGCCGCCGACCCCGGAGGGCCTCCTCCACGCAGATTAGTGTGCGGAACGGCACTACCACTGCCAGCTCCCCGGACCTCGCACAGATCATCGCGGAGCGTCGGAAGGCTCTCCAAGCGGTGGCCACTCTGAGTCCCCAAGACAGAGGATCAGACTCAGAACGTGGTGCTCACATCTTCAGCTCGGATGACGAGAGGAGTGCCACGTCTAGGTCGCGGGAGGGCTCGATGACGCCCCCCATGGTGACCCCCCAGACCGCGGACACACTCATTTGACAAGACATCAACGGATCGGACCAGCGGGGAAACGGACACGCAAGGCCCTACGGACCGAACTGAGCAGAATAGCCAATGAGCCCGACACCGGGCAGGACACTTATAGACATCAACAATATACGGGCAGCCGCCAGAGCGAGAGTCGGCAGCTACCAGAGCCACCACCCCCACAGTTACGAACTAAAGTTTCACCATGAAAACCAGTTTGGGCACATCGCCTCGCATGATGCGCCCCCTGTATTGGGACTGTTTCCCGCTGTTGTTGCAGTTTAGCCCCCTACCCTATGTATTCCCTCCCCACGATTCCCAGAGCGGGCAAGGCGACCTTCATGGACGATGCAGTACACAGATGGATGGTAGGTGGCGGGCGAGGGGAAGGGCGCGACGGCTGTGGGGTCCACAATACAACAAGGACGTATACACCTGACTTCCTACAACATGTCTCACGACTATCCTAACACAGACATAAAATTCCTGACACTGAATGTCCGGGGAATGCATACCGCCCGCAAGCGATACTCTATTTATGCCTAAATCAAGAGACAGAAGGCCCAAGTAGCACTCTTACAAGAGACGCATCTGACGACGGGGGAGGTGGACCGGCTACAGAGAAAGTGGCGAGGCATAATATGTGCCACGACCTACTCCCCATTTGCCAGGGGCGCGCTAGTATGGATCAGACCGGGGGTGCCATTTAAAGAGCAAAGCAGACTCGTCGACAGAGAGGGCCGTTACGCGATACTAACGGGGCTACTAGAGGGCCAACAACTACTGATAGGGAGTATATACGCCCCCAACACAGAACAGGAGGGATACTGGGGCAAACTCACACACACATTAGCACACCACACGTCGGTCCCATGGCTCTTGGGAGGGGATTACAATTGCACCCTAGACCCATACCTAGACAGATCACACCCCCCGCAGGCCCACTCATCATCATACAAGCAAGCCGCAGGCCTCTGCAGCTGGGCGGACAGATGGGGGCTAGCAGACATCTGGAGGACTCACCACCCCACCACAAAGCTTTACTCCTTTCATTCGATCCCACACGATCTGCAGGTCCGTTTAGACAGGTTCCTATGCTCAACGTCGCTCTTACCCACAGTACAAGACTTGGACTACCTAGGCAGAATAGTGTCGGATCACGACGCGCACACTGCGGTCCTCAGATGGAAACCACCTCACCCCCCCGATCCCAACATGGAGGATGCCCCGGGAGTGCCTCACAGACCCGGTATTCCGCCAAACCCTTGAGGAGTATATGCAGGGCCACTTTCGGCAGAATGACAACACGTCCTCCACGCGCTCGTTAGAGTGGGATGCATTTAAGGTGAGCGCCAGAGGCCACTGCATCCAGCAAGTAGTTGGGGTCAGGAGAGTGCTGGACAGGGCCTTGCAGATGGCAGAGACCCAGCTTGCGGAACTCTCGAAGAGGGTGGATCAGGGAGACGCCATGGCGGCGCAACTGTCGGCAGCCAAATCCTCCCACGCAGCAACGCTGCGAGACCTGCGCAAATACAACTTTCGGGCATACGCGGCGAGGACACACTGAGAGGGGAATAGAGCGGGATCCCTTCTAGCTTGGCTAGCTTAACAAGACACAACACCACACCCTATAACGGAACTCATGGCCTCAGACGGGCAGCTCAAATATTCGCAGGCTGATATCCCGCACATCTTCCACGGATACTACGCGACCTTATACCGGTCCCCGTGGGTCGGACCATCGGGGGACCTCGTCGGTTTCCTAGGCGGGTCGTCCCTGCCCAAGATTCCCCCCACAATCGGGAAGGAACTAGACAAAAAGATTAAACCAGTCGACGTGAAACAAGCGATTAAGGCCCTAGCGCGCGGGAAGGCGCCGGGTACGGACGGATTCCCGATTGAGTACTACCACACGTTCGCGACACTGTTAGCGCCGCGTCTGGTCTCCATACACGAAGAGGCGGTTGCCCGTAAAATGCTCCCAGACTCGATGCGGACATCTTGGTGACCTTCTTGAAGCCACACAGAGACCCCACGCTCCCGGCTTCCTACCGGCCGATAACGCTCCTGAACACCGACTGCAAGATCCTAGGGAAAATCTTAGCGGAACGCTACAGTCAAATCCTCCCAACATTGGTGCATCCGGACCAGTGCGGGTTCGTTCCCCGGCGTAACACCTCACATAATTTGCGTCGCCTTTTTCACGTCCAGGATCAGACGAAAGAACGATATCCTCGTGCAGCGTGTCTGGTCCTGGACCTGGAGAAGGCGTTCGATACCCTGCTGTGGCTTTACCTATTCAAGGTCTTGCGATGCGTGGGTATCGGACCCGTGCTGCTGGCCTACACCCAGCTACTGTACGGGGGCCTCACCTCCAGAATGCGACTCGGTAAACTCATATCGGCTCCATTTTCGGTGACCCGCGGGACCAGGCAAGGATGCCCCCTCTCTCCTCTCCTCTTCGCCCTGGCGATGGAGCCCCTGGCCATAAGGTTGCGACGGGAGGGGGAGGCATGGGGGATTCCCATAGCGGACGTCACCCATTGTGTGTCATTGTATGCGGACGATCTTCTGATATATGTCCGTTTGCACACTTACCACTGATATGCCACTAAAGTGCCTGAAATGCTACAAATTACCATTAGTTCAATGATCTGTGAGGTGTTGTCCTTGGGAAATATAATTTAAGCGCTATAAAGGACTGACTCCAGGCTCTAAGGGCCTGATTACGACTGTGGCGCAGTTGCATTGGCTCTTCACCGGCACAGCTGCGCCAATGTAGCGTAAGGATGCCCGACTTATTACGAGTTGAACTCGTGTAAGGCAGATGGAACTTTGCCTTTCGTATGGCTGTGCCTGGAAAACAGGCCCTGCAATGGGAACAGCAAAAAATTTCCAGAACGGCATGGATGGTGACGTCCATGCCATGCTGGAACCTTGTGGGAATACAGACAGTGGGGTACATGTAGTGCCCCCCTGAATGTATCCCTATGGCAGGGGCATGGGGGCCCTGTAGGGCCCCCTTTGTTGCTGCACCACCAGCCTTGCAGGCAGTGCTGGAACTGGTAATATGCTCAGCACGACTGGCGCAGGACCGCTGAGCATTTTGCATTGTGGTGCAGCTCCACAATTGCTAGGGAATGACTGTTCCCTGGCACAGCTGGTGGTTCACCGCTGGTACGACTTTGAAAGTGGTAATCTGGCAGATGGTGGACTGCCACTGCAGCACCACCGAGATCCAGCGGTCAGAAGACCGCCGCACTCATAATCAGGCCCTAAGCTCTTTGAAGTGAAGAGATCACTATCCTGAGGAATCTTGATTTTAGATACAGAAAGTGACAATAAATAACTAGCACAAATCAGTAGCCCATTTGGCTATCCTCTGATTAATGTAGCTGTGAAACATAACCCCAACTAACCACTCAGTGCAATATTACCATCCTACTACATTTTGTAGAAACAGAATCTAGTTAGTGTTGCAGAATGACTTTAAATCAACACTGTATCCATTTGGGATAATCTTGCTGTCTCAAGGAAAGTATTGGATGCCCCAATGTCTTTGGATCTTGCCCTATTGATAGCCATTGTTGTGTCCAATAAGTCATTATAGATTCTGGCCACGCTGAATCTGAGTTCTCACCAGCTACCTCTTAGTCGCTTATAGAGGAGGCTGAACTAAAAAGATGTACCTCCAGCACTGATGAATCTAAATGGGGCAGGTCTGATTTATGTGAGTCGTTCTTCTACATGAATGAAATGAGACTCGTTCAGTTTCTTGATATTGTTTAAGATGGTTCATTGAAGAGAAAAGAGTTGACAAACACTTCTCAAGCGTTCGTCTGGCATTTCTGGATCCTCATCTATTAGCCATTCTGTACAGATTCTCTTGAATTTATGTCCCTCAAAAAGTATTTACAAAAATGTCTAAACTGTATCTGCATGATAACGCTATGTTTATATTTAACATACCAAGGTGCATGACAATTGCAAGGTGCTCACTTTTAAAAAGAAGGTTGTTTGAAGTATGAAAGACGGAAGCTGATCTGAATATGTCATGCCTCCTACTCTTGTACAGGTGTCACTCGTACTTGAAGATGGCAGTTAATGCCTTATAAAATGCTATGATCACAAACAGGTGTACTGCACCCATGAGAGAGAGAGAATAATTTACTTGGCTTCCATTTAGTAAATGGCATACATTAATTAATATTAGAACATTGGAATGTTGGGAGCTCCATTGAAGACAATGGAGTGCTCCCTGCTTCTACGGGCCGGTAATGGCCTGCAGAGCAACATTCCAATGTTTTACAAAGGCCTCTCGGAGCTCGAGGGGATTTAAAGCTTTGAGAAGCCTTTGTTTTATTTGTTAGAACATTCTGCCCTCTAGTGGCAGAATGTTCCAATAGCCTTATAGCCCTTCGTAGCAGGTCTATACCGGCTATTAAAGTCCTGCTCCCTTGTTAAAGTCCTTCGCCTTCGGCGAGGGCCTTTAACACGGGAACAGGCCTTTAATAGCCGGTATAGCTCGCTACGGTGGGCTATAAGGCTATGATAAGCAACAACCCTTACAAACAAAGGGGGGCGTGGCCGAGCCAGCCAAGATGGCGGACTCCTCTCTCTGAGGCTCCCGCTCGGCAGCCCGTGAACGCGACAGTTCTACCTGCCCCGGGCTTCCACCGACCCTGGAAATAGTCGGACCGAGCCCAGAAATGGCGGCGACACCTCCGACAGGCTTCGAGTCCCCGGGACTGCGGCTGTGGCGGTGCCGGAGGCTCCACACGGGCACTAGCCGGCCGCGGAGAAGATGGCGGATGGGTGATCGGCTCGAGAAGAGCGGCGGCGAGGCAGGGGGACTGCGGAGACCCCTGAGACACGATCGACCCCGTCGGTGAGCGCGGCCACCCGCACCAGAGTCCCGTGGCCGTGGGGCCAAGGTTGGACCCGAGGAGGCGACCTGGACGATCCAACGGCTGCAGTGACAGAGAGGCGGGAGAGTGCCGATCCCTTCCCCCCAAGCAGCTGAGCGGCGGCCCGAGGATGCCGGGCTGGACCCATGCGGGGGCGCAAGCAGCCCGACAGAGTGATCTACGCAGCAGGTGAGCCCCGACCTGGGCGATCGCTACGTGGCAATAACGAGGGACCCCCGCCCCACCTACAGTCCGGGAGGCGATAGACGGCTGATCATCTGGCGGGGGCGGGGAGAGCAGCCCGCTACCCTCGGGAGCGGACCGGGACGAGGGGCCCCGACCACAGTCCAAGCGGGCACCAGCGGACATCCAGCAGAGGGTGTGCGGAGCTCTGAACCAGGTCACCAGTGGAGGAACGAGGTGAGCCCCGGACCGCGCACAACTCGGTGGCGGGAACGGCGGGGAGGCGTGGAGCGCACCACAGAGGGAGCCCGGCCGTGCGCACCCCCTCGTGCCTGGGGGACTGTCAGGTCGAGGAGCGCGAGGGGAGTGTGGGGCCTACGGTGCTGCTGCAGCGAGAACAGACGGGCCGCAGGGGACCCGCCCGGCACGGGAGGCTTCACAGGGGAACCTCCGCGCTCCAAGGAACGGGCTCGACTCCACCTCCCAGGGACCAGGGACAGCGGAGCACTCACCCCCACACGGAGGGCAGGTCGGGCCCGGGGACACTTGGGGGCCACTGACACCCCTCGAGTCGGGAGCGCCGACGAGCTGACGATCGGGGGGGGGCGCGGGTGGTGCGCTCACTCACAGGACAGCGGGACCTGGCCAAGAGGAGACCACCTTCCAGAGAGACCCGCCTGACGAGAGAACGGGCTTGCCGGGCCAACCCAAAGGCGGGAACCAGTAAGCGGACACAACTATCGACGTGGGGAGGGTCCCCCCCCCCGCAATGGGTCGTCAAAAAATGGCGGGGGTGCCGCCAGCCTCGCACCAGCCTAGAATGACCTCATCGACATCGGCGAGGCCCCCCCGGCACCGAGCCAGTCAAGGATGACCCCACGTCCAGGAAACTAGACCAGGTCCTGGCGGCCATCGAACAATCTAGAGTGGCAATGGAAGGGAAGTTCGGCGAGCTGGCATCTGACCTGGGCCTCTTTCGTGACGACCACAGAAAACTGGCGGACAAAGTCGCGCAAAGCGCACACACTATCCAGACACTGGAACCGCAGGTGCAACAGCATCGCAACACGCTTCAGGACCTCCAAACACGGATAAAGGCGCTGGAAAACAAGACGGACGACCTAGAAGGGCGCTCCAGGCGGAGCAACATCCGCATCATGAATTTGCCGGAAGGAATCGAAGGGTCTAACCCGATCAAATACATCACCGACTGGATAGCCACATTCACGCCAGCAGATGCTCTCACCGCGTTCTTCTCCGTGGAGAGAGCCCACAGGGTGCAGGCTCGCAGACCACAGCCGGGCATGCCTCCTTGCCCTTTCTTGCTCAAGCTCCTCCATTATCAGGACCGAGACACTATTCTACGAGCAGCCAGGCAGCAGGGGCGACTGCAGATAGAGGACAAGCAGGTCATGCTGTTCCCGGACTACTCCCGTGCGGTCCAACAGCAACGGGCCACCTTCCTGGCAGTGAAACGCGCAATGCGCCTGAAGAACATACAATATGCGCTCCTCTTCCCGGCCCGCCTCAAGATCATCTATGAAGGCGAGACGCACTTCTTTACGGACCCGGGAGAAGCGGAAACATGGGTGGAACAGCATGCACGGCGCCCCAGAGACAGCCCCAGCCCGCGCCCGAAAAAGACACCCGGGCGCCCAGGCCGCCGACCCCGGAGGGCCTCCTCCACGCAGATTAGTGTGCGGAACGGCACTACCACTGCCAGCTCCCCGGACCTCGCACAGATCATCGCGGAGCGTCGGAAGGCTCTCCAAGCGGTGGCCACTCTGAGTCCCCAAGACAGAGGATCAGACTCAGAACGTGGTGCTCACATCTTCAGCTCGGATGACGAGAGGAGTGCCACGTCTAGGTCGCGGGAGGGCTCGATGACGCCCCCCATGGTGACCCCCCAGACCGCGGACACACTCATTTGACAAGACATCAACGGATCGGACCAGCGGGGAAACGGACACGCAAGGCCCTACGGACCGAACTGAGCAGAATAGCCAATGAGCCCGACACCGGGCAGGACACTTATAGACATCAACAATATACGGGCAGCCGCCAGAGCGAGAGTCGGCAGCTACCAGAGCCACCACCCCCACAGTTACGAACTAAAGTTTCACCATGAAAACCAGTTTGGGCACATCGCCTCGCATGATGCGCCCCCTGTATTGGGACTGTTTCCCGCTGTTGTTGCAGTTTAGCCCCCTACCCTATGTATTCCCTCCCCACGATTCCCAGAGCGGGCAAGGCGACCTTCATGGACGATGCAGTACACAGATGGATGGTAGGTGGCGGGCGAGGGGAAGGGCGCGACGGCTGTGGGGTCCACAATACAACAAGGACGTATACACCTGACTTCCTACAACATGTCTCACGACTATCCTAACACAGACATAAAATTCCTGACACTGAATGTCCGGGGAATGCATACCGCCCGCAAGCGATACTCTATTTATGCCTAAATCAAGAGACAGAAGGCCCAAGTAGCACTCTTACAAGAGACGCATCTGACGACGGGGGAGGTGGACCGGCTACAGAGAAAGTGGCGAGGCATAATATGTGCCACGACCTACTCCCCATTTGCCAGGGGCGCGCTAGTATGGATCAGACCGGGGGTGCCATTTAAAGAGCAAAGCAGACTCGTCGACAGAGAGGGCCGTTACGCGATACTAACGGGGCTACTAGAGGGCCAACAACTACTGATAGGGAGTATATACGCCCCCAACACAGAACAGGAGGGATACTGGGGCAAACTCACACACACATTAGCACACCACACGTCGGTCCCATGGCTCTTGGGAGGGGATTACAATTGCACCCTAGACCCATACCTAGACAGATCACACCCCCCGCAGGCCCACTCATCATCATACAAGCAAGCCGCAGGCCTCTGCAGCTGGGCGGACAGATGGGGGCTAGCAGACATCTGGAGGACTCACCACCCCACCACAAAGCTTTACTCCTTTCATTCGATCCCACACGATCTGCAGGTCCGTTTAGACAGGTTCCTATGCTCAACGTCGCTCTTACCCACAGTACAAGACTTGGACTACCTAGGCAGAATAGTGTCGGATCACGACGCGCACACTGCGGTCCTCAGATGGAAACCACCTCACCCCCCCGATCCCAACATGGAGGATGCCCCGGGAGTGCCTCACAGACCCGGTATTCCGCCAAACCCTTGAGGAGTATATGCAGGGCCACTTTCGGCAGAATGACAACACGTCCTCCACGCGCTCGTTAGAGTGGGATGCATTTAAGGTGAGCGCCAGAGGCCACTGCATCCAGCAAGTAGTTGGGGTCAGGAGAGTGCTGGACAGGGCCTTGCAGATGGCAGAGACCCAGCTTGCGGAACTCTCGAAGAGGGTGGATCAGGGAGACGCCATGGCGGCGCAACTGTCGGCAGCCAAATCCTCCCACGCAGCAACGCTGCGAGACCTGCGCAAATACAACTTTCGGGCATACGCGGCGAGGACACACCGAGAGGGGAATAGAGCGGGATCCCTTCTAGCTTGGCTAGCTAAACAAGACACAACACCACACCCTATAACGGAACTCATGGCCTCAGACGGGCAGCTCAAATATTCGCAGGCTGATATCCCGCACATCTTCCACGGATACTACGCGACCTTATACCGGTCCCCGTTGGTCGGACCATCGGGGGACCTCGTCGGTTTCCTAGGCGGGTCGTCCCTGCCCAAGATTCCCCCCACAATCGGGAAGGAACTAGACAAAAAGATTAAACCAGTCGACGTGAAACAAGCGATTAAGGCCCTAGCGCGCGGGAAGGCGCCGGGTACGGACGGATTCCCGATTGAGTACTACCACACGTTCGCGACACTGTTAGCGCCACGTCTGGTCTCCATACACGAAGAGGCGGTTGCCCGTAAAATGCTCCCAGACTCGATGCGGACATCTTGGTGACCTTCTTGAAGCCACACAGAGACCCCACGCTCCCGGCTTCCTACCGGCCGATAACGCTCCTGAACACCGACTGCAAGATCCTAGGGAAAATCTTAGCGGAACGCTACAGTCAAATCCTCCCAACATTGGTGCATCCGGACCAGTGCGGGTTCGTTCCCCGGCGTAACACCTCACATAATTTGCGTCGCCTTTTTCACGTCCAGGATCAGACGAAAGAACGATATCCTCGTGCAGCGTGTCTGGTCCTGGACCTGGAGAAGGCGTTCGATACCCTGCTGTGGCTTTACCTATTCAAGGTCTTGCGATGCGTGGGTATCGGACCCGTGCTGCTGGCCTACACCCAGCTACTGTACGGGGGCCTCACCTCCAGAATGCGACTCGGTAAACTCATATCGGCTCCATTTTCGGTGACCCGCGGGACCAGGCAAGGATGCCCCCTCTCTCCTCTCCTCTTCGCCCTGGCGATGGAGCCCCTGGCCATAAGGTTGCGACGGGAGGGGGAGGCATGGGGGATTCCCATAGCGGACGTCACCCATTGTGTGTCATTGTATGCGGACGATCTTCTGATATATGTCCGTGACATATCGGCTGACCTCACGTCAATTTGGACGACACTGCAGGAGTACGGGGAGGCCTCGGGACTCAGGGTCAACTGGGAAAAATCGTCCATTTTTCCTTTGGGTACCCACGCAGGGCCCCTAGCGATAACACTAGGCGCTCAGACGTTGATGTGGGATGGGGCGGCCCCCAGATATTTGGGGGTGCGCCTATACCACTCCCCCAGAGACCTCTTCGAGGGAAATCACCGAAGGGCGCTGACTAGCCTGCGCTCGGCGGTGGGGTTCTGGAAGACGCTGCCGTTAGCACCTATAGGACGCGTCGCCATTGCAAAGATGATCATGGTACCAAGAATGCTCTATTACTTTGCAAACCTTCCTATAATCCCGCCGCGTTCCTTCTTTCGGGAACTAGACACGCTGTTAGCAACCTTGATATGGGGAGGCGGCCGGCACCGAGTGGCGTTGCGCACATTGTACCTACCCACAACAGCCGGAGGCCTGGGAGCACTGTGCTTCGAATCATACTTCCTCGCGGCACAGCTCCAGTGGCTGTCCCATTGGACGGCGGAACGGCACGTGGAGGAGACGATCACCGAGAGAGGCAGACTGCCTCTACCTACGATCCGACGAATGCTCTTGCCGGGTTCTAAACCGACGCGCACGCACCCGCTCGAGGTCGCCATAGCCCGCAGATGCATGATGCGGATATACCGCATGTCTAGGGGCCAGCCGCTATATTCCCCCCTACTCCCCCTGGTGGGTTTCCCCCAGCGGAGCGGGTACCACACTGCGAGAGCCCTCCAAGTGTGGACGGACCACGACATCACAGAGATGGAGGCGTTGTTCCAGGAGGGGCAATTGAGGACGTACGCACAGCTGGTGGAGTGGTATGACCTCCCCCAGGGACAATTCTTGAGACACAGGCAAATACTGGAAAGTAGTAGCCGCTTCTGGAACCCACGCGATGGGGAACCCCCGACGCATCCGGTGTTACACACAGTGCTGCGAATGGGAGCAGGCAGTCACCTAATCACCTGGCATTATAAAGCGATTCGGGAACTAGCGGACGTCTCCCTGGACAAACTCCGGGAAACGTGGGAAGACGATGCAGGCCGAGTATTCAATGACGCAGAGTGGCGCAAAGCCCTGGAATTCCCAAAAAAGGTGTCCAGGAATGCGCGATTCAAAAATATTCAATTCAATATTTTACACCGGGCGTATCTCACTCCGGACAAACTCCACCGGTTTTACCCCGATACACGATTTGAATGCCCCTGCTGTCAACTGGTAGACGCCGACTTCAAACATATGTTTTGGGCCTGTCCATCCATACAACGTTTCTGGGTTGGGGTGCACCAAGCCATTCGAGCTACAACCGAAATCCCGACTGCCTCCACCTGGGAGGAATGTGCGCTGGGGATATCCCCGAGGAAGAAAACCGCGAAGGTGCAATGGAAGTTCATGTCCTTGGCCATTCTCCTCGCGAAGAGGAACATCGCGATGCATTGGAGGGCCCCAGAGGGGCCGTCTGGTCCGGCATGGGCGGGTGCATTGCTCAAATGGGGGGCGGCAGAGGAGGAGCTGCTGAGGGAGGAGGAGGCGAAGGGTGTCCGCAAACATCCGATATCTATGGAGTGGGCACAGCTCCTCATTCTTTTTAAGCAAAAATACGCAACGGGAGACATTCCGGACGCGACACAACCCACCCCCCACGCCTCTTCTGCCTCCCCCGACCGCCCCGGAACAGTAGAGGACGCGGACGGCTCAATAGGCAGGTAGCACACCTAGACGCGAAGGGCGAGTACGGACCCAGTCTCCTGCACCGCGTCGAACAGTAGTCCCGCCCCCCCTCCCCCTAGTTAGCCCCAGGGTGCGCCACACGCACTTGCCATCAGTCCATACACAATCCACCACGGGAACTTCCTATTCGTCAGTCCCGCACCCTTCCCCCCCCTCATGCTTCACTCCCTGCTTCCCCCCCCCTTTCCCAGTTTCAGGGTCCCCCCCTCCCTAGGACCCTTCCCAAGCCACCCCGAAGGTGGCAGTCGCCCCCGTTGGCAGTTCACACGCCATTGTCCTAGTTGCACGACCTGACGGTTATACTGGGAAAGAAGGGAACGCTGCATAGACAAAGTTGGGGAGACAGAGCTGACCCCGAACGAGACGGGAAATGTAGGCACCAACGCGATGATATGCACAGGGGTCTGTCAGAACACACCTGTGGGAGACATGTCTTTCGGGTCATAACAGGAGGATTCAGTAGCTAATGGACTACAGTACCCACCCACTGCAGGCTACGCAAAGGTTCATGATGATGTGCTATAATGATTAACTTTTATACCTGTGAATGTTCAATGTGATAAAATGCATGCAAAACCCTAATAAAAAAATTTCAATAAAAAATAAACCCTTACAAACAAAGACCCAGTTTTTAAATGGTAATTAGAGTAATATACCATAAAAGAGCACCCCCGAAACTGTCAGATCTATTCAGTCATAAAAATCCCACAGTACAAAATTTGCAATAGCAAATTTAAACAAGCATTTGCAATGCAATAGGTCTCGCATTTATGCGAGTTTGAGCTATTGACATTGCAAATGACAATGCCTTTGATTTTTGTTTTTTGAACAAACAAAAATCAAAGGCATTGTCATTTACAATGCCAATAGCTTAAACTCGTGTAAATGCGAGACCTATTGCATTGCAAATGGTTGTTACACAAACGCTCTGGTTAAAACACTCCGGCTGGCGGCTAGTTCTATGTCTAGTAGAGCGACTACAACATGTGAATTACATACCACCTGTATGCGTTTAGGAAAAATCATGAGCATGTTTAACGTAATTTGTGGTCTTCAGCTAAATTTGCAACATAATTCACAATAGAAAACACTGCGCGATATGCAAATGCCATTGCATGCTGGGAAAAAGAAAGGTGTGGCGGCCTGTTGCATCCGGGTGCACCTACCCTGGTTTGTTCCATCTTTGGTACTATATTTGACATTTGATGTTTACGGAGGATCTCACAGTAACAATTCCGGGGTTAAATCATTTTCAAACAAATGTTGGGTCACTCTTTTCTGTGTAGAAATAACTGGGTAGCAATATGGTTGTTGTCCTTTTGTGAAATGTACCCGGGAAACGGTTCAGTGTACCATGCATCATGGGACTTGTAGTCCTTGTTTTTTTAACTGGTTTAGCCGGATAGTATGTTACAAAGGACAAATCACAAGTCTCTATATATTGGAAATGACTCTTTACGGGAAGTCTTCGAGTCCGCTGCAGTCTTAATTTTGGTAGCTGCTTGGTTGTCATCAGCCATCCCACAACACCTGCATGCCCACTGTTTAGTAACAGAAACAATCTACGTGTTGTGGCGCACCAGCAGAGAGCAAGCGCCATGATAGGATGGGACAGAGAGGCACAAAACATACGGACGACGGCGGCCACATTATGGGGCAGAGCGATTGACATAGCGGGCTGGCGGCCGTTTTAGATTGAGCCACAGTAACACTGTCATCATAGATTGGGCAACCATTTTAGATTGGACCACAGAAGTTGAGCATCGGCCAGGAGCAGACGGCCATGTTGGGTTGTAACGTTGGAACCTTTCCTGGTGCCGTGTGCACGGAGGTTGCAGGGGACGTAAGAGTAATTGAGCAATTCATTAAACTACTCTCCGTCACAGCTGAATGAGCTGAATGTGTTCTAAGATTTTCAGTTGAATTTACCATTTCAAACATATTATAGCCTTTGCGTGATACTTGTTAATTGCAGCGTTGCTCTATGTCTAAAGAGTAAAGATTTATGTTTGGGACTTCACAGTCGCTGCATAAGAGTGGCAACTCAATAGTATAAACAGCCTTAATAATAATTATGCATACGACACGCATTTGCGGTTGGCTAGCACACTACCCCGTGGGTGTGCATGGATAAAGTGTGTGGATGTGTGTGCAAGGGCTTGAGTTGTGCTTTTTATGTGACTTAGCGCTGCAGGTATGGTGTGCAGTGAAGCGAAAGAAATGATTGATAAGACGCTACTGCATGGATGGAGAAGTGTGTGAATGCATACGGCTGGCATATGGTGAGCACTTTCGCGGGCGCTTTGATGTTCGCAGTGGCCGCGCGGCTCACTGAAGAACATCAAAGCGCCCGCGAAATGTAAACGCAGGCTGCCAAATGGTGCGCGTGCCCGGCGCACATGCACTGTAGTTGGGGGCCTGGAAAGCACTCGTTTGCACTTCCAAATCCCCGTTTTCTATAGCTCTCGCCAGAGCAGCGCTAAAGCGCTGGCTCAGGCGAGACCTAAAAATCAATGCTGTTGACAAGCAAAAATTTACAGCGCCCACATTGCTAAATAGCGCCCTGTTTCGTAGGGATGAGTGCTGAAGCCGGGGGTGCCACATTAAGAGCGGGGCGGGCCGGCCTCTCTTTCATTTGCCTCTTCATGACTTCCACACAGTTGTCACGTAATTTATGGCAGGCTTGCAGTTTGTCAAACACTTTCACGGCCGCAACGTCGCCACGCACACGCTGACACAAACACAGCGGCGTAAAGGCAATGTATTGTTTCATAATGTCGGAGGAGGGGAGGCCCATAAAGCGGCAAATTGCAGTATCTTGAGTTAAGTTAAAACCCTTTGCTTTGCTATAAAATACCATTAGCAAAGCAAATGGCTTTAACTTAATTAAATGCGAGACCTATTGCATTTTCAATGCTTGTTATCTTAAGCAACCAACAACTATTGACAAAGCCAAGAGTCCTGGCTTAATGTAAGTTAAGTGAAATAATATATATGTATGTTGTATGATATATCTAGATGCAACGAGTCAACGACAAAAGCAGCAAAAGACCAGTCGACTGGCACACTGCTTAGCACAGATTTTAGCGTAGGTGTTTTAAGCCACACACTAACGTACAGCGCAACGTCCCTTTGAGACCCTCCCCCCGTTTTTCATCCCACTTAAAACCCCGATTGTCTCTGTATAATGTGTGATGTGACGTGAAGTGCTCCGACACGATAATTAGGGATGAGTGGCGCTATAAAACAAATGAAATGCATGTGAGAGTGGGGCTATGGAGAGATGAGGAGCACTGTATATGATGTAAAGGGAATCCGTGGAGAAAGAGGTCATGGGATGTCGTCGAAAAAGATTGCCACACCAGCCCTGGTTCTATCACGACACGTCATTCTACTGTCCAGCCGATACTAAATTTCACACCTACTTTTAAGTATACTGCGTATCCTAACTTAGAAAACTTGATCTTCACTCACCCTGGTGTAGGCGGATTTCTTCTGAAACCATTACCCTAAGCTAGGCAGCAGACTCTGTCACAGCACTGGACGTAAGTGATAAGAAGTCGTAGCAGTGTCATTCCCCCGCCCCTCAGAACACTGATACGCTCCCTTTAATTCGTCACTGCGCCCTGATAGGCTGCAGGCTATAATGCCCATCCCCAGAAAGCCAACAAGAAATCACTCTCCACAACACCACCCACTAACGTGACGCTATCTTGGCACCTAAGTTCCACCTCACAACAAGATGCCACCTCCCTGACACGGTTCTCTTTGGGTTTTGCTGCTCCTGTATTTCAATGTAACGCTACCACTGGAAAACCACATAATACATATGTTTATATTTGCTGACAAAAGGTACACGTGCTGCATTTCGTAAAGCATTCTGATTGAGCCTCCGCTCGTGTTTCACAATTCTGGTAAGTTTGCACGCCCGTTAGAAGCGAAACGCACTGAAGCTGCACCACCTGCAACACCAGCTCAAGTGCCTTTGGTGGCCACGAGGCGATCTCTTCCGGTGTAGGGGAGGAAGGGGCACGACGGGTGTGGAGCGCTTAAGTGACTAGTGAACTGTGAGGAGGGACGGATCTTTATTTTAACCAATCAACGTGTTTACAGCCACCACGGTCTCTTGGTACCGCTTCTTACTACGCGAATCAGTTTAAAACAACCTTGCTTTCCTAGATTGAAGTTTATTAGAGTTGGCAGCTAAATCAAGGGACTTGGAAGTTTGGAATCTGTGTAGATGCAAGGTAAGGCCCACGTTTGACAACGTCGCTCCTGTTTTTGGTAGGCGCCGCGGTGTATTGTACTTGTTTAGTATTACTGCCGGGTGGTACGGTTGTTAGAGATCCTAGAGGTGCTTTTGAGTTGCAGCGCGATCTGCGCCCGGAACTTTAGCTCCGGTGCTGGCTCAACATCTCGGGATTCTGACCAAGCACATAATCCCCCCGTGCCTTAAAAATAACAAGCCATGCAGGTGTGTATAGAGGGAAGTGAGTTGAGACACGTCTCGCATCGTCGACGAGAGACTCACCTTGAGACACGCCATGATGGTTTCTGGTCAGAGGGAGGCCGCACGCGCGCCTCGCACTTTAAGTTTAATTAAAAAAAAAAAAAAAGCCCGTCGGAGCGTGGCGCACGCGCGCGCGTGGGGGCGGGGGAGCGGACCCTTTGAAGTGCTCCCAAAAGGCGGATTGCATGGCGGCACGATGCACGTGAATTTGCGCCTGCTAGCAAGGCAATCCGCGTTTTGGGAGCACTTTTGAAACCCGTAATCAATAGTCTCGCTATGCAATCGCTTACGCGATAGCAAGGCGAGACCTAAAAAATGGGGCCTATTCACAAAAATGCATTTTGGAGTATGTAAAGTATTACTACTGCAATACTCTTCAATGTGCTTTTACATACCCTCTGAACTGACCACAAAATGGCAATAAAATGGGAATCTTCAAGGACTATTCATATATAGTTAGCACAACCAGAAGAAAGTAATGCTCTCTTACAGGCAGGGAGTTAGGCATTTTGCTGCAGATTCACATTGGCATGTAAGAATATGTAAGATAATACTTACGTTGTACTACTTCCTATACTCATAAAAGCTTTTATGAATCCACCCCTAATTCTGTAAAATCCGATCGCATATGCTTTTTAAGGCACAGCTCATATAGCCTGCTGCTGCATAATTAAGATTATCATATTCTGCAGAGAATACAGCTCACAGTGCATTATCTCTCTTATGTGACTTGTGTTCAATGAAGAAGGGGTATAGATTCTTCCTTCTTAGATCAATATAATCTGGACAACCTACCAGAAAGTATACAAGCTTTTGATTGCTCCCATCCTAAAGCTGTAATGATTATTGCCCAGGGCCCGCTTCTATTAGGGACCATCCAGCACCAACACTCTCAATCATATTATTGTGATTAAAGTCTGTGCAGAGGAGTAAATGAAAGTTCTTAAGCAATATTCCATGTTCCACAGTATTGTAGGATTTAGGAGATGAAAAAATCATGAAAGTCACACTGACATTACAATGTAGAAGACGCTTCTGCTGTCCTCATGTACAGTACTTTCATGTACAGGTTAGGCCTGGGCTAAAATTCCGTTCCGCTCGCGGAAATTGCGATAATTTGACATTTTCGCGTTCCGCTGTCAACAAAGTTTGTGTCAGTCCATTTGTAGACCTTGCTACCATGACAGAGATATGTTATTCATTAAGTTGCACACTGGAGATTGTTTTTTAGTGACCATTTTTATGAGCTGTCCACCTGGCATGCCTAAACATGTGTGCATTTGTATAAATTTTCGGGATTTTTTGACGGAATACCGGTGGGCAGTCCTACACAGAATGTAGGTTACTGAGGGTAATAGAGCTTTAGGAGTTTATCCATGTGTTTATTGACCTGGATGAAAAGTGTGGAAGCACTAAATGGGTGGAAACATTAACATTTGTAACTGAACTTTGGAAGATCACTTTTCAACCTCACAATAGTCGTCATGCATTATGACTGCTGTGAATTAACATTTGAGAAGGCTTATGGTTTCCATTCAATGACATTTATTTTGGTGGGACTAGGAACAATGAAACATACTGAAAGCTGCTGTCAGGTATTCTTCTTAATACTGACCATCGGCATTACACCCTTATGAATGTTTATGGGTGGTGAATCTGATGACTGTTGCACATTCACACTGTCATGGGTGTAGGGAACTCTTATTCTGAACTTTGTTCTAAGGCAGCTCTCTCGGCTCCCTCTTGGACATGCAGCATTTGTTCTACTACTGGCAAGCATATCAAAAGCCATAGGCTTTTGGCTGAGTCCAATATATATGTGAACGTTCTGTCTGAGTGAGTGGATGAATGAAAAAATCTACAAGCGTGGTGTGATAAATTGATGTAAATAATAAACAAGTGCATTCGACAGCACACCTCCTTAATGTGTACCATGGTCCAGCTTACACCTTCCTGCAAGAAGGAAAAAGGCATTCTTCTGTCCTTATACAAGCAGCACACACATACATGCACGCACACACACGCATTCAAACTCAGACATAGAAGATCTCAGTTTTATTTTCACCAACTCTAGTAATAATTTATCTATGAGGTGCCTCTCATTCCACCCTAAAATCAGACTACTAACAGGTAGCCTGGAATATTACCACAGTTTTAGGTCCATGCACTTTTGCCAAGTTGTCAAACATCACAGAAGTAGCAGAGGACATTGGAGCGACGTGTGCTCGTTAACACACAGATTAGATTGTGTGACATGATTTTAGAAAATACTGTTGAACTGTTACCTTACTCGGATACGAATTTACATTAAAAAAAAATGGAAAATCAAGAGGTATTTGGCAAAACAGCAACAAGCTGGTTTAATTAAACACTGCAGCCGGGAGAGCCTGGACAGAGTGTGTCCGCTCAAAATCTCTCAATGTACAAAAATTTGGCCAGAAATTTAGACAGTTCATGAGGTACAATAAAATGATCTCTACATTCCTAAAGAGCATCCTAGGCCCTGATTCTGATGTCGGATGGACCAAAGTCTGTCCGACATTGGTTTGGAACTGGAACCGAACTACCTGCTGTCGTCGGTTCCAACCCAGGAAGTAGGATGCGACCGAATCCTATTCTTTACAATGGGAGCATGCATTCAGAATGGAATACATGCTCTCCTTGCATAGAGCAGAGGTGCAGTTCATCCCTGTACCCCATGGCAGGCACCTCAAGGTGCCAGCTACCGGCTGCAGGGATAAACAGGGGGGCACCATAGGTGCCCTCTAGGCTGCCATTCGGCTGCCTGGCACCCATGAGGGCCTGCTGGGGCCCCCAAAATACAGATTCCCCATGCCTTTCTGTGTCGGAAAGGCCAGCACAGAAAGGCTGCCATCATAATCCCTCGGCCGGAAAGAGCCAGCCGAGGGTTTACTGCAGGCTTTCCGAATAGCGGATGGGCTCTCCTAGCCTGTCGGAGGCCATTCGGAAAAACAATATTGCAGTTCCAAGAGCCAATGTAACATCCAGGTTGTGGTGCATTCATACTCAGTTTGATATGAATAATGCATGCCTGCATGCTTCCTATCAAGATTGGTCTTTGGGACATGCAGAAGCAGGAGCCACCAAACACTCTAAATGTCAGAATGCACAACTCCGTAGAAACCAGCACTCAAAGTATTGAATTGGCATCTAAAAGATGACTTCCTTGGCTCACCTTATGCACATAGATGAGCAAGGGAGATGGGATAGGCTGTGTCTATCTACGGCAAAGCACAATTATAACAAATGCATTAGAGATAATAATGTTCAAAATAGCTTTGTGATAACACAACACTTTAATATTTCCAAATCAGGATACGATAACAAGGAGAAGATACAATCTTCCCACCACAATGGTTACATTGTAGCAAGTTTGAATCTTGTAAGGATGATCATTGTAAATGTTCATAAACATCTCAACAACATCACAGAAACAAGCCAAGTCAATGGCCTATAATTTATAATGTATCTAGAACCTTCAGAGGTAGAGGACCGTGTCTCAGAATACAAGTGTGCATTACCTGGGACCAGAGAGATTCACCTACCCCTTGACTTATGATTGGTGGGAATCTGTTACCTGAGAGAAGCATTTCTTAGTACCTACATGCCCTAGAGATTTCAGGGCAAGTGGCCCCTCTACCAGGGAGATACTCTAGCTTATATTGCCAATGCCAGGGAGTTGGGAAACTGGTCAGTGAACAGTGAGCCCGGTACACAGCATTAACAACGCATGCGAAACAACGTATGGCATTACAACTCGGTCGTTACAACAACCGTGTTGTTAGTTCGCATGCCATTTACAAGGCAAGTTGAAACAACTACTTGCGTTGTAAGGGGCTGAAGGTGTTGGATTTAAAATCCAACACCTTCCCTACTGTCCCCACAGACTGAAGTTGGAATAGTAAATTATACTATTCCAACATCCAGCGCCCCTTACAACGCAAGTCGTTGTTCCGAAATGCGTTGTAACGGTATGCGAACTAACAACGCGGTCGTTGTAATGACCGTGCTGTAAGGCCATGCGTTGTAAACGCATGCAAAATAAGGTGGCATATTTGTGAGCCCACTTTCAGTGGATATTTGCAGTTCAAAATATTAGCCAAGCACTGTTTCCCTTCTCAGAGAGCAGTTCAGGAAAGTCCTTTCTCAAGAATGTAATTGAGCATCTTCTGCTTATATGTCTAAGCCAAAGTATACTTTCTGGGTGGGTGTTCTGTCAGAAAATGATGTAGGTTCCCTCCAGATAGGCCCAAAATCAACAAAGAACAGGTATAGAAGAAATGGCAGACAACTTATGGTGTGATCGCAGCATCCATTCACTAATGTCTTTCATACACAAAAGTAAATGTTTGAAAAATCTGACAGCTGACCTTATCAACAGGTGTACTGGAAACAATTACATTTTAACATGAGTTAGTACTGAAGTGCGAAGCAAGTATGTTGTTTAATGGTTGAGGCACGTGCCGGAAAAGTGCACTTCTCATTTGTTGCCTGCGCTTGTTTTTATGTAAGTGACCTGCCGTACAATTCTGATTGCTGGGCTACCCGAGTAATATTAACGTGTCTGCGACAAATTGATTAAGTGGATGGAGCCTGTGGAAGAAGTAGGTGGAGCTGGGGAAGTGGGTGTGGCCTGTTACTAAAATCTGAGCACCTGGACTTAATATTTTACAAATTAAGCACTGGCTAAAGTTGATGTCGTACTAGTATTGCCATGTTGTGTTACAATCCCATACTACCACGATTTGTACCCTGAGCCAAAATATGAGAAACCACGAAAGCAACACAGCGAGAGCTCTTTTAGAGGCACTAAGATTTCACAGTACATTCTGCGTGAAGACATTCATGCAAAAAGTGTTTATAACTGTGTTAGAAATTGGGTTACAGGTTGACTGGGGTGTGAGCCCCGGTCAAGCAGCAACCACAATTCTAGTCAGGGTAAGGCACGAGCAAACCCCAAAATAACTTGCACTCAAACCCCAGGTAGCTTGGTACAGAGCAGTCAGGCTTAACTTAGAGGCAATGTGTAAAGTATTTGTGCAACACTTCAAACAGTAAAACAGTGAAATCACCACACAAAAAGATCCCATACCAAGTTATAAAAACTGGACAAACTTTAACAACTGAAAACAGACTGAAAAGACAAAAATCCAATCAGAAGAACCGGAGTTCTGAATTTTCTAAATAATAAACTGTAAAATAGTGCCTAGAGCATAAAGCACCAACCTGGTCTATCTGGTTGCGCTGGACCGGGTCAAATTCAAAAGCTCAAGCTGACCGCGATGAAGCGTGGGCAGGATACAGTCCCAGTTTAGTCCCACTGAGGATTTGCCTTCTCAAGTTTTATGCCAAGAGTCTCGTTCACATGGAAGAAGATCGACGGGAGCAAGGAAAGCGTTGCTGGCAGTGAATGGTGTGGGGCGAGGAGCAGGATGGGCACCGCAGGCAGGTGGGCTAGAGCCTCACATTGGCGGTCCATGCTGGCGATTGATGCTTACTGTGCAAAGAGACAAGCTTGGGCTGATTTTCTGTGCAAGCGGCGCAGTTCCAGTGTGAATGGGCCTGTCCGCAGTTGCAAGGAGCACAACACCTTGAATTTAAAAGCTTGAGAGCCAAACCAAGGGCCTCTTAGGGGTCAAGAACTTGCTCATGACAGGTCCAGGAGCTGTTATGTCCTTGATGCTCAGACCAGGAGGTCAGCTGACTAGCCCTTTGAGTCACTCTAGGGTCCTGGGTTTAAGATGGAGTCGCAGGTTCAGTTCTTCTTCCCCAGGCATATAGAACAATAAATGATACAGCACAAGTTATAATGCAACCACCATACTTATCAAGCAACCAAAGAAGAAAGTCTCCCAAACTCACAAACAATTATCACTCAAATATCAGAATTAAATATATTTTGGATATGCAGTAATTTTGTCTCCAACATCAACTTGCCAATTTGTGAAAAGCCCAATTCACCAAACAGATTTTTGTCATTTTTATGAAAAACACATTATTTGTTCTAAAATACAAGCTTTATGTTTTCAGTAAATACAAGTTTGGTGCCCAAACACCGGTTTGTTCCTTTCGTCAAGTATTCACATGTACTAATTGAAGGAAATTAACAGATTCTGCCATTCATGATCAATAGCATCACATGTTGCAGGGATTACCACAACCATTATGCCAAGAATAGTCATAGTAATCTAAAGAATGCCAAACGACCTTGGCATGACTAAGCCAATATTGGGTCCATGGTTCAAAAATGCTCACAAAATATCAAGGTAGAACCAATACTTAAAAATGGATAGCTACAACTATGTCAGAGTAGAAACAAAGGTGCCGAATGACAAAGGCATTTTGGAATACATAAAGTAGCACTCCTGGAGTACTCTATTAATTAGGAAGTACTTTTACAAGCCTTTGTAAATTGGCCCCCAAACATCTACAATGGGAATACCATGGGAATATGCAGAAAATATTTGGATACACGTGGTACACATAGAAAGGGCCCTGTCTGTTTTTGCGCTTTTATTTATAGAGTCGGATTGCCCATTCACGAAGGTATGTAGGAATACGTAAACAAGCACTCCTGTAGTACTACTCCCGGTACTCATAAATTGCTTTTGTGAATTAGCACCAAGATTTCAAGAATATGCACTAGTATGTGAGGGCTACTAAAGGCAATAATAGCAAGAATATAGGTATATATAGCCTTATTAATGCTAACAAGCCCATGGTATGTCAAAGATTGGCACTACTGTGCTATCAATAGCTTTAATTATGCCGCAAATAATGCCCAAAATAAGCTATTGGGCTGTTTTTTGCTGCTTCATATAGTCTGTGGTGTTTCCATTATACCTTACACTGCATATTGTTGAATGTGTCTAATGTTAGCTTTTGTTGCCCCAGGATTAAGTCAATAGGGGTAAGTCCTGCCTTTGATTTTTCAATATTGCTTAGATAGGTCAGCTTTTTACTGAAAGTCATAGTTAATATAGCTTTGACTTTTGATTATAAAATGAATGCTTTAAAACATTTTTTGTTCAGATTGGTAAACTCAGAAAATTATCAGAATTATAAGTGATGATCACATTACGCATGCCATTCGTCAATGCGACAGCAATCACCTGTTTTCACTTGTTGACTTAAGAAACATTCCTTTAAATTACAATTGTACTATGACTGCTGGGAGTTCCATGTACTACATGTGGATTACTTCACTGAACAGTGGTCTGTCTGAGAGTGTTACCTGTGCAACACCAGAGTGTAGAGAGGAGAAATGGGTGTAGAGAGTGTGTGCTACCACTTCCATATTTCATATTAAAGAAGTATACATTATTTTTCTCCCTAGCAAAGAATCAGAACTGAAATGCCTCCAGTCGCCCTATGTTTTTGCAAATTAGTGAACAAAGGTGTGGGATAAAAAAAAAAATTAAAAAAAATTATATTAAAGAAGGGATTACATTATGGACTGCGCAGAAGCTGTCCTCCAAATCCATTTTGAGAACCAGGGGGCAGAGTTAAAAGAACTGGGGCATCCTTGCATATTAGCAGGGATGTGCCAGTTTATTTGCGACATGTAAAAAAACCCTTGCGCCACCATGGATGCGCTGCATTTACAATGCCGTGCACCGTGGCGCAAGGATAGACAGATGCGTGACGCATCTTGTCGGCGTAAGGGCAACTTCAGCAATGGTTAGGAATGCCTATTCCTAACATGCTGCATCACTCCTTACGCCTGCTTCAAGCAGGCGCAAGGTTTTGACGTAGTGGCGTCATAAAAGTGACTCAGTGAAATCTTGTAGATTTCGCTGCATCACTTTTACGAGGTTTTCCTGCCGTGGAAACTCTCACCCTGCATACATTATACCTGACGCAGGTATAATGTAGCGCAGGGCTTTACAACGTGACGCATCTCCCTAGATGCGTCACGTTGTAAATATGTTGCATCCTGGCGCATTGTGTACAACGCCGCTGCGTCACCGAAGTGACGCAATGGTGGCGTAAAGTTGTCGCAAGGGGCTTGTAAATCTGCTCCCAGGTCTCTTGATTCTGAGATGTTAATCAGCCCTCCTTTTATCTGTCTTTTACCGCACTGACCAATAATATTGAAAGGTATCCTATTCACCATACATTCTGAATGGAAACCTCACATTTTTCTACACATTGAGGTGTGCCCCTCCTGTTTCATCTTAAAGCTCATATCTAATAGTAGCTTGTGGTCTCTGAAATTAATGAAACCATATCTTTAGTGAAAAAGAGAGAGCTCAAGCAGTTATTGAACTGAAACCGGCTCTAGGAAAAAGTGATTCATGCATTCCGCACATTTTCGGGAAAAATCTGACATAATTGCTCTGGGCTGTTGCGCCAGGCAGCCAGAGGCTTCTATACATGGGTTGTTCCTCCCCCACTCTATTCTCCTCGAAGCATTACCTGTCTGCTTATGTGTTTGAGGGATAGTTCCCAGCCTCCTTGACATGCGCTGACAGGTCAAGCTAATATTCATTCCTGGTAGCTGTACATTTAAGCCAAGAGTGCAACCATATACCCTTAGCTTAAGTAGCAGAATGGTTCTCTGTGACATCTGTCACTGGCTGTAGGAAATGACCATCTTTTGGGTGAAGTCCCCAGATTTTTTCCCTATCTGGTTTGCTGGTATTAGAACTCTGTGGCCCAGATTCATAAATGTGTCACGTAATGTAGCACAGCACCCAAAGAGGCTGCACTGCATTGCGTGACAGGGATAGAGCAGGAGAGTGCCATATTCACAGAGATATGGCACTCTCCTCCTCTTTCTCTAAAGCTGGCACTGATTTATGCTGACATTCGCCAGGCAAACACCTTAGCGCCATAGTGCAAGGGTGCGTGCCTGCAGGGCCGGACTGGCGGTAGGGGAAACCGGGTGTTTCCCCGGTGGGCCGCCAGGGTGGGGGCCGGTTTTGGGCCCCTGGGGGACTGTTTTCATTACCGGGGCCGGGAATATCAGCCCCCCTGTATCAAAATTGTCTGAAACCGGCACAAGCAAACAGCTCAGCAGCACCCTTCCCTTCTCCCCCAAGGGGGCCGGACGAGCAGTTTGCCAGGGCCGATTTCGGTTACCAGTCCGGCCCTGAGTGCCTGTGTCAACCATAGGTTTTGTACAGTAAGGGTAGCCTTCCTGTACAAAATACTATAGCTAGACAAATTTAAAACCTTTTCCTACTTTGTTTGTGTGTTGTACTGTGCAGCGCACATGCAAAGTTGAAAAAGCAAGGAGAAATAAAAACATTTATTCTTTTAATACCTGCTTTTCAGCAGCGTTAACTTTTGGCACTTAGGCCCTCTTCACTAATGTTAGTAGATAGGGTTTTGTGTCGAAAAGCATGGGTGGTTGCATGGGAACACCCATGTACCGCCCCTTTGACGCAAAGTAATGAAAAGTAGAGTTTCGCGCTGCTTTGCGTTACTTTTCCATACAAACCAACACAAACACCAATTTGCATTGGTTTGTTAATCCCATAAATGGATTAGCATCGTGTTTGCATAAAAAATAATGCTAACCCGAGGCTAACCCTTTGTGAATCTGGCCCTAATTCTTTACCTCTGCTAACCCATGATAAAGTGCCTGTGCTCCCCTTTAAACATTGTCAAATTGGTTTATTACTAATTGACACATTTAACTTTCCTGTAAATCCTTAATATATGATATAGAATGTGCACCCAGGGCCTGGAACTTAAATGCTACTTTCAGACTGCAGCACCTATTGTGCTAATCTACATTAGCTCCCCAGCAGTAGCTGAGTGAGTGATTAGCTTTAAGTGTTAAACCTGTTCCCAGAGTAGAGAAAATAGCCTGGATATGGGGAGGTGTTTTCTCTATCCCTGCCAGAAAGACTAGTTGTGGGTGTATCCAAGAACTGAATTTACTTCAAAGAGGCTTCTCTTGTAACAAGCAAATGATAGTTGACACCTGGGAAGGCCCAGCTTTGGTCCTCATAGTCAGACACCAATACCACTGAGAGGAAAACTGGTTTTGAGTATCCAGAGAAGAGGGGACTGCTCATTACCTTAGCCACAACTTTAGGTGGGCACTAAGGATCTACACAAGGATAGAAGGGTTTCCTCAGCTTGGATTTTAGTAGTGAGGAGCAATGTGGGATTGTTTGCAGTACGCAAAAAAGAACTGCTAAAAAAATGGGTACGTTAACACCTGAGACTACCTACCCCATTGGATAAGGAGGAGCCAAGAGTCACCCAACCCACAATCCGGTGGCAGGCATAAATGTGGCACCTCCAGACACCCACTTCAGAACACATTCTGGACCTGCAGAAGAACAGAAGATGACAGAGTACATGAGAGAAGCCCAGAAGGACTGGACCTCATCCCCCTTATGCCCAGTACAAAGAAATTGACTTCTAGGGTCATTTGGCTGACCTCCTTTATGGCTACAGGGACTCAAAGAGCTGAAAGATGCCTTTTTTCTGAATTACTTGGTTCACTAGTACTAACTGAACATGACCTGGCCTATGCTGGTGGCCTCTGTTTGGGATTTTTTATTCCTAGGTGTTTTGATTTTATTACTGCTTCATTACTGTGTAATTACTCTACATATTCTCCTAAATTAAGCCTGTCAACTCAGTGCCATTTCAACCAGGGGGTTGAGCTCAGGTTCATTTAGTGACTTTGAGGGTTCACCCTGACAAGAGTGGTGATCATTCCTTCAGGTGGTCTGCCTCCCACCCCTATAAAAATCCAATTTCTTATGCTGGCCATCCCCATAATCATAACCCCTGTACCCCAAGGTACAAGATTTAAACCCATCAACCCATTTACACTGCCCTTACTTAAATATAGTTTGAGATCAAACACTGGGAAGTGTTCCATTTTTAGGTCTCGGCTCAAAGGCTGCGCTTGCGCAGTCTCGCTCAGAGATTTAACGTTTTGGAGTGGGGCTTTAACCCGCCCCTTTTTTTTACCTCTTCTCCATTGGCTGGCCTCTTGAATGCTGGCCAGCCAGTGGAGAAGAGGTTTGTCTCTCCGAACAGGCCCCGTCCTTTTCGGATTCGGGGGCATGTTTTTTGCTACTTTTCTCATTATCTCCTCCAGCCAATGGCAAGAGGAGAGAAAAGAAAAACACGCCCCCGAATCCGGAAACGCCGCTGCCTTTCTCCGAGACATTTCTGCTTCGCCTCGGAGAAAGGCTGGGGTGTCTCCATATATTCTTGTTTATAATTCTTCACATCCCAGAACGGTGTTATGGTATGCCCCTTTCGTCCGTAATCTTTATTTTCACGACGGTCTTAAAACAAGCGCAGCGTGTACCAACTTTCACAGACCTCCATGGAAAGAGTGTCTGTGGCAGGGGTGTGTGGAAGACACGAGGCCGAGATTCACTGTTCGGTGCTTGGCGGAGCCTCTCCATGACGTCCCGTAGACTGGCCACGTACGTGTCCGAGGCCTCGCGCTCCCTCTTGGCAATGGAGAAAGCATGAAGCACTAGCCTTTTGACTCTGCAGCCATGTTGTGGGGGTCCTGGAGCTCCCCCATACTCCGAGTCGCGAGGGTGCGCCAGGTTATCAATGTGTCATTGGCAGAAAGTGTCATGTGTTCTTTGGGAGGGTGGGGGGAAGCATAAATGGCATTAAATATTTTTTTAAAAGACACATTTTGTGAGTCTGTGGGCGTTTTCCCGCAAAATCCGCAAACCAATACCACGACCTTGATGTCGGGTTTGCGTACGCACCTGCATTAAACATGGCTTATTTTTATTTATATAAATTAAAGGGACATTTGGAATATTTGGGATTATAGGCGCTTATTCATGGCAACCAGAAACCTGGCACCAATGGCCCCAGGTTGGACGCTGGCCCCTTTCCCGCACCCTTTTCGGTTGGCACCGCTTTATACGTTACTCTTACCTGCCAATAGGCAGTATTTTAATTACGAAAAAATGAATGAAATGAATGAAAAGCAGTATGGGTTCCCGGGATTCGACGCTTCAAGAAATAACGGAATCGTGCTAATTCGCAAAAAAAGGTTGCCGACAAAACCGGGATTATAAACCCCACTTTACGTCGAACAGTAAGGAGCCACGTGCGTTTTCGGTTTAACACGTCAGCGCTTCTGCTCGAAGGCCCAATAATTCCATTCTGTGCGAATATGTATCTTGTAAATGTTAATTACTCCTGACTACGAATAAACAAACGCTGTTCCCGTTTATCAGCACCTCGCAAGTCTGCGTTTTCATTTTTTCTGGCACACGCGCGTTTGTACGCAGTGTACAACCTCTCTTTTCCAATATAAACCGGATTATGCAATTTATTCGAAACTAACCATTTTGACGGATAATTAATCACACAGATCTTTAAAAAAACAACACTTGCTACTAGTTTTCTTGAATTTTCTTACCACCTCGAACCAAGAAACCTGAAAGTATACATGGGATACATTGGATGAGTTCTGGAAGGTTCTGAGCCTGTCTGACCGCGAGAGCCTGACTCGACTTCTTTGAGCCTTTATGTTCATTATATTGCGAGAACTGCATATGGGTTCTTAGTGAATTCATGGGGGTGGCAGCGCTCTAGATTTTAATTTTTTTGTTTTGAAGCGTATTTTTGGGTGAGGCGCATTTCATCGCCCAGCGATTGATTGCACGCAAATGGGCCCAGAAGTAAAATAACGCCAAACAGTCCTGTGATTGTCATAAGGCAATCCAGAAGCTATGCATTGTTCTAGCCCCGCCCCCACCAGTTACAACCCCCTGGTAGGCAGCGAGCAGAGCCAATTCACTTTCATTTTGACTGGAGGCTCACGCAGCCATGTATGTAGCCAGCTCTGCGTGTGAATACATTTAACACACTCCCTGATGCTCTTGCACGACATTAGCCTCCGTCAGTTATATGCATACTTCCGGAAAAAACGAGGTTTGACAAAGCCAATAGGTCTTACTTTGAGGTGCCTACTGGTGTAAAAACATTCTTGAATGGTGTTTAAACGCGTTGCGTGCTCAAATGCTGTTTATCATGTAAAGCTTCACCATGGTGAAAAGTGCTTTCGGTTTGTAGTGCTTATTGGGGGGGCAGGGGGGGTTAAGAAATAAACGTGACAGTCAGCTTGACAATTCTTCTTAAGATAGTCCCTTGTGTATTTCAGGGGCAGTGTTTCTTGGAAGGCGGAGCGATGCGCCAGACAGCTTGAGGTGAGAGGGCCCTACTGAAAGAGAAGGCAAAGCCCAGTCTATATATCTGAAACATTAGGTAACATAGGTCTTGCAGAAGCTTTGCTGTCAAGTCGGACCTATGAGGGTAATACTTTACTGGGTTGCTCTATGTGAGTGGCTCTGTGGGTGGCTCTGTGTGTGTGGGTGGCTTTGTGTGTGTGGCTCTGTGTGTGGGTGCAAATGCAATAGGTCTCGCATTTAAGAGTGATTAAGCTATTGACATTGTAAATAACAATGCCGTTTCTTTAACCCCTTCCCTGCTCATGACGGAACCACTCCGTCATGAGCCACGGGCGCCGTGTGCTCATGACGGAGTGGTTCCGTCATGCTGCGGCCGTTGGCGGCCGCTCCGCCCACGCAGCGCTGATTCCCCGCCTGTGCGGGTGATTAGCGTGAGTGGGCGGAGTCGTGACGGAACCACTCCGTCATGAGCACAGCGCGCCCGTGGCTCATGACGGAGTGGTTCCGTCACGAGCATGGCGGTGCCGCGCTGCCCCCAAACCCCCCAAGCGCCGCGGCAAAATTCGTGCCACGGCGAAGGGGTTAAATGTTTTAAAAACAAAAACATAAACAAAAATAATGTCATGAGCAATGCCAATAGCTCTAACTTTAACAATGCCGAGACCATTGCATTGTAAATGCTTGTTAAAGTATTGATGTTTAGAAGTAATTATTGGGAAGTGTTATTTTAAAGTGTTAAAGTCAAAGTCTGGAGTTATTATCATCACAATGAGGTCCTAACCCTTTTAGAAGCAAAGCTAATCTTTCCACAACAATCCGTCTTTGCCCGTTTTTGAGATAGTCGATTTTGTCTGTGATTGCAACATGCATATCTGCTTTTTCCCTCTAAAAGCGTGATGTTTTACATCACACTTTCATTTTTTATGATGTAACTAATACCTACATGTTTATCTTATGCAAAGATATGCCAGTTCAGTTTCCGAACGGGTACGTCCCTTCACTGCATACTGCAAGCTAAGACATTTAAGGGGCACAGGTTAGTTGGGTGAGTTTGAATTGCAAACCAGGCTCTTAAATTCCCCCTTTCTCCATCCATCTGTGCACTTATATTAACATACCAGCTCAGCATGCCGAGTTACATCAGTTATAACCGAATTACAATTTTTCACAATGTTCTTCTATCCTCCCCACATATGCGATTATTGCATTATATTGACAGCGTTATAAATAAAAAATAGCCAACTTTCCTGCAGACTTGTGCGAAAAGATTTGAGTTTTTAATAATCTAAGATACCGAACAGAACTCTGTGCCTTGCAGTATGATCTGGTTAAAAATGGCCAGGCTGCGTTTGCTAATCTATTTTATGTGTAACGGATTCTGACAGTCTAACAAAAATGATTTTCAATAAAAGTGTAAACTTGTGCTGCCCTGCGAAAGTAATGAAAAAACGTTCATGATAGCATCTATGAAGTCAGTCTTTTAGGCGTGTTGTACAACCTTTATAATGGTTCCACACCACTCAGAATAAAAATACGGATCTGTGTTCTATCCTCAACAAAAAAGAACTCTTCCTTCAAAAGACACGACTAAAATTAGTACTTTGAAGGATTCACTTGATCTAGTATGTTTCATTGTATAACAACATTTATATAGCGTGAACTACCTCTATGTGGAGTGCTGAAGCGCTTGTTTATGAGGGTTTACACTAGGCCTGGGCAGCACTTGTAATATGCAGGAGTAATCAGAGCAGTGGCGGCTGGTGGCATTTGAAAGTGGTATGGCATAAAAGTTTGTAATCAGTGCCCAGCAGCGAGCGGCTGTAGCAAGAGAGCCTGACTGTTAAAAGGGGAATTGGAGGGTTTCCCCCTAGAAAAAAACAAGCATTGGCATAGCCAATAGGTCTCGCCATTGTGACCTTATAAGTGTGTAGCCATGCAATGGTTAATGTTGTTGCATCAAGGATATTGTGCTGCATAACTAAATACTTATAAGGTCCCAAAAGCGAGACCTATTGGCTATGCCAATGCTTGTTATTCCTTTATGCTTGTATTTGTATCTGTGTGATATAAGAAATAAGTCTCTAACTTTCTAGTATAGGGCGTAATATTTAGTGGTTTTAAGAGGTGAGCCTATAGAAGCAAATTAATAGTTTGTTTTGGCAGGTGAGGGCGATTTCGCGGGCAAGTGAGCTCACTGACGTCTATGGGAGGAATTTCGTCAATCTGGAAAAGGGAAAGGCGTTACTGTGTGGCAAACGCTGAGGGAGCGGCCCATGAGAGTTAACAGCGATACGGGAAGACATCTAGAAAGTGTGACGACAACATTGAAAGGAGGCAAGAGGAAAGAAGCGAAAGGATAGGCAGTGACAGAGATAAACGAGAAGATGCAGTGACAGACATGGGAGAAGTTGCATTGAGAAAAGAGTCACCTCCACTGCAAGGATTATTCTTATCAGCAAACGTCTGATGAGAGCAGTGTGATGGCTAGACCCAGATGCCTGCATGTCTATTCATTTATTTAGGGAACATTTATCGCTTACTCAACACACAACGTCATCCCAAAGAATGTCTATGGTCTTGCGGGGTATGGAAGCACTTCTAGGGATCTCAGCACGCCCCTTGGGCTACAGAAGTGGGGGCTGACATGAAAGGTGGAAGCGTAAGTGGTCGTAGCGTTGTGTGCAACGAACGGTGCAAGGGTGGGCACAACAGCACATGGACACTGGAGTCTTGCATCCACTGGCAAAACTATTCTCCAGGTCTTGCTTGCTATTGGGCACCATCTACTGCTGATTCCATAAGGCAACTGTCTCATCTATCCTTAAGGGAGCAATATCCCGGCGTGCATTGTCACTTGACTGTGTAGAGTGGTATGACATAGAACTCTTGGATGGAGTCAGTGACGTGGAACTGACACACACACAGGCACACACACACAAGCACACACACACATACACACAGGCGCACACGCACAAGCACACACCGGCACACACACAAGCACACACTCAGGTACACACACAAGCACACCCAAGCAGATACTTGAACACACACATGGATACACATACAAGCACATACACAAACACAGGCACACACAAGCGTACGTACAGACACACACACACAGGCGCACACACACACTGGGGTGGGGTAGTGAGCAAAAAAACGATGGATTTAACCCATGTCTCTTGACTGGGGTGATTCTTTGATTCATTCAGTATTCTGTCCATCATTTGTTACCGCAGCACGTTACTACACATGGCATAGCAGTGTGCTTTTATGTTGGCGTATATGCAGGTGTTGGTGGTGGACAGGATCCAAACTGCAACAGGACTACTGCTAAAACCATCCCTAAGCAGTGCCTATTGGACATAGTGTCTCGTCCCAAAACTGGAATGATGCAGTATACGTTCCCCCAGTTAGCGCTTCTTCTGGCGATGCAGCAAATTGCAATGGGGAGGGCTGGGTGTAAGGGGCCAGCATTGTATACCGCAGACTGGGCGTTGGCCGAGGAGACCCATATTAGGCTCTCACGTAAAAATGACGAAGGTGCCTGAAGACTTAGAGTAGACTCAAATTCGGAAAGCAGGGGCTGTAGGGGAGAAAGGGGGGACAAATAGTAGATCTACCGACTAAGGGGCATGTGACTTGAACTGAGCTATGGCTATGATGTAGTGGGGTGAGCAATGGCAGGGATTAGATGGAATGGAGGAACGTGCTGGGACGACTAACCAAGATAAAGCAAGCAAGCTGAAGCGGTTTGAAAAGAAATGTTGCAGATGCTTTATTGTTTGGTGTATATGCATGTATGTTACTATGCAAAATCTGAAATAAAGAATCTTTTTTTTTTAATGGATGTTATCACAGCCGACTGACATAAGTGTTGGTTGCATAAAAATGATAAACTCTAGTGGGCCTGCTTCAGGACACGTAACCACTGAATGTTACCACAGATGACTGTAATCAGTTCAGCCCACATAACCATACAGCTCATCGGGCCTGATATAGCGCCCATACCAGACCAGAACCTCTGTGCTATAGTCTTAGTAAATCTAACATCAATCCACCTCAGCCAGCCTTTCAATACATGCAGAGCAGGGGATTTAACTGCCACTGTCAGCAGAGAAAGTGGATTAAAAAATGTAAAGAATCTATAAACATAATAATACAGAACTTACGGAGTAATTATGTCTGCCTGATAACTACAATCATAATTTGTGGACCATCTCTCATACTTCCTCCCCCTCCAACACCCCGCTAAACACCGAATAGAGTCAATTCCCACGTAGGATCGCAACAAATACAACACAATACCAAAACACTTCCCACATAGGATCACAACACTCTTCAAACCAAATCTCCCCGCAGAGCAGCTTGCCACGCATCCAAGAGGGTTTACAACGCGCAACATGTCCCAGGAGACTAAGCTAAACAGTGGCAAACGCATTGTTTTCTTTCCAGAGAAATACAAATGTTATCATTCTAAAAAGGCATACAATGTGTGATTCTGTTAAATCAGTAAAGACTTTTAGAAAGAAATGCATACCAAAACAAAGCAAGCCTGTGGTCTCTTTGTTCACAGAATATTACAGCCCATTAGCAAGTGTAGGCCGATGCGAAGGAGGGAGCACAAAGTTTAATGTAGGTCATCCCTGCCCACCAGTTCACCATGACAGGCTATAAAAATAAAACCAGAAGCATAGCTCCCATTGGCTCCGCAGGTTCTGTGGCCCGGTGGCCAGAGGCCTAAGGGGCCCACTGACCCCTGATTATTGCTGTATTTCAGGGGGGCATGTCCTTCCTTGCGCTATGGTCCATGAACACTGGATACACCACTGTGTAAAACACCCGACTACGGACAAGAAGGAAGAGCTGGGATTTTAAGCACTGAAAGTGAAGCACTATTTTGCTGTAAGCCTCGCATGGCAATTGCACCATATCCGATGCTTTGGCATGTAAGAATGTCTTATATTGAAACCATCTCTGTTTGCCAGCAGGTTCAGAGGGGTAAGCAGGGCTCCTGCTCGGCAAGAGAACGTCAGAGGAAAGCTAGGTCGAGACATTTCCAATTGCTTTAGCAACATTCTCGCAGCAGCCTCGGATTACGCACTGTATTATAAGAGGGAAAACCAGTGCACGCCTCGCTCCTCACTTACTGAAAACCGTGACTTGAAGAAACGGTTCACTACATCTATTTCCTTCTTTCATTTAGTTGCTTCCCTCTGAAATGGATCTAAAAAAGAACCAGCGCGCGCCTGGCGCTGAAAGTAAAAAAAACGAGATGGGAGAGGAAGAGGCAGCATGGGGAGGGGAGAGAGGAGGGGTCCTGCGGCTGTTTCCCTTGTGGGAGCGAGCAAGAACCATATGTTACAGCTCGCTCCCGCAAGGGATTAGCCAAACGTGCACGCGTTGCATTCAAAGCAATTCAATGCGTGCACGTTTTTGACTGAAAAACTGAATCGATTGCAAAAGGTCTTTTTGCCTACGCAACGCATGCGCGCTGCGTAGGCGAGACCTAAAAAGAGCAGCAATTGGTTTATTTTCAGGCAATTTGAGAAAGCAAGAAGGTCAATAAAGCAATAGTGAAATAAGTGTGGTTATTACCTCAATAAAAACATTTCACAATTACTAGATGATGTATTTTCCTATTGTGTCAGTTTTATATTACTTGTGGAAATGGAATGTTTTAATATTTTAAATGTAGATGTCTTTTATGATTTTTATTAAATCGAAATAAAGACTTATCGAATCGAATCAGGGATCAAATCCATACATGCTGCCTGCAAAAAAGAGAATCACTTATGCACAAAAACGCAAGCACACAGATGAAACACGGGCCGGGGAGGCAAAGCCGGATGCCGTAGGGGGCCGTGCGGAAAGTCACCCACAAGCCCGCAAAAAAGGGTGTGCGCACTGGATTGGGTGCCTCCGTACAAGCCGCTAGCCTCCCAATCGTAGCAGAGGGGGGCAAGCAGATGGGGGGGTTCAAAAAGGGACATGAGTCCCCCTTTAGGGACACAGGAAACCCCCCATCTCGTCAGACGGAGGAATCGTTGCTGGAAGAGGAATCGCTGCTGGAGACGTTCGCCACACACCCTGCTCATCGTGAAAGCCTGAAAGGGGTGTCGGTTACCCATCATCGGCAGGAGGTGATGGCCCGCTTACCTAGGAGCACCAAACACCTAGCAGCAGGCAGTGTGGCACCAAGCAGCAAGAAATCCGGACGGAGAAGGAGCAGACCGGCCCTGGCAACACCGCAGCGTATCGCAGGGAAGACTCGCTTGAAACCGGCAGCAACAGGTCCTCTATCTGGAGGAAGCCAGCGACGGTCGAGGGTTTCTGAGCAGGCAGCATGAGGTGAAGCCTACCGAACAGTGTGCCCACCTACAAACCCCATTGGAACTTTGATGACCTTGGTGCTGTGCCACTTATTTACTCCGGGACACCCGGCGATGTGGGCGGACCGGCCACTTGCGTAAGATTTCAAGGGGCAGTCTGGAGCCGCACTCCCCCCCCATGAACCCAGGAACAGTGCGGGCCCGAGCTGTGCTTCCCAACGCCAAGCAGCTGCGTCAGGTACATCCCGGGAAGCTGGTCCCGCTCCGCCGCATGACTGAGGGAAGCGGCCGGCTGAAACCGGCTGGAAGCAAGCAGTACAACGATCGCCGACTCGATTGTAGGTGGTGAGAGAGAGGGGTACTCGCACTCATTAGGCTACGCTTCTGGGCCAGATGCGGGCGGGGAAGCGCTGTGATCAGCAAGACCGGGAGATAACACTGTCGCAGCAAAAAGGAGGCAGCAAGCGGGCCGGATCACAGAGCAGGGCAGTAGCCCCGCCCCCTCAGGCAGAGTCATTACAGGCGTCGGGCGAGGACCGGAAGACGCATTGCTAATGGGAGAGAAAAGAGAGAGCCGGAGCATTTTGGGAGGCGCCGGGTAAAAATGAGGTCACGGGGCCACGTCAAAATGAGCTGAGAAGGTCCCGGGAGGACGCTGGGCCGGAACTGGATGGCGATCTCGAAATTTTATTGGAAATAGCAAGGGCATTGGTGGCCCTAAAAGGCAAGGAGTGGATGGATGAACACATAGAGGTGGGGACAGCCAGAAAGAAGCCAAGGCCGATGCAAGCATCAGCACCCCTCAGGGCCCGGTAAGAAGGGGCATGCAGCCAAAACAACAGCCCTATCGAAACCAGGCAAAGGGCGGCTGAGAAAAACACAGCAGCCTCCCCATTTGGCCCTAGGGCGGGTGGCGGCGGGCCCCATAGCAAGGAATGGAGGAAGGGGCAGGAGCATTGTAGCCACACCATGGTAAGTGGTAATTGACTCAGACACAGGGGAGAGCAGCAGTGGTGAAGAGGGGTCTGTGGCCAATACAGAAGCCAGGGAGGCATACAGCATACCGAAATCCAGCACAGACAGCGGATAGGGTGAGCACCAAGCGCTGAGTGAAAGGGGCGGGCAGCGCAAAAGGGGGCAGGGGCAGATGGGAACCATTGAGGGAGTATCTGGGCAAATTAAAAATGTTGGCACGCAGCTAGGGGTAAGCAACTATGCAGTGTATGGGCCTTGGGCCCCTCAGCCTCCCTGGCCAGCAGACCTGAGAGCGGCCCAAAAATAATTCCAGGGCAAAGCTTGGGGACAGGTACAGCCACACCCAGTGGAATGGATGCCCTGGTGACATTAGCCCGGGCCAGGAGCCCCACTGGGTGGGGGGCCCCAAGTAAAAACAGGGTACAATGGGTATGATGAGCCCAGCCAAATAAGAGGGCAGAAAGCAGGTCCGAGAGAGCAAGCAGGCGCAACACGGGAAATTCCACAAGAAGCTGGGAACAAGGAGGGAACAGGCACAGGGGGAGCCACCCCCAGATTTCAGGGTGGCGCAACAGTGCCTGAGGAAACCCAACCAGCCAAGGCCGGGGCTGGAGAAGGGCAGGACCAGGCGGGTAAGCCCGCAAGCAAGTACATATGTCCCTACCCAGGCGACCCGCCCCCCACCACCAAACTACTGGGTTTAGCAAACATCATCCCGCTGACAGGGAAGGAGAGGATTTGGTGGAAAGAATACATAGATATATTCTCCTTGCTGGAGGTGCACCAGGCAGGATTATACCTAACAGTGCAGGACAAGAAGGATAAGGACAGAAGGGATAGCCACAAGCTTAGTGGAGAAAACAACAGAGAATTGGCTGCAGGCCTTCAGGACTCTGGCATGCATTTTCATAGAGAAATTCCCCCAAAGTGCTGCTGCCCTAATCCTATAAGAGCAGAAAGTGCATGAAGCACAACAGAATTATCAGGTAGAGGCATGGCTAAGGTACGACGAAGGATTCAGGGAAAAGATGCAGACCTGGCCAGTAATAGAGTGGGACCACCAGGACATAGAGGGCTTCACAAATCACATGGTGGCAGCAAAGGAAGGGCTAGGCATGTGGGAACACAATTTCCATCCCCCAGGGTTCAAAGGGAAGTATGAAGTTCAAGGACAAGGTTTCAGAGGCAAAGACCAGACAGGTGGGAGAATAGGGAAAACACGCATGGCAAAATGTTGTAAATACGACAAGGACGACTGTAAATGGGGACAGCATGTAGGTTTAAACACAGCTGTGAAACCTGCGGTGTCAGCCATCCCGCCGTACAATGCAGACAGTCACAAGGGGCAGGTAACAACAGAGACAAGGGCAGCACAAAGTAATAGTGGGGTGGGCGAGACAGTGCAGGGGGTGAAAGGGGGATTGGGCAGGGGACTACCACTGCTTACTCCCATAAATACAAGGAGCCTGATAACATTGCTAAGTAACTACCAGAGAGTGGCGGACAGAAAACAGTTGGCAGAGGGGTGCACAACTGGGTTCCCCATCCCTTACAAGGGACCTGTGGCCCCACGGCTTAGCCGCAACCTAAAATCCAGAGGGACAACCCAGAGGCAGCTAGAAAGAAGGTGGGTAAGGAGGTTCAGCTATGGAGGGTGGCTGGCCCCTTCGCTTCCCCACCACTACCAAACCTGATAGTTTTGCCTTTAGTTGTGGTACCTAAGAAAGAGGCAGGTAAATTCCAGCCCCTACACCACCTTTTGCACCTGCACAGGGATTACATCAATGACTGGTTGGAACAGGGTAGCTGCTCGGTAGCTTACGCCTCCGTGGATGATGTAGTTGAACTGATCAAACAGGCAGGGAAGGGGGCTCTCTTGGTCAGAACAGATATCGAATCGACTTTCTGCCTACTGCCAGTGCATCTAGACAGTTATTACCTCTTCGGTTTTCAGCTAGAAGGAAAATATTATTATGACAAATGCATACCCATGGGCTGTGCCACATCCTGTGCCTACTTTGAGTCGTTTTTTGGAATGGGAGCTGGGAACGCACCACCCGGAGGTGGGGTGGGTCCACTACTTGGACGACTTCCTGTTCATTGGGAAGGCAGGAACGGGGGAGTCTGTAAACCTCCTCCACCTCTTTGTAGATTTGGCAGAGGAGTTAGGAGTCCCGCTAGCACCAGACAAAACAGAGGGTCCAACCACCAAGCTATCTTTCCTCGGTATAGAACTGGACTCAGTGGACAGGACATGCAAACTACCAACAGAAAAGGCATCTGAGCTGCGCCAAATCATATTGCAGCTCCAGCAGCAAAAAACAGGAGACACTGGGCGAGATACAACAGCTGCTAGGTAAACTGAATTTCGCCACCTGAGTAATCTCCGCAGGGCACCCCTTTGCCAGGGGCCTGGTCTGGCTAACTAGGGGTATGTCACAAAAATACCACAGGGTGCACCTTACACAAGGAGTGAAGGAGGACCTGGGGCAATGGAACACTTTCTTGGACAATTTCAGCGGTACCCTCATGTGGCGGGAACCCTGGGTGCGGGCAGAACAACTAGAACTCTACACTGATGCAGTAGGCGGCCACAGTTTTGGGGCCATCCTGGAGACGGCACGGGCAGCGGCAAGTGGCCAGACAGATGGCACCAGAGCAGAATCACAGGCAACATTACATTGTTAGAGCTCTTTCCCATCATAGTGCCTTTACTATATGGGGCTACAAACGAGCCACTAGGCAGATAATCCTATGGTCAGACAACCACACGGTGGTACAGGCGCTCAACTTAGAAACAGCAAAGCGCCCGGCAGTGGTCAGACTACTGCAGAAATTAGTGGGTTGCCGGCGGAATGCGAACATAGCCATTAGGGCAAGACACATTGCAGGTCTGGACAACTCAATAGCTGACTCAATTTCTCATTTTCAGTAGGGCAGTTTCAGGGAGCTGGCACCGAATGCAGACCAGATCATGACAAGAGCGCCAAAGGATCTATGGGAGTTGGTGGACACAGGATAAGGACGTTGGTTGACAATGCACTGGCCTCCAAGACGGAGAAACAATATCATAAGTGCTGGGCTACCTTCACTGACATAACAGATGATAGGGGCTGCAGGATGTAAGTCAGGATGAGGTGACAACATTCATAGAGTGGGCGTTCTGGAGCGGGAACAGGAGATCATGGGCTCAAGCATGCCTGAGCGTGGTCATCTATTATGCCGAGCTTGCGAAAGGGGGAGATCCCACGGGGACATTTTTCTGCAGCCCAAGACAAGAGATGGGAGGAAGCCCATCGAGTTTGCAGTCCTAAAAAAGTCAATCTGCGTATTAGCAGACATATGCATTGGGGAACATGAGCTAAAATTATTCAGGGCAGCATTCACACTGGCTCTCTTCGTGGTGTACAGAATCAGTGAGCTAGTTGCCCCAGCTAAAGAGAACCCAGGGATGACATGCATACGCAAGACAGACTTTCACATGGGGTGGGGCACATGGTAATCCACTTGCGCCGATCAAAAATAGACCAGGCAGGCAAAGGGAAGTATACCAGAACTAAATGTATCAAAGACAAGTCCTGCTGCCCAGTATGCCTCATCCAAGATGATATGCTACAAGGAGGGCCAGCGCGGGGGCTGGTATTTACAGATAGGGACGGGTCCTGCCTCAGCTGGTTTCAGTTCATAGCAGTTATGCGGAGGTCCCTGGAGAAGGCGATTTTCCACAAAAGGAATTCAGGTCACATTCCTTCTGCATAGGGGCACAACCATGGCGGTAAACCTGGGGTTTGGCTCTGAACAATTCCAGGCTGTGGGGCGATTCGCATCCAGCACATTTAAATGATACATACGCCACATGAGGTACTAAGCTTTGGTTTCTACCCCTCCCTCTTTAGGTCTGTCGGTGGTTTGCAAGAAAGTATGGATCGTGGGGCACTCACACATAACCCGGGCACAAAAGTGGGCGGTGGCAAGAATTCATAGGGATCTGGCTCCGTAACACGGAGGTGACCTGGCTGGGACAATCTGGGATGAAATGGGACCAGCTGCTTCCCGTGGTGCGAAGGGTGCTTCGGCAGGACGACAGGCCGGACTTGTTAGTGGTTCACCTAAGGGGGCAACAACTTAATGGCCATTGGGAGGAGAAGCCTGCTTGAAAAAACGGTCACCGATCTAGCATCACTAGCCAAGTTAAACTGCCCGGCAGAGGCAATATGGTCAGATATAATAGCATGCAGGGCATGGAGGGGAGCCATAGACCAGGGGCAGTTGAAAAGTCCAGACGCAAACTGAACATCACCATGGCGAAGATATGCACGGCCAACAGCTGGGGTTTTGTAAGACACAGTCTGATTAACCTTAGGGCCCCGTTCTACCACTTGGAGGATGAGGTGCACCTAACCGGGGTAGGCATTGGACATGTTCATACTCAACATAGTGGGGGTTCTGGAGCAACTGGGTTTCTCATGAGAGAGGGCAAAGGAGGCGGCAAAGGGGGGAGCTGCCTCCAATCATTAAACCATTGGCAGCATGGTAGAAGAAACCCAAAAAAAGATCCAAAGGGGAAAGTACAATAGGTAGATGAGCTGCTCACACGGTGTCCTTGGGATGCCACACGGCATGGACACAGGGTGAGCAAAGGACAGCACACAGCCACAGGCAGAGTAGAAGAGATGCTCACACAGTGTCCTTGGGATGCCACACGGCAGGGGCACTGAGGAGCAGGCGAGTGGCCAGCAAGGGACCAGGACAAACGGAACGGCACTTGCAGCACGGGCCGGTCCTAACGGACGCCCATAAAAACAAGAGCAATGGAAGCCTGGAACTGCAAACACTGAGGCACATGCATAGGGGGGACCTCGAGCAAAGGCAGTGCTGTCATACAAGGACAACGCCAAGCATGGGAATTAATTAATGATGTAAATTAACATGGATGTTTATGAATGGCCAACCAATAAGTTGCATGATGTATAATCCATGTTTTAAATAAACTGCGGCCTTCTATTCACCATATCATGTCGTCACTGGAATGATTTATGGGGGGAACTGACGCAAGCGGTTAGGGCGCTAAGAAGAAGGGGGTGAACTCGCCCCCTGGGAGGCGTTTCATACTCTCTTACTTTGAGGACCAAACATGCACTTGATTTCTAAGGAAATAAGCTTTGTTACACTCAAGTCCTTATTGGTAAATATAGGTTTGGGATTTTATACCCGTATTAAATAGGATTTAGGTGCTCGGAGATAATGGCTGTTAATTCTGCTCTGAATTAACCCACATTCTTGAAGACATATCAAATGGGAAGTATGTGTCTCCCTGCAATTAACTCAAGATTTCTGTTGAAGCAAGCGGACAGGATTTGAGGGAGCCAGGAAGAGAGGATCTACCCACGCTGGTAAGAGGCCTCGGTGAATGTCTGGAGAGGGATAATCATTAAAACTTCTCAGCCCTGTGTCTAACTCCTTCCATACTAATGCGTGAACTGCCCACACTCCCTGCCCTGCCTCCTAGTGGCTTTCGACTAATCAGTTAATGTGGTACTAATTGCATCGGAGATGCTGAGGGGATGGGAGGCCGTACTGCACACCCTGGGAAGCCCGTCTGACAAGGCAGAAGAAACAGCAGACTGCACCAGACTGCCCAAATGCCCCAAATAAAATGAACAAATCATAAGGGCAGATTTATGAGCCCCTTGCGCCACTTTTGCGTCACTTTTCCCATGTTAAAAGTGACGCAAAAGTGGCTCACGCAATTTGCCATGGGTCACAGGAGCCCGTTTCTTTACATGTCTAATGCTGAGGTTGGGGCTGCAGTTTTGTCCCATTTGTGTCTCATTTGGGCCTTGCCCCTTAGAATAACAATCCCCGAAGAGAGCGGTAAGGGCTGATGCTGGGAAAGGCATCTCCCTCCAACCACACCATGCTGTGCTGAGAGCACAGCTGTTGAGGATACTACACGCTGAGCGCTGCAACAACAAAACTAGTTTCCTGTTAAAAAAATGTTTTATCAAATATGACTAACAGTTGAATTTTGTAGATTTTCAGTCGTCAGTCTCAAAGACAATTCACAATGGCACCCTAGATGTAAATATACACTTCCATCTACTGACTGTTCACAGACATGTCTGTAGCATTTTACACAGCTAGCTGTATTTTACAGACACTGGATTTAGAGATTTCCCACCTAGCAAAATGGATGAGTTGGAAAATATTGTGGTCAGCTTTTTTTCAGTTCCCACTCGGTGCCATCCTCACAAGGTGAGTGCCAATCAACTGATTAAATAGCTGTGAAACTGAAACATGAAATCATACTGCATTAGTTTCTGGCTGCAGCCCAGGTAAAGGGCAGAATGGAAACCCCAATAAGGCCGAAAGCCGTGATGGAAACAAACAATTACTGCCCAGAAAGCAGTAATTGAGAAGTCCATTTGTAAGCCATTTTATAGCACCGGAATCAGTCACGAGGGAATTGCTACTACACAGAACTTATTGCTACGGGTTTAACAGCACATTTCAGGGAAGGTGTTAGCCAGTGTGGTGCTGATGTATTTTCCACGGTCACCAAACTCACTAACTTACCTGTGTGGAAGCCGGATGGTAGTTGGAAGCTCTTTTCATTACTGAACCCGGGGGCTGTGGCTTTGAGCCACCCCTGGCTCCAGTATGGAGGAGTGACTCTGAACGGCGTCTAGTGTGCATGTCAGGATGGCCGGAGAGAGGCAGTAGTCCATCCCGCCATGCAGGGCAGTTTCTACCATTAGGCAGGACTAGGCGGCCGCCTAGTGCGGCAAAAGGGGGAGGGCGGCAAAATACAAGTTCTTTTATATCTAAAGAGGGGCTGCTATAATGAACCAGTTATAGCTGCAGTGGCAGCGCGGTCCTCCTGACAGGCTTGGGGGCTCTGGTTCAGCTGCTAAAGCTCGGCCTGCAAAGTGGTACAGAGTAATTAATAGACGTCACAGTCAGAGTTGTTTCAGAAACAATAGGCAGGTCTTCAGAAGTTTTGGGCTGCTGTGCAGTGCAGCTCAGCGGCAGATCTCAGGCCTCTCAAACGGAGAGCGCCAGCCAGAACCTGTCCCACACTACGATCGCAACAAAGGCCGCGAGACCGTAGAGGCTCCCTCCCAGCCACAGCAGTCACGCCCCAGAACTGATACCCGGAGGGGGTGCTGATGATATCGCTGCCTGCGGCCCCCAGCGCGCATCCCTGCGCTTCATAGGAGATGAGACGCCCGGGAGAAGCCCTGGGTGGTGGCGACTAGGGCCACAGGGCTGATTATATTGCACCGCTTGCAGGGACTGGCTGAGCCTCTCATTGACTCCTGCCTCGGGGCGCCTGGAATGGAGCAGGTGCCGCTGCCCCGACTCTGTGAAGGGGGCTAAGGGGCAAGGCAACTGGTCCGCACGGCGGCGGGGATAAGGTGGAGCATGGAGGCCACACACTGCTTGTTCTCGGGACCGATAACCTGTGTGTCTGGATTGCAAAGCCAAGAGAGTGAGCAATGCAACGTACCTTGCCCCGCCGCGGTATAAGGGCCCAATACTGGTGATACCTGTGATGGACTCGACCCGCCTCAAGCCACCTGGCTCAATGCTGCTGGCGGCACACACTGGCCTGCTGCCTGGTAATGAATATGGCATTGGCAGCACCGCATGCCAACATTTGATATCCTGCCACCGAAGGACCTAGCTGAAACAGTGTGTCTAGTGTGCTGTCCAGCCGAGAGCTCAGTGCCGAGCCAGAATTGCCACGCTGTGACTCGGGCACACAACGCCCATTGGGCTGAAAGGGCTTCATCCCCCCCGTCGTGTGTGACAGCCCGGGCTGAGACAGCTTCCCAGGCATACACACAGCCGCACCCGAGTACTTCACAGGTCTTTAAAAGACCATTTGCTTGCTAACGAGGCTTTGTTGTTTAGTCACCCCTTCTTAGAGCCCCTGCATCTCCACTCTGCCTATTGCTGGACGAATTAGCCCCCCACCCCCGAATTATTTCGTAGCTCCCCACCCCCGAAATTTGGCTCTAGTTACACCTCTGCAGTGACTTCATGGGGCCACCACGAGGCCAGCTAATTGCCGTGGCGCAGGTTCGCTTGCTGGCCTCCCGCCTCAGAAAGAAGTAAGTGTGCCCTCAAAGGTCCAGTATCTAGTTACACTTGCTACTTGTAATGGGTGCTATAAAATTGGGTACATTCAGAGCTGCCTGCCGTGCCTCTGTAGTCTGAGAAGTGTGCAGTCACGCAGTCTTTCTCTGCTCAGTTTGAGCAGTGACGCGTTAGTCCACTTTAGTGTAGTGTAACTGAGTCGGGGTAGGGTGCCTGTGTGGGTTGACTAGTGCTGCTTGCAATGCGCCTAGTTATAGCGCTCTGGGCGGTGCCACACGCTAGTCAAAACAACGATATCTCCAGCACCGGGCCGCCCTGCACAGCTTAACAGTATGATCAAGCTACAAGGGCACTACGTCAATGCCCTTAAATTTTTGGTACTTTGCAACAGTTTTGAGATCCTCTTTGAGTTTTGCGTTGCTCATATGGGTTTAATTTCTGATATTTATGTTTCCCTCGTCTTTATTGCTTGATTTTTCTCGCGAGAATGTGTCACACATAGTGGTTAAAATGTCACTCATAATTAGCCTGAAATTATGAAAATGTCACGCATGGCAATCTGAAACCTTGGCAGCTTTGCCCAGCGCTTGACAGCTGAGGCACTATAAGGCGTGACATTGCATTTCAGTGCAGTGATGCAGACCACCACGCTGAAATGCGTTAGTCTAACGCCTGATGCGTGATTCTTGACAGGGCTGAATGCATTCATTCTTATAGCCTGGATGACAGGGGGAGAGAGTGATCAGGACTGAGAGTGATGGTAGTAAAAGGGAGTGTGCGGCATTTTTCAATTCTCGCCTTGGGCGGCAAAACTCCTAGAAATGGCCCTGCCGCCATGTGCACTTGGGCCCTAGGCACGCAGGGTAACTCTAACAGTGTCAGCCTGTAAATGATATTGTTAAGTCCCACCCCCTCCCCAGGCCCATACTGGCGTCTCCAGGAGTCAGGACCCGCCTCAGGCCTCGATTCAGCAACTGTCCCTGCAGTGGCAGAAACACTTAAGCAGTTTTTAGCATTACTCAACTCACATTTAATTTTGGGGCGGGGTAAAATATAAGTGGGGCAAAGCCCCAAAGTCCTACAAGAGACACTGCCCCTGAATCAGAGTCATTTCAGTGCTTGCACGCTACTCTTTGCTACGAATTTACCGATGATTTCACATTCTCTATTTGTATTCTGCTACATTTTGTGATGTTTCTTATGGTAAAATGTATCCTCATGAAGGCTTCAAAAGTAGCTCACAATGGGTTCAGTGAGTTCAATGCTTGCTGGTTACATTCTGCTCAAATGTTATTTCTGCTAGAGGAGAGGGCTGAGGAGAGGCTTAGCATTACATTTGCACTGTTGGGGTTTTGAACATTGTATTTTAGTGCCAACTTTCCAGTCCCAGCAATGCCTTGCATGGTTGCCAGCAGCATCGAGAAATAACCATCAGTCTGTGTTTTCAAGCAACATCAGCCTTTGTCCCCTTACAGCCCGCATCCCTCCTCACAGTGCATTCAGGAGGAGTGAGGTTGTGGTGAGACTCACAAGCATTTTTAGAACAAAAATCAGCTTATTAAATTAATCACCAGTGATTAAAGTATAGGTACGGGGTTGTCATTTTTACTGCAGTCTAATGTGGCAAATCCTTTTGCCGTGTATCACTAAAATAAATGCAGTATTTAATTTACTGTAGAACTGTGACACGTGGTCGTATGGTCCACTCCCACGCTATAGTCTGGGTTGGTTGTGTTTGTTGAAATGCATCAGTGTTTGTAAAGTGACTGATGTAAATACTGTTGAGTCATTAATTACAGAAGGGGCTGTTCTGCTCCTTTTCACACATAGCACAACACACAAAATCTGGCCATTGGTATAATGGCCAGGTCACGACTTCAAATTCTTTCAAGGCCACATCAGCTTTTCATTCTCAGGAGATTTAATAATTTGAATACAATTAAATTGAGGCATAGTAACACTCCAGCACTCGGAAATAGTAAAAACTGTTGTACGAAGCTAAAGTTAATAATTCAAGGGCAACCCTTAATCCCATGGGAACCCGGGTATACAATAAATTCAAAACACAGCAGTTCTCATTGGCATCATTGTCCACAAAAAAATCAATTTGGTCAGCAACAATGGCTGGAAACAATTAATGTCTTTGCAAAAGAGGAAACCAACACTCCAAATTCCAAATGTTGTAGCATTTTATGCAGTAAGTGCAATATACATAAAGAATAACACCAAACATGTCTATTGTTTCCGCAGTGAAACCGAACCACCCTAAAACAATGATAAAAACATTTCCAAATAATAATGAACAAATGAGTGTTCCAGAGAAAACAAACAACCAAAACTTTTGAGTCCTTAGATATAATAAGCCTGAACCTGTTACTGAATTAGGCTTTTTTTAATGTATTGTAGGGTTTTATATGTTTTTATCAAGGAGACCTTTAGGTTCCTACCGGAGTCCATAGATCTGTGACGTAGATGTCAGAACGAAATCACTGAAAGCTTAGTTTAGAATGTTGAGCTTGCGGTTAAACGGAGAAGAATAAAAATGTGTAATATTATTCTCAGTGTGTGGCGTAGTCATTGGTGGGTACCAATGCTTGGGTAGACGCTACAACTGGCAACAAGATAGGGGATAAGTAACTCAAAGAACGGTTGTGCTCTCCCAGAGAGTTTGCCGTGGTCCAGGCAGCTTGCTTGTGCATTCTACATGTGTCGCTTTTGAAGTACGGAATCAACGCTTCATGTATGTGTAGTCAAAGCACAGATCCAGCTGCTTTGAAGCTGTTGAAGATGAGGAAAACAGTGAGAATCAACACTACATAAAACACAAAACATAAAATAGAAATACGGCTTCTGTTAGAAGAGGAAAACCTAGATGACCTGTTTATTACGGAAAGTTGGCTTAACAATAGTTCTATTCTGGACGTTTCAATGGCCATTCCCCCTTGATTCCAAATACACAGACATGTTCGTACAGGAAAGGCAGGGGGCAGAATAGTGTTAGAATAGAAAAGTTTATGCTTTCACATTGCTCTATGTAAGTTAGCATTCGCTGCACCATTTTCTATTTCAGGCGCCATTTTGAATCATGATCGAAACCATCCTTCGCTATTTCTGAGAAAAGGCCTCTGTTACTCTGTTAGGTTTAGTTTCTCCAAAGTTGGGTTTTGCTTCACTAATGAATAGACTGTTCTTATTAGTGCATATCTTTCTTACTAGATAGAGGCCCTCTCCCACTTGTCTAGTGATGAGTTTTACTGGTACAACCTTGGACTTTGCAACTTTGTGTAAAAGATGAGTGCTGAGATCGTTTTTGTTTTGTATTTCATTGCTTAGCGGCACCTGTCTGAACAGTTCCACTATGGGCGTGTTTTAGCCCAGTTACAAAACGCACATAATGTATCTTTATGCTTGTTGATTTCAGTCCCTCTACAGCACTCCTAGCAACTGGGCAGACTGGGCTCCGCTCTGAGTGTACTTTAAATAAACAGTTAATGGTTTGTATTCTCTACTGTCTGACCGACTCTTCATGTGGTATGGAAGGCGGAGAGGTGGTCATTAGTGAACAGGGCGACCCTAAACGGGTAACTTCCTTCAGTAGTTATTTTACAAAATGATGAACTTAGATGTTCCACTTCTTCCCTCCCAATATTAGCCTGTGAAAGCCTTCAATTTGCTATCTCATTTTCCCCTAGACACACTTTTTCGGGACTCTTAATTGAAAGGCCCCCAGGGCCTAGTGCAAACTTTATTGACAACATGATAGATACCCTAGTCAGTCAAGTAGTGAGAAAAATGTACATCACTATCCTGGGTGAGCTTAACATTCATCTGGACAAACTTAACCTCCATTACATTAAAAGACTGTCACAGGAACTAGAGGCTGTTTAATTAACTCAACATGTAACCACCTCTACTCACGTTAAAGGACATGTACTCGATCATTTAATCTCCAATGATTCAAAGATTCAAGTATCTGCTACTATACCTGTGCCATGGTTGGATCATGATTTTATCCCTTTCCATTGATTAACACAGCAGCCCAAAAAATAAACCAAAATACTACCTTCAACCAAATGAAGAATTTGTTGTAACTCAACCTGGAAGTATGGTTGAAAATTTTGGAAACCTCTATCCCAATTCTAAAAGTAAATCTGGATGAGGCTTATACTCACTGGTAAAGCTGGATTACTCAGTCACTAGATAAGGGTATCCCTAACACTGCACTTAAGTAAAAAAGGAACACCAAAAGGGCACCTTGGTTTGATGCTCACCTAGTTTCTCTAAGAAAGGATTGTAAGAAGTTGGAGAGGAAATGGAGGAAGGACTATGATCCACTTCTAAAAGCTAGTTATAAGTCATCCATTAGGCTATACCATAGTAATATCAAAAAAGCCCAGGCAATATACTTTGAGGAAAAGATAAATCAGGAGGTAAACTCCCCTAAGGAACTTTTCAAAGATGTTAAATCTTTGACAACCTTAAGCCAGGGTAACTCCCTTTCACATCCCTCCAAGATAAGATGTAATGAGTCAGCTGTCTTTTTCCATAAAAAGGTCACAGACATTTACGACTCATTTCAAGGAGGGACCGGGACAGTTCCAAACCATGCATCAGACTCTTTGGTGACTCCCACTCCTGTCTTAACCCTCTTTTCATCTCTGGATGAAGATACAGTGCGAACCCTTATGAGTAAGACTAAGGTGCCGATCACGATCCGGTAAAAAATTCCCCCGTGCGACTCGTATCTGGTCTTTTTACCGTACGAATCGTACAAGTGCCGTACGAACTGGCAATCACGATTCGCATGGTAAAAAGTCCATACGAACCGCACTGGGAATCATTCCCCACACGTCCTCGGGTCGGAAAATGTGTCCGACACGTCCTCGGACGATTTACCTTACAAATGTGAAAATCCAAGTCCGACCGAGGAATCACGATCCATCCCGTGCGTCCGAGGTTACAACCGTATGGAAAAAACACCGTCCGCACCGAACTCCTACAGCAACCATGGAGACATGTGCCCGCATACGCGGCCAACACTCCCCCCAGCCCCCGTACGTCCGACACGTACCCCCCGTATATGTATACCCCCACCCGTCTAGGTACACCCCAGTACGTTCCAGTCGAACCCCCACCCCAGTACGTGTCATAGCCCCGTCTACCTACACCCCAGTACGTTCCAGTCGTACCCCCACCCCAGTACGTGTCGTACCCCCGTGTACCTACACCCCAGTACGTTCGAGCCACACCCCCACCCCAGTACGTGTCATAGCCCCGTCTACCCACACCCCAGTACGTTCCAGTCGTACCCCCACCCCAGTACATGTCGCACCCCCCGTGTACCTACACCCCAGTACGTTCGAGCCCCACCCCCACCCCAGTACGTGTCATAGCCCCGTCTACCCACACCCCAGTACGTTCCAGTCGTACCCCCACCCCAGTACGTGTCATACCCCCCGTGTACCTACACCCCAGTACGTTCCAGTCGTACCCCCACCCCTGGACGTGTCGTACCACCGTGAACCTACACCCCAGTACGTTCGAGCCCCACCCCCACCCCAGTACGTGTCATACCCCCCGTGTACCTACACCCCAGTACGTTCCAGTCGTACCCCCACCCCAGTACGTGTCATACCCCCCGTGTACCTACACCCCAGTACGTTCCAGTCGTACCCCCACCCCAGTACGTGTCGTACCACCGTGAACCTACACCCCAGTACGTTCGAGCCCCACCCCCACCCCAGTACGTGTCATACCCCCCGTGTACCTACACCCCAGTACGTTCCAGTCGTACCCCCACCCCAGTACGTGTCATACCCCCCGTGTACCTACACCCCAGTACGTTCCAGTCGTACCCCCACCCCAGTACGTGTCATACCCCCCGTGTACCTACACCCCAGTACGTTCCAGTCGTACCCCCACCCCAGTACGTGTCGTACCCCCGTGTACCTACACCCCAGTACGTTCGAGCCACACCCCCACCCCAGTACGTGTCATACCCCCCGTGTACCTACACCCCAGTACGTTCCAGTCGTACCCCCACATCTGGACGTGTCGTACCACCGTGAACCTACACCCCAGTACATTCGAGTCGTACCCCCACCCCAGTACGTGTCGTACCACCGTCTATGTACACCCCAGTATGTTCCAGTCGTACCCCCACCCCAGTACGTGTCGTACCACCGTGAACCTACACCCCAGTACGTTCCAGTCGTACCCCCACCCCAGTACGTGTCGTACCACCGTGAACCTACACCCCAGTACGTTCCAGTCGTATCCCCACCCCAGTACGTGTCGTACCACCGTCTATGTACACCCCAGTACGTTCCAGTCGTACCCCCACCCCAGTACGTGTCGTACCACCGTGAACCTACACCCCAGTACGTTCGAGCCCCACCCCCACCCCAGTACGTGTCATACCCCCCGTGTACCTACACCCCAGTACGTTCCAGTCGTACCCCCACCCCAGTACGTGTCATACCCCCCGTGTACCTACACCCCAGTACGTTCCAGTCGTACCCCCACCCCTGGACGTGTCGTACCACCGTGAACCTACACCCCAGTACGTTCGAGTCGTACCCCCACCCCAGTACGTGTCGTACCACCGTCAATGTACACCCCCCCACCCCAGTACGTGTCGTACCACCGTCAATGTACACCCCCCACCCCTGTACGTGTCGTACCACCGTCCATGTACACCCCAGTACGTTCCAGTCGTACCCCCACCCCAGTACGTGTCGTACCACCGTCAATGTACACCCCCCCACCCCAGTACGTGTCGTACCACCGTCCATGTACACCCCAGTACGTTCCAGTCGTACCCCCACCCCAGTACGTGTCGTACCACCGTCTATGTACACCCCAGTACGTTCGAGCCCCACCCCCACCCCAGTACGTGTCATACCCCCCGTGTACCTACACCCCAGTACGTTCCTGGCGCACCCCCAACACAACCTCCTAAGTACGGAGCGCACCCCATGCCCCAACATCACAACCGCATGTACGAGTCGTACAAAGCCACACACAAGGACATAATCGTACAACCAAATGGCCCATGTACACACCGTACACACGCTCAAAACGCACGTACACAACAAGGACAAAACAAAACAACACAAGAATACACCATTCGAAAGGCACACAGCCACTAAACATGGCCAACAACCACTAAAATAACACAATCACTGACCTGCAACTGTCAAAAACAAACAGAGGCCCAATACACCACCACTCCTTATAACACACCCACCCAAAATTCAAACACTGCCACACCCACCCATGGACCAATGAAAAGGGCCCACACACACAAACCATGAGCCTTTGCAACAGACTCACTGCTGCCAGACACCACAGAACCAGACTACAAGCTACACCACATCTTACACTTGCACACCTTCACACGACCACCCTCACAAACACCCTCTCATCACAATCACACACACACACACACACAACCATCTACACCCCCCCCAACATCCACACACCCCCCACACCCACACCATCCCCACCCACATCCCTCACCATGCCCACTACCAAGAATCCAAAGTTCAGTCACCGAGAGTTGGAGGTCCTTGTTGATCAAATCCTCAGAGTCGAGCCACAGATCTTTGGAACATTGGTCAGAAGCACCAGCCAGGCAGCCAAAACAGCCATGTGGCAGACCATCGTCGATGCTGTGAATGCTGTTGCGGACACCAGGAGGACCAAGCAGGATTGCCAGAACAGGTGGTACGATCTGCGGAGGAGGGTCAGAGCCAAGAGGCAGGAGGAACACGACCAGGCCAACGCCACCGGAGGAGGGCCCTCCAGCAGAGCCGTACAGTACCATCCCTGGGAGGAGAGGGTGATGGCCATACTGCCGGTGGAGGCAGTTGAAGGAGTAGAAGGACTCCGAGACCCGGGTGAGTACACAAACAACGCACCTCACATGGGGGGAACTGCAACCACAACCAAAATTAATAACAGGCACGCAACCACCACAAGCCATCGCATGACTCAACCACGCTCCATGAGCAGGCACATGCCACTGCTGCCACCATGCCCCATGCACCCAGCTGGACAATGTCAAGTCACAGGCCACAGAAGACAACAACACATGACACGGTAACCCGGATGGCGGGAGGCTGGGCACCAAGAATCACATAGTGCGACTCCAAAGCAGACAACAATGCCCTCTGCCCATATGGCCTAGGTCACAGCCAGACAAACACTGTGTCCCAACACAGGAATGACTTGCCAGCAAATGGCGGACGCCTTGCATCAACACATGGGGGTGAAGGCACTGTTTTGCACATGACAGCAGCTAATGAACAGCCAACATTGTGAAAGAGTGGCAGCACACACCACCACAGCAGCAGCGCACAGACACACAGCAGACAAAATGGGTGCCTGGAGATCAGAAACAAACTCACATCAACAGGCCAAGGGCCACTCAAAGATCTGCTAACAGTGTGTGCCCAGGAAGCTGGGCCAAGGTGACAGAGGGTGACACACGGAGGGAGGGAGAGGGGGACAGAGAGGGAGGGAGAGGGGGACAGAGAAGGAGGGAGACACAGGGAGAGCAAATCAGTCCTTTGGTGTGTGGGAATGTCTGCTCGTCAGCAGGTGGACTGCGTGCATGTAGACAAGGGTGGCCAGTGCCAGAACTCCCCCTCTTCATCATGGCAAAACGCAGGGCCATGTCACAACCTGTACACGAGCACAAGGACAGCCACCTGCATCAAATAAGTGTGTGGATCCACTCCATGTGCACATGTACAGTGCTACAAGGAAGGCGCAAATGCATGGCTCGCCACACATGCACACTCCACTGCTGACTGCAGTCACACTTGACGCAGCAAGTAAGACTGTGCCACACATAGTTAAAGGGGCCAAATTGGTGGCCAAGGGACACACCCATGCACAAGTGCACTGTGAGTGGAATGCAAGACAGATCCTAATTCCAAGAGGAAATGTGCCAACTTTGTAACGGATGAAACATGGATGTTGCATGGATCAAAATTAACATTTTCTCTCTCACACACAGGTCAACATCGTGCTGCACCCCCCAACACTGGGGGGGAACACTCACAGGACCCGGATCTGCAGGAGACCGATCCCACCGGCAGCGACCACTCTCACCACTCTGCGGACGACCCCGACCGACCTGGCCCCTCTGGTGTCCAACCACCTGCAGCACCTGCGTCAGGTACAACCGTGCCAACCACCACCCCCACTCCTGCCACATCCCAGGAGACACCCAGGATCCCTGTCCCAACACCACAATGCAGCCAGGCTCGCCAGGAGGGACACGGTGTCCCGGGCACCCAGGAGGAGGCAGGCGACAACGCCAATGCCACCCCTCAGGGGTCCCGGAGACCCGATGTTCCCACAAGTGCAGGCCAGACGCAAGTGGGCAGGGGTGGTGGGAGTGGAGGACGGCGGAGGCGCGAGCCTGACCAGTTGGCTGGGGATCCGGTATTTTCCCATGTCCGTAACATCCTGGACTCATACCGGCAGGACACCACGGGCATGGCCCAGGTTGTGTCCGTCCTCGAGGGGATCAAGGTCCAGCAGGCCCAGCAACATGCGGAGCTAATAGCCTGTCTACAGGTACACCAACGGAGGATGGAGGACAGACAGGCTGAGCAAGTGACGGCGTCCCAGGGGATTCACGCTGAACTCCGTCGGATGGCCGACACCATGGCTGACCCTCCCTGTGCCAGAAGGCGGAGAACATCACCACCCACAGGGAGGGATCATGAGGAGGAGGAGGAAACATCCGACGGAGCATCCCAGACGTCGTCACGGCCTGCTGCTGAGGTTCCCCGCAGGAAGCCGGGTCGTCCACGGAAAGGACTGTGAGGGTGGCTGCTACATCACCATCTCCCAGGACACCTGGCCTGGCACCTGGCCCACTGGAGCAACAGCATCACAGCATCAAGAGACATTCTCTGCCACATGGCCCTGCTGGTCACTGGCTGACCAATGTTGACAAAGACTGTGGCATGGACTCTGAGGATTTCCAATGGCAAGGACACCAACTCCCCTACTGAACTTTGGATTCCCTAATCCCGGAAAGCCCCTCACTTTGTCCCCCCCCCCCCCAATAATAAATCACACTATTAAGAGTAGATGCCTGCTGGTAGCATTATTACCTAACATGTTTCTTGTACAGTCTAAACATGCCTGAGTCATCTGTTCACTTCAACCATCCACACCCTGGGGCCTGAGTCTGGCACAGGACACATGGGTCACAGTTTATTAGGCAAGACAGACATGGAGCACCATACACACCCGTGATGGTCAGAACCAGCTGAGGGGGTGGCCGAACAACCGTGCTGACAGACACATTGAGTACAGCAACAGTCATGCGCAGAGGTCAGGGATCCTGGCCCATGTCCTGGGGGGCACCCAGGTATGTGTAGACAGGTGGCAGAACCATGTCCTGCAAGCTTGAGTCCGGTGGATGCAGAGAATGGGGTCATGGAGAACGTTGGATGCATGGGGATGGCACATGTCACAATACCCACACAGTCATGGACATCATGCCCAATACACAGTCTCAGCACACACACACAGCTTGCATCTTGCCACTCGACACATTGACACATAGCCACAATCAGGGAATACCATGCCAGACATGCAGGATGCACCGTGCCAACACACCAGCACTGACTGAGAAGAGGCACCTTGGAGGCATAGGGGCACCTTTATTAGTCATGTTTTTGGGATTGCAGAGGCAACTTGAAGTACACATGAACACATCATGTGGAGTAACATGTGGCTCCAACACTGGCACCCCCCTTCTGCAGCACAAATGCGTGATAGCCATGGAACTGGCACACAAGCGTCGGCTAACAGCTAAACACCCACAGCTGCTCACGGAGAGCCTGCCATACACCATACATCCGCTGATGTGGAAGTCCCACGCCATGTCAAGACAATGTTAACCGTATGTGTCCGAGGCCAGTGTCACACACATTGATGCCATCATCACAATCCACTATCCCATCACTGATGACTGACAACCAGGCAGCCCATCTATTCAGGTGTACCCAGCTGCATGTCGTGTCCCATGGGGATGCCACATGTCTGCAGAGGAACCAAACCCCGACCGGGGCAGTGTGCACACATCGTGAACAACTGCCACACCCAATACACCCCAGATGCATCCCTTACCCCATGGAGACTTCCAAACGTGTCCGTGCCTGTAACGCTGAGTCAGCCCACGATGTCATGTCCATGAGGAATAGCAGTGCCACAACAATGCAACCAGCAAACGGCATGCGCAGGTACCTGGGGAAGAGAGACACACAAGAAGTCAGCCACAAAAAGCACAGCCACTTGCATGTGCAGTTACTCGACACATGTATGGATGACAACATGCTAGGTCACAATTATGACTGGGGAAATACTACCATCACTGCCACCATCACTCCAGTGACACACCCACACACACCTCTGACCCACGTGCCATACATGCAGGTGGAGACACACATCACAACGCATGCCACACGGGGACCAATGCGTGCACACTCAGACCCTGGTACTCACCACTAAGCAAAGAAGTCGCGTATGAGCCGAGTCCGGATGTCCTCTTGCGGCTCCACATCCTCCACATCACTAGCCCCATTGCCAAGCCCTTCGTCCTCCACGGGTGGATGGTCCTCGTCATGTTGATTCAGGATGAGTGGCACAGCTCTTTCAACTGCCATGTTGTGCAGCATGCAGCAGACCATGAAGATCTTGCAGACCTTCGCCGGGGCATAAGGGAGTGCACCGCCGGTCTTGTGGAGGCACCGGAATCGGCTCTTCAGCATGCCAAACGTCCTCTCTATCACTCGCCTTGTCCGGCCATGGGCGGTGTTATAGCGGAGCTGGGCCGGCGTGATGGGGTTGCGGAGAGGTGTCAGCAGCCAAGGCATGTTGGGATAGCCAGCGTCCCCTACATGGGAAGCACATGGACATCGTTAGAACTGGTGTAGCGGTCGTGCTGGTCGGCTATACAGAATACAGGACAGACAGACTGTACCCACCAACAACACATGCCCGTTCGTTGCGCAGCTGCATCATCATATCAGGCATCCCGCTACGCCTCATGATGTAGGCATCGTGTGCTGATCCTGGGAAACGAGCACAGACATGTGAAATCACCATATTGGACAGACACACCACAAGGGCATTGATGGAGTGGTAGTGCTTCCGATTGCGGTACGCCACCTCCCGTGCGTGTGGTGGTACCAAACCTACATGTGTCCCATCTATGGACCCAATGACATGGGGCATCCCTCCCAGGGCATAGAATCCACGCTTGACCTCAGTCATCTGTTCAGGGGTTGGGAACTTGATGAAGTCATCCAGGTGAATCAACATGGCCTCCAAGAAATCATGCAGCACACCGCTGAACATGCTCTGGGACATGCCACCAACATGAGCTATGGTATTTTGGAAGGTACCCGTGGCCAGAAAATGTAGGGCAGCCATTACCTTCAGCTGGGGTGTCAGTGCCGTAGGATACCTGTGCTGCGGTTGCAGGTGTGGTGCCAGTCTCGCCGTCAGCTCCAGAATCAACGGTTGGGTGAAGCGGTAGAGCCGGATCCTGTCATTCTCCTGCATGGTAGCCAAGTCTGGAATTCTGCGGGCAACAGGAGGCGCTCTGCAGTAATTTGGAAGTGACAAGGAAGAGTGAGTGCACTACGAGAACAACTCATGTCTACTGAGCACATGTAAATCTGGCAATACACACATGCCACATAGGGAGTCAGGCATGTGCTACATGCCCAGGACACGTATGGATGCAAGGTGACACTCCTTCCAAGACCCAGCTACACACGGTGATTGAGAACCTCCCCATGCCACGCCATGGAAATAGCTGTGTCCCATTGCAAGTGCACTGCCCGACGCAAGACAGGAGTGACATACACCCACACATCAGCAGAAGTGTGATGCCGATTGCAGAGACTGGTAGCGGAACACTGGAGCCACAGGTCACATGACATTACACTAGTCCAGCCCACACACCTTGCCATGAAGGTGCACATGTCATGACTCACCACACATTCCTTGTGAGTTTGCTGACATGGCCTTGTCACGCTACTCCGTGTCCCATGCATACATGTGCACCTCACATCCGATAACACATATGGCATGGTGTTGGGAACAGTGTGCAATGACAATCTACACACAGCCACATGTTGGTTGCTGCAACGGCTGCAGCTTTTGAGGGTGCTACAACTGGGCTGAGTCAACGCCAGTTACGAACAGTTACACGACTCACGTTTGGAGTGGTACAAGGGATGCCTTGAACGCGCACACAGAGCCGCAAGGTCCCAAGGGTAAAGGTATGCCCATGTTGGGCTACATCCTGAATTGTTTTTAAACGACAAACAAAGGTGCAGGGATAAATGAACAGACCCCAAGCCCTGAAGAAGTTACCGTGAGTGTGTCCGATGGTAACGAAACATGTCGGCATTTTAACATACGAGCTTTCACGCAGCTGAGAATAAAGTATGCAAGCCAGTGTGATTTAGCTCTTTCTCTGATATTAATATATATCACTTAGGGGGTTCTTTGAGACGGTGCACATATTTCTAGCACAGCTTCTTTTCTTCTTTATTCAAAACACATCCTAGCACCCATTTAGTTCATCACTAGCTTCATGCACAATTTCTTGCTGTTGGAGTGTTGGTAGCTGATGATGAGAAATTGAGGTAGCAGGCGAGTACCATCCTGCTAAACCCTCCTTGGTGGCGCTACCGTGAGGCACCAACACTCCTGTTCACTCTTTTTTCACCACATTTGGGGGTGGGAGACATAAGGTTATTATACATAAACAGTCAAATTGACATTCCTCGTAGGCAATCTGTCTCTATCTTCTTTTTAAAGAACCACACCGTAGAATAGCTTAGACGACAGAATCGCAAGCTACTAATGAGGGCCTAATGTTTATGGCCAATAATCCGGATGTATGAAATACTGGTTCACAGTGTGAACAGGTCTTTGTTGTATGCAATGCATTGAGTGGGGGATGACCTGTTCTCTGCCCCTTTAGCTCCTTTTTGTAGACTGCTACAACATCAACCTGATGTAAATCCCGGACACATATATGACATAGTCACATTGTGCACTGTGGGTAGTGACAAGTCATGTGTCATGACCCCTATACCGGGCATCATGGGACACTTCCGTGTGTTGGTGTCCGTGCCATGCCAGTGACGCTCACCCCAAGTGCGCAGTCCCACATGCACACATGTCAAAGGAGTCAAGGGCATGTCTGGCACACATTGCACCCTCACACAGTACACATGTACACATCTCATCATACATCTGGTGCCTTCTCCACTCAGGAGGCATGTTCCACATCACAGCCTGTGACACCTGTGCCCCACACATGTAGTAATGCACAGACGATGCCTTGATGTCCATTCCTGGACAAGTATGTCCATCCATGGACAAGTATGTCCGCCCTATTCCTACATGTGTGTCGCCTATCACCACAGTGATGTGTAAAAACCGCCGTACTGCTGCTGAGAGGGCCTGTGCATGTTCCCAAATCACTGTGGGAGTGCTGCCGTATGTGTACCCATCGTGATGGCGAGCGTACAGGCATTTGTACGGTCCGTACCACTACGGGTACGCATACGCGTGCAGACCCATAGTGATAGTGAGCGTACATGCGTGTGTACGGTCCGTAACACTACGGGTACGCATACGCGTGCAGACCCATAGTGATGGAGAGCGTAGGCATGCATGTACGGGCCGTTGCCATGCATTTGGGGTGCCCTAGGGCCCCGAAACGCATCGTACCTGTGTGTGATGCTCCAAATTACATAGGGGACAAGTATTAAGGCCTACATGCATGCTGGTTGTCATGGAGACCAAGTTCAAAATTCGAAATTGTTCTGGAAGGTGCACAGCAGAAGTCAGTTGGAATTCTTCTACTTTGTTGCAATGTGTTTGTGGGGCTGACATCATGCAGGAGAATGAAACCGATAGAGAACCCACAGACTGCTAGGTTTGAAGGGATTGGTGGAAACATAGGATGCAAATGTGAGTGACCAATCACTCTGTACTCCTGTGCATGAGACTGGGCAGAAGGGCACATATAAGGCAGCAAGGTCCCATGAGGGAGCACTTGCCTGCACATCTTTGCATTCGTCGACCCAGCTGCTGCTACTGATTCCCTGGAACCATGTCAAGGGCTGTGGAGAGGACACAGCCATTCACCCTGGAGGAGAACATGGCTCTGCTGGATGTGATCCTCCCACAGTACTCCATGCTGTATGGGCGACCAGGGTATCAGGTGAGTGCATAGGCCACTGCCACAGACTGTCCCTATGTTGTGACTGTGACTTCTGCCATTGCGTCCAGGTGTAACACACATGCCATGTACTGTCGGGGGGGTCCCAGGGGGGGGGTGCCTGATGTCTCCCAGCAGTGCCCTGAGACAGGAGGGGTGGGGGCCTATCACTCCCAGCAGTGCCCTGAGACAGGAGGGGTGGGGGCCTATCACTCACAGCAGTGCCCTGAGACAGGAGGGGTGGGGGCCTATCACTCACAGCAGTGCCCTGAGACAGGAGGGGTGGGGGCCTATCACTCACAGCAGTGCCCTGAGACAGGAGGGGTGGGGGCCTATCACTCACAGCAGTGCCCTGAGACAGGAGGGGTGGGTGTGATGCACAGTGTGAGCCTTGATCATTGATTGTGACATTGCCATCATTCCACCTGTGTACCCACTGTGGCACGTACTGCTTTTTCCCTCACCAGGGGATGATGTCCCTATGACAAAGGTGCAATGCGTTGGCTGCATGACATGCCTTGTTGTAACCAGCTAATTTGTACCCATATGTCTCTCTGTGACATGTGGCTGGTGTATTGATGTGGTGTCACTTGTTCCTCCTCACAGGTAGGCGCCACTGCCAAGGAGCAGATCTGGCTGACCGCCGTCAGTGCCGTGAGGGGTGTGGATGGTCGGAGGCGGAGCCTGCCCCAGGTGAGGAAACGCTGGCAGGATATCCGGTGCTGGGCGCGGAGGATTGCACGGCTCCTGCTGGGGGACTCACCTGAGAGCCACAAGAACCGCGGCCGCCGCCGTCTGAGCCACCTCCACAGGCGTGTGCTGCCGGTGGTCTTTCCAGACCTGGAGAGGCGCTTACAGGCGATGCAGCAGCCGGAAGGGGGTAGGTACATGTGTGTTTGTTGTGTGTCACCGGCATTTGTAAGGGCACAGTAGCATGAATTCACTGGCAGGGTTTAAAGGTGCTGTGCAGATCCTGTTTGCCCCAGTATAGCGCTGTGCCCCTGCCACCCTTCCCCTCCTTGCAATGTGTTCCCTGGTCTGTGTGTAGTCACTCCTTCACAAGGTAATGTAGGCTGGCGCTTTGTCCACGAGAACAATGACTGTAGCATCATGTGTGGGGGTGGTGTGTAACAGGTTGTGGGACCTTGCCTGTGCACTGTCAAGTTCACTGCATGTGGGTTCCATGTCAGTTGGCACTGATGCTGACTCCAGACATGGGAGTTGGTCTCTCATGTGTCATGCCTTACAGCGCGCATGTCCTATGTAGTGGCCTGTGACATGATGTGCATGAGTGTGCGATACACATATTGCAGGGATGGTGACGTGTGTTGCAGTCATTACCATTCAGTAGCATGTAGTTGTGTGCCCACTACTGTCCCCTGGGGCAGCTCTTCCTCAGTGGTGTATGTGTCATCATAAACGTGGCCAATCTCAGTGTCTACAGCGTAGGTTGTGCTCTGTGCCATTGTCCCCTGTCACCATGTATATTGACGTGCTATTTTGTACAGGTGTCCACTGTGCAGCCTGACCTGATTGTCCTTCTTCATACTCACAGTTGCCAGTGCCTGTGTGTCTTGTTATACTCATCTGAGGATGGGAACTGGTACCTCATTATTTGTACAGGCGCACCTTGGCTGTTTGGCGTCCAATCTTGCTTTTTGCCTGCCCCTGTGTGTATCACCCAGACTATGAGATGTTGGTGCCACCTGTGTCTCAACAATTTGCCTCGTGTAGGGTCTTGTTGGGGCGGGCAGTGCCTATGTGTCAAATCCTGATTTCCACTTGCTGGGTCTGGGCAGTGTGTGATGTGTCTGGACACACACGCAATGTGCAGTGACCGAGTCATGTTGGGCATGTTTTCAGCATTACCTATGCAGCATGTGTCTCAAGTTCATGAATATGGTCCCTGGTCATCGGTATTTTCGCCAACGCTGTGTGGTGCAGATGCAGTGCTGGATTGTCCCCAGGGCCTGGGTGCTATGTCAGACTCCGTTTCCTGTCTTTAGCTATTGTCTCATGCTCTCCATGGTATTTCAGTGGCATGGTGGCTCAACCAACTGTGTGTTTCATGCCCTACATCGGTACCCTGTTCAGTAGATGTTAGGGATCTTCCTTTTCAGGCTATGCAATGTTACCTATGTAGATTGGACTCATGTGACAGATGTGTACAGGTGTCTGATTAATTTCTGTCTCTCCACCCTGCCCACAGCATCGTCGGGGGACACAGAGGGAGACATGGACACAGACCAGGCGGAGGGACCGAGCACCAGTGCCAGCCGTGACATCGGGTCTGGCACATCGAGTGGGACAGAGGCAGAGGAGAGTGTGGCCGAGGACCTGTCGACTGGCACATCAGACTACGAAGCTGACAGGTCCGAGGAGGATGTCTCCGAGTGGGCGGAGGCTGCACCAGCAGCTGACAGCGGAACAACACCTCGCACCGCCCCCTCAGTTTCCATCAGCCGCCTCCCACTTGCTCGTGTCCCTTCCCAGCGTGCCCGGTCACAGCATGTCTCCTTCCTGCCAGGCACCGCACCCCCTGCCCCTGTCTCCACTGCTGCCGCCAATGCAGAGTCTGTGGACATCCAGCGGCAACTGCAGGTTGGTCAGGCTGCGATCCTTAATGTCCTCCATGCCCACGGCAAAACCCTCACCAACATCGAGGCTTTCTTGGAGGGCATTCATTCATCGCAGGCTGACCAACGCAACTTGCTGAGGTCCATAGACTCCACACTGACTGCAGCAGTGAGTCTCCTGCAGCGCGACCTCCCCCCACCTACCCCTGCCCCATCCACACTTCCCACTCCCATGCCTGTCCCACGTACACCCAGACGTCGGCATGCACCCACATCAACGGACACGGGCACCACACCAGCAGGGAAGGTCCACCCCACTCCTCCTGACACGCACACACAGGGTGAGGTAGGCACACCCACTGGGTCGGGGGGCAAACGTGTGACACGCAGCCATAGTGGGAGTCCGCATTCCACCCAGTCCACTCCCTCCAAATCCCCTCCCCTCAGCTCTCCTGGCCACATCTCCCCCAAGGACTCCTTCATGGCCGCTCTGTCCCTGAGCCCCACGGTTACACCACCACGCAAGCGGTCAAGGAGGTCCCCGGTCAGGGTGGTTGAGTCTCCCCCCCTGTCTCCACCCTCCCCCAGTGGCGCTGCGACCCATCCCTCTGACCCCCCCCCTCCTTGGGGCCTGAGGTCCCTTCGGGTGCAGGGGAGTCCCTGGAGGACCTTGCAAAGGTGTGTAGTGCCATCCTGGCCTCCGCCTTTGGCCCTGCCCCACCCCCTGTGGTGGAGTCCTCCATCCCTGCACCCACAACGCCGCCCCTTTGCCCTGATGTCCCTGTGGTGCCTGTTGCTTCCCCCCCCCCTGATGCCCTCACCAGTGTGGAAGACGATGCCATTTGACTGTGCAGGCAAGGTAGGGGACACGCATCCCACTGTGTCCCCCATCCAGCTGAGAATCATTGACTGCCCTATGGGCTTTGTGAAGATTGAACTGCCTGCGATCCACGGACATTGTGCTCATGCTGAATAAAGCTTAATTTGTTTTTCATTATCACACTACTGCTATGCTGGTATTGGTGTTGGTGGGGCTGCTACATGGTTTTGGGTGGTGTGTAAGGGTTTGGGTGTGTGGGATGTGTAGTAGTGTACTGCTCATTGGTGGGACCCTGGGATCTGTGTGCCATCACAAGGTGTTGGCTAACTTTCTTTGTTCATGTAAGCAGTTACTGCATGGTGCACTTGTCCCAGGGTGTATTCCTTCCTCTGTGTACCCAGCTTTCTTCCCTGCAGGGTGTTCCCAATGTTTAGCGCAGAGCTGTGTCTACATGAGCTGTGTGTGTGACGGAGCCCTTCTACTTTGGCCATGCATGCAGGGCCATGTGTCCACCTGCAACAATCGTGGCATCCTTGGTGATCACTGTACTTGTGTGTGGAGTCTGTTGACATGAGTTCATGGGGACATGTTCCCTTGTAGCCAGTATGCATGTGGATAATTCTGGCCTCACACACATGTGTTACACCCCTCCTGTCTCAGGGCACTGCTGGGAGGACTCCACACCCACCCCTCCTGTCTCAGGGCACTGCTGGGAGGACTCTGCACACACCCCTCCTGTCTCAGGGCACTGCTGGGAGTGATAGGCACCCACCCCTCCTGTCTCAGGGCACTGCTGGGAGGACTCCACACCCACCCCTCCTGTCTCAGGGCACTGCTGGGAGGACTCTGCACACACCCCTCCTGTCTCAGGGCACTGCTGGGAGGACTCTGCACACACCCCTCCTGTCTCAGGGCACTGCTGGGAGTGATAGGCACCCACCCCTCCTGTCTCAGGGCACTGCTGGGAGGACTCCACACCCACCCCTCCTGTCTCAGGGCACTGCTGGGAGGACTCTGCACACACCCCTCCTGTCTCAGGGCACTGCTGGGAGGACTCTGCACACACCCCTCCTGTCTCAGGGCACTGCTGGGAGGACTCCACACCCACCCCTCCTGTCTCAGGGCACTGCTGGGAGGACTCTGCACACACCCCTCCTGTCTCAGGGCACTGCTGGGAGTGATAGGCACCCACCCCTCCTGTCTCAGGGCACTGCTGAGAGGACTCTGCACCCACCCCTCCTGTCTCAGGGCACTGCTGGGAGGACTCTGCACACACCCCTCCTGTCTCAGGGCACTGCTGGGAGGACTCTGCACCCACCCCTCCTGTCTCAGGGCACTGCTGGGAGTGATAGGCACCCACCCCTCCTGTCTCAGGGCACTCCTGGGAGGACTCTGCACACACCCCTCCTGTCTCAAGGCACTGCTGGGTGGACTCTGCACACACACCTCCGATTTCAGGATATGTACGCTTGGAACATACACGGTGGGGGTACGCTCAATGCATTCGAGGTGAGGGTACGAGTCTACTTACACTGGTGTGGTGGGGGTACGCTCCATGCATACGCGGGTGGGGGTTCGAGTCGTACTTACACTGTTGGCATGGGAGGTACGCTCCATGCATACGCGGGTGGGGGTACGGGTCGTACTTACACTGTTGGCTGGGGGGTACGCTCCTTGCATACGCGGGTGAGGGTTCGAGTCGTACTTACACTGTTGGCATGGGGGGTACGCTCCATGCATACGCGGGTGGGGGTACGGGTCGTACTTACACTGTTGGCTGGGGGGTACGCTCCTTGCATACGCGGGTGAGGGTTCGAGTCGTACTTACACTGTTGGCATGGGGGGTACGCTCCATGCATACGCGGGTGGGGGTACGGGTCGTACTTACACTGTTGGGCTGGGGGGTACGCTCCTTGCATACGCGGGTGAGGGTTCGAGTCGTACTTACACTGTTGGCACGGGGGTACGCTCCATGCATACGCGGGTGGGGGTACGGGTCGTACTTACACTGTTGGCATGGGGGGTACGCTCCATGCATACGCGGGTGGGGGTACGGGTCGTACTTACACTGTTGGGCTGGGGGGTACGCTCCTTGCATACGCGGGTGAGGGTTCGAGTCGTACTTACACTGTTGGCATGGGGGGTACGCTCCATGCATACGCGGGTGGGGGTACGGGTCGTACTTACACTGTTGGGCTGGGGGGTACGCTCCATGCATACGCGGGTGGGGGTACGGGTCGTACTTACACTGTTGGGCTGGGGGGTACGCTCCTTGCATACGCGGGTGAGGGTTCGAGTCGTACTTACACTGTTGGCATGGGGGGTACGCTCCATGCATACGCGGGTGGGGGTACGGGTCGTACTTACACTGTTGGGCTGGGGGGTACGCTCCTTGCATACGCGGGTGAGGGTTCGAGTCGTACTTACACTGTTGGCATGGGGGGTACGCTCCATGCATACGCGGGTGGGGGTACGGGTCCGTACATATCCGTCCCCACGCTATGTGATGTTTGTGCGGCCCGTACCCAGGCCTTTGCCACGTGGGTGCGATCCGTCCCGCCATTGTTGGGGTGACGTGTGTGGGCGTGGTCCGACTCGTACCCACGCTCTTCAGGCGTGGGTACGGGACGTACCTGTCTGGTTGTGTTGCCGGTTCGCGTGGTGACGGACTTCCGTTGTGGCAGTCGCTGGCTTATCAGGACACGCCCCCACCCCCTCGTGGTGACCAGGGCATGGGAGTCAGGTATGTCCAGGCCATGTGTGGTGTGTGACTTATGTGGTTGTTTTGTGGCCTGCCCTGGTCGTGCCACCCCACCCCACCCCACTTTCCCCCCTCCCTTAGTTATTCTGACCTTCTGCGGCGTCTGCGTCGTAACCTGTAGAGGAGGTGTACTGCTATGAGGGCAGGGATGACTCGTAGGTTCGGGTCCATGTCTGTCCGTCGCGTACTGGTACTCCTTGCTCGCGTCGTCCTGTCGCGTACGGGTCCTCCTTGATCGCGTCGTCCTGTCGCGTACGGGTCCTCCTTGGTGGCGTCGTCCTGTGTGTCCGTCACGTACTGGTCCTCCTTGTTCGCGTCGTCGTCTGTCCGTCGCGTACTGGTGGTCCTTGTTCGCGTCGTCCTGATTTCCCGGCAGTTTTTGGCTGCCGCAAAATATTCACCGTGCGGGGTGACGTCGG